>NC_081408.1:368364388-368991888 GCF_030272615.1 Cryptomeria japonica | reverse complement strand
ATAAAGGGATCTATATTAATATCAAAATATTGGGTTTGGAAAAATCGCAATTAAAAGAATTTGATTGTTATCAATATTTTAATGGCGTTCCTGGATTTAGTTTGATCCACCATAAGAAAAAATGGAAATTAAATAGTTAATTCAAGGGATTGGATTATAATCCAATAGAAAAATTAAGTTCTAAGTGAATGGAACTATTTCAAAACACTTAGATGAAATTAAATTATTTATTAAATTTAATCAAAAATATAGTATCATTGTCAAGACTAGGGATGGTATCTTTGATTAATTGTAAAAATCTAATCTCTATTAAGTCAATTTAGGCAGAATGACTTAGTGGTTGAATTTATCCCACTTAGTTAACATATGCACTTGTTACACCCCCCCCCCCCGCCTCTTAGATCTGGTTAATAAAATATTGTAACCCTTTTATTTTAAATCGTTACAAGTTCACACTAGAATAATTCAAGTTGGTAAACCTAAGTGAACCCCTTCATCATAATGTCACGTAACCACAAGTAAATAAGCTTTTAGAAGAAAAAAATTGTTGTGTTTTTGCCCAAAAGTTTGGGCATCATAGATGTGATTTCAATTTCCTTCTACACTTGAAAAAGTTGAATTCTAACTCCTAGATAGAGAAGTTGAGGAGAGTTTATCTAACTCTAAATATTTAGAAGAGGAGGAAGAACCTTCGACTCAACTTTTTGAAGGTCTACAACATAGACAACCATATAAAAGGTATTCAACTAATGATTGGAGATTTATCTTTTCTTTGAATAGAAACATGGATGAACCCAGACCTATAGAAGAGGCCCCAGGTATGAATGAATGATGTAGAGTCTCTAAAAAATGTTATGGATTAAGAAATTGTAGCTTTGAAAAGGAATGGTTCATGGGATCTTGTACCATTGCTTGAAGGATGAAAACATGTTGGTTGTAAATGATTGTTCAAGAAAAAGATTGGTTCAAATAGAAGTATTCAAAAGTATAAAGCAAGGTTGGTTGCAAAAGGCTACTCTTAGATTGAAGGTGTTGATTTGAGAAAATGGATGTGGAAACTGCTTTCTCTCATGGTGATTTGGAGGATATTTATATGAAATAGCCAAAGAACTACATGGTAAAAGGTAAAAGTAATTTGGTTTGTACATTGAAGAAATCTTTGTATGGCCTCAAGCAGGGTCCTAGGATGTGGTACCAAAAATTTGATATATATGTGTTAATTAAATTGGATTTGAGCATTCTAAATCAGATCACTATATTTATTATTATTTTTTTATGGTGATCATTTCCTATACAATGAAATATATGTCGCTAATATGTTATTCATTAGTAAAGAGAAATGTATGATTTCATAGCTCAAGTCCTAGCTTGCTGCTAAATTTGAAATGAAATGTATTGGTGCAACTAAACACATTCTTTAAATAGAAACTAGAAGAGATAGAGTGAATAAAAAATTATAGATAGGCTAGAGTAAGTATGTGAATTTATTTTTGCATAGCTTTAGCATGCAATATTGTAAAATACATTATGTGTTCCCTTTACATTCAAAACACATTTGTTTGCTTCATATTGTCCTACATCCCCATCACATATGGAAGACATGAACAGAGTGTCTTACCAAAGTATCGTTGGAAGTTTGATGTATGCTTTGGTCTGTACTAGACTAGACATAACCCAAGCAGTGGGATTTTTTTCAGATATATGTCTAATCATGGTGGAATTCAGTGGGATGTATTTTAAAGAGTCTCTAGATATTTGAAGGGTACCTTAGATTATTCTTTATGTTATCATAGTAATCCAATAGGAGACAATATTTTCCTTGATATGCATGGTTATGTGGTTTCAAACTAGGTAGGAGATGTTGATAGCTAAAGATCCACTAGTGCTTGTGTGTTATTTGGTTGTGCAATTAGTTGGATGGGTAAGTGACAAGCTATGGTTTCTTTTTCCACCATTGAAGCAGAACATATTGCATCTACTCATGATTGTAAAGAATTAATTTGGCTTAAGAGATTGTGATTTGATGTTAGAATAAAACAAGGTGCAGTGAAAGTTTGTTGTGATAATTAGAGTGTGATCTGCCTAGCTAGGAACCTGACATTTCTTGCCATGACCAAACACATTGATGTTCTGTATCACTTTATTAGAGATATAGTTGAGAATAGCAGGGTGAAGCTAGTTAAGATAGAGACTTTCATGAATGTTGTAGATTCTTTAACTAAGGTTGTGAGCACAAAGAAGTTTAGATGGATTTTGGAGTTTATGGGCCTCTCATCCCTAGAAATTAAAACATGGTGTTCGAAACCCTCATTTCTCTTGCAAGGTAATCAACTAGGGAGAGATTTGTGAAGACAATTTTGTCTCAACTTTGCAATAATAAAAGGTTATTGCCAATAAATTAGCACGAGGGGTTGCAAGGGGTTTACAATAATAAAAGGTTATGCATAATTTATCATTTTAAATCTTGACCATTTATCATTAGGTCACAGATGTAACAGTAGTTATTTTGGGTGCTTTGTGTTCCTTCGAAGGAAACCCTATTTTATGAGGGCATTGTATTAGAGTTGTTTATTGTGATGTATTCTAAGATTGATCTTTGTTGAGTTGCCTCTAGATCTTTGTTAGTGATACCCCTATGAGAAGCATGCTTTGCTAGTATATTGCAATCTATTGTTGATTTATGAGTAATATATTGGGCAGATTTTTCCATTTGAGATATTTATGGAAATGGTTTTCCCCATGTAAATCATTGTGTTGTGGTGTGCATGTTATTTATGTTTATTTTTGTTAGGTTTATGTAACTATTGTAAAGATATAAAAGTTTTGCATAACCTTTCTCTTAAGGTTAGTGTATGAAGTTTTTCCACTACCTTAACTTCCTTTCAATATATATTTGTTGGTATGAAGGATCCCTTAATTGCATTTCTTCAATGAGTCTTGTTAGACACATTCAACTGCCAAATGGTTTCTAAGAAAGCAATTCTATATGGTATATCTCTAGGCAAAACATGGGGTTTAATCGATGCATCATAAACGCTAATGATGGTCTATCTAGAGTGGAAAAAATACTCTCTCCAATTATGCTTCACTAGAATATCTTAGGAACTTGCTCAAGGGGGATCAAAAATCTCCTCACCTTGTCAAATTATTTCCAATTGACCAATTACCCCAAATTTTACACAATTTTGACAAATAATTCCTCAAATATGACATAATTGGAATTCTCACAATGCATGTCCTATAAATACGTTCATTCTTGAATCAGAAAACTCTAATTCTACTCATCTACCTTTCTCAATTTTATCTTTGGGCCCCAAGTCCAAGTCTTACTTTCACTATACAAAAGAATATGGCACAATAAAGATACTACCTTGTAATGTTGAAAATTAGGGTTTCCACCACTAGATGTAGTAAAACCACTATTTTTTATTAAGGACCATTACATTAGGAAAAGATAAGAATTAGATAAATCTAATCTAATTCCAAGGATCTTAAACATACATCTTCTTTCCCTTAAGTTGAATTAAATTATTGAAGATGCTAAAATTAGGGTAAATGTGTTGGAATTGATGTTAAAATGCATGAACAGTGAGCTATAAACGTCGGATTGAACCACAAACCTAGATCTAAGGAATGCGAATGTATTTAGATCTGTTCCTAGAAGGAGCTCTTGATTTGTCATGACCAAGATGGTGGTCGCCCTGGTCCTCCGCACTTTGCACTCCAATGGGAGATTGATTCGTCACTGTAATTAAAGTCAATTTTGAAGATCACATCTTTGTACATGTTCTTGCACACACTAAATAAGGGAAATAGGTTGGGAATAGGTGTTTGCCTAAGTCAAACCCTAGTTTAGGAATTAACCTTTAATGAAATATTGTAAATATTGAATTAAACAATGGAAAGATATACCTCAAATCTACGATGACTGATAATGATGCTTTTCTTCTTGAATGTAATCGCATATGTTGTATGAAATGGCATGAACTTGAAAAAACACTAATCACACACACATGCTTGCATATGAATGACGTAATTTTCTCCACAATAATTGAATGAAGGAAATTTAGCCTTGAAGATCTCTATAAATGCTTGATGATGAACATTTCAATGCTTGAATGCTTGATTGCTTGAAAAAGAATTACTACACGTGATTTCTAGATGTGAAATTAGGTTGAACAATTGTCTTTATATATGAGATCCTAGGTCAATTTACCAATTAGGCTGACCTCCAATGGTCATATATATCCACCAACTTCATTTACTATCAGAGGGATAGGTCACACCCTCCCCTTGAAAAATGGGCCCCATTGAGGGGGACCAAGGTGTTGGGTGCTCTAGTCCTAGGACTGAGGTGTTATCGCCTTATTCCTCCTCAATTGGGAAAAAAAATTAGGCCTAGAGAGGAGGACACCCCTCCAAAGAGTCATTTGGTAAGTTTATATGGCATAAAAACTAGATTTAAGGTATTAAATGGACTTGGATAGGAGATGAGGGGGAAACGGACTAATAGGGTCACAAAAATGATGTTTAAATTGGCTTGGTGACAATTTGTGATGCTACATTTAGCCTCCACTTTAACGGGAGTATGAGTCCACAAATACTCATAGTAAAGTAGATGAAAGAGAGATGGAAGAAAGGGGCAAAATCAAAAGGAGTATAAGAGATCTCTAATTTCAAGGAAACAAGCCCCCAATCTTAGGACTTAACTCACTCAAATGCATGCAAGGGCACACAAAAAAGGACCAAAAAAAAGACATACAAAGACAAAAGGAAAAACAAAGGAAAAAGACAAAAGACACACACAAAGACTAAAATCCAAAACAAGACCTCAAGTCAACTAGCTGAAGAGACCTCGATATCAAAATGTCACAACCACTAATATCATTCTTGAAAAATGTCATCTCAAGAACACAAGTGATCACATAAAAGAGAAATGTCACAACCACTAATATCATTCTTGAAAAATGTCATCTCAAGAACACAAGTGATCACATAAAAGAGAAAGAGTGTGCATCATCCATGAACTACTAATAGCAAATATATGAGCTCGTGAGAAGAAAGAGAAAGAGAGCATGGATACATGCTAGATGTGTTTTTCTAGGTGATCCATGAGAAGAATAATGAGAAAGGACATGGATACACACTCTAGATGTGTTTTTCTAGGTGATCCATGTTGGGGAGGAGAGTAGGAATAGTCTAGTTATGTTTTTCTATTTCCACTCATCCTCGTGTATGTGTGCAAGTGATGTCTAGTTTCAAGTATATAGCACCCTATATAAGAGTTCATTTCCTCTGGTTTCGAGTGTGCATCAACCTATTTAAGATATATAATGCAAATGCAAATGCCAAGGGGCAATGTCTGGTTTTGGGAGCATCTTGTATAAGAGTTTATTTTCTCTGGTTTTGAAAATGTGTAGCCACATTTAAGATAGATGCATGCCTGGTTTCGAGGATATCTCGTGTAAGATTTTTTTTTCTCTGGTTTCGATGATGTACACCCCGTCTAAGTCATATATCAAATGATGCATCTGGTTTTGGGTGTGAAACATCTCGTATAAGAGTTTATTTTCTCTAGTTTTGAGTCTGAACACCCTATTTAAGACATGCAAAGAATGATACAATATGATACAAAGAGGGTGATATGGGTGCCCCCCCCTTAAGATATCAGCATGCCCTATGTTGATGTTGTTAGCATTGCATTCTATGTTGACGTTGATGTCAAATCCTTTGGTCCAGATTAATTTTGGATGTGGTATGATGAGTAGGGGTGTTCAATTTAGGTATATTGTGCACTTAAAGGTTTCTCGATTTGTTTGGATGCATTTGGGATCTTGAAAGATGTTTTTCTGTATTATTTTTGGGTCTAGCACGATCCAGAGCTTGAGGCCTTAGACCAGATATTGAGACTGCATAGTGTGTGGATACGTTTTAGGTCTAGCCCTGGTGATGTATGTATTGTGTTGATGTGTTTGAGGAGGAATGGTGTGATAAGGTTCACTTTTCATTCCTTGTCGCCATTGGAATGTTTAGTGGAGACCTATTCTAGATCCATGTCTTAGTCGACATTAAAAATTATAATTTCCAAAGACAAGTGTATATAGGAGCTTGATTTCATGATTGTACATATGGCTTTTTGTGTTGAAGACATGTGAGATTGAAGGAATCCAATGACTATGTGAGATATTTACCGGAAGTAGTTCTGGTAGTATAGATTGTATTTTTCTTGTGGTGGATTCTCTGTCTTTCTTTCTTCTTCGGCGGTGAGTCTTTCAAGGCAGTGAACCCATCTGTAGTGAGCATATTGGTAGTGAGCCTTTTAGGGTAGTGAGACCACTAGTAGTGAGCACATTGGCAGTGAGCCACCCATTTTAAAAATCACCTTAATCAGTGTCACCTTAACCGGTGTTTATATATTGAGAATTGGTATTCTCCGTGGTTTTTCCCTTATTGGGTTTTCCACATAAATTCTGGTGTTTCTTGTGTCTAATCTGAATTTTCCATGTGTTTCTTAATTCTGTTAATTCTTCTTAATATTTTGGATTTATGCATTAAGGTAAAAAATGTTAAATTTGTTGTCAACTGATTCACCCTCCTCTCAATTGCCCAAATATTCAACGGATGTCTTCAGGAAGCTAAGCACAAGGATACCCACCTTTATCACCATGAAGATATCCTTTTAAGAAATAATGTCATAGATCCAACCTAAAGAGGGAGTACTCTTATAAGCAAGGATAAGACAGTTGAAAAAGGGATATCTTGCAGCAAGTGTAAAGAGGATCCTTGGAGGAGAAGAGATATTTGCTCAAAATACATCTACCTCCTAGAGGATTTCTTGAACAAAGATAGCATCGTATACCAAAAGTAGGGAAGGAGAACAAGAATGCATAGCTCCCTCCTATTGCTAGATGAAATGGATTCTTGATGAAGGATGACATGCTTTTGACCCAATGTGAAGGGTAAGCCTATGATAGATATACATTTCCAAATGAAAAAGAGGTTGTAGCCAAGGACATACACCTCTTGTATAAGAGAGAATCCTTGAGAAAACAACAACTTTGCACAAGAAATGACATCAAATCATAAACAAACACCACCCAACAAAGGAAGAGTGGATCCTTAGAAAGGACAAAAGAGAGATAATTTTCCCCCAAGCATAGGGACAATGAAAATAATTATACAACTTCTAAGGAGAGATTAAACATAAGAAAATTCACAATATACTCACATCAATAAATATTCAATGCAAGAAAAGACATTAAGATATGTAAAATACAACTCTAAAGAAGATACGATCTTCAAAGGAAATAGGAAAAATTAGAATAAAGGATCACATATTTCGCTAAAAAGAAAGATTAATCATAAAATACATACCATTCCTCACAAGAAAGGATATCAAAACATGAAAAAAATGCAAACCCTAAAGGGAATAGTTACACTTTAGAGAGAAAAGGAATAAGATAGAGGCAATAATGAACCATGTTGCTACCCCGAGATGTTTGATATTGAAAAATCATCACCTCTAATGATAAAGAGCCCCCAATTAAGTTAACTACTTGTGTCGTAGGGTGAGGAGAAACATGAAGGGTGAGTAGAGTGCTAAGGCACTACTTTCTCACTAAGAAAGAGAGCAAGATCAGTTGAAAGATCTATGTGAGCCCTATCAAATTGTTCTTAAACAAATTCCTTAAATTCTTTACACTTTCCAAGAGAATGAGAACCACCATGATTAAAAATACAATGTTCACTACCTTCTTTATGCTTATTTCTAAAATTTACGAAAGGAAAAAAAACATTCTTATCATACTTTAATTTCCAATAGATTATAGTTGCTAATCTCTCTTGATCATCAATAGGATTAGGCCTTGTCTCTTGTGATGTAGGAAAAGGATTGTTAGAAGAAGAAGGATTATCATCTATGATTCTAACTATACCTTTATCAATGATTCGTTCATTCCATTTTGGAAATCAAGATGATTATTGGTAGTGTGATCATCAGTTTGGTGATATGAGTAAAAAGGAGTTTTTGAAGAAGAAGCACTTATAGATGAACAGTAAGTTTTTTGTCTTGCAATATGATCTTTGAAATATTGAATCTTAATGAGATCATCCATAGGAGAATAGTGATAATGTCTAAGGCCTTTTGTGCTAGCTTGCATAGCAGGGTTTATAGGTACTTTAATTCCTTGTTCAAATTTTTCAAGTCCTTGTCCTCTAAAACCTTGTTTTAATATCATTTTAAATTCACTCCTATAAGAATTTCTTAATTAAGGAGGCACATTATAATGGATTTCCTTGAAATTTGTAGTGTGTGTTTAGAAGGAACTAAGGGACAAGTGGATGAAGAAGGAATATCTTGTGGAGGAGGATTTTCCTTTCTATCATCATGCAGATCCTCTTTGGTAGATTGGGAAGGAAGATCCTTATAATCTAAGGCCTCATCTTTACTTAATGTTATGTTGGGAAATAAATCATGAATAAAATTCATAACATCATCTTCTCTACATATATTTTGATGACTAAGATAGGCTCTAGGAGAATAAGGAGGATCTAGAGAAACAGAAACACCAATGTTTTGATCTTGTCCCCCTTGTGCTAGGGTATCTGTTAGAGAAGAAGATGGTGACATGTTTATCTTCAATGATTTCTCTCCATTAGAGATATCATTGATAGGATTATTAGGTTTTTCTTCATTCACATTAGATACCCTAGGAGAGGTACAAGTATTAGGTTTTCCATTAACATCTCTAGGATTGGGATCTACAAAAGTTTTAATGTGATCTATATATTAAATGCATTTCCTAATAATATTGTGATTGGGATCTACAAAAATTTTAATGTGATCTATATATTAAATATATTTCCTAAAAATATCACAATAAAACAACATGCACTATAAATAAAAGCTTTGGGATCTAATTTATTGAAAGGAAGTATTTTGGAAATTCTAAAAATGCAATATGTCAAACTTCTATGAATGAAAAGAAGCAAAGTGAAATGAAAGAAGCCATTATCCAACACATGATTATGATACATATAGATGAAAAGAAAAGTAATAATATGTGAAATAGAAAACAAATTAGAACTATTAAGTGCCATTATAAATGTTTAAAATTAGATCTAAAAATTAAAGTGATGAATTATGCAACTCACAAATCCAATTAACCAAAATAAATTAGGGTTTTTATGAATTAAACCTCTAAATTTATGTAATTTGATTTAAATGAGATTTATGAATGTAAATTTAAAATTTAAAATGTTTCTAAATCATATTTGAAACAATTGGTCAAAATTAGACAACCGACAAGCTCAATTTTAAAATTAAAAATTAGGGTTTTTGTTGATTTAACCTCTAAATTTTTTATATTCAATTGGAAATTAAACTTGTAAATGTAAATTTGAATTTGACATGCATAAACACTCAGATCTGAGAACATAAATAAGAAATAAAGGTGTAAGGAGTCGAGTTCACCAAAATGTAATGTTAAAAATTAGGGTTTCCACCACTAGATGTAGTAAAACCATTAATTCTACTTAAGGACCATTATATTAGGGAAAGATAGGAATTAGATAGATCTAATCTTAATAGATCTATGTTATAATCTAGTTCCAAGGATGAATGTACCTCTTATTTCCCTTAAGTTGAATTGAATTATTGAAGATGTTGAAATTAGGGTAAATATGTTGGAATTGATGTAAAATGCATGAACATCGAGCTACATTCGTCGGATCGAGCCACAAACCTGGATTTGAGTAATGCAAATTTATTCAGATCTATTCCCAAAAGGAGCTCCTGATTTGTTGGGACCAGGATGGTGGTCACCCTATTCCTCCACACTTTTTGCACTCCAATGGGGAATCAATTCGTCACTGTAAATAAAGCCAATTCTGAATATCACAGCTCTGTACATGATCCTACACACACTAGAGAATGAAAATAGGTTTGGAATAGGGGTTTGCCTAAGTCAAACCCCAGTTTAGAAATTAACCTTGAATGAAATATTGCAAAGATTGAAATAGACAATGGAAAGATATACCTCAGATATGCAATGACTGATAATGATGCTTTGCTTCTTGAATGTAATCACATATGTTGTATGAAAGGGCATGAACATGACCAAACCCTAATCACACACACATTATTGCATATGAAAGACATAATTTCCTCCACAATAATTGAATGAATGAAATTCAGCCTTGAAGATCTCTAGAAATGCTTGATGATGAACATTTCAATGCTTGATTGCTTGAAATGGATTTTCTAGATGTGATTGCTAGATGTGAAATTAGGTTAATCAAATGTCTTTATATAGGATATCCTAGTTCAATTTACCGGTTAGGGTGATCTCCAACAATCATATAGAGCTACCAATTTCATTTCCTATTAGATGGATAGGACACATCCTCCCCTTGAAAAATGGGCCCCATTGAGGGGGACTAAGGCACTGGGTGCTCTGGTCCTCCTCAATCAAGGAACAAAATTTAGGCCCATAAAGGACACCCCTCGAGAGAGTCATTTGGTATGTTTATATGACATAAAAATAGGATTTAAGGCACTAAATAGACCTAGATAAGATATGAGGTGGAAATGCGCTAAAGTAGGGGCACAAACATGAGGTGTGAATTGGCCTGGTGACAATTTATGATGCTATGCACCTAAAATGAACAAATGGACTACTATAATTTATATCTACAAGGACATTATGAATAGAATTAGAAATGTATGAGGCAAAGTCAAAGAAGGTGTTGGTAAATGTGTGTTGAATATCAGTGACCAATATTATAGGATGCACAAGCATCTTAGCATGCACATCGATTCCCAACGCTTAGAAAATTGCAAAGTGAGTCTTTATGAAATAATTCTCAAAAAAAATCATAATCAAAGTGCTCAACATGAATAACTCTCAAAAATTTCATAATCAAAGTGCTCAACATCTATCCTCCAAAATGTAATAGGCTTCTCATCCTTCTTCTCCCTTCTATGAAATGGAAATCATTTGACCTTGAAGTTATCTTTGTCCCTCTTGTATTCCTTCCTAAAAGTTCAAAAATCAATGGGTGTGTGTGCATTAGCATTCAACATAAATGTTTCACAAATAGAATTTTTGTCAAACCCAGTCAACAAAACACCCTTATCTATGTATATGGACTTGCTATCTCAATTATAGCTTTTTGTCACTACTCTAATTAGGTCTACATTGACAAAAATATATGGGATGACAAGCCTTCCCAAATCCAAACTCAATGCATTGTTCATATGCATGGGAGCTCTACACTTTTTGTAAGCATACCCGAACAAATTCCATCCACTAATTGGGACATAAGGATCCCCACAAGATGTTGCCCTATCTACAAGTCTACCAAATAGAATACCCATATTATTCGCATTCTTTCTCCTTTTTGAAGACCTAGGCAACTGAGCAATAATATCTTGATGCAAACCCCTCTTAGTTCTTCTTGAAATTCCAACCATCATAATTAAACTTATACAAAAACTAAGCTCCCCAAGGACATTCAAAATTCAAAATATATTTAATAGAATTTAATGAATTTATAGCATTTGAAGTACTCATTTTTAACAACTAAGCTCTAGAATACTAAGAAGATTTTTAAGGATAGAAACAAACAACAAGAGGCCCCAAAATTGAGCTTAGTTGTTATCACCCTATTCAAACCCTTATAATTTCTATAATTTCTCACACTGCTTGAATTCCACAATTTTTTTAACTACGACACTTCTTATCTCTCCAATTATCTCAAAGGAATGTGATGATGAAGTAACTATGGGTTGATCGACTGATATCAAGAGACGTTTCCATTAAGTCTTATATCCCAACAACTGGCAACTAATCGTTCTCTATAGCTTTGAACTTGGTTCATTGATCTTCACTGGTTAAGAAGATTAATAATGCATTGGCTAAATTGTTGATAAGATGATTCATCTATCCACAAAGATAAATGGCGAGCTCTCATTTTGTTGAATTTTGGATTTCCTTGAAATTTGTAGTGTGTGTTTAGAAGGAACTAAGGGGCAAGTAGATGAAGAAGGAATATCTTGTGGAGGAGGATTTTCCTTTCTATCATCATGCATATCCTCTTTGGTAGATTGGGAAGCAAGATCCTTATAATCTAAGGCCTAATCTTTACTTAATGTTATGTTGGTAAATAAATCATGAATAAAATTCATAACATCATCTTCTATACATATGTTTTGATGACTAAGATAGGCTCTAGGAGAATAAGGAGGATCTAGAGAAATAGAAACACCAATGTTTTGATCTTGTCCCCCTTGTGCTAGGGTATGTGTATGAGAAGACGATGGTGACATGTTGATCTTCAATAATTTCTCTCCATTAGAGAGATCATTGGTAGGATTATTAGGTTTTTCTTCAATCACGTTAGATACCCTAGGAGAGGTACAAGTATTAGGTTTTCCATTAACATCTCTAAGATTGGGATCTACAAAAGTTTTAATGTGATCTATATATTAAATGTATTTCCTAAAAATATCACAATAAAACAACATGCACTATAAATAAAAGCTTGGGGATCTAATTTATTGAAAGGAAGTAATTTGGAAAGTCTAAAAATGTGATATGCCAAACTGCTATGAATGAAAAGAAGCAAAGTGAAATGAAAGAAGCCATTATCTAGCACATGATTATGATACATATAAGTGAAAAGAAAAGTAATAATATGTGAAATAGAAAACAAATTAGATCTATTAAGTGCCATTATGAATGTTTTGTTCGCATTTTTAGTATGTTGGCATTTTGCATATAGATTGCATTAATGATATGTTGTCATTGATGTCAATTGAACTAGTAATGGTATTCATGTTATTGCTGATATTGTTGTTTTTGATACTGGCTTGTAACTGATAAGAAGATCTTTGTGGAAGATGTTGTAAACCAGTGTGTTAAGTTTGTGAGTTGAACCGGTAAACCGGTGTAAAGGGTTAAACCTTTATATGCAATGTAACCAGTAAACCCTATAAGTTGTTAAACCCTAACCGATCAAGTTTTTTGATTTATTATCTGATGAGTTGTAATGATGGAGACACGCCTGATCATTGTATGAGGATAAGTTCTGATTGTTTTGGCACATTTGTTTGTTGTCTAGGGAAGGAGCAAAGTGGATTTCATCTAATGCATAATGCATGATGAGTTACAAAGTCTGATGAAGTGGTGATCATGGAGCGGCTGGAATTTTCTTGAAGAATGTGAAGAGATTGTTATGATTTCTAATGGTCAAGAGTGTACCAACTTGTTTGTAATCTCGATGATGAGAATTAGGTTTTTGTTGTTGTGTTGCCGACCTAATTGATTTGTATTTAAGGTCGATGAAGTTGTTTGTAAAAAATTTGTTGGCAAGATTGATAGAAACCTGTTGAGTGTGTAGTTGCCTAACTGGTGAATGGGTCTGCACTTTGAGTCAGGCAGATTGAAGCTTAAAAGGATCTGATCAAGCAAATGTGGTGCTATTCAAACAGATCAAGAAAACCTGTTGTTTTCTAACAATTACAGCAAAAGTGAAATCCCTTAACCGGTTAAGCTCTAACAAGCTTGGTTACTTATTAAATCCTCTAACAAGGTGGTCCATTAGCTTGGATTCTTAAATCCTCTAGCAAGGTTACTCCTAACAGGTTATTGTGTTTTTCATCAAGGGATATTTGTAAATCCCTTAACTGGGTGATTCGTAATCGGAATTATTTCTTAACAGGACTTATTGTAAAGCTTTAACAAGCTTGGCTCCTAACATGGCGAACTTCAAAAGAGTTTAGATAGCTATCCTTATGAGTCTCATCTCACCGTGGTTTTTACCTATTTGGGTTTTCCATGTATAAACATTTGTGTCAAGTGGTGAATGTTTTTGTGGTTATGATCTTATTTGTTGATTTGTTTAACTTCTGATAAGGCATGATAACTAGAAGCATTGAGAAATGAATATGTTGAGATATGACTAAGCATTGTTGACGTTTACAATATTGGAGTTGTTTACTGTTAAGTTATCATAACAGTCAAACCGGTTGATGTCAAGTATTCTTATGAATATTGATCTTAGATATGATATGTTTACTTTGTGTGATTGAATTTGAATTTGGGAACTTTGTATCATTTTTTCAATATACTGATTCACCCCTCCCCCCCCTCTCAGTATTCTACCGGATACTTATTCTTTCATCATACCATCATGTTTAAAATTAGATCTAAAAATTAAAGTGATGAATTATGCAACCCACAAATCCAATTAACCAAAATAAATTAGGGCTTTTATGAATTAAACCTCTAAATTTATGTAATTTGATTTAAATGAGATTTATAAATATAAATTTAAAATTTAAATGTTTCTAAATCAGATCTGAAACAATTAATCCAAATTAGATAACCCACAAGCTCAATTTTAGAATTAAAAAATTAGGGTTTTTGTTAATTTAACCTCTAAATTTTTTATATTCAATTGGAAATTAAACTTATAAATGTAAATTTGAATTTGAAATGCATAAACACTCAGATTTGAGAACATAAATCATAAATAAAGGTGTAAGGAGTCAAATTCACCAAAATGTAATGTTGAAAATTAGGGTTTCCACCACTAGATGTAGTAAAACCACTAATTCTACTTAAGGACCATTACATTAGGGAAAGATAGGAATTAGATAGATCTAATCTTAATAGATCTAGATTCCAATCTAATTCCAAGGATCTTGAATGTACCTCTTATTTCCCTTAAGTTGAATTGAATTATTGAAGATGTTGAAATTAGGGTAAATATGCTGGAATTGATGTAAAAATGCATGAACATTGAACTACAGTCGTCGCATCAAGCCACAAACCCAGGTCTAAGTAATGCAAATTTATTTAGATCTGTTCCCAAAAGGAGCTCCTAATTTGTTGGGACCGAGATGATGGTCTCCCTAGTCCTCCACACTTTTTGCACTCCAATGGGGGATCAATTCGTCACTGTAAATAAAGCCAATTCTGAAGATCGCAGCTCTGTACCAGTTCCTACACATACTAGAGAATGAAAATAGGTTGGTAATAGGGGTTTGCCTAAGTCAAACCCCAGTTTAGAAATTAACCTTGAATGAAATATTGCAAACATTGAAATAAGCAATGGAAAGATATACCTCAAATATGCAATGACTAATAATGATGCTTTGCTTCTTGAATATAATCACATATGTTGTATGAAAGGGCATGAACATGACCAAACCCTAATCACACACACATGCTTGCATATGAATGACATAATTTTCTCCACAATAATTAAATGAAGGAAATGTAGCCTTGAAGATCTCTAGAAATGCTTGATGATGAACATTTCAATGCTTGATTGTTTGAAATGGATTTTCTAGATGTGATTGCTAGATGTGAAATTAGGTTAATCAAATGTATTTATATAGGATATCCTAGGTCAATTCACTGATTAGGGTGATCTCCAACAATCATATAGAGCATCCAATTTTATTTCCTATCAGAGGGATAGGTCACATCCTCCCCTTGAAAAATGGGCCCCATTGAGGGGGACCAAGGCACAGGGCGCTCTGGTCCTCCTTAATCAAGGACCAAAATTTAGGCCCATAGAGGAGGACACCCCTCCAGAGATTCATTTGGTAGGTGTATATGGCATAAAAATTAGAGTTAAGGTACTAAACAGACCTAGATAAGAGATGAGGGGGAAATGCACTAAAGTAGGGGCACAAATATGAGGTGTAAATTGGTCCGGTGACAATTTATGACGCTACACACCTAAAATAAACAAATGGACTACTCTAATTTATATCTACAAGGACATTATGAATACCATTAGAAATGTACGAGGCAAAGTCAAAGAAGGTGTTGGTATATGTGTGTTGAATATCAGTGGCCAACATTATAGGATGCACAAGCATCTTAGTGTGCACATCGATTCCCAACATTAGAAAATTGCAAAGTGAGTCTTAATGAAATAATTCTCAAAAGTTTCATAATCAAAGGGCTCAACATGAATAATTCTCAAAAATTTCATAATCAAAGGGCTCAATATCTATCCTCCAAAATGCAATAGGCTTCTCATCCTTCTTCTCCCTTCTATGAAATAGAAATCATTTAATCTTGAAGTTATCTTTGTCCCTCTTGTATTCCTTCCTCAAAGTTCAAAAATCGATGGGTGTGAGTGCATTAGGGTTGAACATAAATGTTTTAGAAATAGAATCTTTGTCAAACCCAGTCAACAAAACACCCTTATCTATGTATATGGACTTGCTATCTCAGTTATAGATTTTTGTCACTACTCTAATTAGGTCTACATTGACAAAAATATATGGGATGACAAGCCTTCCCAAATCCAAACTCAATGCATTGTTCATATGCCTTGGAGCTCTACACTTTTTGTAAGCATACCCGAACAAATTCCATCCACTAATTGGGACATAAGGGTCCCCACAAGATGTTGCCCTATCTACAAGTCTACAAAATAGAATTCCCGTATTGTGGGCATTCCTTCTCCTTTTTGAAGACCTAGGCAATTGAGCAATAATATCTTCATGCAAGCCCCTCTTAATTCTTATTGAAATTTCAACCATCATAATTAAACTTATACGGAAACTAAGCTCCCCAAGGACATTAAAAGTTCAAAATTTATTTTATGAAACTTAATGAATTTATAGCGTTTGAAGTACTCATTTTTAACAACTAAGCTCTAGAATACTATGAAGATTTTCAAGGATAGAAACAAACAACAAGAGGCCCCAAAATTAAACTTAGTTGTTATCACCCTATTCAAACCCTTATAGTTTCTATAATTTCTCACACTGCTTGAATTCCACAATTTTTTTAACTACGACACTTCTTAGATATCCAATTATCTCAAAGGAATGTGATGATGAAGTAACTATGGGTTGATCGACTGATATCAGCAGAAGTTTCCATTAAGTCTTATATGCACAAGCCAACAACTGGCAACTAATCGTTCTGTGTAGCTTTGAACTTGGTGTTGGCTCCTTTTTATGCTGAACAACAAAATCAACAACCATTATAATCTACAACCAAATTTTGAAAGGTAGCCAACCTCAACTATGATTTCAAAAGACTAACTGGACCAACTTAACAAGGATATTTAATCCTTCTTCTCTTCAGGCTCAGCAAGGCCTAGGCGGGTTTACCTATGATGCACTTCAAATATAGTCTAAACTCACACACAACATCACCATTAAAGCAAAAATCTCAAACATAGCTCAACAATAAGGAAAGTACTACAAACTAGCTACATTCACATTGACTCTCAACTACATTGGAGCTTGAGATAGGTGGGACATTACCACAAAATAGAAAGAAAAGATATTATATTCTGATTTGATTTTAAATTGATGCAAATGTCCTCTAGCTATAACAGATCAGTGCCTCATCCTGGGCATAGAGTCAATACAAATAACCACAAATGGAATCCAAGCTGCATATCAAATTTATTGAAAAGATTTCCCTGTATTAATGTCTAGCATTAACACATTCTAAATTCATCAAAGGGTCATACATATCCAAACATTAACCCAAATCCCCAATTTATGCTCATAGAATTTAAATCCCTTCTGTAAAAGATGCCTAAGAACAGGAACTACACTCTCCCTTGGAGAGGATAAATTCAAACTCCCTTGAAGACTGAATTTATTGAAATTGAAGAATTCCTGAAGACAATCCAATGGAAATATATATATATACCTTACATATATATGACCTACAACTAAGAATTTACAGCTAAATTTATCTAATCAATGATAGAAGAAACAAGAACATCAACCATTACAACCAAGAAAATAAAAATGCATAAAACTGGAACCTACAATTTCGGATTTCTCCCTTGGAGAAAAATTCCAAAAACAAACTAGGAACCCTTACAAATGAGAAGAAATGGGAATATGAAGGAGGGGGAAAAAACCAGAATGCACCAGAGATTGCCATGTGCCCTCTTTCTACAACTGAATTTATCCTCTTTCCCATGAAAATTGCTCTCAAAATATCTGAGATCTGTTGAAACCGATTGTAGAACTGAATTCCTCATTCCGAGGGCTTTCCAACGGTATACAATACTTACCATTTCGCGTAAAAAATACCCTTTGAGTGAATTAATCTTGAATACGTAGGCCATCATTTAAATTTTCCAATTTTTACAATAGTTGAAACTATATCATTTAATTTTATGTTTTCTCCATTTTTGGCCCTGCGTCCTATCACATGGTAGCCTATGATTCATCAGGAGGGTCCACTGTTTGCCACCTGGGCCGACACCTCATTAATTTTTCTCCATTTTTGGCCTTGCGTCCTACCACGTGGCAGCCTGTGATTCATCAGGAGGGTCCACTAGTTGCCACCTGGGATGACACCTCACCTCCATCTCACTAGCCTGGCCAGCTGGACTACCACCTAGATCGCCACATTATCAATCGCTACTCCATGATGCTTAATCGGCGAGCACATTCACTTCGCGGAGACCGAGATTGCCACATCATCAATCGCTACTCCGTGATGCTTAATCGGTGAGCACCTTCACTTCACTAAGTAGCGCCAACCATCGATACCGCGTCCTTTTCCGCACATGCTTGGTCACTGATCCACGATACTTAACCGACGAGGATCTCTGCATTACAGTATAGCGCCCGCCATCCAATCGCCTCGGACCTGCTCGCCGCCACATCATCAATCGCTACTTCACGATGCTTAACTGATGAGCACCTTCACTTCATGGAGTAGCGCCAACCGTCGATACCGCAACTTTTCCGCACATGCTTGGTCTCTGATCTACGATGCTTAACCGACGAGCATCTCTGCATTGCAGTATAGAGCCCATCGTCCGATCGCCTTAAACTTGCTCACCAGTTAACTCGTTCATTCTCTGCAAAATTTGCACACCTTAGGAACCGTGCACATGTGGGGTCTATCTAGTCGTCAACTAGCCTCCTTGCCTTCAGATTAGCGCACACGCGCATGGGGTCCACTAGGTGCCCACTCGGCACCTTGCATCAAAAGCCTTCAAGGCTTTAACACTATGTTATGGTGGAGCTTTAAATTCAAATACCAAAATGTCTCTTCACCCAGCCAATGTGGAATTAATGTCTTTTGCCTGGAAATGCACTTTCTAAGAGTTCCTGAGACTTTCTAAAACCCCAATCGCCTCTCCCACGCACAGGCAGATAACACAAAGCTAGAGAGGGGTGCGTAGAAATTGTTTAAACACCTGCCAATAGTGTTTTCTTGAAACTTCAAATGATTGTTCAACCATGACGCTGCCTGTGAAGGGAGGAAATTGGCTTTGGCTGCCAAATTCATTTTGTTTGAAACTTCAAATGTTTTAGCCTTGCCCCTTTACCATAGCATGCAGGAGAGGGATGGGCAAGGGTTATGGAATTTGGGCTTTCACCTGCTAATTATATTTGTCTGGAGCTTCTAATTGCCCTCCACCATACTTCTACGCCATACTCCAGCAGATTTACCATGCAGGGAGGAGGTTAGCAGGTTTAACACCTGCGAAATGCATTTGATTTTTATTTAAAAATTTCGGTAGCCTTTTACATGTCACTGCGTGGGAGGGAATTGGCTTTTACCTGCCAATGGCATTTTCTTGAAAGTTTCTAAAACCCTTTTCAACATGCCACGTGGGATGGCTAGGCTTTAAGCCTGCCAATTTGCATTTGCTGGGAGTTTCAATAGCCACGTGAGGGAGGTTCAAGCTAATGGCATTTGGTGCAAGTGTCTAAATTTCCCAAACTCCACTCCACGCGGCAAGGAAAACTGGCAAGGGTTTATGGAATTTGGTTTACACCGGCCATTTAGCATTGCTGAAATTTCTAAGGATGCCTCTTACACTTGCTTCAAATTTTTGAAAGCACTCCCCAGTAGAATTTGGTTTCAAACATACCAATTGCATTTGCCTTTATTTTGTTTGAAATTTTAGATGCCCATTCCATGGTGCAGGGAGGGCTTTGACTGCAAATTGCATTTGTTTGATTTTGAATCTGCCTCTGCTCCATTAAGCACCACACTTTACTCCTGCTGCTACATTTTATTAAAACCCTGAAGCTTTTCCAGCCATCACATGGCAAGAAGACAGATGTTGGCAAGGTCATAGAACTTGGTTTTACACCTAACACTTGCATTTACTTAATGAATTATTGGCCGGCATACAGCATATGGTTGGCATTGGCAAAGAATATGTGAGAATATTCATTCCTTGTTTGGCAAACTACAAGAAAAGGCAACATTCCAATTGGGGCACATGTAGAGGTATTTCTATTTGGAAGCCTAATTGTTCCTCAACTCAACAATCAAAGTTTAGATGCAGACATGTTCCTCATTCATGCAGTTTCATAGTTCACACTCCACCTTACCATTGTTTCCACCAATTGCCATAAAATTAATGCATAGGCATGAGCCAGGTCGGGCCCCAAAGTGGGTACGACTAAAAAGAAAATTGTTCTCACTCAATTGACCCTTGAAAACACCTTAGGAACCTTAAACATGCCTCTGGAATCGATCGGCACCATTTTTTGATCATCAAACTGAGTTTTAGCAATTTTTCAGGTGCTTGCGCAACATTTTCGCATTTAATCCCAAAGATGTAATTTTCAAACTGGACAAAACACCTTTCTGGACTTCGCAGACTGACAAGCGTGTGCTCTGATATACAAACATGAACTCTGCCAAGCAGTTTCTCAAGATGAATCTTGAGTGAAGAAATATTAATGGTCAAAGATGACCAACTGGCTCTGTCAGCACTATGAACCTGATAAAGTCAATGCACAGGGATCTCATGATGCCTTTCTTAAAAATATCAAACGATCTCCATAGACCCTCAAATCTGAGATATAGTTACCTTGAAGTACAAATCAAAATTTAGAATGCTCAGTTTGACCGGGAAGCTAATAGGGTATAAATAGTGCACTCATGAAAATAGCCACTTTAACTGATGTAGCAATGAAAATACGGAACACTGAATAAGGTGGCTCAAGAAACCCTTGATTATTTGCATTTTGTCTTCTAACTTCGCATGTGGTCATACCAGTAACCGAGATGTGAAATCAAAATAGGGAACTAATGTGATTTTGTGGTAATGTGTACCACATGATAACAATTTATGAAATTATTGATCATATATTTATTAATATTCATAAACATAAATTGAGAAAATGTGTTTAATAAATCAAATTTAGAGACACTATTTACAATTTAAATTCTACAATGAATCGTGGAACATAGCAGCACATAATAATTAATTTGTAAATGAAAAATCTTAGAAAAATATAATTGCATGTCAATATCCACTCATAGAAACATAAAATATCATCATCAATAGTTTGGATTTTGCAGTAAGATTAATGAAATGTGATAATAAGTATAAATACCTAGAAAATGATAAATGTTAGTTGTCACCCAATTCTAATTGCCAATTCATCTCGTCACCCTAATCATTAGATTGAGAGTCGTCTTCATTGTCTTTGCTCTACATACATCGGCTTAAATTCATTTGAACACTACAACTTGATGTGTTATTCATTGTATCATAATAGTTTTCTCAACTACCACGACACTTCAAAGTGTTGCACAACCCTCTTCTATCACATATGGAACTCAAGACTACAAGTGCCCTTTCATAAGTAAAACTTTTGATATAATACCTAGTTGTATACATCCTCAAACGACTTTCCAGATTGTTGTCTAGTTTTTTTTTGTCTTTGATTTCAAGAACCCCAATGCATTGAAAAATCTCTCATCCTTTGCAAATCCCCATATCATGGTTTTATTCTAAGATTGAATCAAAATATTTTGCTGACTTAAGGTTCTCTAAAGCCTTGTTATTAATCTTCATTTGAAGGGATTCTCCAAGACTTTAGAATGTTCCTTCATTTTTGTTCCAAAATGGGTTGATTGTTGTATGATCTAAAATTTATTTATAATTCCTTCTACATCCTTCCCATTGATTTTGAATTTGTAAGTCACAAAAAAATGATCGACCAAGGTCTTTATCCTTTTATGAAAATCTTTTGGATCACACATGGCCCAATAACTAGGATACACAATAGTCTTGGCTTCTAATAATTCATCTTGAGGGAATCAAGATATAATCTTTAATGAAACATCTTTTGCAATACTCTCTAAAGTAGTTCTTACATAATCAACAATGTCATTAAAAGCTTCCCTTGTAATAGTTACTTCTCTCAATCTGGTAGAGCACCCATCAACAACAATAATACATTATACAATGATAAATCAGTATCTCATATCCACGTATAGAAATATACTCTCTAGTTTCATTATACTATAAAAAATTATTAGGATTGTCCACATCTATCATCAAATGCCAACTAGTGAATTTTGGATTTAGAGATAGCTCCTTTGATAGATATAGATTATTGAGGGTCAAGATTGTCATTCTACTTAAACTGGTATATTATTGAATATACATAGTTCTTTCTTGGGTTTTTTCGTAGACATGTTCATTTTGTCCAATGGTGGAAGAATACTAGACAAAATTAGCAGTGTCTCTACATCACTTAACCTATGTAAAAGATGAGGAGCTTTATCTATTGAGTCACGATGTTCATTCATTATTCCAATAATGGATTGATATTCTAAGAAAAATCATTTCATTGATCCATGCAAGGAGATCCATCTGGTATCAACATCTTTAAAAAGCTTGTTTCCACAAGTTATTCCCTCGACAATTTTTTGAAATTTTCCAAACCATTTGGGACTTTAGTAGAAGTAAAAGTAGAGCTCACAAACTAAATTTTCAACTTTATCTATTGAATAAAACTTTCATAATTTTAAATGCCAAATTCATTATGTGAGTCATGCAGTGAATGATAATCATGTATGGTGAAGTAGTGGTTTGTAGCTTTATGCAAAGTTCATTCCTATGACCTTGCATTACTATAGCTCTGTAATGCCCGCCAAAATACCCTAGAGAAATACACCTAATCTAACTACAAATAGAGATAAAAAAAAATTTAAGCTCATATACTAAACAACACATACATCTATAACATGCATCTAATGCATATCAAATACATCATCTACTAAATGCATCATTACAAATTACATCTTCTGCTAATTACAATAAAGCATAGAACATCATAACACAACTACGCAAGTGGAATAACACATCATATCATTCTTCTCCTAGGGTATCTCAATGTCACTACTTTTTAGAGTAACATCCTATAAACTAAGTTCATTTTAGAGCACCAAATCAAAAATTTCAAATCCCCATCATTACACATCCATTCTATTCATTATGAATCTAAGCGCATATCCCTTCATAAGATAGTACTAAATCATAATCTAAGATTCACAATGCCTAAGAATAGGATTACTAACATATGCAAGTACATGAAGTATAACATCAATTCTTAACTATCCTAGGTGCATTATGCCACCTAAGATACCTATATTATTTCCATCTAATCCATACATAATAGCATCTCTTAACACATACCATATGAAATGTCAACAACACACTATTACAATTTCCATTCTACTTCAATCTCTAAGATCATTTATGACACTAACAATGCTTCACATTCACAATCTTACAAGAATCATCTAACTTGCAATCAAACCACATATCCAATTCTATAAGTGAAACTAGATCATTTCTTAAAGGTGCATATCATCACATCAAGATTACTAACCACATGCTCATACACAAATCATAATAGCAAGTGATAACCCTTCATAACACTTAAATAATCTAACTCAAACCTATGTGAGCTTGAATTTCATCCTTAGAATGTTACCTGTAATAAGTTAGTTTCACAAAATACAATGGAAATGCATACAGGAAATCTAAAATCCACCAATGAAACTACATGAAGTACATATGAAATAAAAATGCTATTTTTACCTTCATGGTTTATGTCTCATTGTATCCTAACTCCACTATTCCTGGTTGCAGATGGGTGTGCTCTCAGACAATGCATTGTTGGCTTCCAAGATGGCATATGAAGATTGGACTGATAACTTGTAGTTAACTGAAGAAATGATATGCAAAGCTACATGATTATGCTAAAATGATAATGCTATATGATTATATTGCTAAAATGATATTTGCTTCAAAAACTCATGGATGCATAAGATTTGCTTGCAAAAATACACTTGCAATCTCTTGAATTCTAACTCTCTCTCAACTGAAGCTCTTGATTTTATAGACTTTGAGAGGATTAGATGATGTGGCTCGGATCAACAGTCATGATCAGATCTACAGATTTGGATGGTTGTGAGCAAAGGTGAAGGTTGAGAGAAAGGGGGAAGGAGAACACAAGTGTCACTCATCTCACCTTGACTAGGTTGCTGACTGAGAGAATCTAGGGATGGTTGGAGAAGATTTAGGCATGATAGGACAAGTGGACTCAAGTCCTTCCTAAGATGTAGGGGGTGTTGGAGAGAATATAGGAAATGGTTATGAAATATGTGTACGTACACAATTTTCATTAAGTTTGGAAGTTGAAGATAAATGGTGAATTAATATTTGATAAATATTAATTTCCTTAGCCACATGTTTGATGAGTTGGCAAAGGGAAGATGAAGTGGAGATGGAGGGATGAGTTGGATAAGGGATTAAATAATTTTGAGAATTATTTAATATTTGAGACTATAGGATAGGAGAATAACTATTAAATATTAGATATTTAATTGTTTGGAGAAGATAATTAAATATTAAATATTTAATTAACTTGGTTAGAGGAATAATTAAATATTAGATATTTAATTAATTAGAAGAATAGGATAAATGAATTAATTAAGAAAATATTAATTAATAGAAAGACATGAAAATGAATTAAATAAATTAATCTTTTCAAATTAACTATTTAATAGAAGAATAATTATTAAATAAATATAAAATATTTATTTAATTGCTCATAGCCAATTTTTATGTGTATACATAGTCAGTGAGACTCCTTTGTGTTGAGCAGTGTGCTCTAGACAGTAAGCCTTCCTGCATGTGCAGATCTCCATATTATGTAATATCTTGATATTGTGGTTCACAAGTCCCACCGTGGTTTTTCCTCTTTGAGGTTTTCAACGTATAAATTCTCTATGTTATGGTGTTCATTTGTGTGATTGGTTCATTGATTGCTTTACTTCTTTCAAGTATATATGTACCGGTTTACCGTTTGGTGAATACATTTTATAATAAGGATAAAATTGAACATTCTAGTAGAACGTTGATTCACCCCCCCTCTCAGTGTTCTTGGATTCCAACAATTGGTATCAGAGCCTTGTGCCTCGAAGGAAGTTTAATAGCTTGAGGAAGATCCTGACTCCGAAATCCATGAATATAAGTATGGAGAAACAACTTGAGGTAGCACTTGAAGATTATGATGTTGAAAGGATGAAGAACTTGAAGTTACCAAAGGAATTAAATTCTACAAAGGAATTCATTCTTATCCTACTAGAGAGGTTGTCTTCTGTTCAAGGTAGGAGGAAGGAACTTCTGCAAAATCAATATAATGAAGACAAAGATGCCCTTAATAAAAAATGTTAGAAGTTGAGTCAAGAGAATATGGTCATGAGGAATGACATGCAAGCCCTAACTATGAGGATGTCAAAGGAGATTGAAGACCGGAAGATGAATGAAGAAAACCTTGGGAGATCTCTGAAAGACATATTTGAAGAATGCATCCAGTTGGCTCATGAAAATGATATGTTGAGAATAGAATTAGTGCAATCCCAAAGCAATGAACAAGAGCTGGAAAGACGGATGATAATCCTAAGAGATGATTTGACTATTGCAAGTGAGTACAAGGACAAATTCAAGGTTAGTTTGGCACAGCTTGATGAATTATTGAAAAGCCAAACACAGAATGGAGATATCAATGGACTTGGATTTGAACAAGGTCAAAGTTTTGCAACTGCAAATGAAGATCAGAACCAGAGACACTGGTAAGGCATCTTAATGCTTACAAATTTAATGGTAGATGCTTTGTTTGTAATAAATTTGATCATATGGCTAGGCAATGTAGAAATAGAGAAAATCATAACTATAATTCTTCTCTTGGTCATGTTATAAATGCAATAAGTATGGTTATAAGATAGAAAATTGCAGAATGAATGTAAAAAGTCATGCATGTGGAAAATTTGGACATATGGCTAATCAGTGCAGGTCAAGCAATTATATGGGTTATAGAAAAGAAATTCAAAAGAACAATGTTACATGTTATGCATGTAACAAGATTAGACACATATCTAAGTTTTGTAGAAGCAAAAATCCATTGGCTAAAAATGATGGATCAAATGATAAAAGGAAAGAAAAGATCAATAAAATCTGACAAGATCATATGAAGAAATGGGTCTGGAAGTCAGATGATCAATTTGCAGGTGGAATTGCTCTGGTTACTCAACCAACAGAGGAGATTTCTCTTGCACCAGTAGGAAGCTCATCCAGTAACTGAGGCAGATGCCTTAGGGGTAGGCAAATTTCATAAAAATATTGCATAAGCCCCAGGAAGGAGATATAGAAGATGTTCCAAACATTAGAAAAGGTTTATCTGGTATGGAGATGTTCGACTGAGATCCAGTATGTCCCACCGGAAGACATTCATATCAATGATGGATTAAGGTTTTTTGAAGGTTAAAAGGTTGAATCCACTTCATTTGTTATCACCTTGCATTCAAATTGATTAAGAGTGATACAGACCAATTCTAAGGTGATTTTGTGCGATCAGAAATCTTCATCAACGATTTCACCAGCACTTGGAAGAATTCTCTAGGGTTATTCATGGCAACTATTTCTCAGGTATTTATCACAATCATCTTTCATCATAGAAGTTGGATCATCCTCTGCACCTACTTTCATTGAAAATCAAAGTGTTGTTGAGGTTAAGGATCATCCCAGGCAAATTTTCAAACAATGACTGCATATTACCACCTTGGATGATTCGGTTCGTGCATTTTCACATATTCTGGAAGGAGTTATTTATGTGGAAGATGTCAGAGCATATATTCACTGTCACATTGAGGATCTGGGTACCAGTGACATCAAGAACATGTACATGAATGAGTTGATGGGTGACTCCAAAAAGATCAAGCCCGACTATAAGCACATTGAGGATCTAGGGTTTACTGGCATTCTTGATATCCTTGAATTTGAATATGAGATCATCTGGTATGTACTAAGAAGAGTTCATAGAGAGTTGATTTGGTTGGACAAGCCATATAAGATCATGAAGGAGTTCATTAGGTCCATCACTGATTTGTCGCAGATTGGTCAGCATCTAGAGAAAAAGATTTCAAATGATCAAGTTAACAAACTCACCAACGCAACTTCGGACTGGCGATCGATGAGGGTCAGCACTAGCACTAATTGAGACATCAAATTTGGTAGCATGATCATTGGGTATAAGGTAACTCAATCCAATCATCTCAATTTTTTTTCTAGCTCCTGCATATATGTCGCACATAAGATTATGAGGGAAAATGAGAAAATAGATCTTTGTGGATGGATGAATGATGATTTGTTAATTAACCTTGGAAAGATTAAAGGAGAGAAAAAGGGGATATTCTGGTATGGGAATCCCATTTTCTGCTTGATGCTATTTTTCCTTAATGAAACTCTCAATTTTGGGAAGAGATAGTGGGCATTTTATATCTCAGTAGGCAGACAATTGAAGAAATCTATTGCTAGTTTGGGTAGCCAAGGAGATGATAAGGTTTGGGGTTACTTCAATTGCATTTCAAAAAGCAATGAAATCTAGAGAGAGGGTTACTAAACACATTCTTGACAAATACTCAACCGAGATCTGCTTTATGGTTAAAAGGGATGAAACCTTAATGGAAGCAGTTAAACCCCAGAAGATATGGATAGAGGAGATGGGATATGAGGTTGATGTTGAGATTCTGGATGCTTATGCTAAAATATTGATTGATGCTCCAATTGATGAGGCTGAAAATTCTTTCGGTACTGCAAAGAAAAAGAAGCAAGAGGTTCAAACTAAATTCAATCGGAAGAAGAGGGAGAAACAGCAAGGTAAGGCCAGCAAATTTGTTGAACAAGTATCCCAGGACATCAAGGCCTTATGGATATTGTTCCAACAAAAGGAAGGAAGAGGAAAGATCCTGAAATCTTCATTGAGCCTATTCCATCAGACTTTAAAACTGAAGATGACACTCCTCTAGCATTCAAGAGGATATTGAGGAAGAAAGGTAAGGAGTCTAAGGAGGAAGCAAGGAAGAAATAGGTAAGAAAGGTCACAATAAAGGTATTGGCCATCCATCCTGAAAAGAAAAGAGCTCCAAAGGAAACAGCTCTTACACATTTTGCACCATCCTATTCTGGCAGAAGAAAGAAGAAGGATGACATAGACCTTACTATTGTAACTGGTAATGTATCTATAATCCCTCCCAAGGCTTGTGCAAAACTGATAGATGAAATCACCAAGGATGGTATTGTGAAAAATGTACAACATTGTTATGATAACTTAGATGATGATGATGAGCAGAAAGAAATTGAGGAAGCAGTTTTATTATACCTAGATATATTTAAGAAGGCTTTGTTAGAAATTGAGAAGCAAATACCGACACAATTGTATGACAATCTAGATGCTAGGAGATTATCTGCTATGGAGGAGGATAAGTGCATAAAAATTAAAGAGTTATTGACTACTTGTGGTTCAATTATTCCAAATGAGTTGGATATGACCCTTGAAGTTGCAGACAGAACAATTTTCCACAGCAAGCAAAAGATAATTAGTCTTATGGCAAGCAGTGTTAATGAAATAATCACTAAACTCACAAGGCATGGGCTCAATTCTTTATTGATAACCCTAGTTTCTTCTCTTCATCGAAAGCTAAGACTCAGACTATTGAAGAACCGGTTGAAGGGAAAGGCAAAGGTATAGTAGGTACCCCACCTACAATTTTGAAAGATACTAAGGCATTGGATGTAGAGCCCCTGACAAAATCTAATGTATAAGATAGAGAGAAGATACCAGCAAAAGTAGATAATTTACATATATAGACAGATAAACAGAATGTATAGGTTACAGATGTTGAGGAAAATAGTCCTTCGGATCAGAATGTACAGGTTAAGGATATAGCTCATGTGGAACTGGCAGTAACTGATACTACACCAAGTGGTTAAGCCACTAGTGCAATAGAGGATATTATTAAAGGTATTAAACCATCAGAAGAAAAGGGAGAGGAATCTGACAAGGAACCGATAGACAACACATCATTGTTGTCAATTGACACCTCCTAGGTAGAGAAAAAAAGCATACCTGAGATGAGTTCTATTGAGCTCATGATGATGACTACCCAAAAGATGATGAAGGAAGGATCAGTGGACAAAGGAATAATTGATCAGTCAGTTCCAATTTTGCACAGACTTATCCCGGAGTGCCAGTTTGACAAAGGAGAAAGTCCATCCGAAAAGCTCAAAATAATTACTAAGCACATTTCTAAGTTTTCAATCACTGCAGCAAATATCTAACTGGCAGGCATTGGAAAGATTCACTCAAGCCAAGAGAGCCACTTTTGATCAGTTGATTGAATAAGAGAAGAAAGAGATTACTGACAAATTGAAGTTAATTGTTAATGCTTTAAGGCAATGCACAAATATATACAGAGTATGATGTAACATCGGATTACTTACTGCTGATATAGATAAAGGGATTAAAGATTCTCAGGATAAAATTGTAGGTATAGTCAATTCATTTGATGGTTCCAATTCTTTGACTACATCTATAGATGGGCAGATTTTGGTATTAGATGCTCAAATTTCAGCTCTTGAATGGGATAAAGACAAAATCACAAGGAAAGCTAAAGGGCTCAGAGCATTGGTGAGTTCCCGGTTGGACTCCTTGAGTGTACATAAGAAGGAATTTGTTTATATGGTTGGTAAGCCCATACCGGTAGAGCTTAAGGAGAAAGAGTCACATGCTTATATACTTAATGGACTTGTATCTATATCTAGCACATTCAAATCTGGTTGGGACACTTATCTAGAGCTTTTTGAGAAAGCCTATCCAGAAATTTTTAAGTATATTCAACTTCGGTAAGGTATTTTGGGGCACATTCTTTGTACAGAATTTCATTTTTCGTCCCAGTTTTTGGTGTTTTTTTTTGGCATTGATGTAAAAGGGGGAGGTATAGGTAAAAAATATATCCTTGACATTAGGAGATATGGATTATTTATACAGATCATGATCACAAATGAATATTCAGCTCAGGGGGAGCAGTCTCAAGGTGAAACCAACAAATGGAAACCATTATCATTTTTCACATGAGTGTTGCCATCAATTCCAAAGGGGGAGATTGTTGGAAATTGACACTCATTTGATTGGTTTAATATGTTTTCATTGATGGAAACATGTTTTGGCTTCATTCTTTGGTTTGGTACTTCGTCGATAGACACTTCACTGACACCAACAAGTATCTTCACCAGTAGGAAGGACTCTATGGGTACCGACATTCGAGGCTGACATGATTTACATAAAGGGTATCGGTATAGGAGGCCGACATCATTGGGAGATCCAATAATCGACAATTCATTTTGTTATTTATGTACGTATGTAATGAGCTGACATATATAATCATTTTTGTATTATCTATGTAAGCCAACATGAGTCATCAAGGATTGTAAGGGTATATAGGTCAATTGATTAGATCATTTTTGATAGAGGAGTATGTGGTATTGTTAGTAATGTGAAGATCATGTGTATGAGTTCATTTATGTATGAGATCAATATTGTGTAATGATCTATAAATGATTTTGGATGTGAAGGTTATTCTGGTAAGGGTTTAAGGTTACAGAACCGGAACAGTCAGAGCTTGAACTTGAACTCAAACAGGCATAGAGTTTAGTTTTATGTTTTCTTATTCAAAGTGACTGTAGTCAGTGAGACTCCTTTGTGTTGAGCAGTGTGCTCTAGGCGATAAGCCTTCCTGCATGTGCAGGCCCCCATATTGTGTAATATCTTTTCATATGGCTAGTGGATTGATATTATGGGTCACAAATCCCGTCGTGGTTTTTCCTCTTTGAGTTTTTCCATGTATAAATTCTTTGTGTTATGGTGCTCATTTGTGTGATTGGTTCATTGATTGCTTTACTTTTTTTAATTATATATGTATCGGTTTACCGATTGGTGAATGCATGTTATAATTAGGTTAAAATTGAAAATTCTGGCAGAACACTGATTCACACCCCCCTCTCAGTGTTCTTGGATTCCAACAAATGCATCCAATCCAAAGACTTCTTATACTCCTCAAAATAAATTCACTCCACTAGGTGAACCACTGGAAACAACTTTGAGGAAACTTATTTTGAATAATCTGATCACATTACCTGAAGCAAGAGACTATGAACCAAAGGTTAAACCCGCATGGTGGAATTACCAAGATTATTGTGAATTTCATAGGAGTAAAGCTCACAGAACAAATGATTGTTAGAAATTGAAGAACATTATACAAGACTTGATTGATAAAGGATACATATCAATTGATGGGCATAAATCCAATGAAGAGGATGTGGTATTTAAGGATCCCCTTCCAAATTATGAGAAGGGAACTCCCTCAAAATCAGGCAAAGAGAAGGTCAACTACACAAATGAGTCTTTTGACTATGTTATCAATCACATATCCAAAAGTGATTCCTATGTAAATTTGGTTACCATAAACAACAAACCTAATTATAATATGACAACACATCATGGAAAAGTCACCCTTCAAGGAGTACTGCCTAAGCCATCATCCATGACTAATCAATATAATATCCTAGAGCGACTTAAGAAAATGCACGCTCATATATCAATCCTAGACCTTGTATGCTTATCACCTGCCCATAAAGAAATTTTGGAGAAATATTTACAAGAGACCAATGTATCCCCGGACCTTGATCTCACATAGTTTAAGGACATGGTGAAACGCCTTACCACTCCTCGATTCATATCTTTCACCAAGCATGATGATAATTATATAAATCAACCTCATAATACGTTGTTCCACATAGAATTACTTGTACATAAACATAGAATTAAATGTGTCCTAATAGATGAAGGGATTGGTTTGAATATATGCTCTTTTAAATTAGTCCTTGCATTGGGGTTTTTCAAGAACATTGTGGATCCAAAGAAAAAGATTACTATTAAATCCTATGATGAAGAAGAGAGAGCATCTACAAGATCCATTATCTTGCCTATTAGAGTGGGACCAATGGAAAAATACATGGTTTTCCAAGTGCTCCACCTTGATCTATCTTATAACATACTCCTTGGATGACCCTAAACATAGAAATCTTTGGATCCTCCCTCCGGTTAGCAGAGAAAAAAGCATTATTCTTCTTGCCTAGATGGAGAAACTAATTTGGATGGATATCTTTCCTGGGGGTTCATGAAGGGTGGGAAACTAGAGCTAGGCCATACATGTGGCCTCTCCTCTTTCTATTAGAGAGAATAAGAAGCCAGCCTCTCTCTGTATTTTATTTGCCTCTAGGAGAACTAGAGTTAGTTAGGCCAACTGTCGGTTCAAGGATAACACCTTCTTTCCTACCAGCTTGTTCTTTCCTACCATATTTTTATATTTGGTATTATTTCCAACCCATATCAAGTGATCCTTGTCCTCACCCATGGTTGATGAGGTTCCTTCCAAATAGAAATGAAGGATGTCCATTTGAGCATGCTTGAACCAATCAATATGGATGGTCGGGTAACCTTCCTACCTTTCTCGCCTACTATGAGATCCTTGTTCTCAACCTATAATTCTCCATATGCCCTTGAAGAATGGTGGGAGGAATAGTTTTATACCTCTTTCATCCATCCTTTCTTTCTTGTTTCTATTGTTCCTCCTATATGACAGTCATTGTTTTATGGTTTTTCCTCTTGTATTGCCTCAACAGTTCTGGGTTGAAGAACCTACTTAATCTATAATTATTTTGTTTGTTTGTTGCTAGGATCCACCCTAGGTAGTTGAATTCCAAAATGAAAGCTCATGTAGGCAAGACTGACTCCCTCGTTAATTCTCTTTGTTCTCCAATTCGTTAGGCTCTCCACTAAAGTTACTTCCTTCTCATTCCCCACCACTAGAGCTAGAAATGTTGGAAGTTATGGAACCAACCTCAACTACCAAAGGGTAGGTTCTCCCATTCGATTAGCTGGATAGAAATCAATTTGTTAACTGGGTGGGTTTCCATCAATTTGTTAACTTCTTGATTACTCCTAACAACGACTAGCTATTTTAGTTTGACAATTGAGAAATTACTCCTGATAGTGTTTCGATCAGCCCTCACCCACAATATCAAGTTAGTTAGCCCCACCTATCTAATTAGTCAGTAGGATCCAGTGTATTCTTTTCCAACCACCTCCATCCTTTAGAGAATAATCCTTCTTTATGATCGGGAGGAGCTAGATGCCTATCGTTGGATATCGCATACATAATGATATTACATATGTTTGATGAAACTAAGTGGCCTTGTTGGATTCTCAACAATACAATAAATCCCATCTACATACCATCAATGTCTAAAATTTCCTTATAATGGCCAAGAGATAACCATTCAAGGAGATCCTAGTCGTTTCCAATATTGCAATATCATCAAGTCGAATCCTAAGTAATTGTCTCGAATAATCATCCAACTTCACTTCCTATCTCACAAATTGACCCAACTTCAATACCATCAACATCTAAAGCAGTTGAATCGAAGCTTAAAATTAAAGATCAAGGTATAGGGGAGTATTCTATTCAACAAACCTTTTGTATTTCATAGCTACCCCCTTCACCTAAATCTTATGGCAAACCAACGTTGGATGAGAAAAAGTATTTGTATTCTAACAAACAACCTAAAGATACATTTATCAGGTGGGGGACATTATCATAAGAAACTAATGAAAAAAATATTAAGGAATGGCTATACAAAGAGGAAGAAGACAAAGCAGACACATCAGAATCAGATATGCAATTACCTCTTGAGTAGTATGGTAAAGGGTTCACTATAATGCAAAAGATGGGATATAATGACCATGGTCCCATTGGATTAAGAAAATTTTTGAACCTATCCAACTTGCTTTGCTAGCTCCTAAAGAAACAAAAGGATTGGGATGTAGAGAAGATGTTGTGGAAGCTACCCACAATTTGTACCAGCAAATTTAGGAATTACAAGAGAATAGTGAGACTGATTCCCATGAATGGGAGGGACTTTTAGAAGTATATTCTGAAGACAAGCAAATAAAAATGATTCATTCCTATAATAGAATATATGATGAGGGACCTAGTTTAAGGTCTAGATCACTAGAGAAAGACCCACAAAGTGTTGAGAGTGACTCTCATGAGGAGGGTTAGATATCAGATGAATATGGCAACCTTGAGGTGGTTATCAATCTCAATCTCAAAGATATTATCATTGACCTTCAAAAAAAAAATTCTTTAACCATCATGTCTTTTGATATCAATGGACTCGATGACCTCCCACTTGTACATCCTAAGCTTATTCACTAGGGGCATGAAACCCCACCTAAACTTTAAACCTTTCACAATGACCACGCCATAATAGATTATTTGAATCCCATGGATCTTTTATATGTAGGAGTTAGTGACACACACTTAACTAATGAACTCAATAACACAACTAGTTCTGGAGAAAATGTCAATCCTTGTAGTCTTAAAAATATTAAAATGAATAATAGATCTAATGGTGAAAACCGTAATATGATAGTATTAGATCTGGAAAAAGTAAAAAAAAGAAGATGTATTCGATGGTGAAAACCTCCTTGAGGTGGAAAAGGATGAGAGGCTTGACATTCTTCCCCAGCTAGAATATTGGGAAAGATCTTCAGTCATCATAGAACCAACAAGTACCTATTAATATTGGAACAGGGGATAGTCCTAAAATCCTTCATCTAGTAGCATCTTTATCAACAAAGGAAAAAGAAAATGTTATCAAAATTTTCAAAGAGAAAAAATCATTTTTTCTTGGTCGTATGTGGATATGTCTAGCTTGGATCTAAATTTAATTATGAATGATTTATCAATAGCTCTACGGGTCAAGCCTTTGAAAAAAAAGTTAAGAAAAATGCATCCGTATATAGCCTTGTTGGTAAAAGCTGAGTTGAAGAAATTGTTGGATGTGGTGTTTATTAAGTCTATTGATTATGTGGAGTGGATATCAAATATTGTACCTATTTCAAAACCAAGAAAGAGAATTAGAGTGTGCATGGATGTTAGAGACCTAAACAAAGCATGTCCAAAGGATGATTTTACTTTGCCAAACATAGACATTATTGTGGATCTGAAAAATAGGGCATGCTATGTTATCACTGATGGATGGCTTTTCTGGTTATAATCAGATAAGGATAGCCCCAGAAGACCAAGACAAAATAAATTTTACCTATCCTTGGGGAACATACTGTTGGAATGTCATTCCATTTGGACTGAAAAATGCAGGTGCAACATATCAAAGGACAATGACCACAATCTTCCATGACATGATGCATACCTTTTATGGAAGATTATGTTGATGACATCTTGGGAAAATCATACACTAGAGAAGAACACCTCAACATTCTAGGCAAGATCTTTAATTGCATGGAGAAATTCGATGTGCACCTTAATCCAAAGAAGTGTGTCTTTGTAGTAACATCTAGTAGACTCCTAGGATACATTGTATCGGCAAATGGAATAGAGGTAGACCTTGAAAAAGTAAAATCAATCATGGAGATGCCACCTCCCAAGAATACCAATCAGCTATGCTCACTTCAAGGAAAATTGTAGTCTATCTACAGATTTATCTCACAATTAGCATATAGATGTCATCCCTTTTCACACCTCTTGCACAATAATGTACCTTTTAAGTGTTGTGAAGAAGCTTTCCAAATGTTAAAAGAGTATTTAATGAATCCACCAATTCTCATGCCTCCTATTGAAGGAAATCCCCTTTTGCTTTATATATCAGTTATGCAAGCATCTCTCGGTACTCTCTTAGCTCAAGAAGACTTTGAGGGGAAATAAAAAATTTATTATATCAGATGGACTCTTGTGGGCTATGAACTAAACTACACTCCAGTTGAGTGGGCATGTTTGGCTATAGTTTTTGCATCTCATAAATCGGTGCTCCATTCAAACTACCATTCAATCACTAATCACATATCCTTCTCATAGGGTCTTCTGACTTAACAAGTAGCAGCAATTATCCTACCTTAGTACATGAAGATGCTAGGTCTATCTTTGAAAGGAGACAAAATCCTCTCCACCCTCTATTGCAGGACTTAAAACCACTATTAAAACTACCTAACATTACCCATTCCACCTGGTAATATCTTATAGTATGGTGGAATGGTGGTCGATCACATTTTAGACTCTCAACCTCTTAAACAACTCTGGTTCCAACTCTTCCAATCACATAAATGACAGTAACTACAAACTTCCTTACTACCCAACATCCTATAGATTCAATTGAATATTATTCCATGGCACGATTCACCAGACTAAATTTTAGATCTATTGCAATCTGTATAGGTCGTGCAAAACCAAACAAAAGAAACAAAAGAAAATAGTTTTAGCAGCAGAAACTGAAAAGTTTCTATTCGTTCTCCCTTCAATCTTTCAACAGCAATGTAATATTCAACAACCCCTACCTTATAGATTTTGAGGCGTATAAACACTACAATTTTTGGACACCAACAGTCATGATAATGACTGTTGGTGTTCTAGTTACAACCAACTGAGCATCTTTTCCCATTTTATTGTCATTGACATAAAATTAGGCCTTATAAGACTTTATCATATAAACATATTTGAGAAATACAAAATGGTCGTCATGGACCTTTATTCAAACCAAAAATGAATCAAAACCCCTAAAACTCCTAAGCCACACTTAGACCAAAAATGCCAAGTTGATTTGGTGCTCCTACACCATACACCCAGAGAGGAAGCGATTTCATCCTCCTGATGAAATGAGGTCTTCAAATTTGACTCCATGCTGGTTAATGTATGCTTCAAACATCCAGGTTGCATCCTCCTTCAATAAACCAAGGCATTTGACCAAGTACTCTTTATACTCCTTCCTTCGTGTTCTCTTTACCACCTTGCAATCTAGGATAGCTTCAAGTTGTTTAAGCCAATCCACATCAGCATCCTCAGGTACACTTTCTTCCTGACCTGCAACAACAAATCCCTTAAAAGGGTGTAAATAAGCCACATTAAAGATGGGTGAGATGGAAACTCCTTGTGGGAGTTCAATCTCATATGCATTCTGACCGAAATTGTGTACTATTCTGCAAGGACCAAGATTTTCCATCATCAACTTATTCTATTTGCCTTTAGGAAGCCTCTCCTTTCTAAGATAAGAAAACACCATATCCCCAACCTTATATTGGACATATTTCTTCCTCAAATATTCACTCTCTTTATACTTTCCCACGCTCTTCTTCAAAGTCTCTCTGACTTGCTCATGGATATCTTTCATGGTTACAGCAAAATCTTCAACATGTGCACCTATTTTGTTCAACCCACTTATGTATCTCAACACATAGACTCCCCTTGGATGTGATAGTCCTCAAAATGACAGTGCAAAAGTGTTTCATGCCTTAGTCAAAATTTTGGTCATTTTGAGTGTTTAATGTTCTATGTTCTCGCCCTCATGCTTAGGGTTTAGCGTTTTATGTATTTTTTATTTAGTCTTGGTTAAAATCCCTAAACCTGTTCTAATTTTGTGTTATCTTTTTTCACTTAAGTCTGAAGGGTCTAAGTACATTGGTGGGGCCATTTTATTTCCTAGGCATTAATTTGTTCGACAATCTTTTATATTATCCTAATTCTATGTTCTAATTTTTTCGAAGTGGGTCCCCTTTAAATTTTTTAGCAGGCACATCAATTTTTCCTAAGTATAACCTTACATTATTTATGCCGGTGTCTTTGTTTAATGATCGAGTTACTAAAAGTTCCTACTATTTGCACGTGTTCTAATGAATGGAGATTTTTTAATCTTGGTCAAGAAGATGCCTGCTCATTAATTTACTAAGGAAGACGGACACTGTGGTTGGGAGATAAATCTCGAATAGATCTAACAGTTCTTCCAACCCTGCGGTAGAAGATGCTTGAAGGTTATGCATCGCGGCATCACAAGATGATGCCACGTGTCCAAGGTGGACTGAGGTAAGCCAGAAGGTGGGGGTCGCTGATCGAGGTGAAGTGGAAGGTGAGTTAGAGATTTCACGTCATACCTTTGATGGGCCTACTTGCTACATGTAATGGTTAATGTCAGATTGACCACTGTTGTTCGTGTGATTTGCCAGCGGGAAATTAATCAATGGTGGAGATTCAAACTTAGTTCAAATGCAGTTTTGAGTCATTTCTTCACTCACGCGAGCAATAATGGTGGATGAGACGGTGACACTTCACTCCAGAATAGTAATTAAATGCATTTTCTCAATTATTTTGAACCACCAAAGCATTCAGAAGAGATTAAAGAGTGATTCCAGAGCTGAGGGAGATTTCAGCAATTTCTTGCAGTGCAAAATTAGGAATTTTTAGTGCGATTAAAGTAGTAAGTTCACATGAGTTTTTTCATTTGTTTTAAAGTAATTAAAGTTGTGAATTGTATGAAAATTGTAGGAAATAAGTCATAGATCATTCTAGAGTTAGAAGTGAGAATAGAGGAAGGTAAAATTTGCCTGAATTGTGTCACAATTTGGATTTCGTGTTAAGCCCTAGTTTCTATTTCCTTTTGTGGGTAATTGTAAGAAGCACTGGTCAAATAGGATGGCTCCCCTGTGAAACCACTCAGGACAAATAGACTATCTAAAGAAGAATTTGTTTGATTATTTTCTTGATCAAGTGAAGCCCTTGACAAATGATAAATATCAAGGGCAGAGACTTGTACAAGGCAAAACCTTAGGAGGAGGGTTAACTGATAAGGCATCTAACATCGTCGATGCTAGGGTGCCAATGACTGGGGTGGAATTGTTTAAGTTGTGGTATAGACAGAGAAATTTACAATCCTCATTTTCAAGTGCCTGGCAATATGACTTGGGCAAGTTAGTGGTGCCCAATGTATTCATGGATGTCGACCTCCTCAAAGTTATTGCAGACAGATATGACCCCGTTTCTAGATTTGAATTAACTAAAGGAAAAATATTACAAAATGAAGGGTTTTATTAAAGCTAGTCGCCTTTCAGCTCATTTGGAAAAAGCAAGAGATACAACTTATCATATAAGCCCTAGTTCAGAAGAGCCCTTTCCTATTGGTGCTTTCGCCAAATATTTGCAGGCCACTTTCTTTTCTTTGTGCCAGATTTTAGGGTTCAACCCTATTACAGTCATGCCACCTGATTTTATGTATGGCTATAAAAATTTAGCATCCAGATTTTACAGTGATTTTTGACTTTTCCCCATACCTTGAAGAGAAGATTCATGAGGAGTTGCAAGATATTAAGAATGGTGTATTTAGCACTCATTTCTATTGGTATTCGTTGTTAATGCACATGTTTTTATATAGAAATATAAATTATTTTGCGGGTGCCATGAATCTCAAGAGAACAGTTGACAATATTGAGGTGTCGGTGCAGCTTTGAAGTATGGACATGTCTTGGGAAAGACAGGAAGCAAGTTTTGTCAGGTTTGATAATAGTTTTGCTTCTAGACCGAGGCAAAGATTAACAGTGATTCCACCAAGGATTCCCAAGCAGCTACATGATTTTGTAAGACCAAAGGAAAAGATAACACTTTTGAAAATTGAGCACAACTAGAGGGACATTATCCCTTATCCTGTTAGTATAGATATCGGAGTTTATGGTTTCCCTAGCCAACCACATGTATTACCTTTTAATGTTCCTTTGAAGTTAGGTTTTGTTGAAGTATTGTGGCAAATAGGTTGTATACATGATAAAGAGTTGGAGGGTAGAGGCAAAGGGACTATTTTCCTTGATTTTACTATCATTCCATATTTTGTGATTATAAAAGGGGGATATGTGCATTTTGACAATCTTTTTGCACCATTTCATTTAGGGGTTAGCACAGTCAAACATAGTGACCCGGAGGGGTTTTATAATGTTTTCAAGGCAAGAATAAAAGGAAGCCCATTGCCCCATGAGCACAATTTCCCTCAGGATGTAATAAGAAATGAATTTGTTCTCATGACTCGGGATTGGAGGAAGCATAAATAGATAGCTTTTAGGAAGCTATGGGAAATAGTATAGAAAATGGATCCCAGCTATTATCCATTAAAAAACCTCTCTTCATTTTGTGTCAAAGTAGATTTTGTCATGAACAATTTTGATGAACCAATTCTTGCATTAAAGGAAAATAGAACCAGACTTGAGGAAGTTCATGGCCGGCAAGTTGAGAGAAGAAGTGTGTAGCAACCTACACCCATCACACTGGAAGAAGCAGCCTTGATTCATCAGATGAGAATGAAACAACCAGGTTCACCTCCTCCTCCACCTCACAGGATAGATGGGCTAGTAGAAGGTAGACCTAGCTATGTGCATCCTCCAAAGGGTGTTGTTGTAATAAAAAGGGTAAGAGAAGAAACAAGTAGTGAAGAGGAGAGTATCAGTGATAGTGGACGGTTGATGAGAAGAAAAGGAAAGAAGATAATGAAGATAGAGCCACCCAAAAAAACATAATTAAAACCTTGTAAAGGGGTCAAGATCATATATATTGAAGAATCAAACAAAATCCCTACACCAACTCATGTGCCTTTTTCATCTCCAAGGTAGGTTGAAGAACAAAGAGAGGAGCAACACATGAAAGAACAATAGGAGGAAGATACCATTGTAGTGACAAAAGCAGAGATGTAGATTGGTATTCCTCATGTGCTACCCACTTTAGAATTGGACCTCACTCCTTTGGATATTCAAGGTAGAGACTTTAAAGATGCCAGGAAGGAGGCATGCGATATATTTATTGAAAATGAAGCCTTTGTATGAAGCTCAGTCTTCCTGCAATTTATATGGAAAATGAAGATAGAAGAATACAAGAGTAAAAGCGCTGAGAGAAAGGCCTAAAGGCTAGATAGATTTGATCAAGAAAATCAGGAGGAGGTCAAACATTAAATGATGGAAGATTTTAAAGGAATTATTGTACATGAAGGCAGGATGATCATAAATCAGGCTAGAGTCTTGATTTTGTCAGAGTGGGATATAGTTAATGCAGTGGCTTTTGATGCAATCAGAAAATCAAAAGATCAACAATTCAATTCAAAGGAAGAAGCAAGGTTGACACTGAAAGGGTCAAAATTTGTAGATGATTATGCAACCTTGGGAATATGGGCACTAGAACAGGGGCCTAGGAGGCCTAATATCAGTTATATAAATCCAAACTTGAGGGGAAGCCTTATTATAAAAAGAGCCTCTGATACATCAAATGTTGAAACCTCAAAGTTAGTTGCTGATGTGGCCAAATTGGCCCATGAAACTTCAAAGAGGAAGGCTAAAGAAAAAGAGGAGATAATGAACAATTTTGAAAAGCTTTTCAATTATTATAATGCAGTTCAACAAAGGTGTGTGGAACTGCAAACTAAGGTTCAACTTCTTGAGTAGACACATATAGGAGCATCTTCTTCCGCTCCTACAATTGCATCAGTCCCATCAACGTCTAGGTCTCCACCTGTCTCACATGTAGATGCAACAATTCAATCTAATAGTGAGACGGATTTTCCAATCCCACCATTGGTGCCATATGTTGATGAAGAGCCTAAACCCACTAGATCAACTGACCTGACAAGAGCCTAAATTTTGGAAAAGGTAAATGAGTTGGAAAATAAGCTAAAGGAGTCAGGAGATCAGTTTGTCATTAAGAAAAATGAGATAGTTGTCTCAGTTCTAACTCATTTGAATGAGAAGGTGGAGTGTAGATTAAAGAGCATTCATTCTTTATATTCTCTATTGTTTAATGCTATTCAAAGTTTTGATAGAGATAAGGAAGTGGCAATCCCTTTGTTTACAAAATGGTTACAAAGGGGAAATGAACTCAGAATAATTTCAATGGATTCCAAATACCATGTTGAGAGGCCACCCACACTTGAGCCAACCTATATGTTGGTAAAGTCAATGCAGGAAGCTCAGATGCTGCTAAAGAATATAGAAAGAAAGATAAGGGAGTTGATGAGAAGCTTTAGTGAGCTGAATGAAACACTTCTACCAGGTATTGAGGATGAAAGTGGAATAATTAAGCCTTTGGAATTTTGGAAAGAAGAGGAAGAAAGAGTCATCAACACTCAAGTGGACTTGATTTGTGATGAGTTAGATACTGGCATGCTAGAGGACAGCATGGACAAGATAATATATACAAGAACATTTTTTGAATCTTTTGAAAGAGGAGCGAATCAAGCAGCAATTAAGTATACTCGATACAGAGAAAACGTTGATGAGGTTATGAATTTTAAATGGCCCTCAGATGAAGAATATGGCGAATGGAGTAATACTTATGTATACACCTAAAAATGTCTCATTGATCATGTACTAATTATTCCTTTAATTGATTAAATAATTATTTAATTAAGTTAATTAATCTATTTCTTCTAATTTCATATTTCCTCATAATCTTACTAATTATTCTATTTCTTATTCTATCATCATTTAATCATTTTAACCATTTTCTAAATATTAATTAAATATTTATTATTTAATTAATTCTGATTAATTCCCCAATTTAAATAATCTTTATTATTTAAATAAATTACTAATTATTCAATTTCTATCTCCAATCATCTAATCATTCAACTCTTTTCTAAATATTAATTAAATATTTATTATTTAATTAATTGTGATTTGATCTTTTAATTCAAATAATCTTTATTATCTAATTAAAGTCCATTTCTAAATAATTAAATAGTTTCTTTAAATTATTTAATTAACTAATTAATTCTTCCATTTCCAAATCCCCAAATTCTAATTTCATTTAATTTCATATTCTTCTAATTTCTTCCAAATTCAAACACATGTGCATGATTCAAAAACCAAATTGAAAATCAAAGTCAAGTTCTAAATATATTCAAATGCTAAATTGAATTAAAATAAATTCAATTATTTGAATAAATATCATGCAAAGATTAAGTTGAAAATCTAAATCTAAATGCAAGCACATGCTAAATTAATTAATTAAATCATTTGTCTCTTCAACTTCTATTTCCATCTTTCAGTTAGCTTTTTCTAAATTAAGCTTTCTTTGTCATCTTCTTTATTTCCTCCAATCATTCTTTTTCTTCCCTCAATCAGCTTTTTCTCAGTCAGTTAACTCAATTGATCTATTCAATCTATTATGTTTCACTCCTACAATCAACAGTTCAACTATCAATTTTCATATGAGCTCACCTGAGTTCCACCTCTTGATCAATTTGTTCCACCTTTCAATCAATCTTCTCCAATTTTCTATAAATTGAGCATCCAATCTCCATTTTCAATAATCATGAACTTCGAATCTTTGTGTCACTTGCAGGTTACCAGCGCAATATCTAAGAGCCATCATACCACAGAGAAGAGAAGAGCAATGGAAGCGATATGTAATCTTGGAATAGGGAGTTTCATTGAATTATTATAATTCTTATTTCTTGATATTTGCATTATTTCATTGTCTTGTTTGTTAGATTCTTTGATTAGATAGGGATTCGTGATTTCCCTTGATTTCTAATTAATTGATTATTGTTTTCAATAAGATTAATTTTACATGCATATACATTTTGGTGAACCTGACATGAACTAACAGCAATTTAACCTTTTCTGTGTTCTGTGTGATTTTTGCAGATCGTACGGATTTTTTTATCTTTTTTGCAGGGTGCACAAATTTTGAGAAAAGATTTTCCATCACACAATCAAGCTTACATCATCATGCAATCGCATAGACATAACTACGCATTCGACCCTTCAGGGTCACGCATTCATTTGGACAAGGTCACACAATTGCCCTGTCCAGATCGCGCAATCGCCATTTCTGCATCACGTATCCGCAGGGTTAATTGATGTTTAAATTTTTCTTCTGTCTGTTATTTTGTCTGTCTAATTCTATCTCAAATTGGGTTAATCGGGGATCAAATTGCTTTTATTTCATGATTTGATTATAACAGTTTATGGCAACAAAAGTACACTTCAGGATTTCAAGTGCAAGAAGGATGAAACAACAAAGAAGAGAAGCCAAACGCTATCAAAAGGTTCTCCAGGTAGAAAAATTGATACAGGATTCGGAGGACCAAATGGCCTTAGATAGATATAATAGCCTAGTTCTTTCTCATACAGTTAAATATGATCTAATCAATATTGAATGGATGATGAGAGATTTGGCTAGGGCTTCACAATTGATTTTGCAGGTTCCTGATCGGGTTTAGTTTCCTTTAATTTTTTTGTTTTTGACTTTTATTGTTGTCTGCCTTTCGTCACACAATCGCCCTATTGTTTCTACGCAACCAATTAGTCTTCATCAGGCATTCGGTCTGTCAATATTATGCATTTGTTCTGTCAGGTTCACGCATTCGGTCTGTAAGTATCACGCAATCGCGCAGGTAGGATTACGCATTAGTTTCTGTCAAATTTGAGTTTTTGTTTTCTATTGTTTGGACTTTACTACTAATCTTTTGTTTACAGCCTATGGCAGATTTGCAGAGAGGATTAGATTAGTATTTTTGCATGCACACTTTACACTTCATTTTTGGTGCTTAAAATCAACAACAGTTAAAATGGACATGCATGGAAAATTTCACACTTCGTTGTTGGTGCTTAAATTGAACATGGGCTAAAATTGACATGCATGTATCTCACACTTGGTTTTTGGTGCCTTCATATTTTGATTTGGTGTTTAAAATAGACATGCACATGCGTATCTAACAGCTAAATTTGGGCTATAAAACGAACATGAATTAGGCTACATTAGATTAAATCATTTGTCTTTTTCTTAAGGTAAAGAATTTTTATTGTGTCTGGGGTGGACCTACTGTTGCACTAATTGACTTTCCACCCACCTTTGGGGTCTTGGGAGAAAGAAGGAAGGTGACAACGACATTCAAACTTTATTTTATTCTATGTAGTGAGGGGTATCTTTGACTGGGGATTTCATCACCCCATAGAGGTACTTCAAATTGGGATGCATTGGGGATATCATCTCTCCCAGTGTACTCTCGAGTGGGTTTTTCGAGCCGCTATATAAATATACTGGTCAGGCGGCTAGAGTGTTGAGTGAATTTGACGTATGTGGGGGCCTTCCCTGCATCGATAAGCTCAACTAAAGTCTTAAGTGGCTTGCTCTAAGAATCCATCGTTGGATCAAGACCCCTCGAAACCTAATACTAAGAACCAATTTAGTTGCCAAAAAATGCTACATTCAGTGATTCTGGGAGTGCGGATCATACCCCATAGATACCCTTCATGTACCTTACACTATGATACAGGAATCCCTTGGCTATAAGATCTTTGGATCTTCAGGGTAAGAGAGACTGGCATGCCCGAGAATTGTGTGCTGTGGAGTGGAGCCAGTGCTACCAGACTCTCTATCTATTCATTTTGTTTCGGCATTTTATTGTAAGGGCCTCATTTGAATGGTTTCCCCTATCCAGCCTAAGATTGTATTCCGTGTTTTTTTATGTATCGTTGTGCTAGACTAGTATTCAGTTAGTCTCTTGGGCTATTTCAGGCCCTATCCCACGTATCTCTGAATTTTCTGAGATTGTATGAAAATTGAGTCAGTCAGCTATACATACCTATCAGCAATTGTTCTTGGATTTGGAAAACTACAAAAAATTGTCCCACACATGAAGTTACAGAAAACAAAGTCCATTTTGAAACCAAAACTCAAAATTCCTTACATACTTGTGACCCTAGGCAGTCTTTTACCTAGTCTTTTGTATAGTCCCACTTAGGTCCTCATTATCATCCTACGTCTTTTGCATAGTCCCACTCACATCCTCATTATCATCCTAAGTATTTTGCATTATCATTCATATTAGTTACATAGTCCTACATTATCATATACATTGCCATCTAGACCTCATATACGTCTACATTCATTGTCAGTTATAGATTCATAGAATGTGCCTTCATGGGTCTCCCAGGTGATGGTTTGCTCCCCTTCGAGCAACCTAATCTAGTTCCAAACAGCGGTCAACGAGAAATCATCGATGGTCTAGCTAGATTAGCTTGTGACTTAAGAAGAAGCGCACCTCAATTTATAGGAGTCATACACGAGATAAACATTGAGTCTAAGATTTCTCATAGAATTGATAGAGAGATTGAGGCTGAACAACTTAGTCAACAAATGGAAAGACTTGCATTAGACAAATCTAGAAATGCTCAAAAGGTCTCACGTCAAAATCCTCAATAGAGAGTCTAGTATAGCCTTGCATTTACATCTACAGTCTAGTCTTAAGTCATCATCTTGCATAGAACCACCCTCATATAAGCAATTTTAGATGTGTGTCACAAGGTCACAAAAAGCGAAAGGAATAATGGACCCGAACAACACACAGTCTGTGAACCCTACTTGGAATATGGACATGTCAACAGGTCAACACTCAGGTACACAGACAATGTCCACCCTAAATGAATTACAATAGCATTTGACAAAGGAAGAAATTGAGTCCACTCAGCAAGACCCACATGTCCTCATGATCCTAGATGCACTTATACATAGTGCTAGGGACAAGTATCTTTCATTGTTAATACAAAATGGGGCAAAACTACCTGAGGATTTTGATGTCACAAAGATTTTACCACTAGGAAAAACTTTAGGTCAAGATAACAGTCAAACACCACCCTTGACACAAACACAAGCAACGACCTCCAGTTTTCCTCAAAACGTACCTGTCCAAACAAATGTCAACACAAATGCAAAATTTCAAACACGTGTGTCATCCTAGGCAATCAATGCTAGTATACCATCACAAAGCATATCAATAACATCAAGTGTCTCAACACCTATTCAAACACAAACAACAAGTACAACTCAACCAAACATGGGTTCGCATATCACCTATTTCACAGTACCTAGTGGAATGCAAAACACACAAAGCTATTATTTGGGTACCTTCCAACAACCTCCTAGTTATGCACCCACGAATCCTTTTGTGGGACATACACAAACACAAGGTATACCTTTGACACAAACAAATATTCTGACACAACAAATATAGAATTTATAACAACAAGTGATGACCATGCAAACCGGTAACCATAAAAAGAGCTACACAATGCAGGACTTACATCCTTATCCATTTGATCACACATTATACATGTCGCATTACCCACAACATTTTGAAATGCCTAAATTTGATAGATATCGAGAGAAGGGTGATCCTAGAGACCATATCAGAGAATTTTTTACGGCATGTATAGAGGTTGCCTCAGAAGATACTTATCTAATCAGATTATTTCCTAAAAGTCTGGGAGGTCGAGCTTTAGAGTGGTTTTCACATTTACCACCAACCATCACATCATGGGGAAAATTAGCTAAACAATTTATTGCAAACTTCTCGCACAACATTGACACCCCGGTTACTTTGATGGACTTGTGTGTTGCTAAACAATATGAGAATGAAACATTTGCATCCTTCATACAACGATGGAGGGCTCTCTATAGGAGGTGCAAGACAGTTATCCCAGAAATAGAGCAAGTGGATATGTTCACGGAAAATTTGATTCCTAAGATTAAATATCTGATACAAATGCAATGTTTAACCACATTCAAACAAATCACGGAAAAAACTCTCAAATGTAGGAAGGGACTAGTAGAACAAGGTCTTATTAAGTATGGCAATACCAACAACAATGACAAATCTAAGTTTTGGTCGAAAAACAAAATGTGACCAATGATGGTATTGTAGACGCCAAAACAATAAACAGAACTCAACCTGTTTTATCTTTGGCAATGAGTCAATCATCTAATCCACATATAGGGAATAACACAACCTATACAAATGTAAATGCTACACAAAACATGAACACAAGATACCCCAGGGTAAATGCTCCAAGAAAAAATTATACACCTCTAGGAGAACCTATTGAGTCAGCACTCAAAAAGTTAATACAAACAAACATGATCACTTTATCTGAAGTAAGAGTGTATGAACCAGGTCCCTTCAAACCCACATGGTGGAATGATAATGATTTCTGTGATTATCATCAGACTAAAGGTCAGAAAAGAGCAAGTTGCTACAAATTGAAAAACTTGGTCCAAGATATGATAGACCAAGGGGACATCACAACTAATACTGATAAAACCTCAGCAAACACAAATCATATGATTTTTAAGGGTCCTTTTGTTAAGCATGACAAGGGGAAAGCTACCACATCGGGTACCCAAGACAATACAGCTAACTACACAAAGGTCTCATATGACTACACTATTCATGCCATTAGCTCGAAGATATAGCAAACAATGATTCACAAGAAACACTCGACCAAGATGACCAACATCAAGACACTCACACAGATGACAACCAAATTTGCATGATATTAGAGGCACCGAAGTATGATGATGATAGAAATCTTTGTCTTAGAGACTGGGGGCATGATCAACCATCTCACTCAGGTTGGTTTGAAGACGAACTCATAGAACACATTATGGATGTAAAACATACACATAAAGACTATGAAGAGGGATTTAACATAAATCTTGATAAAATAGCCTGTGATATAGACAAACCTTGTAAGTCATATGACATAGTCGCTACAATCACCATAACTCCCAGAGACAGAGACTGTGCAGTAGTTACTCGTAGATCAAAGGTAACTTTACAAGGAATACCACAAAATCAACCACCACCAATAGGGACCTACAATGTTGTTGAGAAACTTAAGAAAACTCCAGCACAGATATCATTATTCAAACTGTTGTGAATTTCACCCACTCATAGAGCTATACTAGAAAAAGCACTTCAAGATTTGGTAGTGGACAAAGATATAGATGAAAATGCCTTCCAGTCTATGGTGGGAAACCTGACACAAGGCACACGTATTGCATTCACAGAACAAGATGTTCCTAGTGATAGATTGATTTATAACGACCCACTACATCTAGAAGCTTATATTCATAAAAGAAAAATCAGAAGAGTACTCATAGATGGGGGAGTCAGTCTCAACATTTGTACTTTAAAGTTGGTCAAAGCACAAGGATATTCTGAACTTCACATTGATTCTTCCAAGAGGATAAATATCAAGGCTTACGATGATGAAGAACGTCCATCAAAAGGCATTGTAATATTACCTATACAAGTAGGACCTATAACGACAGAGGTCACTTTTCAAGTCTTGGATAGAGAGCTGGGATATAGCATGTTATTGGGTCACCCATGGATCCACACCATGCAGGCAGTACCATCCACATTTCATCAGTGTGTGAAATTCCCATACAATGGTATTGAAATCACCATAAAGGGTGATCCAAACCCATTCCAACATTGTAATTACCTGAAAGACAGTGTGGACAATCAGGTACCTATTAAGCAGGTCGCACCTCTCACTACACAATTCGAAACATTAAATATCACATAAACAAAAAAGGAAATGCCTACAACATCCTCCTTACAAATAAAAGATATGAGTTGTGGATAGTACTCTATTGCAAATACTTTAAGTTGGAAACAATTGTCTCTTTCTCCTAAGTCCTTTGGGAAACCTCAAAATACAGTGCAAAAACAAGACAAAGGAAAAGAAACTATCAGATACACAAACTCGTGCTCTTTCATTAGATGGGGTGACTTACAAGAAGAATCCTTGAATGAATATGTTGACCGTTGGATATATAGAGAAGAAGATCATATGACAATACCTAGAATACACACAGATTAGTATGGAAATGGATTCAAAATACTCCAAAGACATGGATATGATGGTACCACAGGCCTTGGGTTACCGAAAAAATGAAGGCTAGAACCTATTGTTCCTAATGATAATCTAGGGAATCAAGGATTGGGATATAAGCATGTACAACATATCACAGAAGCCAGACAATGTGCCCTTGATATTATAAATCGATCAAGAAAACCATCAGACTACATATCACAAAGGAATTTGTCCACACAGGCACTCCCATCTTCATCTCAAACAAGTCAATGGGTACCTACATCACCTAGTGTAGAATTAGATGGAGAAGACATGAGACAACTCCTGCAAGAACCTACCACTGAGTTACAAAATGATGCAGTTGTTGACACAACAAAACAAGTTAATGTGGTGACAAATGCAGGTTTACCACCACCACCTGAATCCCACCCATGGTTATTGTCACTACTTCTACCACGAGAAGCAACTCAGGCTCAACCTAACAAAACAGATGAAGAAAGATTACAAAGGCTTATACCAGGCTTAAGAAGGGTAACTAATGTCCAAAGAAGACCAATCAATCTACAACAGAATCAGAGGTAGCAACAAGAAGAAGTAAGTGATGATAGCTCATATGATGAAACATATATTGAAAGTGAGACAGATTCTCATGACTACAAATTCTTATCACTCCATGATTCTAGCCCACCAGAAAGTGTAATATCAAGGAATCAAATAAAGCTTATACAGGATGAAGATACACAAAGTCAGTCAAACAATCAAGTCTTCATGTTATCGGAGTCTACTAAAGAAGGGAGTAATTATTTAGCCCTAGTGCATTCACACTTGATTGATTGGGGGCAAGAAGGAAAACCAATGCTGGATTGGTTTGAAAATGACAAAGCAATTTCAGAATTTCTAGGATTCAAAGAGGGATTTCCACAAGGTGATCATAAAGCAGGGTTTGTTATAGACCTGAATAGAACGGCATACTTTGGAGAAGAAAGTGCTTCTACAATAGAAGATAAGGATCAAACTACCCATAATGGAAAGAGTGACAGGTAATCTTCCTATGGAAAGAGAAAGTTGGGCATTACTTACAAAGGAAACAGAAGAAGTAAACATAGCAGAAGGGGAGGTTGTACATAACTTCCATCTGGAAAAATCACTAAGAAAAGAAGAAAAAGACAGATTCATTCATTTTTTCAAGAAACAACATATCAACTTTTCTTGGTCCTATTCAGACATGCTAGGTTTAGACTCTGGATTAGTGTTGCATCACTTACCTTTGATACCAGGGGTTAAACCTTACAAGCAAAAATTGAGAAAAATGCATCCAAGTATCGCATTACTGGTTAAAATAGAACTATAAAAGTTGTTGGATGTAGGTTTTATTAGACCTATTGACTATGTGGAAGGGATATTCAACCTGGTAACTGTGACAAAGCCTATAGGAGGCATACGAATTTGCACGGATTTCTGGGATCTAAAATAAAGCTTGTCCTAAGGATGACTTCCCGCTACCAAATATCGATATGATAGTTGACCTAACAGCTGGAAATGAGATGCTATCCTTAATGGATGGTTTTTCAGGATACAACCAGATAAAGATTGCACTAGAAGATCAACATAAAACAGCCTTTACATGCCCATGGGGAACATACTGTTGGAATGTGATGCCATTTGGTCTCAAAAATGTCAGAGCAACATACCAAAGAGCCATGACAATATTGTTTCATGACATGATCCACAACATGATGGAAGATTACATGGATGACATATTGGCTAAATCACAAACAAGAGAAAGTCACCTTGCAGTTCTTACACAAATATTTGATGGGTTGGAATAGTATAATGTCAGATTAAACCCAAAGAAGTGTGTGTTTAGCGTAACATCAGGTAAACTGTTAGGGTTTATAGTCTCAAATAGAGGAATTGAAATAGACCCTGCCAAGGTCAAGGCAATCATTGATATGCAATCTCTATCAACACTTAAACAACTTAGAGGGTTACAAGGAAGACTGCAATCCATAAGGAGATTCATAGCACAGTTGGTAGATAAGTGTCACCCCTTCCAGCATTTACTAAGGAAAGGAGTTACTTTTAAATGGACAGAACAATGCCAGGAAGTTTTCCAAGCTCTGAAAGATTATCTTTTGAACACACCAGTGTTAATGTCTCCTACTCCAGGAAAACCTCTATTGTTATACATATCAGCAACAAACTCAGCTCTAGGAGCTCTATTAGCACAGCATGACCAAAATGGAAAATAAAGAGCCATTTATTATATAAGTAGGACTCTAATTGGCTATGAGCTTAATTATACCCCCATAGAGCGAGCATTCTTAGCAATAATCTTTGCATCCCAAAAGCTCAGACATTACATGCTAAATCATAAGGTACAACTCATTGCACGCTTTGACCCACTCAAGTACCTATTGAGCAGAGAAACATTGACCGGGCGATTGGCTAAGTGGGTTATGATCTTGAGTGAGTTTGATATAGAATACATAGACAGAAAAGCCATCAAAGGACAAATTATAGCAGATCAATTAGCAGAGGCTCCTATAAAGGATAGTCACCCTTTGCTGATAGACTTTCCAGACGAAGCCATGTTTACATCAACTGCCTCTGTAATGTGGAAATTATACTTTGATGGGTCATATACAAGTCACAGATCTGGAGCAGGGATTCTCTTTATTACTCCTCAAGGGGATGTTATACCTAAGTCATTTAGGATCAATTTCCAATGCACCAACAATATGGCTGAATATGAAGCTCTCCTCATAGGGCTTTGTACAGTTGTACAATGGAAAATACAAGAGTTACAAGTCTATGGTGATTTGCAGTTGATTGTAAACTAGGTCAATGATGATTATAACACGAAGGATGAAAAACTCATGCCTTATAAGAAGATGGTCAAAGATTACAAGGAGCACTTCAGCAAAATTACCTTCAAATAGATCCTAAGGATACAAAACAAGGTCGCGGATGCAATGGCTACCATAGGATCTCTTCTGAATATGCCTACTAACGAAACTCAATTTGAGTTTATCATAGAACAGTTGATGCTACCTGCATATGAGACTCCCCTATCAGAATATGTATGTGCAATTGTGGGTCCAAAATCACCTTGGTACAATGAAATATATACATATTTACATACCCAATACATGTCATCAGATCTATCAAGGAATCAAAAGAAGACCTTTATTCGTCAGGCATCTAGATACACCATTATAGCTGATACTTTGTATAGAAAGGGTTTTGATGGAACTCTTCTCCGATGCCTGGATGAGAATGAATCACACCTTGCTTTAAAAGAAGTCCATGATGGAATCTGTGGGGCTCACCAAAGAGGTCTGCCATTGTCAAATAAATTGTTGAGAACAGGTTATTACTGGCCAACCATGGAAAAATATGCTTACAAGTATGTACAGAAGTGTAAACAATGCCAAATGCATGGAGACCTTATTCATGCACTAGCACAAGACATTCAACCCATTACATCACCATGGCCATTTTCACAATGGGGATTAGATCTAGTGGGTAAAATCAACCGTACTTCTTCCAATGGGCATAAGTTCATCTTGACAGCCACTGAGTACTTTACCAAATGGGTTGAGGCAATTCCTCTAACATACACTACTGGAAAGCAAATATCAAAATTCATGCTCAACTACATTATATGTAGATACAGAGTTCCAATGTGCTTTGTTACAGATAACAGATGTCCATTTAAAAACCAGGAAGTGAAAGAGTTGTGTGAAAAATTTCACATACAATAGAGATTTGCCACACCATATTATCCACAAAGTAATGGACAAGCAGAGGCTACAAATAAAACAATATTGAAAATTCTTAAGAAAGTAGTCACTAACACAGGATGGGACTGGCATCTCCAGTTAAATCCCGCTCTTTGGGCTTACAAAACAGGAGTAAGCACACCTATAGGAGCAACACCATATTCCTTGTTCTATGGGACAGAAGCGATACTCCCCATTGAAATAGAAATACCGTCTCTAAGAGTCTCCTTATAGAACATCATATCAGAGGAAGACTACAGGGTAGCAAGGTTACAAGAACTCAAAACCCTTGATGAAAAAAGACAAATAGCGTTTAACTATTTACAAGGATACCAAAATAGACTGAGACAAAGTTATAATAAACGGGTCCGCCCATGAACTTTTCAAGTGGGAGATCTAATACTTAAAGAGAATCAAAGGAACCTAGCAGAATGAGAAAGGCCGGGGAAATTCGAACCTAACTAGCTAGGTCCTTTCATTATAACAAGGGTCATAGGAAATGGAGCATATAATTTGGCTACCATGGAGGGAGATCCACTGTCTGACCCTATGAACAGCATGCCCCTTAAGCGATATTATATCTAAGGGCTGTGTAGTTTAGGTTTTTTACTTTTTGCATTGCATATCATATCATTTAAAACATCAGCATTATACATAGTTTCTTTTCAAATGCACTGTATTCTCAAACATTTTCAGCAATTACATATAGCGGCATCAATAAAACAAGGCAATTGTCCAATTTTATCATCTGTTTGCATCCAAGAGAAGCAAGGGTCATCTCCTTTCTTAGATATTTGGACATGAAGTTTATGAGGTCCTAAGGTCATTCATTTTCAACATTACCCTGTGACGACGCTTTACTTATGGTTGGGTGGCGATTTCACTATTTGAGACTTGTTAACCCACAATCTATCAATTGCTATATCTCACACATTAAGAAGATCTCTAATTCATTCTAGACACCTAGTTAATCATATGACTAGTGAAAAATCTAAAATTATGCTTCAGCATCGCTGTAATTGTCACACCCAAGTAGGTTTCATTACTTACAAGTCAAGGCAAGAAAATAAAAAGAAAAAGAGTTATGTCAAATTCATCTCGAGGCAAAAGAGCAATGATATATAACTGAAATATCATGTATAAAAAGTGTGACAAAAAGCTTGACTATGGGAACATGCAAGTAACTTCATCAAGGCTATGAATGCCTACTGGCAATGGAGCAATATTTGAGAAATTATAGTCTATAACCTCGTCAGAGCTCTCAAGGCTTGCTGGCAATGAGGCTCTATTTGGGATGCTTTTGAAGTTAGGATAATCCATGTAGCTAGTCATATAGGATGTTAAGGATCTTTAGTGAACACAAGAGCAGGAATTAACTCATCTACACACACATGTTCAAAAGAAGATCAAAGTTTCAAGAACCAATGGGGAAGTTTTCCGCGTCTCCATTTGTAAATCCTAGTCATTAAGTGTGTTGCGATGAATTTTCCAAAGGGCCTTAGGGATCGATTGACCGCTTGTCTATGAAATGTTTTGCACCTCCATTTTCAATTGGTGTATTACAAATGCTAAAACAAACACAGTCAACCTTGTTCGAATAGGAAATGCATCTTCATCCTGCATATTGCATTCACGTAGGTCATGTCAAAAATTCATTTGTCTCCACATATATTTTGCAGATCATCATGTCATACAGGTCTACACACTGGGGGCATAACTAAAAAAATCCAAAAAATCATACAAAGTCCTGAACTAATCCAAAAAAAATCAGAAAAAGTCCTGAAAAAATCCAAAAACAATGAAAAACACAAAATCAAAAAACAATAAAAAACTCAAAATCCAAAAACAATGAAAAAATCAAAAATCCAAAACATTCAAATACGATCCTAAAACAATCATTCAAAAACATTCAAATACGATCCTGAAAAAATCATTCACAAACATTCATATAAGATCCTAAAAAAATCAATCAAAAACATCCATATAATGTCCTGAAAAAAAATCAACCAAAAACATTCAAATAAGATTCTGAAAAAATCAACCAAAAACATTCAAATATCGATCTACAAAATCCAAAAACATCAAAAAAGCTCTTAGAAAAGAACTAAAAATTGAAAAATCAATCAATCAGAAAAACTTGCAATAAAATGTCTTATAAGAAACAAATACCCTAGCAGATATCTAGCAAACACTTCGCACGAAGTTAACAAAGGATATGACTATCCAGTCAAACATCTGCAATCAACTAATCAAACTGTATCAATTGTATCATATCCATATCAAAGTGATCATTATCTTGTCTTAAATAGAAGAGGATACACTTGAAATTAGACAGGACAGTCTTAAATGGAGTCCACAACTTTCTGAGATCAGACATAATCAACCATCACATCAAGCAACTGAGAATGAAGGCACAAGGTTAGTATAGCTGCTGAATTTTGTCTAGGTCAATCTTTATCTTTTTATCATTTGGCGACAGATATTGTTCCTAGGCTACTCAAGGATGTCCACAAGTGACTAGAGGAGCTATGATGGGAATTTTCTTTTTCTTTGTTTGTTGTTGGTGGTGTGAACCGATGAAATTCTAGGGAAATTGCTCTAGTGGGTGTCTGTGATAAGAGCCTTCACATCAAGGTGAAATTGCCACACATACCTTAACCCCTAGCATAATTCTGAGAATGGAGGGTTCACTCCTTGTCTGCTACGTGTTTGTTTCTACAATGAGATATATTTGCATCTTGGTTCCTTATACCTTGATGTGCTAAGCTTCATTGTTCAATAATAAGGCTCAGTGATGAATATATATTCACGCAATAAAATATGTGACACAGGTTCGTGATTCATTCAATTTCATTCTCATTCTCATCTCATCTATTTTTTGATAGTTTTTTGATTTCTCATCTTCTTTCTAAATCGCATTCTTTCTAACATTCTTTCTACCATCAATTTTTCTTTCTATCATCTAACTAACATTTCTTCAAGGTGTATCTGAGTTAAAATTGGTTCAACCATTATCATACAAAAAGCATTCATTATAGATTCATTTGCATTAATTATAGATTTATTTGCATTCATTATAGATTTCATTTGTACCATTAATACAAACATGTACTACCATTGCATAGAATCAAATAGATATGCATCGTAAAACTTATAACATCATATAAGCATACATGAGAAGCAAAACATACATAGATCACTATCAAAACCCGCATGTCATATATATATAACTCAAAAATGATAATGTGTGTGAATACAATAAATAAGCCCGAAGGCTCAAATAACATGATCAACCAACACTGTGTCTGTCAGCAGGTGGATCCTATCCACTAGATCCTGCCCCAAGATGTCGAGGTGGTCCCATAATGCTACCACTGCTAGTCCGTTGTGAAGTAGATATGCTCGATCTCCTCCCCATAAATGCATTGAAGATAGGCTCTCTCTGACCCTCAGGGATGGCTCGCTCATATGCCTGTCTATAATAAGTAGCCTCCTATGCAACAGTGAAATACCTATCTGCCTGGTCGCACGCATCGGTACCTGCTCTAAAAAGATGATCAAAGGCATCCATGGTAATCTGACATCTCTACACTACCTCATCTCTCTCCCTCTGGAGATGATCTCTCTCAGCCTCGAGGGCACCATAATCTACACGATAAGTATCTCGCTCGATATCTCGTCTAGCGACCTCATCCTCCAAACTCTGGACCTGCACTCTAAGAGTCTGCAGCTCATCCTCCTCACCAACATATCCTCTCCCACCCTCAGCACCAGGCACATCCTCCAGCTCAGGCATATCCTCATCATCACCTCCATCCTCGCTACTCGATGACTTAGAAGAATCATCGCTATCCTCACTACTAATGGACTCGGTGTTTCCACCAATGTCTACATCCTCATCTCCCTCACCTCCTCCCTCATCATCCTCACCTCCTCTCTCAACTCCACCCTCTCCTCCTCCACCATCATCCTTGGATCCACTACACCTCTACCCCAACCCAAGAGTAATGGCTACAGAGAATCAAACTTAGCAGAAGAAACATGTGGTTGTATGCAAACACCCCAATCAGATACCTCTCGCGATACATGAGCAAAATAAGCAGTAACCACTAGTGTCACCTGTACCTCACCGAATTGTCTCAGAACCCACCCTGGAAGATACATCTCAATAATCCGTCAGGTCTCAAAGGTCCTACCAATAAGATATCTCTGTTGTCAGCAGAAAGGCAAGTGTACTACATCATCCTCCCAACTGGGGCAATCTAAGTATGGTCTCCAAATAAAATGCTGCAATATGTCAAACTGATGTCTCCAGTACAAGTGTTCCCTAAACCCCTGTGTCTAATACCTGTTGTATACCTGAAATCATAAGGCTCACCAAGCTGCAAATCTACATGAATGGTAGGCCTAGAGATAGAAATATGCTCCCATGCCCATGTCTGGAGTAGAGTCACACCACAACTGATAGAATGGTATCCAAGATACACAATACCATGCATCTGATAGTATAACATGGCTAGTAGACAAGGACCCCACGCATATAGTCAACGATGAATGATCATATCATGGAGCACTCTGCCCCATCCAACTGGAAACCCATGACCTCATCTATCAGGTATCTGTAAACCACCGACAACACTGCATAATACAATAGTCATGTCATCATAGTCTAATCGGGCCCAAGGGATGTCATAACGGCCACTAATCTACAAGTCCTGTATCTCACACTTGAAAAGTGCACATAGTCTAGCAATGCCATCATCATGGTCATATACAACTCTCTCACCATGAATAGGAATACGCAGTATACACCATACATCCTCTAAGGTAATGGATGCCTCACCAGTCGAAAGATGAAAAGAACAAGTCTCGGAATGCCACCGCTCTATCAAAGCTGTAATCATGGCCCTGTTGGCCGTAAACTCTGACAAGTGTAAAACATGATATAGAGCAAGTTGTTGGATATGCTCAATCTCCTCATCAAGTAAGTCAGCTCGAAGATCAAGTCCACTGGGTCTGCTCTACTGGCAGTAGAACACTCTAATGTTCTCCTGCAATGGGAAAATGTTGAAAATATCATATATCGGATCTCAAAAAACAAAAATATTTCAAAACGCATGACAAAAAAGATTACATTTACAACAAATGCATGATAGTTATGAGTAATGCGGTACAATTATGGCTCTTGCATGACGTTTAAAGCTAATTCGTAATGATATGAGCTCTTGCGTAACAATAAACACTTATGTGTAATGATATACACGAATGTAGCATGTTTAATACTAATGTGTAACACTTAGGATGCATGTGTAACAGTTAAAGTATTTTTGGTACAGTTAACACTAATGCGTTAACATCGACAGGCGATTGCGTGACATAGTGCAAAAATTGATCATGGAAAAAATTTTGGAAAAAGCATAAAAACAAGAATAAAATTGGGAAAAAATTGGAAAAAATACCATGCCGCCAGTCCCAGGAGGTCTCTGATATGAACGTACTCAGTCAAACAGGTGCAATCGAGCTCTATAACCAGCCATGATGATCAAATACTCAGAAAAAAGCACACAAATTACAGAGAAAACCAAGGAATTACCAAATTACACATGAGCAAATGAAAACCTAAAAATCTCTATTTATAGCTCAAAATTAGGGTTTTTTACACCTCGACGTCCGTGGTCCCCGCCAACTTCAAACACCTTGTAGCCTACTCAAACGATCTCGAAATCGCACGAAATTTCACCAATTATTCGTTAAACTGATATCGAAACATGGTCTCAATTTTGGAATTTTCCAACCACCTTTTCCGAGGGGGCATATTTACACTATACAGCAGTACCGAGGCATACTGGGGCAGAATTTTTTGTTTTCTTTGAAACAATGTCGTTCTGACATTGTCTCAAAGAGGGGCAAATGTAGACACCTAAAAATGTCTCATTGATCATGTACTAATTATTCCTCTAATTGATTAAATAATTCTTTAATTATTTAATTAAGTTAATTAATCTATTTCTTCTAATTTCATATTTCCTCATAATCTTACTAATTATTCTATTTCTTATTCTATCATCATTTAATCATTTTAACCATTTTCTAAATATTAATTAAATATTTATTATTTAATTAATTCTGATTAATTTCCCAATTTAAATAATCTTTATTATTTAAATAAATTACTAATTATTCAATTTCTATCTCCAATCATCTAATCATTCAACTCTTTTCTAAATATTAATTAAATATTTATTATTTAATTAATTGTGATTTAATCTTTTAATTCAAATAATCTTTATTATTTAATTAAAGTCCATTTCTAAATAATTAAATAGTTTCTTTAAATTATTTAATTAACTAATTAATTCTTCCATTTCCAAATCCCCAAATTCTAATTTCATTTAATTTCATATTCTTCTAATTTCTTCCAAATTCAAACACATGTGCATGATTTCAAAAACCAAATTGAAAATCAAAGTCAAGTTCTAAATATACTCAAATGCTAAATTGAATTAAAATAAATTCAATTATTTGAATAAATATCATGCAAAGATTAAATTGAAAATCTAAATCTAAATGCAAGCACGTGCTAAATTAATTAAATAAATTAATTAATTAATTAAATCATTTATCTCTTCAACTTCTATTTCCATCTTTCAGTTAGCTTTTTATAAATTAAGCTTTCTTTGTCATATTCTTTATTTCCTCCAATCATTCTTTTTCTTCGCTCGATCAGCTTTTTCTCAATCAGTTAACTCAATTGATCTATTCAATCTATTCTATTTCACTCCTACAATCAACAGTTCAACTATCAATTTTCATATGAGCTCACCTGAGTTCCACCTCTTGATCAATTTGTTCCACCTTTCAATCAATCTTCTCCAATTTTCTATAAATTGAGCATCCAATCTCCATTTTCAATAATCACGAACTTTGAAGCTTTGTGTCACTTACAAGTTACCAGCGCAATATCTGAGAGCCATCATACCACAGAGAAGAGAAGAGCAATGGAAGCGATATGCAATCTTGGAATAGGGAGTTTCATTGAATTATTATAATTCTTATTTCTTGATATTTGCATTATTTCATTGTCTTGTTTGTTAGATTCTTTGATTAGATAGGGATTCGTGATTTCCCTTGATTTCTAATTAATTGATTATTGTTTTGAATAAAATGAATTTTACATGCATATACAACTTACTTAAAGGAAGAGTAAGGATTGCAAACAGTTAGTTAGTTAACTGTTTGATGTAATAGTCTAGCAAGCAGTCTTGTTTCTTTGCAACCGTTACTTTTTGGACGTGGGCAACAACAAGGTGGGCTCATCTCAGATCTTCATCAAAAACAGGAAAAAGGGAAAAGGTGCAAAAAGTACTATGAGTGAAGCAGTTACAGATTTTTTGGTCTTGGTTGTGACATTCCTCAAATGGAATATTTTGTAACAGAATTATGGGTAACCAGTCATCTTCGAATGATAGGTGTGTCCTCTGGCTCATAGCTTGTTTACTCTCTTATTTTCTATAAAAGGGAATTCAAGGCCAAGACACAAGGTTCTGAATTCGACTTCTGTATAGAGTCTTACTAAGTCAGAGTCATAGGTCCCATGTAGCGAATTTAGGGTGAAAATGAGAAAATTGTAGAGTTTTTTTTGCAGAGCAATAGATAAGAGTCTTGTGTCTAGTTTTTGTAGGTTCTTGAAGGAGCTATATGTAAACTGTTTTATGACAGAAATAGCAAATTTATTCAATAGAAATACAACTTTGATCTATTTCTCTCCATTGTACAATTCTATCATCTTTTGAATGTAATATAATAAAGGATTTATTTCATTCAGTGCATTGTTCTGATGTATGTAGTTTTTGTTTATGATTTGAGCTAAGGGATCAAATAAATGCTAAAACAAAATTGTAGAGTGATTGGGTTTGTTCGGGGATTTGATAAGTAGCCTGTGTGGGATTGTAGATAAGAAATATTGTAAGGAAATATTATCTTAGATTCGAATGCTATTAGATAGAATTCTATTATAATTCATTTTATGTCTTTCGAATTCAAGCACCCAATGGAATAAGGCATTGATCTTAGCTTGTCTTAAGTTTTACAGTCAGTTTTATGCTTCATTCATCTGTATTTGTTGCAAATTATGTATTATTAGAATATCTTTCAGTTTTTGTATGTTATTTAATGTTTTATCCATCTCACGCTCCTATAGGTTGAGGATCACTGAAGTATTCGCCATTCTTGAGCATTCTCCCTCTTTGTTGAGCCTTTATATGAGATTATCTACTTAGTTTTTGGTGAAAATTATGAGTATGACGCAAAGATTACAGATTCACCAAGGGATCACCCTCCTAGGTGTTGCAAAGCCCAAAGTGTAGAAGGATTAGCAGAATCCTTGTCATATGTTGGTCCAAGTTTTAAAGATATTGATAGTTGGAGTTGGCTTCTTCATAGATAATCTAAAGAATCAACTTGGTTTCTACCTCTTGTAGTGTAAATCTCTTTTTGGAGCACCAACAGGATGCATTCCATAAATAACTTCAAATTTACTTTTACCATTACTATGGTTGACTGAGTCATTATAGGCATATTCAGCCTGTGACAAGATCAAATGCCAAGCTTCCTTATGTTCCTTTGTCAAACACTTCAATAAATTGCCCAAAGATCTGTTCACAACCTCAGTTTGTAGGAAGAACAAGAAATTAGTTCCTAGTTTCCTTCACAAGGTTCTCCAAAAATTACTAAGGAACTTGGGATCTCTATCTGATACTACAGACAATGGAAAACCATGAATTCTGACAAGTTCTCTAAAGAACAAATTTGCAATATGAGAAGCATCATTAGTTGTCTTACATGCAATAAAATGTGTCATATTACTAAATTCATCCACTACTACATAAACACTATCAAACCCCCTTGAAGTCCTTGGTAGTCCCAACACAAAATCCATACTTATTAACTCCCATGGTCTGCTTGGTATGGGTAAAGGTTGATACAAACTAGCATTGGAACTTGAGCCCTTAGCCCTTTGACATATCATACAACTATCAACAAAAAATTTCACATCCAAGTGCATCTTTTCCCAATAGTAAAACCTCTTGACCTATTCCAAAGTTTTATCACAACCAAAATGTCCTCCTAAAGTACCACAGTGTTTTTCCTTCACCAAATTCTCCCTCATTGAGCATTTAGGCACACACAATTGGGCCCCCTTGAAGAGTAACCCATATTGTATCACAAAATCCTCATATCCCTTATGAAATGAACCTTGAAATTGGTGGCATACATTAAAATCATCACTGAAATATTCATCAGTAGCATACATACCTCTAAAATTGTATATTCCCATTGGAGTTGCACTCCTTGTACTAATCCTGCTCTCCTACTCAATACATCAACTACCTTATTGGCTTGACCTTTCTTATGTTTGATAGTGAGTGTATAGGCCTGAAGATATTCTACCCATTTCATATGTTTATGACTTAGTTTCTCTTGGGTGTTAAGAAAACTCAAAGCATGAATATCAGTGAATACTACAAACTCCTTAGGTAGAAGGCAATGTCTCCATTTTTTTAAGTTCTTGGACCATGGCATAAATCTCCAAATCATATCATGAATATTTGTTTTTGGCTTCATTTACTTTTTCACTAAAGAATGCAATTGGTTTTCCTTCCTGACTTAATATTGCCCCTATTGCAAACCCACTAGCATCACACTCAATAGTAAATACTTTACCAAAATCAGGAAGAGTAAGGATTGGTTGTTTTGATACCTTTTTCTACAAGAATTCAAAACTCTGATCTACTTTCTTTGTCCATTGAAATCTGATCTTTTTCTCCCCCTTAATGGTGTCAATCATTGGTGCAACAATATGACTGAAATTTTTGATAAATTTGCGGTAAAAACTTGTCAAACCATGGAAACCCCTAACTTCTCCAACTGTCCTAGGTGTTGGCCAACTGGTTATCGCTTCCACTTTGGTGGGATCCATCTTCAAAGTTCCTTGGGAGATCACAAATCCTAAATAGACAAGTTCCTCTTCCATCCACACACACTTCTTGAGGTTGATCATTAGTATTTCCTCATTCAATCTCCATAACGCCTTGTCCAAGTGTTCCAAGTGTTCTTCTTTTGTCTTGTTGTAGACTAAATTGTCATCTCGGTACACTACTATAAACTTATTGATAAAATCCCTCAAGACCTCATTCATGAGTCTCATGAATGTACTAGGGGCATTAGATAACCCAAAGGGCATCACTAACCATTCATAGAGGCTTTCATTGGTTTTGAATGTTGTTTTCCACTAATCACCTTCTCTTACCCTTATCTGATTATAACCACTCCTTAAATCTATCTTTGAAAAGTACCTTGCACTTGTGATTTTGTTTATAGCCCTAGAGTCCATACAAAGTCTCCACTTCCCCTCTTTTTTGTGTGCCAATAAAGTTGGCACAGCACATGGACTTAGGCTCTTTCTTACTAAACCTTTATCCAGCAACTCCTGCACCTGATTTTTAATCTCCTCATTTTGTTGAGGTGTCATCTTATATGTTGCCTTATTGGGTAGACTTTCACTAGGTATTAAGTCAATGTGATGAATTACATCCCCTACTAGAGGCAAAGCATTTGGCAACTCCTCCACTACTATATTTTCATTTTTGTCAAGTAGACCCTGCACTTCACTTGGGACTTTTTCCTTGTCACTGGTTGCAATATTGCAGATTGTCTTAGCTGCAATAACATATCCGCATCCTTCCTCCTCAAGATCCTTCAAAAATGCCTTCTCCTTCACCACCATGACATTAGGTCTTTCATGAGCTGCACCCATATCTTCTTGCAGTGGTTCAAGGGTATAAGACACTCCATCCTTCTCGATAACATAAATGTTTTTATGCCCATCATGTTGGGCTCTCCTATCAAATTTCCAAGGCCTTCCAAGAAGAAGGTGCCACACATCCATTGGAACCATATCATAGAGAACTTTATCCTTGTAAGGACCCATATTAAACTCTACCCATGCTTGCTCATTCACAAGTACATGTTGTCCCTTATTAAGCCATGATATCTTATAAGGATTTTGATGAGGGATTCTCTTCGACTTAATTTTTTCTACCATTTCTAAAGACACTATATTATATGCTGAACCTGAATACACTATAACTTTACATACCTTGCCTTGATATTTGTAGGTTGTTCGGAACAAAGCTTTCCTTTGTGGACGCTCCTTGATGGTTGGTACTTTTATTAGAGTCCTTTTAATCATTAGAGCTTCTCCTGTCTCCGGAGTGACATGAACAGAAGGAGAGTTCACACTCCCTGTGTGTGTGAAAAGTGGATAAAGACTACAAGTTGTAGGACACAACACTTCAATTAAGTCATTGCATGCATGGCTAGACAGATATAATCATGACTATAAAAACCATAACAAATTGACCTGTTGCCTTCTAAAAGATGTGAGTATAGACTTTCTCTCATATTTGTCTAATCAATATCAGTGACTAGACTACACCAAGATGAAGGATTTAATCTATATGAGCACAAGATTAAGCTAAATGTATGCAAGATTAAGCTAGATATGCAAGATTAAGCTAGATGAATGAATATTAATCTAAATGAATTCAAGAAATCATGTTTAAACTAAGTATGCAAAAAGCTAAACTAAGATGCAATAATCTCAAAGTACAATATTTTCAATGACTCCAGAGCAAAAACTGCACAATAACAATAAATATCTAGGGTATTTTGAATGAGAGCTGAAAGGCTAAATTTATAGAGACTCGAAAGAGAGACCAACGGTCAAGATCCATTAACAATGAGCGGTTGAGATTCCTCAAGAAAAAACACAATCCATGTTAATTGAAATAATTTGGAGGTTAGATTAAGTTAATCTTGAGATAGATTCCAATTATATCTTGATTGAATGCATTCAGCTTATAAGTTTGAGTTTGCATTGGAGATAAAATTAGTTGATTCCATGCACATTTCTTTAATTTTCTGAAGATTTTTATTTAGAAAAAACCTTTTCAATGCAACTGAACCTCTTTCCTCAAGAAAAGCTTTGAGTTTTAATTTTAGAGAAAATGAGTAATTTAATTTAATTGCTTTTCTGAAATTTCTCAAGTTATCTGAATTTTAGAAAAAGAAATATCTTAAGTTTGATTTCTTCTCTCAATTTAATTGTTTTGTTTTGTTTTCAATTTAACTCTTTCTTTTGCAAATTATTTCCTCTTTTTGTGATTAATCTCTTTTTGTAGATTAATTCCTCTTTTTATTTAAATTAATTCCTTTTTTTGTGATTTAAATGGCAAATTGATTTATTAATTAGATATGTTAGGATATTTAATTAAAAAAATAGGATAATTGATCAAAATGATTTACTTGGAATGATTTAATTAAATAAATAAATATTTAATTAATATAGATGTGATTAATTTGCCCTATAATATTAATGATTGAAGAATTAATTAATTAGGTGCTCAAAATTGATTTAATTTCCTTTGGTTAGGACCTTGGTGATGTTGTCGAGATTAGGGGCCCATGGTTTAGGTGACCATTTTTAGGGTATACATTTGCCCCTCTTTGAATTAATGTGCGAGTAGCGCGTTGGTTCAAAAAATAGTTGATATCAAATAGATATCAGTTCTGAACTTGATGGATCACAAACCAATGAAGAGCGATATGTTCAGCTTGATTTGAAGCGATGAAACTAAATAGATTGATTAAAGCGATACCGATCCTGAACTTGATTGAACAAGAATCAACAAAGAGCGAGATACCATTCTTGAACTTGATTGATCAAGAAATGAGCATCGATCTAAAACTTGATCAAACTAGATTGAGCAAAGAAACAAAACTAATTCTGAACTTGATTGAACAAGAACCGACTGAGCGACAGATAAAACTGATTCCGAACTTGATTGAACAAGAACCGATTGAGCGAAGCTATAAAACTGATTTCAAACTTGATTGAACAAGAACTGACTAAGCAAGGTGAAAGAACCGATTATGAACTTGATTGAACAAGAATCAATTAGCAAAGCGAGAATGTCCAGGTTGATTTATGTGATGAAACTAAACACTAATTTGAAGATTGATTCAAATAAGGACGAAAATTGTTATGCCCCTAGAGATTGCTTTATTTGACATCGAAGAATCTCAACTTAATATGACATGATTTAGTTAAGATGCCCCTAGTAACAAGTTTTTAATTGATTTCTTCGACTTTCAAATAATAATAATCACTGAAAAGATGTAATGAGTATGCCCCCTCGAGAGCAAAATTGAAAGATAGTGAGGGTACAAGTATTTTAGGCAATTTTGGAAAGATAAAAAGATTTAGCGATGATAATTTCAGCATGAAGATTGATGTTGAAGAATTAATTTGAGATCAGAGATGATTTGAGAATTAAATTGAGATTTAGAATTGAATTGAGTGCACAATGATTCGAAAATTGACTTGAAGATGAAAGTGCTAAGTGGTCAACGTTGTGAATTTTGGACTAGAAATTTGACGTCAGATTTCGATTTCGATCTTGAAAATGGACTAAGGACAGTCAATTTAGGAAAGGGTACAAATTTTATGTCCATCAGAGCAAGTTTGAAAATTAGGGTTTGGGCTATATAAGGGGTTCAATGTGTCATTGTCAATTCATTTTTACTGCTCAAAGTTAAAAATTTGAAAAACCTCCTACGAAGAAAAATGGCAATTCTATTCATCTATTCGAGCGCCAAAGTTGACATAATCGACCACGAAACTATGCCCCAACAGTAAGTGATTGATCTCGAGCCTTTTGAATTTATAATTTTTTGAATTTTTGTTGAATTTTTCATTTTGAAGTTCGTTTGAAGCCATGTTGTGTCATTTTATCATGCGGTTTCATACTCTTTCTCGTACGAGTATCTAGCATTTTTTGTTTTATCGTATGGTAATGTAGGGTTCCTCCTATGGCGTTTACCCGTGTATTGTACGAGAATGTTCTTAAGAGACCATTTAATCATTCGACGAGTATTAAATTATCATTTGGGTATGTTTACTCGTGTGGATCATTGTGTTTGCTTGTACGAGTTGCTGCTTGTCTGTGGTAACTCATATGGAAAACAACAAGTATTTTTGAAGGTCTAAACAACAAATTTTTATTTTCAATTTTGTAAATTTCGATTCCTGAGCATGTTTATCACATTCTTAGTGAAAAGTTGACCACCTACTGACGATTTGTGTGTTCGATTTTGCAGATTCAGTTGTCAGTTATTCAGTTTCGATGTACATATCTATCGATGATGAGATTAGTGCATGATTTATCAGACACACAGATAGGTCACATAGGGTTGTGTGGATTTGGATATTTGTTACAGATGTTGGATATCCATGTGAATCACAGTTTGTTGACTGCATTGGTTGAGCATTTCCATTCTAAGCATAACACTTTTCATTTGTCGGTTGGAGAGATGACGATCACTCTGGATGATATTTATAGGATATTGAGGATTCCATTTGTTGGAGATAAGGTAGATTATAATTCTACTCCATGACCGGGTATTGAGGCTCTTAGACGTATATTCCATAATGAGACTATCCTGGATCGTGCTATCACTTGGGACAATTTGATGAGTAGGTATGGTGCAGAGTACCCTCTAGCTTGCATTTTGGTTGGCATGATTTGTTGTTTTGTGATGCCTAACAGAGGAAAATAGGGATTTTTATGTGGATGGGGTAGAATGCTAGAGAGATTGCTAACTCATCCAGTGAGATTAGGTTGGGGATCATGCTTACTCGCTCATGTGTACCATGAGATACATGAGATTGTCTATCGTGAGGGGAAGAGCATGGCAGCAGGTGTCCTAGTTTTGCAGATATGGGCATGGGAGCATATCCCAGTTTGCATACCTATTATGGATGATTCGAGGTAGGCACAGCAGCCTATTGTATACCAATATTCAAGTTATGTCACACAGCCCCACCTGGGAAAGACTGATCATTGGAGGTAGTTGGATGACTTGATAGTTGTAGTATGGAGACCATATAGGGATCTAGATCTATGGGATGATTGGAGGGGACACCGGAGAGATATGTTTATGACTAGACCTCTAATCGACAGATTGACTTCTATTATTGAGCGATTTGTAGTATCTAGGGTTCTGAGATAGTATGGGAGATCGTTGAGTATATCCCAGGAGTTCATAGCGTATGCTAGATATGGGGAGGACGAGAGACGAGGATGGGCACTGAGACTATCATATGCGTTGAGCATGCAGGATTTTTTGGGTTTACAATCGCAGAGATGGGAGTACCTGGAGGATGTGGAAAACATGGGGGTATTGCCCCAGTATCAAGATTGGTTTCAGAGACACCCTTTTCCTCGGTTTACAGATCCTAGAGAGCATGAGCCTCTTATAGATGAGGCTAAGGAGGATGCACCAGCATAGGCACAAGTACCAGGTCAGGTACAGGGGCAAGTGCAGGTACAGGGATGAAGAGCGGATGTACCTAGACAGACAGGAGGTGATCCCGGTGCTAGTAGCGGCAGGGCATGAGCAGGAGGTCAACAGTGATAGAGAGGGGAGGGTGGATCCTTAGAAGTTGTTGGTGTTGAAGTTAGCAGTTCTAGGGCAGCAGAGTTTGGAGGTGAGGAGGAGAGAGCGGATCCTAGGCAGGTTAGGGATTGGAGGGATGAGCAGGGAGGTGGAGAGGCAGAGATGGGGAGAGAGCAGGCAGTGCTAGACATAGTATGGTCTTTGAGGGTGAGGGTGACAGGTTTGCAGTCACAGTTGATAATGGCACAGATGCAACTAGCAGAGTGAGATCGATAGCTCGCTGAGATCAGAGTAGAGTGAGATGCCCTTCAATGAGAGGTTTTGCATCAGACGAGTCATGCAACTTATTATGTTGCAGCTTATAGCGTTGTGGTCCTAGCAGCACAGTAGGTTGTGTCGTATTCTTGGTATATGGATTGATCTAAGGGAGCTAGGGCACCCAGACAGGATGTCGGTCAATAGGCGCCACCTCCTCCACCCGATGATGAGGGAGAAGTAGAGAGCTAGATGCTCATGTATGCAGCTAACATATCAATACACAAGTATTCGATCAGAGAAACAATGATGAAAAAGGGTACCACTTAGCTGAGAAATGACGATTGCTTCAAACTCTAATTCAAAAGATAAAGAGATCATTGTTATCATGTTGAAATCACCTTAAATGCATAAAATTTAGAATGAATGCAACCTAAACTTAGTCACTGGATTTGTATGCTTAATTATCATCATTGAGCCTTTTACAAACACAACAGGCAAAATAGAGTTCCTTCCTTTTTATATGCAATATTAATTATCTTGTCTGCAATGACCCTTTTATCGTTCATATCCTTGGACAAATTACACATGCATCCGGATTGCACATTCAATAAATTCCCTCAAAACAGACAAATAAATGACTCCAACCTCCCTGTAGCATACAAATAAGCAGAGTCGAGGTATGTGTGGCGATTTCACCTTGATGTGAAGGCACTTATCACAGACATCCAACTGATTAGATGTTTCCACATCATCAGAATCATTCCTACAAGCATAAAACAAAGAAAAGTATTACGCCCCCAATCCTTGCTCCTCTTAGTCAAGATAGACTTCCTTGAGTTAGTCAGAGGGAATAATAATCGAAAATCAATTTAAAAGACAGCACACAAAGAAAATTTTAATCATATCTCAAACAGTTTAATGATTGTTTTCAGTAGTCTTGTTTTGCTTGTTTACTCAGTGATAAAACTCTGTAGTGGATAGGAGACTGACTCAGAGTGGATGACCCGGTACTACCAACAAAAGGATGACTTGGTTAAATTACTTAGGACATGTAAATTGATCAATTGATTACCCTAAGACTAGGACATTGATTGATTTCAAGCCATGAGGGTTCCAAAAGAACCATGATGTCACAAAAGCGACTAAAAGATATGTACAAGCGAAAGCAAAGATGCAGGAAAGCGGGAATGAAAACAGGAAATGTCAAATTTGTGTTGATAGATGGAGCACTTGAGTACAAGAGGTGCTTGTTTACCAAGTTTTCACATGCTTGGGAAAGACGCTTTATTTTCTTTTTTTTTTCTACCAAGGTGCTTGTTTACCAGGTTTTCACCAAGACATTGATTTTTTGGATTTTTTGATATTTTTTATTTTTTTTATTTTTTTATTTTTTTATTTTTTCAGGACTTTTTAGTTGTATAGGTTGTTGGAGCAGAGAATACTAAGTGAATAATTTCTTCAAGTGGATGGTGTTGATCGGTTCATAGAGTCATTCTCCTTCTGATGTTGAGAGTTGATAAGCACCAGAGCCAAAGACTGCAGTAATAATGTAGGGACCCATCCAGTTGGGTTCAAACTTCCCTTTGTTGTCTTGAAACTGTTGATTTTTAGGATTCTCTCTCAAAACAAGGTCACCAACCTGAAATTCTCTTTGTCAAACTTTCTTTTTATAACCTCTAGACATTCTCTTTTGGTACGTTCTCAAATGATCAAACGTCACTTGCCGACATTCATCTAGCAACTCGAGCTCTTGCAATCTAGATCTTTTGTAGTCTTCATCAGTAACAAGACCTTGCAAAGAAACTCTCAAAGAAGGTATTTCCATCTTAATAGGCAAGACTGCTTCAGATCCATACACTAAAGCAAAAGGTGTAGCCCCAGTAGGTGTTCTGATACTTGTTCTATAAGCCCTTGGTGCAAGATTGAGTTGTAGATGCCATTCCTTTCCAAATTTGTTTACCGTTCTATGCAAGATAGTAAGCAAATTTTTGTTAGATGCTTCATCTTGTCCATTACCTTGAGGGTAGTATATGGATGACTAGTGTTGTTTGATTTTCAACTTTTCACAAAGCTCATCTAGATCTTTGTTTTTGAACTGCCCCTCATTGTCAGTCACTATTGAAGAAGGTATCCCATACCTGCAGATGATATAGTTAAGGATGAACATTGCCACTTTTTTACTGGTTGCTTGATTAGTGGAACCGCTTCAACCCACTTAGTGAAGTACTCAGTGGCAGTTATGATAAACTTGTGTCCATTAGATGATGCAGGATAGATTTGGCCAATAAGGTCAAATGCCCATTGTTGAAAAGGCCAATGTGTGATGAAAGGTATTAGATCCCTTGCTGGAGCATGTATGAGATTTCCATGTATCTGACACTTCTCACAAGTTTTAGCAAATTTTATAGCATCTTTTTCCATATCTGGCCAGTAGCAGCTAGCCCTTAGTAGTTTCTGAGCTAGAGTGAGATCGTTTGAATGAGATCCACAAATACCTTCATGGACTTCAGATAACGTGCATTGGGACTCTTCAATTTCGAAACACCTAAGCAAATTATTATCCAAACCTTGCCTATATAGATCATTAGTGATGATGACATATCATGAAGCATTTCAAATTAGGTTTCTTTTCTCATTACGAGTAAGATTAGCAAGGATAATTTGGTCACGCAAGTGAGAGTAAATGTGGCTATAATGAGATGAATCATATCCAATAATAGAATAGACCATCTGGGACTCAGGGGAATCATAAGCATGATAATGTAACTCTTCCACCAGGAATTCATAAAGGAAATTGGATTCTTGTAGCTGTGGTATAGATGCCAAGGTAGCCATAGCATCTGCTGCTCTTTTGTTGACCTAGGAATCTACTGAAATGGTACAAAGGTAAAGTATTTCTTGAGGTCATCAACCATTCTTTTATAGGGCATCAATTTCTCATCCCGAGTCTAATATATATCATTGGTCTGATTGATTATCAGCAGAAAGTCTCCATAGATGTATAACTCAACAACCTTCCATTCAATAGCCAGCTTGATTTCATTTACCAAGGCTTCATATTCTGCAATATTGTTGGTACAAGGAAAAAGAATCTTATATGCCTTTGGGATTGAATATCTCTGAGGAGTGATAAAAAGTATTCCAGCACTAGAATCTTGTTGAGTGAAAGATCCGTCAAAGAAAATTTTCTAGGATCGTTGAGTAAGGTACATGATGGATTCATCCGTAAATTGTATGTGCAAAGGTTGATTGTCTTTAAGTGGAGAATCAGCAAGTTGATCTGCAATGACCTATCCTTTGATAGCTTTGCGTTCTAAATATTCAATATTAAATTATGTAAGAAACATGACCCATTTAGCCAATCTCCCTATAAGAATTGCTTTGCTGAGAAGGTATTTGAGTGGATCTATCTTAGCCACTAGTTTGATAGAATGTGCTAACATGTAGTGTCTTAATTTTTGTGATGTAAAGACCAATGCCAAACAAGATTTCTCTATGATAGTATAATTCATCTCATAGGATACCAAGGTCCTGCTGATATTTTATATAGCTCTTTCTCTTTTGTTCTCATCTTGTTGTGCCAAAAGTACCCCAGTGATGTATCTGTAGATGACATGTAGAGAATCAATGGCTTGCCTTGAATTGGAGGTATCAATATAGGTGGATTAGAAAGATATTCCTTGCACTACTTCAGGTGATGTTCACAATCTTCATCCCAGTTGTATGTAACTCATTTCCATAATGCCTTTGTGAATGGTTCAACCTCATCTGCTAGCTAAGAGATGAAGTGGCTTATTGATTGGAGCCACCCTTGTAAACTTCTCATTTGACTGACATTCTTTGGAGGTGGCATTTTCCATGATAGCTTTAACTTTTTTTGGATCCACTTCAATTCCTTTAATTGAAACAATATATCCTAAGAGCTTGCTAGATGTGACTCCAAATGCACATTTCTTGGGATTTAATCTGAGTTTGAATTTTTCCATCCTATCTAATATTGGACCTAGTTCTGATAGATGTGTTGATCCTTTCATAGATTTGACTAGAGTATCATCAACATAATCCTCCATGTTTTTGTGCATCATATCATGAAAAATTGTTGTTATAGCTCTTTGATAAGTGGAGCCTGCATTCTTTAAGTTGAAGGGCATTACGTTCCAGCAGAAAGTTCCCCATGCACAGGTGAATGTTGTTTTCTCTTGATCCTTAGGTGCAATTTTCATCTGATTGTATCCAGAAAAACCATCCATTAGAGAGTACATTTCATAACCAGCAGTCATGTCCACTATCATGTCTATATTGGGCAATGGAAAATCATCTTTTGGAAAATCTTTGTTTAAATCTCTGAATCTATGCAAAACATGTATTGATTTGTCAGGTTTAGAAATAGGTACAATATTAGATATCCACTCGGCATAATCAATTTCTCTAATGAATCCAGCTTTTAGTAATTTTTCTAGCTCGGCCTTAACAAGAAATGCAACATGAGGATGTATTTTTTGGAGTTTTGCTTAACATGTTTAACTCTAAGAGTGATAGAAAGATGATGCATTATGAGGTCGGGATCTAGAACCAACATATCAGCATATGTTAATGCAAAATTGATCTTCTTTTCCGTGAAGAAATCAGCAAATTCTTTTACTTCTTCGGCTGACAAGGATTGAGCTACATGTATGGTGTGTGGAGCTTCTTTTGTTTCATTGTGTACTAGTTGTGTAGGTTCAATTAGAATTGATGATTGCTCTTGAAAGTGATCAGGAAAAATGTCAAGTATCTCACCTTCAAGCGCCTCAGAGAGGTTTTCACTGTTAGGTATGTCCTTTATTTTTACTATTTTTTATTCTAACACTGCCACAGTGTGGTTTTTCGCCATCAGAACTCTTATTTTTATTTTTTTATTTTTGTGACTAAGATACTTGACATCTGTTGTTACCATGTTCTCACTTTGTTCACTAGTGGAAGAGTCCATTTGTTCAACTGCATTAAGATAACATGCTAATGTATAGTCATTGACAAAGGTAGGTATATTCAAAGGTTGATCTTGGAGAGTACAGTCAATAAGCTTAGGATATACCAGGGATAAAGATTTAACAGGTTCAAGGGAATTCATGGTATTGTCATCACAACCTCGGACCGGAAAGTTGAGTTCTAGAAGACTACCTTACGTAAGCATCTCGAGACCTAGAAGAGTTAGAACACGATTATTGAAGTTTACGTTAGTACTTAGGGAACCTAACCCAACAAACCTACCACTAGAACCATTCTCTACTTTGGACTAGACTACATATCATGGTTAGATAGTAACAGACTCAGCAGACAGAGTTTCGACATTCATGATGAAGTAGTCATAGTTTGGTGTCAAATAGGTAATGTCATAAATAGATCTTATTTAGAGTGATCAGAGTCATAAGATGAAGTCTCTGACTCTTCTTCAAGTGGCTTAGTGAAAGTATGTAGTATCAACATCTACATCTTTGATGCTGCAAGTTCCTTCATGATTTGGTTTAATGATCACTTGTAGTTGACATACCTGTTGACATAACCTTGATGACTTTGTCAGTCTATGTCATCTTTTCTATTTAGCTTCCTCTGGACTAATGACCGACCCTGCTTCTGTAGCCTCCAATTATTCATTTGTAGTCCCATACCTAATTTTCTCTATCTCATTAGAGGAAGATATAGTAGGTGAAGAATTCTCTTGTGTTATTCCTTCTTTCAGTTGTTGTTCATAGTCTTCTTGTCTTTTTAGTCTGATTTCCTCTATTTCCTTTTGCAGTTTTAAGTGCACTATCTCTTGTGCTTCATCTATGATATCACCAGGTTTTTTAGGAGTTTCTTCAGTAGATGTATCTAATAGAAGCTTTGGACCCCATTCATACTCATTCGATTCATTTTTTTAATCATCTACTTGCATTCTTCTTGTATATGTGACTAGAATATTCAATGGTGCAAACAATTCTTTAATTCCATCTATCTCTTCTCTCATATCTTTTGGGATTTCTACTCCTTGTAGTGTTATTGCTGATATAGTTGAAACTTGATTACAAGTTGCTTCTTCTCTCTTGATTGCCAGTTCTTCTTGTTCTTTCTCATACTCTTCTTGAGTTTGTTGAGTATTTACTTCTTGTGATGTTTGATGTAGTATATTTTTGCTCCACTTAGACTGATGATGAGAAGTAGGTTTTTGATTTGATGACTCCTCTAAATAGTATCCAAGTTCAAATTTATAATTTTTAGACTTAGTTTGTAGCTTAATAGGTTCAAAAAATTCCTTCTTGATGCTTTCCCAGAGGACCGGTACCTCAATGTCCCATGTGTTGAATCATCTTATAGCCTAGACAATATTGTTCAGGTTAAATCTCATAGTGTTGCACTTCGTTATTTTCACTTTCTTCTTTGAAAATCCATTTGAGAACGGCCTCCTCTTCTGTTTCATCTTCAAGGGAAGTAGAGGATTGTACAAAAATACCATCATAAATAACATTTGGAGTTGAATTTTGTGGCTTCATAGCCTCATATGGTTTTCCAGACTGTCTTGGCGATGGAGGAAGAGACATTAGTGAAAGTATAGGTTCTATCTTGTATCCATCCATGCCAATAGCTATGATTTTCAATCTCTTTTCTAAGTCTTTCATCAAAGTTTTTGAACTTTCAGTTGCAGAGGTTGCTCCATTATGAGGAACAAAGGTATCAGTACATTGTTTTAATGCACTATAGGAGTAACTTGTATCAGTAGGAATACTCACTTCAACTCCATTATAACAAAATTTCAAGAACTGATGATAGGTAGATGGTACTGCTTGCATTTCGTGAATCCATGGCCTGCCCAGCAAGATGTTATATGAAAGAGGAAGGTCAAGCACCTGAAATATAACATCTCTTTCCATAGGTCCTACCTTGATCGGTAATAGTACTAGACCTTTAGAGGTTCTCTCTTCTTCATCATAAGCTTTGATTTTTACTTTCTTTGCTCGATCAATGACATGTTCAGAAAATCCCAGCTGTATCAGTAAATTGTAGGTACAAATATTCAACCCAGCGCCTCCATCTATCAAAAGACGTTTCATTTGGTGTTTATGGATCATAGCTTTGATATGTAATGGTTGGTTATGTGGGTGATTCGGTGAATTGTTATCTTCTTTAGAGAAGGTGAGGTAATGAGGCGAAGTCAGGTGACCCACCATAGATTGAAACCGATCTACATCTAAAATTTTTGGGACATTAGTAGTGAGCAAAACTTTTTCCAGGATCTCTCTATGAGCAGAAGAGATCTTAAAAAGTTCAAAAATGGAGATTTGAGCGATCATTCATTTTAATTGTTCGACAATGTTGTAACCAGGAGAGGATGATGAAGCCAACTGCTTAGATTTAGTCGTGATCATATCTAGTTGTCTATTTGAAGAAGTTGGTAGGTTTGATGTTGTTTGATCAGGAGTTGAGGAACTAGCTCCTTTGAGAGTAACCTTCTTTTGAGAACGAGTTATAGCATTTGCATTTTGCATTTTATTTTGGTTATCTTTGATTATGATAACATTGCAATACTTAGATTGGGAAGAATCAATCATGTTGATCACATTGTCATTGTTGGCGTAGGTGTAATTGACTTTGGCATCTCCCTTGGATTTTGAGGAATCACCTTGTTCATAAGTAGGTAAAGGATCCTCAAAAGCTTTATGATCAACATTAGTTGTGTGATTTCCAACAACAATTTTGCCAGCGTCGATAAGGTCTTGAATTTCATGTTTGAATTTCATGCAGTTATTTGTTATATGACCCTTGTTTCGATGATATTAATAGTACTCATTTTCCCTCCACTTTTTGGGTTTAACTTTTGGACCATATGGTCTAGAGTTGTCAAACAATGTTATCAGATCATTTGCCAATAAAGTCTTAAGAGTTGATTCGTATGATTCTTCCAAAGGAGTGAAATCATGTTTAGGCTTTGAAAGCCAAAGCTTCTCTTTAAACCACTCTTTTGATTTATTCAGAGGGTTTTCCGAAGCAGTTTCAACTACTTTGAGGGCTTGTGTGCCGCTAGCCAGATTAAATATTATGGGTTTTGATTTTGGTTTAACAGCATCCACCACTCCATCATTAACAACATTTCTATTGTTATCTTTGCCATATTTCTAGTATTTGTTCTTTTCTTTGTAACTAGAACCTTGTTGTGTTTCTTTCCAAAGTGATATATCTCCTTTCCTTATAAGCACATCTTCCATTTTGAGGGCACTATCTACCATTTTGTTGAATGAAAGGTATACTTGCATTTGGATATTGTATTTCAATTTAGGGATCAGGTTATTGACAAAGATATCCATCTTCTCAGAATTTGGGATAGGTCGTGAATATCTAGAGAACATCTTTCTCCAACGTTGAAGAAAAGTGACAAAAGGTTCTCCTGTTTTCTATTTGGTATTGCAAAACTCGATCATAGTGACTGGATGATGAATGTTATAGGAGTATTATTGGAGAAACAATTTGACTAATTCCTCAAAAGATTTAATTCCCATAGGTAGGCTTGAAAACCATTCCATAGCTTGTCCTCCTAAACTCCTCAGGAAAAGGTGCATGAGATATGTTTGTTCGTGCATGAACTCCATACATAAAGCACAAAATTCTCTGACATGGTCTTGAAGATCTGCATTACCATCATATTTGTCAAAATTAGGAATTTCCACTCTTGAAGGAAATGGAGGTATGTGAAGGTTCTTGTCAAATGGGAACGTGTTGCAGGGGCACTAGGATACATGTTTGCATCATTTGGATGTGTTTTTTTCCATGGTGATGTTTTGTGGTAGGATGTGTGTTGATCCATGTTGATCCATGGTGATGTCCATGGTAGTCCTAAGACAATGTAATAAGCCATAAGGCTCCCAGATGTGTAAATTTGGTCCAAATCCTTATATGGGCATTTTTTTGTGTTTTTTGTGTTTAGGAGTCTTAGATATGTTGTGTGTTAATTCTTGTCCTTTTGGTGTGAAGGAAAGAGCCAAATTTTCATAATGGTCAAAAGTTGCAATGTTGTCATGAGCAACTTTGTCAAGTTTTGCATTTTTGGTTACCCAGCGGTTAGTTGGTTGAATGTACACATTGGGGGTGGTTAGAGGAGTTTCTTGGCATGATATAAACTTGAGGAATGATGCCAATGGGTTAGGAGAAGTTGGTGATGAAATTCTTGTTTCCAAATCAATCTAAAACTGCAATTTATTCTATTTTCTTTCTTTTTTCTGCACTTTGTACGGATTTGTATGAATGGTTTGTATGAATTAAGTATAATACAAGTTGAGGATGTGAATCATCTTTCATTTGGCATTGGTGAGAGGTCTTGAATCCATTTGGTTTTGAAGTTAGAGCATTTTCTTAGTCGTTGGCCTGAGAAACCCTTAAAACCAGGGTTTTGATGCAAAAGGGGTCACAATTCAACATTCCCTCTTGATAATGGCCTAAAACCTTGGGGAAAGTTTAATTGGCTTGTATATTAAATGTTCCAAGTGGTTTGGGAGGCAGGAAGTGTCATTTTCAATTTTTAAGATGATGCCCTAGGCTTGACATCTCTTATGTGGCAAGCATGTGCAGTAGAAGAAGTGGATGGAACCCTTGGACAATGGATTGAAAGGTGAGTGAAATTGGCATGGGAGGGACCCTTGAACATGTACATATCTTAGACAAGTTCCCAATATTCCTTATAATATGACTGGTGAAGACTTTTAGTGACAACCCTCCAATACCGGCTAGAGAGGCATAATAAGGAGTAATGCGGATAGACCTCTTAAACACAAAACCCAGATGCCAAAGTGTGAAGTTTCTAAGGAAATCCAAAAGGGTATCCAAATATATGATTTTTTATAGGGGTTGTTAAGGGATATTGCAAGAGGTTATGCAAAATCCCAAATAGGAGGCCTAATTGCTTGTAGCCCTTACTAGGTCTCTAAGGGTAAACGATATTGGGATCTTGTAGAATCTGTTAGAGAGGTCCAAGTTAGTGAAAAAGCCTTATCTCACATTATATTTCATCCACAAATGTCATACTTCACCATTTGAGAAAAAGATCCTATTTGCTAAGGGTTTCGGGTTGTTAGGTATTCTTGGTTGGAGGGGTTGAGTTAGTAAGAGTAGAAGACTCCTTGCCACTTGTGAGTTGTCTTTTTGAGAGAGAACCTTTGCAAAGGATACCAAGCCTTGGGAAGGCTGAAGACAATACACCATTGGATGGTTTCTAATGAAGGCCCTTTGAAGGGAGAAAATCAATCAAGTTGTGTACAACACCAAACCCTCTGCATCAAATTGGTATCAGAGCCGATACTTGGGGTGAAGTAGTGTATGTCAAACATAGAATTTGGAGAAGAGGCTGACATAATGCCTCCTAAGGCAATGAACCTGAAGGCCATCAAGAAGATGGTAGAGGAGTTGCTTGTTGAGAAACTCAAAGAGACCGGACCGTCCAAAGGAAAGGACAAAGGATGGGATGATGACTCAGAGGAAGAAAAAGAGAATGAGGAGCAGGAGGAAATTGCTAAAGAGGCTCAGAAGATGGCACCTGATCAAAAGATGTTCTTGGGTGCTTTGAAGTTAGTAAATAGGGACAATATAGATAGTTTTCCTACCTATAGTGGTAGCATGCATGGAGAAGAGGTGCTTGAATGGATAGAAGCACTCAACAACCACTTTGAGTACAAAGAAATTATTGAGGAGAAGAGAGTGAGTTTGGCTAAATCTAGACTCAAGGGGTTTGCCCTATTGTGGTGGATGGTATTACAAGAAGAAAGGGTGAATAAAGGGAAGAAGAAGATATCCTCTTGGGAGAGGATGAGGAACAAAATCAAAAGCCAATTCCTACCAATAGACTATGAGCTGCAGATGTACAAGAAGCTGCAAAATCTCGGATAGATAGAGTTAGATGTGAGTGCATATACTAAATAATTCCACAAACTAAGTCTTAGATCAAGGAAGAATGAAGAGGAGGTGGAGAAGATGGCTAGATACCTGAATGGGCTTAGGAAAAACATTCAAGATGAGAGAAGCATCTTGGCTCTGGACACTATTCACAAGTGTTTTCAATTGGGATTGAGAGTGGAAGATAAGATAAGGAGGAGAGGAGAGAAAAACAATAGAGGAAGAGGAGGCAGAAATTTCAAAGGTAGAGGTGGCTATGGAGGAAGGAACACTCCTAACAAAAATGGTGACTTTAGTCAAAAGAGCCTAATGGAGAATTCAATAATAAAAATGGAGGATCTAGAGGGGGAAGGAGACCTTTTGGTAGGGGTAGACAAGGAAGTCAAGGCAGAGGTCCAGGTGCTTTCACTGGCAAGTGCTACAATTGCAACCAAGTGGGCCATACCATGAGTAGATGCCCTGAGAAAGCTTCTAGTTCACATGGACTAGAAAGAAAGAAACAACTCGTGCAAGAGGATGATAGTCAAAGTGTCAATTCTCCCATGGGAAATGCAAGTCCTACCTTGAGTGGAGATAGTCTCATGCTAAGAAGGACATTATTGAAGGTACCCCAACAAAATGAGCCTCCACAAAGGAAGTCACTCTTCAAGACCACTTGTAAGTTTCATAATAAGGTTTGTAAGGTAATTATTGATTCTAGATCCATAGAGAATATTGTTGCTTTGGAAATGGTAGAGAAATTAAAATTGAAAAGGTTACCACATGTGAGTCCTTATAGGGTGTCTTGGCTTAACAAGGGGCAACATGTAGTGGTAGATGAACAAACTTGGGTAGATTTCAAAATGGGGGATTATAAGGATAGGATCTTGTTTGATATCCTACCTATGGATGCTTGTCACCTATTGTTAGGTCGCCCTTGGCAATATGATGTCAAAGCACAACATGATGGGAGAAGAATGTGTACATCATTATTAAGAATGGTAGACAATTCAAGATGGATCCTTTACCTGATCAAGGGGAAGAGAATATTGTTAGTCCAAATGTCATGTTGCTTGGTAGTAAGGAGTTTTCAGAGATCCTCAAGCAAGAGGGGACCCAAGGTTATGCTTTAGTTTTGCATCAAGGGATGAACCTAAACCGGGAAATAATGAAAGGAAGGAGATTCCTAGTGAAGTACAAGTCATGATGGATAGATATAAGGGATTTGTGGCCAAATGCATGCTTGATAACTTGCCTCCAATTAGAGATATCAGTCATCAAATTGATCTAATCCCTGGTGTAACCTTTCCAAACAAAGTTGCCTACAAAATGACTAGTCAGAATGAAGAAATAGCAAGACAAGTGCAATAACTTCTAGATAAAGGGTTGATTAGGAAGAGTTTGAGCTCATGTGTTGTACCTACTGTGTTGGCACCAAAAAAAGATGGAACATGGAGGATGTGCATCGATTCCAGGGCCATTAACAAGATCACAATTAGGTATCGGCTTCCTATGCCTAGGATTGAAGACTATCTTGGAGGAACATGTTATTTTTCAAAGATTGATCTGAAATCAGGCTATCATCGTATCAGAATCAAACCTAGTGATGAGTGGAAAACATCCTTTAAAACTAATGAGGGCTTGTATGAGTGGATGGTGATGCCATTTGGGCTCACAAATGCACCTAGTACCTTTATGTGTCTCATGAATGAGGTATTGGTTTAATTTATTGGCAAATTTGTTATTGTTTATCTTGATGAAATATTGGTGTTTAGAAAGTCCAAGGAAGAACATTTGAAGCATTTGTATCAGGTTTTGAGGAAGCTTCATGAGGAGAAATTGGTAATCAATTTAGAGAAGTGTGAATTCATGAAAACTGAATTGGTGTATCTAGGCTTTGTGGTTTCTAGTGGATGTTTGAAAATGGATCCTTCAAAGGTTGAAGCTATTGTCAATTGGCCTACACCTTGGATAGTAGGTGATGTTAGGAGATTTCATGGATTGGCTTCCTTTTATAGAAAATTCATCAAAGATTTTAGTCATGTTTGTGTTCCTATTCTTAACACTATAAAAGGAGAAATCAAATGTAGGTTTGAATGGACAGAGAAGGCATCCCAAAGCTTTGAGATTTTGAAGAGGAAGGTTCCAGAACTTCCCACCTTGAGACTCCCTAACTTTGATCAACTCTTTACAGTTGAATGTGATGCAAGTAAGCAGGCAATAGGTGCAGTCCTTAGTCAAGAAGGAAATCCGGTGACATTCTTTTCAGAGAAGTTGAATGAGGCTAAGCAAAGGTATTCGAATTATGATTTGGAACTCTATGCAGTGGTGAAAGCACTCAAAAAGTGGTGTCATTACCTTCTTCCAAAGGACTTCATTGTTTATATTGATAACCATGCATTGAGTTTTCTTAATGGACAGGAAAAGTTGAATCAAAGGCACATCAAGTGGGTTAAACAACTCCAACCTTACACCTTCACCATCAAACATAAGAAGGGTGTGTCTAACAAGGTTGTCGATTCTTTGGGTAGAAGAACCCTCACTATCCAATAAATTCAGTTGCAAAGCATTAGTGTTGATTCTCTTAAAGCCATGTACAAGGAAGATAAAGATTTTAAAGATGCCTATGAAGTTTGTACTAAGTTTACTGACTCTTTTCATGTTGCAGGATGGATTGCTCTTCAAGGGGCATCAACTATGCAATCCTCAATGCTTTATGAGGGAGAATATCATTTGGGAAAAGCACAATGGCAGCCTTGGAGGTCATTTTGGTTTGGATAAGACCTTGGAACAGGTATCAAGGTTTTACTTTTGGCCTAAGATGCAAGAAGAAGTAAGAAGATTTGTTGAGCATTGTCCTATTTGTGAAAGGGTAAAAGGTGTTTCAACTAATGTTGAATTATATCAGCCTTTACCGATTCCTACTAGGCCTTGGGAAAGCCTTAGTATGGATTTTGTACTTAGTTTTCCCAAAACTCCTAGGGGGTTTGATAGTGTCTTTGTAGTTGTTGATAGGTTCAGTAAGATGGCTCATTTTGTGCCATGTAAATTCACAAATGATGCATCTCATATTGCAGATCTATTTTTCAAAGAGGTTGTAAGGATACATGGTTTGCCTCTCAATATTGTCACTGATAGAGACTCCAAGTTTGTGGGTCATTTTTGGAGGACTCTCTAGAAGAAATTGGGTACCAATTTGTCATTTTCTTTACCATACCATCCTCTGACTAATGGACAAACTGAGGTGGTTAATATATCTCTTGGCAATCTCCTTAGATGCCTTACCAAACAGCATGGACAAGGTTGGGACTTGGTGATTGGACAAGATGAATATGCATACAATGATTCAATCAATAGGAGTACATGGAAGAGTCTATTTAAGGTTGTGTATGGCTTAAATCCTAGAGGGATACTTGAACTCAGAGATCTTGGAGGCATGGACAAAAGGAGTGCCCAAGGAGAAGACTTTGCCATCACTATGAAGGAGATTCGTGATCAAGTAAAAGTGTCACTTCAACACAGTGCTAATAAGTACAAACTCAGAGCAGATGTTAAGAGGAGATATGTTCAGTTCAAGGTAGGGGATTTGGTGATGGCCTACCTAAGGAAAGAGAGACTACCCAAGGGCCAACCCTCGAAACTACTCATGAAGAAAATAGGTCCTCTCTGTGTGCTTCATAAATGTGGCAACAATGCATATGAAGTTGAACTTCCACCAGACTTGGGAATATCTCCCATCTTCAATGTGTGTGATCTATTAGCTTTCAAGGGATCTTTGACTGATGCAGCACCTGATTCATCTCTTATGGAGGAGCATGTAGATTGGGTGAAGGATATTCCACCTAGCAAGCCATTGGAATTGGAGTGCATTCTTGACTCCAAGGTGATCAAACAAACCAGAAAAGGAGTGTACAAGGACTACCTAGTCAAATGGAAGGGGCTTCTTGGATCTGAAGCTACATGGATGTCTGAAGCTGATATCATCAAGCATGGAACCATAGTCACTTGGTTAGCAACTCAAGGGACCTGAGTTTTCTTGTCCTGGGGAGTATGGTGTAGGGGCACTAGGATAAATGTTTGCATCATTTGGATGTGTGTTGTTCCATGGTGATATTTTGTGGTAGGATGTGTGTTGATCCATGGTGATGTCCATGGTGGTCCTAAGACAATGTAATAAGCCATAACGCTCCCGGATGTGTAAATTTGGTCCAAAGACTTATATGGGAATTTTGTTTGTGTTTTTTATGTTTATGAGTCTTAGATATGTTGTGTGTTCATTCTTGTCCTTTTGGTGTGAAGGCAAGAGCCAAATTGTCATAATGGTCAAAAGTTGCAATGTTGTCATGAGCAACTTTGTCAAGTTTTGCATTTTTGGTTACCCAACAATTAGTTGGTTGAAAGTACATGTTGGGGGTGGTTGGAGGAGTTCCTTGGCATGATATAATCCTGAGGAATTATTCCAATAGGTTAGGAGAAGTTGGTGATGAAATTCTTGTTTGCAAATCAATCTAAAACTGCAATTTATTCCATTTTCCTTGGTTTTTCTGCACTTTGTATGGATGGTTTGCATGAATTAAGTATAGGAAAAGTTGAGGTTGTGAATAATATTTCATTTATAATTGGTGAGAGGTCTTGAATCCATTTTTTTTGGAAGTTAGAGCATTTTCTTAGTCGTTGGCCTGAGAAACCCTTAAAACTAGGGTTTTGATGCAAAAGGGGTCATAATTCAACATTCCATCTTGGGAATGGCCTAAAACCTTGGGGAATGTTGAATTGACTTGTATATTAAATTTTTCATGTGGTTTGGGAGGCAAGAAGTGTCATTTGAAATTTTAAAGATGATGCCCTAGGCTTGACATCTCTTATGTGGCATGCATGTGCAGCAGAAGAAGTGGATGAAACCCTTGGATAGTGGATTGAAAGGTGAGTAAAATTGGCATGGGAGGGACCCTTGAATATGTACAAATCTCAGACAAGTGCCCAATATTCCTTCTAATATGGCTGGTGAAGACTTTTAGTGGCAAACCTCCAATACTAGCTAAAGAGGCATAATTAGGGGTAATATGGACAGACCTCTTAAACACAAAAACCAAATGCCAAAGTGTGAGGCTTCTAAGGGAATCCAAAAGGGTATCCAAATCTGTGATTTATTCTAGGGGTTGTTAAGGTATATTTGAAGACATTTTGCAAAAACCCAAATAGGAGGCCTAATTGCTTATAGCCCTTACTAGGTCTCTAAGGGTAAACGATATTGGGGATCTTATAGAATCTATTCAAGAGGTCCAAGTTAGTGGAAAAGCCTTGTCTCACATGATATTTCATCCACAAATCTCATACTTCACCATTTGAGCAAAACATCCTATTTGCTAAGGGTTTGGGGTTGTTAGGTGTTCTTGGTTGGAGGGGTTGAGTTAGTAGGAGTAGAAGACTCCTTGCCACTTGTGAGTTGCCTTTTTGAGAGAGAACCTTGGGGAAGGATACCAAGCCTTGAGAAGGTTGAAGACAATACACCATTGGATGGTGTCTAATGAAGGCCCTTTGAAGGAAGAAATTCAATCAAGTTGTGTACAACACCAAACCCTCTGCATCAGAAAGGGCAGATCATGCCTAAAGAATATTGCGTAGATGATTTATCCTTGTTTTTGATTTCTTTGATTTTAGTTTTTAACCCTTGTAATTATTTGTTTACGAACGCTAGTGGTGTCTCTTCCTATTTTGTGATAAGGCTTTTAATTTTATAATCAATGGGAAGTTTAGCGCCTTGTTTTGCTAGCTCTAGAAAATGCTCTTCTTTTTCTCTAGCCATGATGATTTTCATCATTTTTAAAAAACTTTATCCTTTTGACAGCTATTTATAATAGCTTATGTAGATTCGGAAGCTTTAGACTCGCTAGATGAGGAATCACTGTCATTAGCATGGGCACTGATATTGTCATAAGTATCATGTTTAGCAACTTCTCTTTCTTGCCTTTCTCCAGACATGGTGGGAGATAAGGGTTGATCAAAAATTGGTATATTTGATAATGAAGGTTTGTTAGATATGGTTTCTTCTACAAAGAATGGATTAGTCTATAATGAAAATGATTGTCCTTTACCTTTGGCAGCTTTCTTACGAGAACTTCTGGTTTGAATGGGCATTTATTTCTGATGTGACCGAGAGCTAGAAGTGATGCAGATGTCAAGATCAAATTGGAGCTAGTTGTTCGTTTGATGTTGTGATTTGAGAGGGGTGACTAAGACTCTGTCTAGTTTCAAAAATTATCTATCCTATATAAGACGTGATCTAAGTAACTTAGGTTGATTTAGTTTGATAAGTAGATGATTGAACTAGCTGAAAGATTATGGACAAAATCATGCAACACAACGACAGGGGTACACTACCAAGATTGTTTATGCTCAGGATGAGAAAGACTAGATATACGCTCACTGTAGAACTATTAGGCAAGTATGAGAATTCTAGAAAAGTATGAAAATAGACAAGTTTTGGGCTAACAAAATTAGAAATTCGTACGGCAGAGTGTTCAAACCCAAATGACAATTTAGTATGTTCCAGACAACACAGGCAGTTTCTTGTACGAGTTGTTGCCTATACTCGCACGATAGTTTGAGGTTCTCCATATGATAATCTAATGAGGATAATTACTCGTACGACAGTATTTCAAAGGTCAAACGACAATTCACTAGGACCGGGATGATAATTCTGACAGGATTGTTGACGCGTGTTTTGACACACTCACCAATAGTCGGGTAGTTTATGCAAACACTCACCACCTCTCCTGAAAAGTAACGAGTTTGGAAGAACTCACTACTCCAAGGTCTCTGTAGTCAGGTCTTGGCAGTGATGGATAGCTCAATGGTTGATGTGGTTATACCTGTAAAGGGACCTGTTGGTTAGAACTAAATCTCGTTGGTTATGGATAATTGGCACTTCCTCTCTTTTTGTATTTTTATGGTTTAAGATTCTCTAGGAAATAAAATGTGAAGCATAAAGGGAAACAAGAAAATAAAAATAAAGATCAATATAGTGACAACTTAATGAACTACTCAATTAGTTCACTCCAATCTAAGCAATTATCAAATATTATCCAAGTTAGCATTCAACAACGGACCTCCAACAAACCTGCAAAATCATCAATTTCACAAGTATATGGAAATAAAAATCATTGAACAATATGGCCGATCACAATAGTTCTCATACACCACTGACGTGCACAATATGATTCATAGAGTGATAGACAAAAAGATTAAACCATGTTGCTAACTCAAAATAATAGAAGTTACCATATTACACATAACAATTTGGTAGAATATAAACGTAGATCAGGCAATCTCCAAGCTGCTTTTCATATTAATCTCCATGAATGTATAACAAAATTAACTCAAACTTCTTAATCAATCTACAAAATACTCTAAAATATCTAAGTAGGCCACAAATCATCAATTTGGGACCCTTACAAATGAATCCAACTTCTCAATTTATAGAAGTTCCTCACCCTACTATCTAGGAAATTACTTTATTCTAAATTAAGAACTCATCCTAGGAGTTGCAGTTAACTTGCAAGTTTTTGCCTTGATACTCCACTTAACAACTACAAAATGGGGATTGCATGAGCACTATGAAGACCATGCTAGGTGAGCCACATTTTCGTAATCATGCAGAATTTCTCTCAAAATTGGAACTCGAGTAGGAGCAGCAGTTTTAAAATACAAGAGAAAAAAGCTTTGCTATCCTTAGCAATTGTGTGCTTATCTTTTATTTCATGGTAAAAGCTTTATAATTTTCCATTATACATGCAACTTCTTGGACTGGAGGATTAGCTACATGATTAATTCTATATTTATATTTCATCAAAACCTCATCTGCATGTGCTCCTTGTTCCTCTAACTCCTTCACTGTGTCCGCCACCTCTTGACACTGAGTAATCAGATGTGTGTATCTGTCCATAAGGGTGACATCAAACTGGGCCACAAGTCCTAAGTGTTGTGCCTCATATGCATCCCACTGATTCAAAACCTGTTGATGGTCCATTATTCCCGTATCAATTATTCTGAGGCCAAAAGGTCCCAGTATATTTGTCACAAAGTTCTCGTATTATAAAATTTCTCTAAGGAGAGGGTCTCAAATGTTAATTATATCCTTGATATACTGCTGATACATCTCAATCTTTAGCTCCAAAATGTATACATAAGACTGTAAGTTTTTATAGCTATCGCCTCCTAAGAGGTCTTCTTTTACTACCACCTCTTCTCCTAGCCGTAGTATACTTTTCAAAACTCGGAACTATTTATTGAAAGTGCTCTCCTTCCGCTCCCATTGTGTGGAGAAGGTTGCCAAAGCTCCACCTGCTTGTACCACCTTATGGTATATTTCTACTATATTTTGCAAGAATAACCTAATATTGGCCGCATTTACCTGGGTCCAAGATTTGGTGGTAGTAGCCACTCGTCTCACCTCTACTAATGCCTTTACTTCTCCTTCTGGCAGTGATGAGGTTGAGGGTAGGTCATCAGCTCTACAAGAGTCTAGAGCTTTACTCATTTCAATCAAGAGTTGTTTATATTGCCCAAGTTGCTCCTTAAGCTCCATATTTGAGGTGTGCTCCTTTTCAACGCACCCTCTGACAACACTTGTGGCTAGCTCCAAAGTATCTAACTCTCCCCACTTGGTTTGCTTACCCAAATTTACCTCCGATATTTGATTCTTGGGAGAAACCTGTCCTTCAAATTCATTTGGAACTACCACATCTGCAATCACCTCATCGAAATCTATTTTTGACAAATCATGGATGGTTTTTCAGTTTTTTAACATTTGGTGGTTCCTCAGTGATTACTTGTTGTAGAGTGACCTCTGGGAGTTCTAATTTTCTCTTTTTCTTCCCGAAGGTAAACTCTAGCCATTGTGGTATATCTTCATCTTTATCACCCTGATGTGATACAATATCTGTAGTTATGACATGAACCTCTGCCTACTCCTCTGCTTCATCTCTTACTTTTGCTCTTGTTTTCCCAAGATCTTGGGGTGAGGAAATCTGGCGGGCTAGGTTAGCCTGGAGAGTTTGTTGTTTGTTTAACTCTCCTAGTTTACCACTAACCTCCTCATTGAATGTCATTTCTTCATCACCTGGCTCTGTTTCTACTTGCCCGACTGCTATATCCTTAAGAAGGTCCTCTTGATCTTGGGGAGTTAGGATCAATATTTCATTCAATATGTCTTCTGCCTCACCCCCTTCACCTTCTAGCGGTCGTTGTTGCTCAAGATCCTCTTCTTCCTGATCAGAGTCAGACTCCATGTTTCTAACTTTCACCCCTTCAGTGGTAGATGTGAAGCCTTGCACTCCGGGCTGTCTTGTAGATATATTGACTAATGGTGGTGTAGGAGCAGTGGTGCCTAGAGCACTTGTGGCATCTATTGAAAGTGGCTGAGCGGGTATCTCCTCAGTAGCTTCTACATTCTCTTCTTGTTCTTGGGTACCCTCTCATTCGGTGTGGCCTATAGCCATCCTTGGTGGGAGAACTTTGGCGAGTGGTACTGCGCCCAGCCCATCGGTCACTCCTAGGTCTGCAGCCTTTTTCAATAGTTCAGACTCCCTCATCTTCTCTTGGAGCTCCTTCAATAATTCCTCAGTGCTTTCTTGAGGCTTGTCTTCTTCACCTGGGTCGGTGGATGTATTTTGCCTTGAGGTTGACCTTGTCTTTCAGGCGTACTCCTTATGGCCCCTTGACTGAGGTATCCCTGAGGTGGATTCCTTTTGTTTTGTCTTTGAAACGTTGGGCCTTATCCTTTGGCTTAACCATTGTTTAGTCTTGTTGATGACCACCTGGGAGACCTTCTCCATATTTATATCTTCGCTTGCAGACCATTTTATGGGGAGAGGGGCCTCTTATCTATCCCTAATTATCTATAAATTGGATCAAGTAACTCTCCATCATCCCTCGGGTCTTTAGGGAGGTTAGTCTCAATACCAAAATCTATTACCTGTGGGATAGATAACCTGTTATAGTTTTTTTCCCTGACCTCAAAACTATCTTGTAAGTTGGCCCAAAACTCTTCCAAGCTGGGCATGTGCCCCTCATATGCCTTAGGCATAGCTTTTTTGAGTTTCCCGTAGGGATCATAAAATTCCCTAGCATGATCATATTCTTTCAAGTTTAAATTTTGAAGCTCTTGTTCCCCCAACTTCGCCACTTGTATTTTGGAACAAGCAAAGTTTCCAATAGACACCGAAAAATCAATACATGTTTTATGTTTTCATGACAGCAGTGACTGGAGACCTACAAGCTGCCTTACATATTCTAGCAGAATCACCCTATCGTTGCAATAATGAGGCAGCACCATTGGGTACCTTGTGAATCCACTAACCCTAATGTAAGTGGAGCGTGGGTTTTGGATGAACCAACATGCCCACTCTCGGATGATAGCCATAGCCTCCGGGCTAATCCGCTATCCTGCATCCCCTATTAATTTGATGATTATTTGGAAACCAAAGGCATCATTAACTCTCTTGAAGTGCACCTTCGCATTGGCTAGAGTGAGTTGGGAATAATACTCACATATCTTCTTTTGTCCTTCTTTCTCTCCCAATTGACCTTCCACCTGTAGGCCTGGGAATTTTCCAGCTCTGGCAGCTACCCAGATGACATATGATGTGAAGAAGAACTTTTGGGTATGTTGCACCTCTCTCATCTGCTTACAGATATTATCAGAGAGGATATGTGGCCAATAAAAGTATTGTTTCCCTATTAACATAGTGCTCATGAACTGGAACATCCAGGGATGGAAATGCTTGCAGTCCGACCTTCCAAAGGCCCTACTGAGCATAATGATCAAGTCCTTTTGAGGTTCTTTGAAATCCACCCTCTGGATCTTTGTTGGCTTAAGCCCTGTCTTTCTTTCTTCTTGTAGCCAGTTGGTATTCATGTGCCTCTTACTGGCTGATACTTTGTCATTCCATGCCTTTAAGGCCTCTTCTTAGGTTAGCAAAAATAATTCTTCCCTTGTGGGGATACCAAAGACAAATCCAAGCATATTTGGGGACAACTCTATAATTGCTTTTCCTTGTGCATCTGTGCACTTTCTAGTCTCTGGATTGTAAAATGGAGAAATGGCCATTATTAATTCTGGTGCCTACAACAACTGTGGGAATACAGTAGCCTCCACTAGGCTGGATCTCTTGATTCTTCAGTGCAGGACCTCCATACTAGGTTTATTCAATTGAGTCCTGATATCTTCAATTTCTATGTGGCCGATTTTAGTATCTATAACCCATCTGATTTGATCCTCAAGCTTTGAGACATGGACCTGTCCCTAATAATGGTATTTCATGGGTTGTCTGGGAGTCTATCAATTTCTTTGCCTCTTTTGCTAGCGGATGAGTCCATCTAACCACTCGAACCTACAAGCAAAACACAAATCTTCAATCTCCAAAATTAGGCATAAACTTTAATTTGCTTCGAGACTTCGGGGTCTCAAGATTAGGTCTACACAAAAACCACCTAGAACTTTCGGGGTTCCTGGGTCATTGAATGGGATGAGCCAGAACTCTGGGGCTCTAGGGTTCTGGGATGGTGGAAATGAAACCACCCGAATCTCTGGGGATCCGGGGTTCTGGGGTGGTGGAATGAAAAGACACCCGGAACTCCAGGGATCCGGGGTTCCGGGGTGGTGGAATGAAAAGGCACTCGGAACTCCAGGGATCCAGGGTTTCGGGCTCAAAAACAAAGGAAAGTGAAAATGAAAGAAAAACAAACAAAAAAGAAAGGAAAGGAAATCTAACCTAGAAATCACAACAAGGGCACGAAAATTCACCAACCTAGTGAATCGAAATACCCGAAAACACCAAGGAAAGCTCGGAGGTCTAGAAGTTTGCAACTTGGAGCTAGGGAAGAGGAGCTCTAAATGCACAAAATGAATTTTAAAAGTCCATCATCTCTATTTATATCTCCCTGAACCTGTCTATACGAAGGCATTTTACACAACCTCGAGACTCCGGGGTCCCGGGCTTCCGAGCTCGACAAAAGAAAAAAAACACCCCACCCTGGAACTCCGGAGATACAGGGTTCCGAAGCAAGCAGCAAAGATGACCTCGAGACTCTGGGATTCCAGGGTTCCGAGGTCAACAACAAAAGGGACCTCGGGACTCCAGGGTTTCGAGGTCAACAAACAAAAGACCTCGGGACTCCGAGACTCCGAAGTTCCGAGGTAAAAAGAAGAAAGACCTCAAGACTCAGGGACTCCAGAGTTCTGAGTTAAAAAGACAAAAGGACCTTGGGACTCTAGGACTCCGGAGTTCTAAGGTAAAAATCAAAAAATGAAAAAAAAACAAAAAAAAATGGGGGGGCCCACATTTCGACTCAAGGGGACTAATGGGGAATAGATATGCTAGGCATAACAAATGGCAACTGTCTGGGAAAAATGACTATAGGCAATTTAGAACTTCATAATCTCTGGTTAACGACACTTAAGGCTATTATCATTCAAAAGGATGTATAAGAGTAAAAGATAAGTGAAGCAATGAACAAACAACCAAGATGAGAAATAGACATAATTAACTCTTAAGTGTGTGCGTATGATTTGTTACTCCATCATTTCAATAATATAGATAATCAGAGGAAACTAGGTGCAAGCTACATAGGTGAAGTCATTAACCGTGTTTCATGCAAGGTTATCCTGGGCATAGCTCTGTTGTCAGTCAGGCGTCTATAGCCCTGACAGAGATACCTCTGGTTCCCATCAAATAGTGCTCCACTGCCAGCCAGGCGTCCATAGCCCCAATGGAGGTTACTTGAAACACCCATTTGAATTGCTTAAGAGGATCATTTCTTTTCTTTTTCTCTTTTCTCTCTTTTTTTTTTTTGAAAACATTATAGGATATAGAGAATGACTTCTTTCTTCAATAACCTTTTAAGCAACTTTCAAACATTGAAGTTTGATAACTGGGTTGGGAGCCACGGTGGATAACATGAAACACCTTGACTTTGGATTTTTCACTTGACAACCAATTTATCTGCTATCTCACAAAACTTTTCTGATGTATCTTAATGTGATGTTAGTGCTGAGTTTATCAAGCTAGCCAATTTCCAAATTGAAAGTCAAAACTCACCTCATATTTAAATGATTATATACCACTTTGAACGAGTATAGACAAAGGTTTCAAACTTAACCAAATGACAATGAAATTATAAATAGCAGAGAGTCGAAGGCTCTCAAAATTTAGCAAAATGTTATACAAAGGATATCTACTTCCTTTTAGAATCTTTGAGAACAAAACATGTATACCCCGACTCAAAAAACAAAAGAACAAACAGGCAAAGAAAACAAAAACAAAAGGGAAAACACACAACGAGGCCCAAAAACACGAAGCACAACCAAGAAGAAAAAAACTAACTACTATATACAATAGGTCAAGCCTTATTGAGGATTTAATAGAAGTAGTGCTTGAGGAACTGACCATTACCACTTCTCCGGTCAATGAGCTCAACCTAAAAGTGTTCTCGCCTAGAATTTCACCTATTTGGTAAGGACCTAGCCACAACCTTTCAAACTTATGATGATCACCTTTCTTTTCCATGGCCTTGTCCCATAACAAGACTAGGTCAGAGATCTGAAAAGCTTTCACCTTGGCCCTTTTATCAAACCATCGCTTAACAACGGCTTGGTGCTTGGCAAAGTGTTGTAGCGTATTAATCCTTTTTTCATCTAGTCTTAATAAATTTAAGAGGCGAACCTCTACCTGATCCTCAATGTCAAGTTATTTCATTAATTGGAGGACCAGTATATGCAAGTTGATTGTGAAAACAGAGGTCTGGCCATAGACAAGGTAATATGGAGAAGTTCCCAAGGGGGATTTTACTCTAGTTCGATTAGCCCATAAGGCGTATCTCAATTGATTATGCCAATCCCTGGGGTTTTTCTCGAGTAGCTTCTTGATGACATCTAGGATGTTCTTGTTCGTGGATTCAGCTACCCCATTACCTTGCGAGTAATAGTTGGATGAAAATTTTAATATCACTTTATATTGGTATGACCATTGCATCAATTGTGTAGAAGTAAAAGCAGGACCATTATCACATACCAAAGCGAGCGGCATACCAAACCTAGTGATGATATGCTCTTCAATAAATTTCAGGACTACCTCAGCAGTAGTATTTCAGCATGCAATAGCTTCTGTCCACCGGGCACAATAATCTGTTGTTGTAAGAATAAACTTATGTCCTACAGATGAGTTAGGGTTAATAACACCTATGAAATCCAGTGCCCATTGAGCAAAAGGTCTTACTTCGAACACTAGTTGGAGAGGCATAGCGGGATTTCTTTCTCTGGAGGCTGCAGTTTGGCATGTATGGTAATGTCGAACATGCTCATGAGTATCCTTAAATATGCTAGGCCAATAATATCCAGCCTTCAAGATATGATGTGCAGTGGCATCTGCTGACCCATGACCTGTACCATATTTCCCGTGAAATTCCTCAATCATATTATGGGCTTCTTGATGATCAAGGCACCAAAGGTAGATACCCTCATAATTTTTTCTATAGAGTGTTGAATCCTTGATCATATAATTAGCACTTTTGATCCTTAATGCTCATCTTTGTGTGGTTGTCAATCCCTCAGGACACCTATTATTCAACAATACAAATACCAAATCCGCGTACCAAGGGTCCTAAGTGAATGACTTCAATGTATATTGTTGGCACTAGATTTGAGGGATGTCGGTCGTCATGGCCTGAGACAATCCTTGGCCTTAGACCTTCATTGGATGCATCTCTAAGTCAAATTCTTGCAATATTGCCATCCATTTCCCTTATCGTTCTCCTAGTTCAGACTGCATGAGTAGTGACTTCACTGCTTGGTCAGGAACGATCGCATAAATTTTACTCCTCGGATGTAATGTCTAAACTTCTTGACTGCTCTTACTAATTCAAAGGCCTATTTTTCAAGAGCAGAATATCTAACCTCAACACTTTTTAAAGGAGAGCTCATAAATGCAATAGGCTTCTCTTCTCCTACTTGCCTCTACGTCAAAACAATTGCTCCTGAGTGTAGCGAAGCAAAAGAATATATGTAAAACGACAGTGTGTAATCAGGGCTAGTTAGTACAGGAGCTTCAGCGATAGATTTCTTGATCTGGGCAAAAGCCTCTTTTATTTCAGTTGTCCATTCAACCTTAGTGTCCTTCTTCATCATTTCATTCAAGGGCTTGACTATTTCTATAAACCCAGTAATAAACTTTCTAACAAAATTGATCTTTGCAAACAAAGATCTCATCTCCTTTTTACTGTCGGGCATTTGTAATTTTAATAATGCTTCTACCTGATCTGGGTCTATAGATATCCCCCTCTCAGATATTACATGGCCAAGTAGCTTTCCTTCAGCCACTCCAAACACACATTTCTTGGGGTTAAGGGAAATCCCATATGTCTGACATCTCTCCAATACCCTTTTGAGGTGGTCTAGGTGGTCTTCTCTGACCTTGGAAACTATCGTCAAATCGTCCATATAAATAATAATGCATTTTCCAATCAGTTCTTTGAAGGTTGTATCCATCGCTCGCTGGAAGGTTGCCCCAACATTAATCAATTTGAATGGCATTCTTTTATATGCATACGTTCCCCACTTCGTTGTAAACGTTGTCTTCATACGATCTTCATATTTTACCAATACCTAGTTATATCCTGAATAACCATCTAAAAATGACATCATTTGCGAACCATTCACTATTTGTAGTACTTCATCCAAAGAAGGGAGCGGGTAATTATCTTTCTCGGAGGCTTTTTTGAGATTGTGAAAGTCCACGCAAAGCCGTATTTCTCCATTCTTTTTCTGCACTGGTACCAAATTAGCAACCCAAGTAGAATGTCGTACCGGAAAAATAATCTTAGCGGAAAGTAACTTTTGCACTTCCTTGAAGATCAAGGGTTCTATTAGTGCATTGATCAGACGTTGCTTTTGCCGGAACGGCTTTATGTTAGGTTTTAGGGGTATCACATGGGTGATAATCATTGTATCAAATGTCTTTAAATCTTCATACCCCCATGCTATTACATCGATGAACTCTTTCAAGATCTGTTTCAATTTTTCTCTTTCATTTTGAGTGCAAATCTTCCCAATATAGACAATTCTCTCTTGTCCTTCTGGACCAATATTATGGGGCTCGTATTTTCCGGCATCTGAATCTATTATTAATCTCTCTCTTACTCTAGGGTTTGAATCGAAATGTCTCTCAAGGGTGACCATCCCTTTAGGAATAACGTTAGTCGGTAAATCCAAGATATCCATATTACCTTCATTTTTAAGATCATCTGATTTGTCTTCCTCATCAATAATTTGATCTTCAAAAGCCCCTGAATTGGCGAGAAAGGATAAGATGTGGGCATCATCCAAGAAGACTTGGAAATGTTTGATATTGTCATGTACAGTAGGTGCAGAGATTAATTCCACCTAGAACTTCTTTAAAGGGGATTGGCTTACTAGTTCTAATGTACTAGCAGCTACGGCCAATGCATCAGGTATTCCATTTACTTTCCTAGGTACCAGTTGAATATCGAAAGCCTCAAAATCTTCAATCAGATCCCACACTCTATTCTGATACACTGCTAACCTTTTGTCCTAGCACGCATATTGGCTTCGCACTTGTTTAACCACTAACTCAGAGTCTCCTTGCACCTTCAAACACTTTTCCCCTTTCTTATGAGCGAAAATTAATCCTCTAATTAAGGCTTCGTACTCTGTCATGTTATTAGTACAAGGGAATTGAAGTCGGTAAGAAGCTAAAAGGGTTTTCCCTTTTGGGTTGGTTAACTCTACACCTGCTCCATTGCCTTGCTTGGATCTTGACCCATCAAACTTTAAAAACCATATTTCATCTTTTGGTCTCTTCATATTCTTCACCTTTGGGTCAATGATGAGGTTAGTGCTCGGAGAGGATTGCTGCTTCTCAAGGTCGAGACCTTGTGATAATTGAGGTGGTTCAATTTCTGGTTGTATAAACACTTCAGTAGTATTCGAAACAACCTGTTCTAATTGAGGTTGAAGTTTGGATTGTGTTTCTTCCTTCTTAGGCTCCAGAGGAATATCTTCCTCTTCGTTTTTAATGATGTCGGCTGCAAGAATCTCCTGGTTGTATTCTTTAGGTAAGGTAATCTTGTGTACAGATTCAACTGTCTGGGGCTCTAATTTTTCACAAGTTAAACCTTGAACTTCCTCCATAATGGTGGTATGATCATCTTCTTCATATGGAACCAGACTGATCAACTTCGTAATCTCATTCTGACATGTTATACATGAAACTTCTGAGTGCTTCTAATGATGTACCTGACACCACTTCGAAAGTAGCAACTCTTGTATCTTGATAGTGTTTCCCAATAAACACATTCCTTGTTGTACTGTTGTAGCGAACTCTTTGACCCATCTTCTATATGCGGTGTTTTCGGATTGAAATAGTTGAAGAGGGGCTAGTGCAAAAAAAGTGAGAATCTCATTGACCCTGTAAACTCCTGGGCTTACTTCAGCAAACGCCACTTCATTAAGAGCGCCATAATCTGTGACTAATTTCTTTAATTTAGGCTCACTATCAATTCGGATCTGGTTGCTTACCCCCTTCCATGGGAGCCATAAGTACGTAAAACAAGTTGAGAAATATCCTCCCAATGTCTTGGACCAATCCCTACTAAGGAGCATCCCATATACTTATGGAATATCCACCACTTGAATATCAATATAGCAAGATATTCAAGGATCAGTGCCTAACTGGATGTATACATCTTTCAATTCTCCAATGACATTAACCTTTGTTTTTTTCTAGTTGCACTACCTTACTATTTGCACATACTGGTTGAAGTCTGAGTTGTTGGCATATAGAGTAGGGCATTACATTTCCTGAAGCTCCTAAATCTACCAAACAGTTATGTAAATTCATCCCACATATCTTCAAACTCAGTAAAAATGGTGGATTTTCTATTGCATCACTACTAACCTTAGCATTGACTTCATTAAAGTCTGCCATCTTAACCTCATTGCTCTGTGATTCTAACATTTCCAACTTTCTAAGGAGAGCCCTCTTCTGTTTGGGGCAATATCTCAATACTTCCATTAAGGACATAGTGGTGGCAGTCCTTTCCATCTCCTTAGTAACATCAAATGATCCTTTCAGAACATAATCTTGCCCCTGAGCTTGTCTAGGGCATGTTCCTTGGAAAGCTTGAGGAGGACGAGGATTGTTGCTTGCATTAGCGTCTAGAGGTACAAACCCGCCTATCGAGGGAAGTGGCTCTATCAATGGAGCCTTGCCTTGACTCCTAAGATTGTAATTGTTCCTGGTCTGAAAGGCCTAAGCATTGTATACACATGGTTCACGTTCAGCTTCAGCCTGAAATTCTTTACACGGGAAAGTATCAACCAGCATGGCAATATTAACTTTATCAGGTTCATCATTGGAATAATCTTTGGGCTGAGAGTCAGCTTGAGCAATTCTTATGATTTTCTTGAACTGAGCATAATTAACCTCAGAATGGGCAGCTATGTCATGCAACCTACACCAATTTGTTAGCAAATTCATATCAGCAAGGTTAACACTTTATGTGTGGTTTGGGTTATCTCGTGCATCCATGTGATCATGGTTCACCCCACCATTATTCGGACCCATATTCCACTGCCTATTATAAGGTTTGTTATTGTACCTTTGATTTTGGTTCTGGTTATTGTAGTTTCACTGATTATTATATGGTTGGGATTGATTATACCCTCTTGGAGGATTCATCTTTAGCTGGCTCAAGTCTGAAGTAACCTGTGAGATCACTTTCTTCAAGGCCTCTACTTCAGCAGATATATGGGATCCTTGATTCTTAGGTGTCATAGTTGGAGGTTGGTTCGTTGGATTAATGTTGTTAAATTGTTGATTTCCGACTTGCGCTTGACCAGCATATTATGTTTTAGTGGGGGTGGTATTGATACCATTTTGCCAAGTCGATGCTTGAGCATCAAACTGTTGATTCACCTGAGGTTGGGGTCCATAGATTGGCATGGGGTTCATCATTGGGGCACCTATAGGTAGAGATGAGGGTACACCTGGGATTTAATTGTAGTTTCCTTGATTCACCCCTGTAGGTAAATTATATCTGATCCCTCCCGAGGTTTGATTCAGCTCATGATTCATGCTAATTGCTAATGTGAAGACTTTTGCCAAGGTGTCCCTTTGATCTTGAGGAACACTCTTCTTAATAAACATAGTTGTCCAAGGGTCAATAGCTCTTAGATATGAGTCAATGGCTATGCTAGGCGCTACCTGGTAAGGGCCTTGTAGCCTCTTGAATGGCCTTTGGAAGCTAGTATTAAAAGTCGTTAATGGCTCATTTGGCAATTTCTTAAGAGAAGCGAACTGATGGTATAATGTCCCAGGGTCTACGTAGACTCGAAATTGATCAATGAAGGCCTTCTCCAAGAGGTACCAACTTGTGATGGATTTTGCAAGTAAGGTTAAGTACCAATTGTATTCATTATCCCCAAGTGAATATGGGAAGAGTCTACATACTACATCTTGGTGTTCAATATGATTACGAATAACCGCATCTTTGAATGCTTCAATATGTTCATCAGTCGTTCATCCCCCTAAATAGTAAAATTTGCTGCAAAATTTGTTCAGGTTTCTAGGTAGGTCATGTATACCCCCTGGTATGGTTCCTAGTGGTGTGGTGTCTTGGTTGAAGTAGGCCATTGAAGGTAGTGAAGGTGGACATTGAGTCACAAAAGGTGCAGCAATAGTCTAAGGACTAGGGATCAATTGATCTCCTACGTTGGGTATGGATGATTGTACTGGTGAGGATGTTGAGGTTTGTTTCTTAGCTTTGTTCTTCTTCCTCCTAGTGGTAGGCCCTAATTCAACTAAGTCAGATGGTGAAGAACCACTCCTAAGGACTCGGTGGAATCTCTCAGGAGAGAAAGATGATATACAATCCAGCTTAGTACCTCAATTTTCTGGTTGAGGAGGTGGTTGCAGATTTTCTCGTGGGTTCACCTGAGGATTGAGTTGTCTTTTTGCCTCTGCTTCTATACGTATAGCCTTTTGTCTCTTGTTGTCTAAGACTTGTCATACTTGTAACCAATGGTTTTAATTTCTTGTATTGTCCCAAGCAAAGTCGTATAGTTCAGTAAGAATGTTGTCTTGTTCGTTGTTGAGGTTAGGTTGGGTAAAGGGCATCAATCTGTCTCCTAGAAGTACCATATGTTGTTCACCTATGAGGGGATTAGTCTTAGCCCTCCTTCTAGAACCAGTTTTTGTTGACATGTGTTTTGACACACTCACCAACAGTCAGGTAGTTTATGCAAACACTCACCACCTCTCCTGAAAAGTAATGAGTTTGGAAGAACTCGCTACTCCAAGGTCTCTATAGTTGGGTCTCGACGGTGATGGATAACTCAATGGTTGATGTGGTTATACCTATAAAGGGGCTTGCTGGTTAGAACTAAATCTCGCTGGTTATGGAAAATTGGCACTTCCTCTCTTTTTGTATTTTTATGGTTTAAGATTCTCTGGGAAATAAAATGCGAAGCGTAAAGGGAAACAAGAAAATAACAATAAAGATCAATATAGTGACAACTTAATGAACTACTCAATTAGTTCCCTGCAATCCAAGCAATTATCAAATATTATCCAAGTTAGCATTCACCAATGGACCTCCAGCAAACCTGCAAAATCAGCAATTTCACAAGTCTATGGAAATAAAAATCATTGAACAATATGGCCGATCACAATAGTTCTCATACACCACTGACGTGCACAATATGATTCATAGAGTGATAGACAAAAAGATTAAACCACATTGCTAACTCAAAATAATAGACGTTACCAGATTACACAGAACAATTTGGTAGAATATAAACGTAGATCAGGCAATCTACAAGCTACTTTTCATATTAATCTCCATGAATGTATAACAAAAATAACTCAAACTTCTTAATCAATCTGCAAAATATTCTAAAATATCTAAGTAGGCCACAAATCATCAATTTGGAACCCTTACAAATGAATCCAAATTCTCAAATTATAGAAGTTCTTCACCCTACTATCTAGGAAATAACTTTATTCTAAATTAAGAACTGATCCTAGGAGTCGCAGTTAACTTGGAAGTTTCTGCCTTGATACTCCACTTAACAACTACAAAATGGGGATTGCATGAGCACTATGAAGACCCTGCTAGGTGAGCCATGTTTTTGTAATCAAGCAGAATTTCTCTCAAAATTGGAACTCGAGTAGCAGCAGCAGTTTTAAAATACAAGAAAAAAAAGCTTTGCTATCTTTAGCAATTGTGTGCTTATCTTTTATTTCTTGGTAAAAGCTTTATAATTTTCAATTATACATGCAACTACCTGGACTGGAGGATTAGCTACATGCTTAATTCTAAATTTATATTTCTTCAAAACCTCATCTGCATGTGCTCCTTGTTCCTATAACTCCTTCACTGTGTCTGCCACCTCTTGACACTAAGTAATCAGATGTGTGTATCTGTCCATAAGGGTGACATCAAACTGGGCCGCAGGTCCTAAGTGTTGTGCCTCATATGCATCCCACTGATTCAAAACTTGTTGCTAGTCCATTATTCCCATATCAGCTATTTTGAGGCCAAAAGGTCCCAGTATATTCGTCACAAAGTTCTCGTATGATAAAATTTCTCTAAGGAGAGGGTCCCGAATGTCAGTTATATCCTTGATATACTGCTGATATATCTCAATCTTCAGCTCCAAAATATATACATGGGACTGTAAGTTTTTATAGCTATCACCTCCTAAGAGGTCTTCTTTTACTACCACCTCTTCTCCTAGCCGTAGTATCCTTTTCAAAACTCAGAACTATTTATTGAAAGTGCTCTCCTTCCGCTCCCATTGTGTGGAGCAAGTTGCCAAAGCTCCACCTACCTATACTGCCTTATGATATATTTCTACTGTATTTTGCAAGAACAACCTAATCTTGGCTGCATTTACTTGGGTCCAAGATTGGGTGGCAGCAGCCACTCGTCTCACCTCTACTAATGCCTTTACTTCTCCTTCTCACAGTCATGAGGTTGAGGGTAGGTCATCAGCTCTACAAGAGTCTAGAGGTTTACTCATTTTGATCAGGAGTTATTTATATTTCCCAAGTTGCACCTTAAGCTCCATATTTGAGGTGTGCTTCTTTTCAACACGCCCTCTGACAACACTTGTGGCTAGCTCCAAAGTATCTAGCTCTCCCCACTTGGTTTGCTTACCCAAATTTACCTAGGATATTTGATACTTGGGAGAAACTTGTCCTTCAACTTCATGTGGAACTACCACATCTGCAATCACCTCACCGGAATCTGTTTTTGACAAATGATGGATGGTTTTCATCTTTTTAACCTTTGGTGGTTCCTCAGTGATTACTTGTTGTAGAGTGACCTCTGGGAGTTCTACTTTTCTCTTTTTCTTCCCGAAGGTAAAATCCAGCCATTGTGGTATATCTTCATCTTTATTACCCTAATGTGATACAATATCTGCAGTTATGACATGAACCTCTACCTACTCCTCTACTTCATCTCTTACTTCTGCTCTTGTTTGCCCAGGATCTTGGGGTGAGGAAATCTGGTGGGCTAGGTTAGCTTGGAGAGTTTGTTGTTTGTGCAACTCTCCTAGCTTGCCACTGATCTCCTCATTGAATGTCATTTCTTCATCACCTGGCTCAATTTCTACTTGCCTGACTGCTATATCCTTAAGAAGGTCCTCTTGATCTTGGGGAGTTAGGAGCAATCTTTCATTCAATATGTCTTCTGCATCACCCTCTTCCCCTTCTAGCAGTCATTGTTGCTCAAGATCCTTTCTTCCTGATCATAGTTAGACTCGATGTTTCTAACTTTCACCCCTCCAGTGGTAGTTGTGAAGCCTTGCACTCCAGGTTGCCCTACAAATATATTGACTAATGGTGGTGTAGGAGCAGTGGTGCCTGGAGCACTTGTGGCATCTGTTGAAGGTGGTTGAGCGGGTATCTCCTCAGTAGCTTCTACATTCTCTTCTTGTTCTTGGGTACCCTCTCCTTCAGTGTGGCCTATAGCCATCCTTGGTGGGAGAACTTTGGCGAGTGGTACTGTGCCCAGCCCATCGATCACTCCCAGGTCTACAGCCTTTTTCAATAGTTCAGACTCTCTCATCTTCTCTTGGAGTTTCTTCAATAAGTCCTCAGTGCTTTCTTGAGGCTTGTCTTCTTCACCTGGGTCGATGGACGTATTTTTCCTTGAGGCTGACATTGTCTTTTGGGCGTACTCCTTATGGTCCCTTGACTGAGGTACCCCTGAGGTGGATTCCTTTTGTTTTGTCTTTGAAACGCTGGGCCTTACCCTCTGGCTTAACCATTGTTTAGTACTGTTGATGACCACCTGGGAGACCTTCTCCATATTTGTATCTTCGCTTGCAGACCATTTTATGGGGAGAGGGGCCTCTTATCTATCCCTGATTCTCTATAAATTTCATCAAGTAACTCTCCATCATCCCTCGGGTCTTTAGGGAGGTTAGTCTCAATACCAAAATCTCTTACCTGTGGGACAGATAACCTGTTATAGTTATTTTCCTTGACCTCAAAACTATCTTGTAAGTTGGCCCAAAACTCTTCCAAGCTAGGCCTGTGCCCCTCATATGTCTTAGGCATAGCTTGTTTGAGTTTCCCATAGGGAACATAAAATTCCCTAGCATGATCATATTCTTTCAGGTTAAATCCCGAAGCTCTTGTTTTTCCAACTTTGCCACTTCTATCTTGGAATAGGCAAAGTATCCAATAGACACCGAGAAATCAATACCTATTTTATGTTTTGATGACAGCAGTGACTGGAGGCCTACAAGCTGCCTTACATATTCTAGCAGAATCACCCTATTATTGCAATAACAAGGCAGCAGCATTGGGTTCCCTATGAATCCACTAACCCATAAATGTGGAGCATGGGTTTTGGATGATCCAACATGCCCACTCTCGGATGATAGTCATAGCCTCCAGGCTAATCTGATATCCTGCATCCCCTGTTTATTTGATGATTATTGGGAAAACAAAGGCATCATTAACTCTCTTGAAGTCCACCTTAGCATTGGCTAGAGTGAGTTGGGAATAATACTCCCATATCTTCTTTTGTCCTTCTTTCTCTCCCAATTGACCTTCCACCTGTAGGCCTGGGAATTTTCCAGCTCTGGCAGCTACCCAGATGACATATGATGTGAAGAAGAACTTTAAGGTATGTTGCACTTCTCTCATCTGCTTACAGATATTATTAGAGAGGATCTGTGGCCAATCAAAGTATTGTTTCCCTATTAACATAGTGCGCATGAACTGGAACATCCAGGGATGGAAATGCTTGCAGTCCAGCTTGCCAAAGGCCCTACTGAGCATAATGATCAGGTCCTTTTGAGGTTCTTTGAAATCCACCCTCAAGATCTTTGTTGCCTTAAACCCCTATCTTTCTTTCTTCTTGTAGCCAGTTGGTATTCATGTGCCTCTTACTGGCTGATACTTTGTCGTTCCATGCCTTTAAGGCCTCTTCTTCGGTTAGCAGAAATACTTCTTCCCTGGTGGAGATACCAAAGACGAATCCAAGCATATCTAGGGACAACTCTATAACTATTTTTCCTTGTGCATCTGTGCACTTTCTAGTCTCTGGATTGTAAAATGGAGCAATGGCCATTATTAATTCTAGTGCCTGTAACGACTGTGGGAATATAGTAGCCTCCACTAGGCCGGATCTCTTGATTATTTAGTGGAGGGCCTCCAGACTAGGTTTATTCAATTGAGCGCTGATATCTTCAATTTCTATGTGGCCAATTTCAGTATCTGTAACCCATCTGATTTGATCCTCAAGCTTTTTGACATGGACCTGTCCCTGATAATGGTATTTCATGGTGGTTGGGAGTCTATCAATTTCTTTGCCTCTTTTGCTAGCAGATGAGTCCATCTAACCATCGAACCTGCAAGCAAAACACAAATCTTCAGTCTACAAAATTAGGCATAAACTTTAATTTGCTTCAGGACTTCGGGGTCTCAGGGTTAGGTCTACACAAAAACTACCCGGAACTTCGGAGTTCCAGGGTTTCGGGCTCATTGAATGGGATGATCCAGAACTTTGGGGCTTCGGGGTTTCGGGATGGTGGAAATGAAACCTTCTGGAACTTTGGGGATCTGGGGTTCTGGGGTGGTGGAATGAAAAGACACCCGAAACTCCAGGGATCCGGGGTTCCGGGGTTGTGGAATGAAAAGGCACCCAGAACTCTAGGGATTCGGGGTTTCGGGGTGGTGAATGAAACTGCCCAGAAACTCCGGGGATCTGGGGTGGTGGAATGAAAAGGCACCTAGAACTCTAGGGATCCGGTGTTCTAGGCTCAAAAACTAGGGCACGCAATGGAAAACAAAGGGATGCAAAAACAAAAGAAAAACAAACAAAAAGAAAGGAAAGAAAATCTAACCTAGAAATCACAACAAGGGTGAGAAAATTCACCAACCTAGTGAATCGAAATACCCGAAAATGCCAAGGAAAGCTCGGAGGTCTGGAAGTTCGCGACTTGGAGCTAGGGAAGAGGAGCTCTGAATGCACCAAATGAATTTTAAAAGTCCATCATCTCTATTTATAGCTCCCCAAACCCGTCTGTACGAAGGCATTTTACACAACCTCGGGACTCCAGGGTCCCAGGTTTCCGAGCTCAACAAAAGAAAAAGAACACCCCACCCCGGAACTCTGGAGATCTGGGGTTCCGAAGCAGGCAACAAAAACGACCTCGAGACTCAAGGATTCTAGGGTTCCGAGGTCAACAACAAAAGGGACCTCGGGTCTACGTGACTCTGGAGTTCCGAGGTCGACAGACAAAAGACCTTGTGACTCCAGGACTCCAGAGTTCTAAGGTAAAAAGAAAAAAGACTCTGGACTCTGGGACTCCAGAGTTCTGAGGTAAAAAGACAAAAGGACCTCGGGACTCTGGGACTCCGGAGTTCCAAGGTAAAAACCAAAAAAGGAAAAAAAAGAAAGGGGGCCCACATTTCGACTCAAGGAGACTAATGGTGAAATAGATATGATAGGCATAACAAGGACCAAACGAGAAACTAACAGGATGAATTCAGACTCATAGGACAACAGGTATATAACCAAATGACAAAAAAGAAGACTCGTACGGAGGACTGGACAGAGACTAGTTTCTGACACGGACAGAGTTTTGATCATTGAGTTTTTTCGATGTTTTTCATTATTTTCTCCAGTTTCAGTTTCAAGAATGAAAACACGGTAAACATGCAAGATGTATAATGACTTCAAGCACAACACGCTAACCCTATGAAAGTTGGCTAAGAGAAGAAAACCTTTCCTTGCAGACTTAGGTACACACCCAATAGCTTAACAGAATACGGTCACTTAGTCTCGCGCAATAGATTCTCAACGTCGTATCAGCTGACTCCAAATTCTAATGGGGGCACGAAATGACAAGTATCCTGGGAGAGTTACTATCTCTCTTGCACAAAGATTATCCCCCTTTCAGAGGTGAATCGGGTAGCCTCTATCTTATAGTTCTTAGTAAGGAATTTCGTTCGAAATTACCCCTTGAAGCAATGCAAGCATGATTGAGGCCTATAGCCCGACAAGGAACCAAAATAAGTTGTAGTCATGTAAATGTGATTGAGACCGCGAGGCCCTAAAAAATGCCAGATATGAGAGACTCAAAGAGAAAACTCAAATAATCTCGTCCTCTGAGACTTTAATCACTAGAGGCCTATTTATTATAATGAGTTGGAATGCTCAAGTCCAGCTGTACTCACTTGGGTCATTCTCACAGGGTGATTACTTTTTCCCACTGTGACAGGCCCGCTAAAGGTACACAAATCTCAAAACTTAGAAAAAAGTTTCGAGGGTCTAGATTTATGATTGTGTGTGTAGACAAGAGCATATTGTTCTACCTCTTAGATTTTTCTTAAAACACAAAAGACAAATTTGATTATTAACCAGACAGAAATTTAAGTGCCTAAAAATGAATTTAAAGAATACACGATATTCACTTGAATCTCCTCAGGCAACCTACAAAAACAATGAATTAGTAGTCATAATGTTTTTGTGCGACAGGCGTGTTCTTTGATAAACGTTCTGCAAAAAAACTGGTCAAGCTATAAAACATCTCTCAGGTAGACAGAAAACAAGCCAGGGTTAGCATTAGTACCATCAAAATCCAATCAAAAAAACCCTAAAAATGCAATATGTTTTAATACCCAAAACCAGAAAATCGTATGATAATTCTCACCTAGTCGTACGATAATTCACCACGGATCGTACGAGACCTACAGATTGTCATTCAAGCCTCTCTGAAAACTCGTACGAGTTTTAGTAGTAATTGTACGGAAAAAAAAAAAAAAAAAAGTTGATCTACAAGGCCAAAAATTGTAGTCTTCTCCCCTACGGTGGGCCCCAAAAATGTGTGTGAAAAGTGGATAAAGTCTGCAATCTGTAAGACACAACACTTCAATTAAGTCATTGCATACATGGTTAGATAGATATAATCATGAATATAAAAACCATAACAAATCGACCTATTGCCTTCTAAAAGATGTGAGTATAGACTTGCTCTCATATTTGTCTAAGCAATACCAATGACTAGACTACACCAAGATGAAGGATTTAATCTATATGAGCACAAAATTAAGTTAAATGTGTGCAAGATTAAGCTAGATATGCAAGATTAAGCTAGATGAATGAATATTAAGCTAAATGAATTGAAGCAATCATGTTTAAACAAAGTATGCAAAAAACTCAACTAAGATGCAATAATCTCAAAGCACAATATTTTCAATGACTCCAGAGCAAAAACTGCACAATAACAATAAATCTTCAGGGTGTCTTGAATGAGAGATGAAAGGCTGAATTTATAGAGGCTCAAAAGAGAGACCAACAGTCAAGATCGATTAACAATGAGCGGTTGAGATTCCTTAAGAAAAAGAACAATCCAAGTTAGTTAAAATAATTGAGAGATCAAATTAAGTTAATCTCTTTTTGTAAATTAATTCCTCTTTTTCTTTAAATTAATTCCTTTTTTTATGATTTAAATGGCAAATTGATTTATTAATTAAATATGCTAGGATATTTAATTAAATAAATAGGATAATTGATCGAAATGATTTACTTGAAATGATTTACCTAAATAAATAAATATTTAATTAATATAGATCTGATTAATTTGCCATGTAACATTAATGATTGAAGAATTAATTAATTAGGTGCTCAAAGTTGATTTAATTGCCTTTGGTTAGGACCTTGGTGATGTTGTCAAGATTAGGGGCCCATGGTTTAGGTGACCATTTTTAGGGTATTACACTCCCTTCATCCTCCTCCTGCACTAATTGATTCCTCTTCTCTCCACTATAAGAACTTGTATCAGTTTTATAAGGACACTTCCATGTTGGATGTCCAATTTGGTTGCAGTTATAGCACTTTCCTGATAAAGTATTAGAACCCCTTCCTGGTCCATTGAATCTTCCCCTGCCTCTCGGTTTCCTACCTCTAAAACTTCCTCTTGAATCACCATTAGACTCTTGGTTTGTATTCTACTCACTTGGGTCCTTTTGTGGTCCTCTTCCACTATGATTCCCTCTGCCTCTAAAATTTATTCCCCTACCTCTTCTTTGATGTTCTTGTTTTCTCTTAATATTTTCTTCAACCTTACAAGCGAGTTGATAGCATTCTTCCATAGTCCTTGGGATGGCCAAGCTCAATTCATCTTGTATGTTGAATCTCAGCCCATTGAGATATCTTGAAATCTTCTCCACCTCATCTGCATGGTGTCTGGATCTCAAATTTAGTTTGTGGAATTATTCAGTATAGGACATAACATCCATATCCTTCTGCTTCAGATTTTGAAGTTTCCTAAATGTTTGCACAACATAATTAACTGGTAGGAACTGGGCCTTGAGTTTTGAGACCATTCTGTCCCATGACACTATCTTTGTTTTACCTTCTTCCACCCTCTCTTCTTGAACAAAATTCCACCAAGTGAGTGTTGGACCTTTTAGCTTTGTTTTGGTATACCTCACCTTCTTGGTGTCCTCTACCTCCTTAAATTCAAAGAAATTGTCAAGTGCATCTATCCATGCTAGGATTTCTTCACTATATCTTTTTCCTCCATACATGGGCACTTCAACCTTCACCAAGGAGACATTATCCCCTTTCACAGCCTTAAGAATCCTTACCATTCTCAACTCTTTTGGATCTATTGGTGGCTATGGCACCTGTTGATCCACATCTGGAGGGTTTTTACCATCACCCCCTTTCTCTTCTTCATCACTTTGGTCACCACTGACCATTCCTCTTGTTTGGCTCTTCTCCAAAGTTGTTAACCGAGCCAAGGTTGCTTCTTAAGATTATTTGAAAAGTCTTTCCTTCAAGAGCAGCTAATCTTTCAACTCTTGAATCTCCCTAGTTGTAGAATAACCTTTTGGAGGCATCTTAGTCTTCAACATACTAACACCTAGTTTCATTCACTTCTCTCTTTTGATCTACAGTCATGCTCTGATACCACTTGATTTAACAGAGGGTGGGAACTATCATTCAATCACTAATCACTAATCATTGAAATGACAGTAACTACTAACTTCCTTACTACCCGACCTCTTGAAAATTCAAGTGAACATTAATCCATGTCACGATTAACTAGACTAAAGTTCAGATCTGTTGCAGTTCGTATAGGTCATGCAAAACCAAAGAAAAGAAACAAAAGAAAATAGTTTTAGCAGCAGAAAATGAAAAGTTTTGATTCACTCTCCCTTAAATCTTTCAACAACAATGTAATATTCAACAACCCCTGCCTCATAGCTTTCGAGGCATATAAAACACTATAGTTTCTGGACACCAACAGTCATACCATGACTGTTGGTGTTCCAGTTATAACTGACTGAGCATATTTTCCCATTTTATTGTCATTGATACAAAAATAGACCCTATAAGACTTTATCATATAAATATATTTGAGAAATACAAAACGGTCACCATAGACCTTTATTCAAACCAAAAATGAGTCAAAACCCTTAAAACTCCTAGGCCACACTTAGACTAAAAATGCCAAGTTGAGTTGGTGCACCAAAAATTGTGCCACTACATGTTAACTCATCCGATAAAACTTGTAGCCAAGATAGACCCCTTAAAGTATTTGCTTAGCTAGGTAGATTTGATAGGAAGATTAACAAAATGGGTTCTAATTCTTAGTGAATTTGACATACAAAATGTGGATCAGAAATTTATCAAAGGTTGAGTAATTTCAGATCAGATGGTAGAGGCACCTTTACTAGATAATCAACCATTACATTCAAAATTTCCAAATGCATCAGTTCTTACAATCAGAGCACACATAGAAATTGTATTTTGATGGATCATACACTCAACATGGATTAGGAGCAGGAATCTTGTTTGTTACACCACAAGGAGACACCATACCAAAATCATACTGATTGTTATTTCTTTGTACAAATAATATGGCTAAGTATGAAGCACTAGTGACAGTAATAAAAATGGTAGTAGAATGGAAAATAACAAACCCGGATGTTTACGGAGACTCTATGTTGGTCCAAAATCAAGTGAATGATGATTATCAAACTAAGGATGAAAATTTAATGTCATATAAGCATAGGATAGATGATTTCAAGAAATATTTTGTCTCCATTCACTTTGAACAATTGTCTCAATTAGAAAATAAAGTAGTTGATGTTGTTTCTACCATTGCCTCTCTACTTGAGATACCTAAAAAGCATGAGCCTTACGAGTTTCTAGTTGAGCAATTATACACTCCTGCATAGGAAGATCCGCAATCCCAAGTTATATGTCATTTGATTAGACCTGATTCTACCCTATATGGTGACATTTATACCTATTTGAAAGACAATACCTTTCCTCCTAGTTTATCCTAATCAAAAGAGAACTTTCATCTGCAAAGCCTTTCGTTAGACTATTATCGTTGATACCCTATATCGACGAGGTCTTTATGGTACCATCCTCGGGTGTTTGGAACATGAAAAATATCAAACCACCTTATGAGAAGTTCTTGAAGGCATCTGTGGGACTCACTCTAGTGGTCCTACTTTGTCTAAGAAGCTCATTCATGCAGGATATTATTTGCCAAATATGGAGATAGATGCACATCAATTTATCAAAAAAGGTAAGAAGTGTCAAATTCACGGTAATTTGATACATGCACCAATGCAAAAGTTGAAACCTTTGGTGACTCCATTACCCTTATGTTAGTGGGGACTTGACCTCATGGGTAAGATCCATCCACAATCCTCCAATGGTCATAAATTCAACATAACTGCCACTGAGTATTTTAAGAAGTGGATTGAAGCCCTCCCTCTCACAACTATCATAGGAAAATGAATCTCCTCCTTTATCTTGAATTATATCATTTTTCGCTATGAAATCCCTCTATCCATTATCATTGATAATGGATGACCTTTTAAAAATCAGGATTTAAAAGAAATTTGTGAAAAGTTTCATATCCAACACTGTTTTTCCACACCTTACTACCTGCAGGGTGATAGCCAAGTTGAGGCTTCTAACAAAACCATCTTGAAGATATTAAAGAAAATAGTCATTTAAGATGGTCATGACTGGCATGTACAATTAAACCCTGCTTTGTGGGCCTATAGAACCAATATTCACACACCCACTAGTGCAACACCCTATTCTCTTTTTATGGATCCGAAGCACTCTTTCCCATTGAGGTTGAGTTAGCATCTCTCTGAGTTCCACTAAAGTGTTTAATACCAAATGAGGATTATCGTGTCTCCAGGTTGCAAGAACTAGAGTTGTTGGATGAGCGATGACAAAAGGCTTTCAATCATTTAAAGGCTTATCAACAACACATGTTTAGAAGCTATAATCATAAAGTTAAGCCTCATGTCTTTTAGGTTGCATATCTTATGCTTAAACAAAATCCTCACAATCAGCAAGATCAAGAAAAGAAGGGGAAATTTGAGCCCAATTGGGTAGGTCCCTATGTTATTGTAGCTACTTACGAATCAGGGGCCTATCAACTCTCTACACCCGAAGGTGAACTATTGGATGATCCAATCAACAATATGCACCTTCATAAGTTTTAAACCTAAGCTTTTCAAAAACCCTAATGCAAGGGGAAAAAATACAAATAAAAAGAAAAAAAAATCAAGAAAAATACAAAAAAAAATCATAAAATCATAAAAAGTGCAATAAAAGCAAGTGGTGAAAACTTGGCAACAAGCGCTACTTGTGATAAAATATCCCTTCTCTCTATTTGGGTTTTAGGATTTCTTCCATATCCATAATCATTGTATATACCCATAATAAAACCTCTTATCCATGTGTATCTGAGTATATCATGATATTCCTATCCATAACTATCCATTTCTCATTATATATCTTCCATCAATAAAATCTTACCACAACTTGTGAGCTATTTCTTTCATACACCTATCTTGTCCCTTCCATAATAAAGTGTCATCCATATTTCCATAATCCATCCATTCATAATAAGGTGGTTCATTCCTAGGATGGGGGCAAATCCTCGACCTGGTTATAGAATGGGATCCTTGAAGTCACACTTCAGAGGATAACAATTTGGATTTTGATATACGAACAACAAGCAATATAACAACTAGCTTTTAAACAAAATCATGACATGGACCATTGGACAATGAATGTAAGTGAATCCTGAGACATCAACTTAAAATCTCAATCAAAACAATGACAATCTACATCAAAAATAATTAAACAGGATGATCGTATCTATTTTGATTAGAAAACATTTCTATGACATAGAAGGTTCAATGTTTGTGTCTTGATTTTTGTCAATCATGTTTCCTATGCTACTCGAGGATGTTTGAGACTAGAGGATTGGTTATTTTTATTTGTTTGTTTCTTGTGGATTATTCTTTAGTAATGTATATACTCATCTCAGGACATGATTAGCAAAATTATCATCGAGAACATTTTGAGTTATGCATGAAAGGGGATAATAAATTGTCTGTTGATGCAAGGGATACTTGGTCATCTTGGTCTCATTATACCCCAATGCTTGTATTAACTTGGTAAATCAAAATCCATGTAAGAAATACTTAGGTCATCCTGGTGTAATTATACCTAGGTGCTTGTACTTTCTTACAACATTTTAAAACCTCACTGATGAAATGAAGCACTACAGGAATATGTTGAAAAGATGACAAATCATTTAGGATAGGTTTTTTATTTCATTTTATTATAAGCAGTTTATCATCCATTCATTAGGCTATCTTTTAATCATGGTATAGGATCAACGGTTATCAAAGTTATGATTGAGTATACTTGGACAAACAAAAACATTGGCATTAGTCTTATCATTTAGTGTCTTTTAGTTTCATTTATTTTTAGATCTTTTTAGATTATTTTCATTGTCTTATCATTACTATTTAGGGGTTATCACATTTATCATTCATCATTTCCATTCATTTATCATTTAGTTTCATTTATCATCTAGACTCATGTAGATTCATTTAGGTTCATTAATCATTATTCATTGTAAATAGTATACCTCATCATATTCACAATAGGATTGCATTAACATTATTTATTCACATGCATATTCATTTCATAATCATTTCACATATAAATCACATTAATTCATTATATTTTACCATCATAAAATCATTGCATGATATAAGCAATATAAGCATACATAGAAATCACTATAAACATTTCATCACATTTAATAAAACATCATGAACATCATATAGATCATAACTACCACACATCTAACATCACCATAGCTATGCATGTAGAAAATATCATCATTGTAGTAGCATGTAAAGAATCATGACATCATCATCTCATAGATCAATGCATATAACATCATGATAGAAATTAATCTAAGCAATGAATATAAGTATCATCATCATAATCATAATAGCATGCATGCAAATTAAATAACCATATAGAGAGTTTGTCAATGCCTATCTGATATCATCGTAAAATTATAAAATGTCAAAGTATACAATGATATCAAAGTCATCAAAAATATACAACCCCATATGATACAACAAAGAATGAATCAAGTCTCAAAAGCCTTAAGAGACACTTCCTCCTGATGGTGCTAGTCTTTGATTCCCTGCACCTGTCCCACTAGATCCAGTCCTTCCCCTAGATCTAGATCTCTTCGTGGAGGCACCAAGACACCCCCACTCTCGGTTTGTTCTCGTCGAGAGGGTCACTAGGAGGAAGGGATGTAATTACCTGCTCTCTAGCTAGAAGGAACAACATCACAGTATAATTGTCACTAGTAAACAAAGTCCTTCCTGGCCTGTACCATCTCCTTGATAGTATCACCGCAAAGGCCCTAGGTCCCAACACGCTAGATAGGCTTGAGGGTACTCTCAGCCTAGCCATAGTGCTCAATGGCAATATCTCGTTATATAGTGATAATCTTCACATGCTCCCTAGTTGTATCCCACTCTAATGTAAGAGCCTAAATCTATACATGTAACTATGTAATCTGAGCTCTCAAAGTAGAAATATCATCCTCTAGCTCTTGTGACTATGGTTGCTTTGCCTGAACTACCTGTGGTTGCTCTACCTGATGTGCCCTCACTACCCTTTGCCTAATCAATGGCACATCATCCTCTAAATCCTCCTCATAACCCTCATAGCCACCTAAACCACCAATATCCTATGAAATCCTTAGGGGAGCCCTACTTCCCTCTCCCTCTCCACCCCTTCTTGCATCCCTGCCTCCACCTCTGCCTGCATCTCTCTCTCCATCTCTCCCAACATCCACTTGGCCACCCCTAATCTGTCTTGTGAATGGTCCTTCGTGAACCTATACTCACCCTCTCCCCCTCCCCCCCCCCTCTCCCTTCATCATTACTACCCTACCCATCACCACCTCGACCAATTCGTTATTGCCTCCTCCTTTGTCGTGGCTGCCTCTCCTCATCCTCATCACCAGAACTCGGTGGTGGCTAAGAAGGATCTATCAATCTCGGGAAAGGCTGCTCTACAAAATATTGTGCATAGTCTATTGTCATCCCCGCATCTAGTAAGTGAGTTTGTACATCCCATGCATGGTGGGGGGTAGCCATAAACTATGCATAGGAAATATCAAAGGATATGGATGGTCCCCACTCTTCTCTATCCTTGTATGTCTGAGCATATAAGGCCATACCCTGTGGCATCCCCTGAATACATTTGAACTGTTTATAGACTTGTGCCACTAGCTAACGCTCAATCACATAAGGAGTCCTACCAATCAAATACCAGCTCTGATGAACAACTGGGAGCTCCTTAGAATCACCTATCCATGGCTCGCAATCAACATATGGCCTCATGTCACAGTATCCATCATATCCAAAACATCTCTAGTACTTCAACTTACCTAGCTTAGGCTAGGTGACAATACCGTGATATGCATAAATGTAGGGTTTCCCATCACCCCGCACTCGATCATGTACTGGTCATGTAATGGCAATGTTCTCCTAGCACCATATCTATAGAAATATCACCCCAGAAGATGAACTGGTTGTCCCATCATACACAACCTGGTGTAGATCATGGTAAAAATATGCAAGCATATACACTCCCCATGCATATCAGGTCCTGTGCTCCATCATCTCCTCCAAAATGAGGCCCCATCCAACTAAGAGGCTATGTGATCTCCTATCAGGACAAATAAAACCTCTAATCAAACTAGCTAATACTGATGGTAGTGGCTCATAATACATCAACATATCCTCCCACCGAACCTCTGAGCCATCAATCACATCGCCATCAAATACTCTCTACAATGTTGTTGTCCCACCCATCTCATGGTGATCATACTATACAAGCTCCCCAATAATTGAGATGCATAGAATCCTATACACATCCTCCAAAGTCACACTCATCTTTCCAGTGGGAAGGTGAAAAGAGTTGTGGTCATTGTGCCACCTCTCTGCGAGTGTTGTCAATAATCCCTTGTTCATCCTAATCTCAAGCATATACAAGAGGTCCCTCAAACCACACGCATCTATATGCCTAATCGTTGCAACATCTAATTCAGATATCAAGTGCCTAATTGCAAGAAATTGCTCTTGACATTGTAGTACATCTAAATCCTCCTTAATAATCAAACAATGTTGTCTAATTAAATCATTGACTATAGTTGCATCTATCCTAAACATCATTATTGGTACACAATTGTCTATCCTATTAACTCTTCAGAGACTAGATCGATCTCACTGAGCTCCTATCAATTGAAACCCATCAATCACGACATCAAGTCATCAAACAATCCAAAAATTATGCAATCATGCAATTCAATCAATCTTGTGGCTTAAACAAACAAAAGCGCTAAAACTAATCACATATGTGCTAATAAACCTACCATATGCATTATTTTAACATATGTGTTATTCTATTTACTAAATGCACTAAAACATTATGCATTTGTGCTAAATCAACAAATGTGCTCAACAAAATTTTAAATGTGATAAAACATATATCATATGCGCAAGAAAAGCAAATGCACTACAAGCCCAATCATATACGTCAAAAGATAAAACAAATGTGCTAAAGGAACAAATGCAATCAAAAACAACCTATCTGCTATAAGAATAAAAGCACTAGAACACCTAATAAAAATGCTAAAAAAACTAGTAAATGTGCTAAACAAAATAAAAAATTGCAAAAAATCATAAAAACCTAATTAGCGCTAAATTAATTTTTTTTTTAAAATGACCTAAAAAGTCCGTACAAAGCAAGTACTGGGGTACCTACCGAAGGAACATAGTCGGCTGGCCTTTGGAATATGTGAACTCGCTCAAACCAATATCTATGGTAAGGAATCACCATGGTGGCAGTTGATAGCACTCTACTCTCTCTAGGTGGCTCTCCTCACTTCACTCTCTAAGCTCCAAGTGTGCAAATGACTTGGCAATGGACCCAACCTTGCTATATATATTCTATAATGACCTAATTGGAGGTGTTTTTTAACATGTAATGTTGGAACAATTTTTAATTTTCCTCACACATTTATCCGACGAATTTTATTTCTTTGTGAGATTGATCCTCTATTTAAAAAATTCAATTTTTTTCATTGATCAATCTCTCGAGGGGGGCATGTCATCAATATTTTACCAACATTAGGGGCAAAATCGAGACCTGGTTTATTTTATAATTTTTCTTTGAAACAATGTTGCTCCAACATTGTCTCAAAGAGGGGCAAAATGTATACACCTAAAAATGGCTATGAATAATTAAATAAATATTTATTATTTATTTAATTTTTATTCTTATATTAAATAAATAAATTAAAAAATATATTTATTTAGTTCATTGGTCCTATTCTTCTCTGTCAATTTATTAATTAAATGTTAATTATTTAATTAATTATCTTCATAGTTCTTCTAAAGTCTTCCTTGATTAAATAAATTTAAATTATTTAATTAGATCTTTTCTACATCATTCTTTATCCACATCATCTCATTTTCCAACTCATTCCTATGTGGCTAAATAAATTATTTTTTTCTAATGTTTAAATTAGCTACATTAATTCTCAACTTCTCTTCCAAGTGAAGAGGAGGAAGACACTTAGCTGTCCTCCTACTCCCTATATTCTCTCCACTACTCCTACATCTTTGGAGGGGGTTTTCTCCACCTCACCCTATTCAACATCCACTTGTCTTGCATTTCATAAATCATCTCCAACCATCCTATATTCTAGGGTTTTCATCTCTAGTCAAGGTGAGTATATTGCCACTTGGACCTCTTCTTCCATCTTTTTATCCATCTTGCATGTGTAGGATGAACATCTTCCTCCTTTCTCTATCACATTCTAACCAATCATTCATAGCCATATATCTATCAGGATTTACTCTCAACCATTTATCCTTGCTATGTAGGATTTTTCTCATGCCAAGCCTATAAAAGAGATTTTCTCTAGTATTTTTGAAACTAGACGCTATCAAGCAATCAATCAATTTTAGAGAAAATCTAGCATTTTGAGCATTTCTATAATGTGCATTTGGATTAGAACATTGCATTAATCAATCTAGTTGCATATTTCATCTTGCATACCACAGTCCACTCACCTTTGCCATCTTGAAGCAAACTAGTGCAAATATGAGAGCAACCATTCCAACAAAATAAGAGCAGAAGGTGATAGGACACAATGAGACAATAAATGGAGGTTTGTGTGTTTTATTTTACTTCTTCTATTTGTTTCATTGATAATTTTTTATATTGTGTAGGATTTTTAGAGTCTATGGTAGCTTAGTATAGTCTACCAGTTTATTTCATTTTTCTAGGTTACACACATACTATAACGGGTTTGCTTCATAGTATGGAAGGTTTGCAATTAACTATGGCGAGTTTACTCTGTTAAGCTTGTTTTAAGTTTCTACTCTCAGGTTTGTGGAGTCATGTTATCTGAGTCCAATGGGTTTGAGTCTAGGTCTGATGGGTTTGAACCCTTATTGAGTAGTTTCATGGTCAGCTATGGCGGGTTTGTTATCTATTTGAGTAGTCCAACGGGTTTGTGGTCTTTGTGTTTTATTGTCATATTTCCAAACCTTTATTTGATTATATTATTGCTAACACTCTAACTTTCTCTATTTGGTTTGATGTTCACTAATGTTTGTGCAGCTATCTCGCTAATTGAAGACCCCACGCTTTTAAACAATAATGATTTTTGCAGGACCGCCAAAGAGGGGTGCACTTTCGGAAACATCTTTTCCTTGAATTCTTTTTATTTTGCATTGTGTTTCATTGCTTAATCTAATGGCACACTTCAATTTGATAAAGGAAAAGAACAAGTGTTTTTCATGCTTGGCACATTTGTGCATGTAGAGTGGACCTACTGCTAACACACACTATCCTCTCCCATGTCTTTCATGGTCCTAGGTGCAAGAGAAAAGTGTTAGCAATGCTCAACTTTTATTTTTCTTAGATTTAGAGGGTCTGCCTCCCAAGTATCCAATAAGGTTGAGTTAGAGGGAACAACCCTAGCAGTACTTTCTTTCAGCCCACTATATAAATATTCATGATTTTGGTGAAAGCCATAATCAACTGGTGTAGTTGTGTTATATCAACGGTTTCCCTTAGTATCTACATGCAAATAGCTTCGTGATCTTGATGAAAGTCAAAATCCCTTGGTGCTTGTGTGGCAGATGCGTAAAAACCTATGTTCTACTAGCTAGGATATCTCTTAAATGAGCTAGTCGCCGCATGTATACCCACCAACTTTACCCCAAAAGTTCCCCCACTACGAACCATATTTTAGTAGCCCCAATCCTTGATACTTGTTGATGCAAGAAGTCAAACCTTTTAAGCCACCCAGATTTGTATTGTTCATAGTTGAGATAGATGTCCCCCAATTCAAAAGATATTCGACGTATGAGACTTTGGCGTGCCCAAGAAGTGTGTGTCATGGTGGGGGACCCAATGCCATTGAAATCTCTATATGTCTATTGTTTCAGTATTTGGAGAAATCCAAGTGGGGATTCAACTGGTAGTATCCATGTTTTCAAACTCAAATTGTGTGACTCATTTGTATTTACATTTTGACCAATGTTCGTAAGCATCTTGGGCTAATTTAGGCCCTCTCTATCTTAGTTGTGTTAGAAGTTGTGTTTTTATGCTTGATGTTCTTGTGTCACAAATAATATTTTGCCAAAAACAGCCCAAGTTATCAAAAACCTCGTTCCACCTAGTCCTAGTTAGTCTTGTCCTCCAACAGGTTCACTTCTTGGTATGGCGGGAATGCCTTTTACTCTGAGCTAGATTGACATACTTAGCATAGCCACTGTCATTCCATCTCTCATGGGTTTGCTTCGAGAACTCATTGGTTTTCTCTTTAGACTGGTAGGGTTGCACTGTATTTTTGCCCAATCTTTCAGTTGTTCAGTGTGGTGGGTTTCAACCCAACTCTAGCAAGTTCACTATTATTTTTTAGTGGTCATCTTAGTCATTTATCTTTTAGTAGGTTTGACATTCACTTTGGTGTGTTCACTCATTTCATCTAATTGTGCTATCAAAATTTGTTTATGGTGGGTTTGAACCTTATTCGATCAACTTTTGTTCTTAGGTTTGCAGGTTTGACCATTTTGCTTTGTCAGTTCATCACCTAATTTTGTTAGTGGTTGTCTTGATCAAGTTTTGCTCTTAGTTTTGCAGGTTTGACCTTTTTGCTTTGTTAGTTCATCACCTAATTCTACTAGTGGTTGTCTTGATCATCATCCATATCCAGTGACAACATTATTTATACCTTTATCATCATTTGTCTTGTTTCGCTTGGATTTCATCACCATTGCATGTTCTTTCTAAAGTCAAGGATAATCTTTCTAATCAAAATCAACCTTTCCCAACTAAATTGTATCATCAGTCCATCATTCCTTTGCATTGAATTAATCACTTGATCCTCTCATCTTTCACTCTTTTCCTCATTTGATTCACCAATCCAAATCTTTTTTATCCTTTTAATCTCATTTATCTCAAATTGCAATGTAGTCTATAGCTTTATGCAACAACTATTTCCAACTCTTTGACTATATCGTGTCTAGAGTTTAATCTTTTCTTTCACTATGATTTTATCACCTCGAGCTAGAGGTTTGATTCACATTGATTTACCTTGTTTCTTGAGTGCATCCTCTTGAGTAACTTCAATGTTGCATTGATTCATTCAAATATAATCCAATTATAATCCAACTGTTAGTCTTTCAATCAATCCGTCTCCAACCCAATCATTGCTTTTATCCCTATTCCTTCTTTTATCAGTTGGATCGAATCAAACAATAAATCCAATATTTGACTTCAAAGTTGTGTTTCCATCACCTCCTCATTTCATCTCATAGTTCATGCCCATCACCACTCAATCTTGAACTTGCCAAACTATGGAGCAACAACCTTCTTAGTTTGGATTAGGATTTCATGACCCACAATCGAATTATGATTCGGGGGTCAACCCTATCATATTAGTAAATTTGCCCATTAGCTACAATCCACTTAATGCAATTATCCCTGATGATACTAAGGTCAATCAACCTGATGAGACGGACACCCAAATCAACCTTGTTGACTTATTCCTCTCGATTATTGATAATGCCCAAATGGTAGACAAAATCATTGAGAGTCATAAGAGTCTCATCTTCATGAACATGGTTGCCCATGGCATGAATATTACATCACCCGATACACCTATGACTACTAGTCCACATGAACCTCCTCAACACTAGAGGCCCTTACAAAAACCCTTTTCATTATTTTTTAATCCAACAACAAACCCAAATGCCAGTAGCAACACCACAATAGAGTGCCCTACTTACATTGATTGAGTTACCGCCTTTGGGTACACTTGGATGATATTATCAACCATTTTTATGCTAGTTCATTGGGACTCATGCCACCTCCACTCTAAGGAGGGGGTATCTACAATGTGTTGATTAATGTGTCATCCATACGACTTATTGCATTGCTTCCCCTGATGAATCAAATGCCCATGACTTCCAATTTGGTACATGTTACATCTTTCATTAACCTAGTCACTCAACCTATAAATGCACCTAGCACACAAGCACCAGCTTGGACTATGAGAATGCCACACTATCCATTACCACCTATAACACAATCTATGACTAAGGGCATCAGTTACACAATATCATCATCATCTACACCCTCACTCATGCAGTCCATGCCGCAAGTCATTAGTGCCTTGTAGTATCAACCACAAGTGACTTCACAACTTGTCGTCTCGCAACCACAATTTAGTCACTTGCAAGCACCACCGTCATCCTACGTCATGATGAATATTCATCAGTTTCCAAGTGGCACTAATCCAAATCCCCCATTACACAATGCTCAATCCAATGTGCATCCTAACCATACTAGTGACAGTTATCTTCAAGGTGGCACTCCTCAAATCCAACAATTTCCAAATGTGCAGTATCAGTAACAACATATCGCTCCTCAACAATATGTTGTGACGTACTCACAACCACCCCAATATCAGCAACCATTGCTTGTCTAGCAACACATTCACGTATATCAAAATATGGCAAGCTATCAAAACCAACCACAACAATCCAATTATATTCATTCACATCAAGTGGCATATCAAGTACCGCATTATCAATATATTGCATCATTTGTTGATCCTTTTCCAATCAATAATGAATGGGAATAGATGAAGGTAGCTCTTAAAACCTTACAAGACAACAACTTCAAGCAAGTTTTCAAATTCAATGAGCTTTTCCCTTACCCATTCGACTAGTCCATAACAATAATTCCCTTCCCCAAACACTTTGAAATACCAAAATTTGATAAATACAAGGGGAAAGGTGACCCACGCCATCATGTCAAATAGTTCTTTATGGATTGCTAAGAAGTATTGTGGTGTGATAATTATCTTCTGTAGTTATTCCCTAAAATTCTCAACAGACCCTCTCTACAATGGTTTTCCATGTTACCATTCGACACTATCACTACGTTCGTAGATTTATCGGAGCATTTTGTGGATCATAATTATCATTAAAATATAGAAAATGACATCTCTATTCTTGACCTTTGTCAAACCAAGAAAAAAGGAGGTGGAAGCCTCCTAGACTACATCCAAAGGTGGAGTGCCCTCACCGGTCATTTGTCGGACACTCAATTGGTCTTGGTTTTCATTAGTAATCTCCACTCGAAGATTGCATACCATATATGTTTAAATTGTGCAAGCACCTTCAAAGACATCATTTCTAAGGGACCATCAATAGAAAAGGCTCTGATCAACAAACGAATCATCAAACTCTACAAGGAGTATTCTAATAGGCTTAGTAACAATAACAAAAGGTATTGGAACAAAAACAAGAATGTTATAGGTGATGGGATCACTAATTCCAAGACAATGCAAATGATCGTGGTTGCAAAGCCACCACCCCGTAGACATATGCCAATCCCCCACATCAATTGTATGCCAATCCTTCCCTGATGATTCATGTCAACCCACCACCTCAAGCTTATCAACATCCACAAGTGCAAATACAAAATGTGCAGGCAAATAGGACGAATGTGATCACGGTGTCCCAAGCTCCTCCCCGTCATATGGGATAAAATGGCCCCCAATGTTAATTCACACCCATGACAAAACCATTAGATGAAATTTTCAAATGCATGGAGCAACATAATATGGTTGTGTACCCACAAACACAACCATTTAACGATTCCAAACTATTAGTGTAGGTTTTTTATATTTATTTTTCCTACACATTATTAAGCATACTTAGTTTATATTAGGATGGTTTATATGAGGACACATCGCATAGTCCTACATTTACATGTGTCATTCACACCCACATTTGGTTGGTTGAATGTCACACCCTCTTTTGCACTCATTTGCCACCTCCCCATAACCACATGTTTGTCCCTACCTAATTTGGTTTACCACATGTTTGTCCCTACCTGAGTTTGTTTGCCACATGTTTGGCATTTTCCAGGTAGGCACAACTCCCACCTAATTTGGTTATTTAGGAGTTATTGTTCCTCTTGGAATTATGTGCCCATAATTTTGCTATATAATTAGCACTCACCTCTCCCTTATGAGGGAATTCAAAGCTAACTCAGATGAGTTCATATCAACTCAGTCAGTACAAGGGAGTGTGGATCAATGTTGTATCATTTTGAGTGTGATAATATTATTATTCTGTTATTGCACCATATTCCAGCATTTCATCCTCTTTGTTGCTCTCGTGTAGAAGGTTGATCTTGGTTTTGCAGGTGATCCTGGGAGATTGAGTCCATTAGTGACTCTGACATGGTATCAGAGCTTCCAAATCTGCAAGCCCCTTCTCGAATTTGAGAGACATTCAACATTGAGCTTTTGCTGGGTGCATTTTCAATTGGAAAGGACATCACCACCGATTCCAGAAGGCTAAACAAACGAATTTTGATATAAGATACTCCATATTTTGGTTAAAATCAAATTTGAGCCTTATAGCCCACCTACCAAGTATGGTGCGGATTTGAATTTTTTTAAATATATTCTCTATTTTCTGCATCAACAAAAATATTATATCGCAATTTTTAAAAAATATTTGCAAAAGCTTTTATTTATAATTATAGTTAAAAGCTTTTTTTGAAATTTTTAATTAAAGAAAACATACGTATCATATTGTGCAGGCCCTTTCACTACATTGGGCCCCGCACCCTCCGCCCACCTTGCTCTTTGTGAAGCTTTTTATGGACGACTAAAACTTACGTACCCCTCCCTCCATTAAGTTTTTGAGTCTAAAATTTAAAACTAGCCCTATTAAAAGTTTTAAATTTTCCTTATTAAATCTGGTCACAACTAGTTTTAGTTGGAGATAGACAAAATTTGGAAAAGATATAAATTGACTAGCAAAGGATAAATTTGGTGGTTCAACCAATTTTGGCGGTACTCCAATATTAGCAGCGGCCTCACTAAATTTGGCGGAGGTTTATTTTTCCAAATTTGAGCCCCTAACCATTGGAGTTTTGGTTTTTGCACCTCAACTTCGAAGTGCCATATCTTGAGCATATGGTGGAGTTTTTTAGCACAATTTTTTTTTTATTTGGGGTAGAACTTCACAGATTCACAATGGTGGAATTATTTTTTTCTCAAGTGATCTGTACTTTCCATAAGTTAAGTTTTCTCGGCAGATTTGAAAGACAAACCCAGTTTCTGCAACTTCAAATGGACATAACTTTCACATACAACTTCAGATCGAGGTGATTCATTTTTTGAAAGTTGATATTTTTTCGAGCACTATCTATTGGTTCTATTTTGAGGTTGTAATTTTTATATTATATTGTATCTTCTATATTTGAGTCCACATTTGAACATTGTAAAACACTAGAAAAACTCTAGAATTATAAACGCGCTGATTTATAAAGTGCCACCATCATATTTTCTAGGGGGAATCATTTGATTTAGTGATTTTAGGGAGGTGATCTTGTGTTGTTTTGATTTCTTGTGTTTTGTATTAGTGCAATGAGGAAAACTCAAATTGAACTCCTAACTCCATATAATTATGAAACATGGAAAAAATCAGTATGAAATTATCTAAGGGAAAAAGGTTGCACTGGCTATGTCAAAGAAACTATTCCTTCACCTACTGATGTTAATGCTCTTTAATAATGGGAGATCAATCGTGAGAAAGCTCTTGGTTACACTTGTTCACTAGTCTCTTTTGATTTACAATTTCATCTTGAATCATGCAAGGCACCTAAGGAGGCTTGGGAGACTCTTGAAAATTTGTATGGTAAAACTAACAAGATTAGGGGTTATCAGATTGATAATGATCTAATGAAGCGTGATCCAAAAAAATTCAACAACATCCAAGACTATATCTCCAAGATTAAGCAACTAAGAACATAGTTAACAGATTGCAAGATTATAAAAGAGGATTTACAATTGATTTTGAATGTGTTATCCAAGCTTGATCCTGAGGATTCTATGTGTTTTTTTTGCTTTTATACTAATAGGGTTTCTATGGGAATTGCATATGTACAACCCACTTTTGATGCATTTTCAGATCTTCTAATCCAAGAGGGAGCAAAGTTAATTCAAATGGGAATCATCAAAACTTCCAAGTCACAAGCACTGATTGCTAGTGAACCTAAGGCACAGAAAGAATCAAGGTATCTTGATCAGAAATAAAAGAAGAAAAAGAACAAGTCAAAGAAAGAATCTGAGTCCTCTTCCTCAAAACAAGAATCATCTAAAAAGGAGAAGCCCACTTGTGCATATTGCAAGAAATTTGGGCATGATGAGCATCAATGTTATTTAAAACAAATTGATGAGTTGAAGAATCTTTTAGCAAAGAATAAAATCAATCTACCTTCAACTATGTCAAAGGATTCAACATCATCATCTAATTCAAAGTCAAAGAAACAAAAGGGGAAAGTACTTGTTGCAATTGCAGATTCTGATTCAGGGAGATGGATCCTTGGTTCTGAAGCTTCACATCATATGGCTTCATCACAAGATATGTTCTCTTCATTTGAAACTTGTTTGTCAACAAACATTTTGATCGCTAACAACACATATATGTGTGTTTGTGGGAAAGGGTCTATTGACATAGACAAAGTCCTGATCGTTCAATGATGTCCTTTGTGTGCCCTCATTGTCAGCAAATATCCTTTCTATCTATCAGATCACACATGGTGGGAAAGGAAAAAGTGATGAGTTCACTCCAAATTCTGTGATTATTCAGGATTTGCATAGCAGATATATTATTGCAGTTGGGGAGGTAGATCATCAATCTTGAGTATACACCTTCTCACATTTTTCCTTCGTTGTTCCTTCGGCAGATGTACACACTCAGGCATCTAGTGTGGACACTTTTGAGGAGATTCAGTATGGTCAAGTGAATCTCGATATTCTTTCAACTGAGGTTCAAGAGACATGTGCTTCATCTCCTCCATCGATTGTTGTTTCTGATGATAGTAGTACTGCTACATCCATGGCTCCTATTGATTTAGTGCAACAGGACAGTCATTGTCTTCTAGACACAACTACTTGGGATGAATACATGACAACATTGTGGATTTTTTTTGTGAGTCCTATCTTGCAGACTTGGAGGACACTATTGAGTGCATTCATTTTCTCTTTGATGAAGTTACTTCATCTTCTTCAAATGTTGAGGGGTAACCTTCTTACCCTCTTGTTCTTTACCCACATGATCATTCCTCATAGTTTCACATGACTATGGACACTATTGAGCAACATTTGGAGGAAGCATCTTTGTCTTCGGAGGAGATACCTTTGTCTTTGGATTTTGTTCTACATCCATCTCCACTAGGTTCTGGATTGTCATCTTTTGCAGTGTGGCCTAGAACACCTGATTTGAATGTGATAACTTTCAGCATCGAAATAGAGACATATGAGCAGTATTTAGAGACTTCATACATTTTGCACCTTCTTCCTACATCTTCCTTTCAGAAATGGGAAGACGGTCTTCATGCACCTTTAGTTTTGTTTCTTCGTAAGGGGAGGAATGTTGTTCAATGATCATGGTCCACCATCTACATCCAGTTTCAGGCATCGACCATTGGTACAGTTTACTACTTCTAGGAAGGCTACATAGTCTTTTTTATCCTTTGTTACCCCATTATTTGTTTTGAACAAAATAATGTGTATTTAATGTTGCTTTCCTCATTCGGTTTGATCCGTCTTTATCCATGCACCTTTTTCTTTATATTTCACCTTTTCTGCCCCAATGAACCCATAGGTTGAACCTGCGTATTGGTTCAAGGTTCAAAGTTCAACTAGTGCCTTTGTGTAGGTCACGGATTTGTTATGTAGTTAAGCGAGCGAGCGTGAATGGGTTAAGTCGGTCTTGAACTTGAACTATTGAACCATTCCTATAGTGGTTCAAGGTTCAAGGTTCAAAGTCTTCCTTTACGTTTGCTAAAAATATTCACTCATTCCCGGTGTTGTGTTGAGCTGCAAGTTGGAAGTTCTTTTGTTTTCTCAGAATTGAACTTGAACCATTGAACTTCTTGTTAAATGGTTCAAAGTTCAAAAGTTCATTTCAAGTTGGCCCCGAGGACATTAATAACATAAAAGGTGGCACGACAAAAAGAATATTTTGGGCATATTATATTTTAAAATTCTAATTATAGAAAGTAATCATGAAAACTCAAGCCGTTTGTGTGGAGTCGATATGTAATAAAGAAAGTTGTCAGGATCCCATCAAATCATGGGTTATCTCACACATTCGAATGAATTATCATGAGACGTGCATAGGTATAACTCAATTTTTCCGCCTCTTCATATTTGAATTCTCAAATTGTGAAAGTGGTAGCTATTGTTGTTGGAGAAGAGAAGGATGGTGAACGTAATTTCAACTCCATACTTTCTAGGGTTTCATAGATTTGATGGTGGTAACAGGTGAGTTTTGATAATTTCCCCTCCGTTGTGTTACTAGCTCAGAAAGTCGGTGTAGGAAAATTCTTTGTTTTGGAATAGAATTTTGTTCTTTCTAGGAACTGTTTGATGAATATAAAAGAGGCCATTATGAGGATGACTCTTCCAAAACATGGTCACACATCATGCTTAGTTGGTACACCTCCAGAACTGGGTGACACTTCTTTGGCCCAAGCTGACTTAGGAGAGTTTTTAGAACGAGCTAGAAACCTTGAGGCTAACTCGATGATGGAAAGAATAGTTAGAAGTGGCTTGATTGAAGTTGTTGCATTCCCAACTGTTGCTCCTTGTCCATAATTGGTGATGGCATGTATGAATAGGTATGATGCTGACAACATGTGCATTAGGACCAACAGTGATGAATTGTTAGTAGAACTTAACAGAGAAACGGTGATGGTTGCAATTGGAATTCCTCATAAAGAGTCGTATAAAGATTGGTCTATTGGTACCTCATACACATTTTCCTCTTAGAAGAAAAGCACATATAAAAGAGTCAATGCAAGCAATTGGCTTCTAAAGGTTCAGAAACAAGGGTTTTGGTTACCCAAACCTCTTACAAGAGAGCATTTCATAACGGAAGTGTGGGATATTGTGATATTGTTGAACAGGCTCAAAGCGAGTTCACACGCTTTCTATTGGGAAGATTGGATGTAATTTTATATCCAGGTATTCTTAGCTGGTGAGAAATATCTTGAGTGGGTGCAGGTTATTGCTGAAAGGCTTCATGAGGGTTTGAGTAATTTTGTTGGAATGTCCAATTTTTACATGTCCTCATATCTATTTTATATATTGGCTTGTACCAGAGAGTGGCAAGGGTTGCATCACAAGCCTTGGGTGGATAGCATGAAATTTTATGATTATTACCCACACCTGCAACAACAAAGATATGCAGAAAATGTTACAAGATGGAATGATGTTTTTGTAGGAAGACTTGTCTTTGAGCTGCAGGGAGACACAAATAAAAGAATGTCAGTCAAGGCCATAGAGTTGGTCAATATATATGAAAGCTATTTTATCCAATTTCCCAGATTTACTTACATTAGAGTAGGGGGCTTTGAAGGTGAATCATTCAAATTGCCCAGGTATGCCTTTGATAGTTATGTGCTTATTGAAATTTGCAGACAACTAGCCCACATTGAAAAAAGGTTAGGGACGAAGAGTAAATCCAGAGTTGCCTTCCCAATTGAACTTGCATATTATATTTGTAAGTATGTTTCTGATGCCTTGAACTTAGAATTAGAGTTCAAGAAAATGAATTTACAACCCTACATTGCCAGACGTAAGTTTGATAATAGAGGCTATGGTGTAGAACATCTAAATATTGATGGCAATTTCTTCCATGAACCTCAATTAGAAGACTATTGGGAAAATTGTTGTGATGAATTTGAAGTGAGAAGGAGATTATGGTCAAGGTTCACTCTGCAACAGATTGTTACAATGAGGTTGTCCATTAATGTGGCAGGAATACAAGAAGAAGATGGGGAAGATGTATTGGATCCCGAATTCAATGAAAGGGTTCAAGGGAAACCTATCCCTGAAATTGATTGGGATAGGAGAGAAGAAGAAAATATCCAAGCCAAGTCCTTCAATGTCATAAGGATAACAAAGAAGTGGTTAAGGGACCTCAAATTTAGAAAGGAGTCGATTATTACTCCTAAAGAATTAACAGTTGGTCCACTTCATGCTAAAATGTGGATTCCCACTTCCTCCTCTAATGTAATTATTGATGTTGCAAGTGCCACAAGGCTAAAAATTGGAGAGGTTCAAACCAAAAGGTCAAAGAAATCCCCATTGAGTTCTTCAGTGGTTTGAGTCACCCGTTCAAGGAGCAAAAAGAAAAATAGGGAACCAGTGGTGGACCAGATTGTTGTGGACTTAGATTCTAGCGAAGAAACTCGGGTGATTATGGATCAACAAGTGTTAAATAATCCTTCAGTGCAGGATGCAGATGCAGAGAGAGAACCTGAAGAAAATCCAAATTCGATGAGTACCATGACTATTGTCGATCCACCTGATGATCAGACACCTCCGCCCAAAGAAACTTCCAGTACTTCTTGATGGCTTGGAGCCTCAATTAGAAAGAAACGCAGTGTAGTTCCTATTACCATTCCCATGGAGGATATGGTTAGTAAGTGCATTGGGAAAATATCCAAACCTAAAAAGCTTAAAACAGAGGCAATGATGGAGGTTGATGACGAAACAGGCCACTGGGTAGCGGAAGTAGCTAAGCCTATCTCAGATAAAGAATCAGAAAAAGCCACTGAGAAGGATTTTATTGTTGAGAAAATTGACCTGGGAGTTGCTTCAAGAGCTATGCATGCCAAACATTTAGAATCCTCCACTAAAAGAATGATATCTAGAACCTGGAAAGATGAGAAGGACAAGTGGGAATTGAAACAAGTTGTTACCCAGATGGCAGAATATATCAATGGCATACATCACCCGAGTCCTCAATGTCTAACACATATGACATTGTCTTTTGACCCTAAATCACCAGTAATTGAAAAGCTATTGGATCAGGTCCAAAGAAGCCACATGATAGCTAAAGTTTTTTATGAGTGGCTTGACTCCATAGTGCAGCAAGGCACATACTACATTGCTATCTTGATCAAGGTGTATGATAATGCTATAACTGTGAGTAAAGAGTTGGAGTTGGAAGCTACAACATGGGACAAAGAATTAAATAAATGAGTAGCAGTCTTAGCATAGATGAATGATGTACAAAAATTTTGGGTCATGAAATTTCTTGCTGAGAAGCCTGTGGATAATTCAAATGACAATGTATTGTATGTATCAAGGAAAAATGTTGAATGGAGAAACTTAATCATTAAACAAGGTCACGAAGAATCCATCAAGTTATTAAAAGGATTAAAAGAGCTTATTGATACAATGCATAAAGATTTAAAATGTAATTATATACAACTCCTAAAAGAAGATGGATAGACTATTGAACTAGCAGCAGATATGGTCAAAACCTTTAAAGAGAGGGTGCAACTCGTTAAGGAAACAAAGTCTCTAACTACGGATGACTTCTCCAAAGTGGCAAGGATAGAATCAATGTTAGCAGTTTGCTTTTATCACTTTGAAGCGCATAAAATTAAGGTCATGCAGGTAAACATGGACAAATAAGTCTGGAAGCAGCGCATTCTGCACATTGGACTCCCACACTATCAGGTTATCCTCAATTTCTCAACGACACATTTGGAGTGGCAAAATGTACGTGGTACTGCGAGAAAACAGGACAAAGCAGCAGCTTCCTCTACCACATTGGAGTCTTGATCGGTTTATGGATGAGCTGTCATTCTATCCATAGCCTTTGGTCGTTTAAGTTTTATCCAGTTTGAAGCAAACAATATATTTTAACTCTAGGGTAGAGTTTAAGAATTTAGGGTTATTTTCAAAAAACTATTAGCCTGGAGGCTATATATGTAATTAAGAAAGCTTTATTGAGGGTCCGAAAAACTTGATTTGAATTGGCAAACTTAATTTTCTTTTGAATTTTAGTGTAGACAATTTATATATGAATGAAATGATATATTTTGCACGGCCTTCAAATCTGTGTATTTGAATGATAGAGTGAATCTTTGTTGGGATGTATGCTTGTGTGCAAAATATTTTACTTCATTATCAGCTTATTATAAGTCTTTGAATTCATTGATTAAGAAAATTAGTGGTACATTGTTGTTTAAATGATTCTGATCCCCCTTGTCCTTTGAGGCATGAGCGAGTATCGATTAGCATTTATGCTACATTGAGTACACTTGGTGAAGTAAGTTTTACATTGAATTGAAATGTTCAAAGTTTAAGTCTGTGAACTTTACATTTATGAATAATTATCTTGTAGCATTCTTATTGTGTTGACAAATGAATGTGAAAGCTTTTCTCGCTTTCTGGTAAAAAGTGTGTTTCTCTATGAGTTATTTGCATAAAAATTCATTTGATATCATACGAGGAGTTGCAATCTTATGCAGAGGGTAAACCGATACTCGGTTCACCCAACTATTGGTTTTTCTTTTCTTTTCATCAAGGGTATGCATGAGTCATCATTAAAAATATTAAAGGAAAGGCAAATTTGTTCGCTAACAAATTTTTGGCGACTTTGATAGGGAGTCGAATAATAAGACTAGTTGTCTGGTTACAAGATATATAGAACTGTCTTGTGAAATTTTAAGAGTCTATCCAGTTCTACCAAAATTTTGCATTGTGAACAGGCTAGAGCGAAGAAGATACACTAGGTCTTAGAGGCATGAAGGAATAGTTGACTCTGTCTTTCAGGAATTGCAAAACCTAAACTTGCAGTCGTCCTTTTCACCCTAGAGATGAGCAAGAAGTAGACCTCCTTCTACATCCCCTTCATTCCCCATGTCTTTAGTTTGTCAATCCCTAACCTTCCATGGTGTTACCTTACCCATTGTAATCAACCCAACACCCCTTGATATCATTCTTCTTATGGAAGCCAACAATCCTTGGGGGGGCTCAATAGGTTTGTTAAATCTTGGTCTAAATTTGAATGCTTTACCCAAGGGAGAGAGGGATCATTTACCTAAATTCAATGGTGATGGGAAGGTCATAGTTGATGAACATTTAAATGCATTTAATGTTGCATGTGGTGTAATAGTTGTCCAACATGAAGATGTTATAGTAAGGTTGTTTGTACAAACATTAACTGAAGCAGCTGCATATTGGTTTTATCATTTGCCAAACCGTGTAATAACAAACTGGCAAGATTTGAAAACTAGATTTGAGGCTAGGTTCAAGGTAGCAGATAATGAGCATTCCCTTCTAGCCCAGTTAGCTCAATTAAAAAAAGAGATCCCTGAATCTATGAGAGATTTTGTGGCTAAGTTTGATAAAATTATTCATAAAATTCCTGCAAATCAGAAACCTTCAGATGATAACTTGAAATATTTTTTATAAATTCTATGCCCTCAGAGATAAGTTCCTTGATTCGTAGATAGAGAGTTGCAACTCTTAATGATGTTAAAACACTCACTATTGAGTTAGAAGATGACTTGATTATTGCGGGAAAATGGAAGAGGGAAGTGCAAGTGGCTAATGCGCAACCCTCTACCTCTTCAGACCCTGTAATTCAAAAATTGATGAATGATGTCATAACACTCAAAAGATAGTTACCTAAGGCTAGTATGTCTTACCCACAGCCTTACCAAGACATACCGAGGAGGATTACAAATTTATCTATGGGAACTGGGAATAAAGCCTTACAATTGCTTCCGACTCAACAAAGACTAGCAATTGAAGCTCCACCATTTAAGGGAAATATGTGTGTTTTTCATCTCACTGATGATCATGATGGTAATTCTTGCCCAGAGATGGTACGATATGCACAAATGATAAATACAAGAGAGGCCATAAGTGAACTTGGTCCGGAAGAAGAAGTCCATGGGCAACTTGGCGACTCTAGAATACACTTCCTAGAGTATGAATCAGATTCAGACATAGGAGGTGATATATTAGTGACCCTTGGAGACCCTTCTTGTGCCATCCTCACTAGAGGCCAGCATCAATCCAAAAATATAAGTACCACAACCTTTCCTGAAACTGTAGCTAAAGGTAAAGAACCTTTGAACCGGAACTAGGAGAATGGTTTAAGAGTTCAAGAAGTTCAGATGTTGAAGCGTGCTGATCCCGATACTTCTTTTGATATTGTTGAACTTTGCAAGGCATCAAAAATTTAGATTTCTCTCGCTAAATATCTTAGGTTGAATCCTAAATAATTAGAAAAACTGATTATTAAGTATGTACATGGGGAAACTTCTCAATTGCAATACACCAACATACCATTGATTAATCTTGAGTCTTCACGGGATGAAAAGGATATCAAATCTACATAATTGTCTAGATTGTTCTAAAGACATTAGATAATGAACCAATTGAATCACCATTAGTACTTGATCAAAGGCCCGAGCCATTTTATGTGTCTTTATTTATCAATGGATTTAAACTTAATAATTGCATTATTGATTCTAGAGCCTCCAATAATATTATGCCTTCTGCAATTGTTAAAGCGTTAGGCCTTTCACTCACTATAACATTTGGTAAATGCTATTCAATGGACTCAAAGCAAATTCCTTTATTAGAGAAAATCAAAGATGCACACTGGTGGTACATCCTAACAAAAGAGTGAAGTTGACTATTTTGGTTGTTGATATTCCCGCAAGTTATGGAATGTTGTTAAGCAAGACTTTTTGTGAGGATTTGGGAGGAAAAATTAAAATGGATTGGTCTGAGGCAATAATTCCCATTGGTAAGCAAAAATTTGCTCTTCAACCTAAACCAAAGTCCAAATATACTATTTTTCCCTCTGATGACCCAAAATCTCAAATATTGTATCAAGAATGTGATTTTGGCAATTATTTGCTCTTCTCTGATGATAAGAAAGGTACACCAGAAGATGTAGTGGATCCTACTGCAAGCTTGTGGGAAATGGAGTTTGATGGTAGTTGTGCATCAGCTGGATTTGGTGCTGGAGTGGTGCTCATTTCCCCACAAGGTGAAAAAATTCATTTTTCATTCAAATTAGAATTTAAGAACACTAATAACACCGCAGAATACAAGGCATTGTTGTTAGGAATAGAGCAAGCTAGAAAAAGGGGAATCAAATTGTTGAGTGCCAAAGGCAATGCATAATTGATTGTTAAACAAGTACGAGGTCTCTTCTTGGTAAAGAATGAAAGGCTTAAACATTACAAAAATAGAGTCTAGGATGAGATTGAATATTTTGATGCTTTCTCAATTGAAGCTATTCCTAGAGATCAAAATTCTTGTGCAGATTATTTGGCAATGTCAACGTCTTTATTGCTCCCACATCCTAATTTTGGTGCGGATGTTTATAAGATTGAAGTTATATATTGTCCTAATGTACCTGACAATTCAAATTTCTGGCAAGTGTTTGGAAATGATAAACATATCAATCAGTTTTTGCAAAAGGCTGAAATGTTTGCCTCTTCTTTCTTTTAAGGCTCTGAGAATGAATGTAATGAGTTTTGTCCAGATACAGGGGGAGGTTTTAAAAAGGAAGTTTTTCAGCTGAAGGGAAATCAAATTCCAAAAGGCCTGGTATCCTTAAAACGCCTCTTTGATTGCAACGACAGGTATGCCAAAGAAGATGTTTCTTAAACTACTAACATATCGGGAGAATATGAAAAGATTCATTTAGGTGATTAAAATAATCCAAAGATGGTCAATTTAGGCAAATGTTTCAACCCTAAAGAAAGACATTTGTTTGTTAAACTGCTACAAAAGTATTTAGATGTTTTTGCCTGGTCTTATGAGGATTTGAAAGACTTTAGAAATGGTCAATTTCAACATCATATTCCTCTCAAGCCTGAAGTGGCTCCTTTTAGACAAAAATTAAGAAATTATAATCCCAAGGTCACAGATGCTATTTTCAAAGAAATAGACAAGATGCTTCAGGAAAGGATCATCTATCCTATTCATCATTCTACATGGGTGGCAAATATTTTTCCAGTTCGCATGAAAAATGGAGAAATAAGGATCTGTGTGGATATTCAAAACTTGAATCAAGCCAGTTTAAAAGATAATTACCCATTTCCAGTGATGGATCATATTCTCCAAGCTGTTGTTGGGCCAGAAATGATGTCGATGATTGATGGTTTCTCTGGTTATAACCAGATAAGTGTAGCAAAAGAAGACCAGCATAAAACGACCTTCACAACACCTTGGGGAACTTTTGCCTACAATCGAATGCCTTCCGACCTTATAAATGCGTGAGCAAATTTTCAAAGGGCGATGAATCTCTCATTCGATCACCTCATTGGTAAGACTATAGTTATCTATCAGGATGATTTGACAGTTTTCTCTAAAAGAAGGAAAAATCACTTAAGAGATTTGGAGATTGTGCTATAAAGATGCAGAGACCATGGTATTTCTCTCAACCCAAAGAAGTCATTTTTCTGTGTTATAGAGGGAAAGCTATTAGGGCATATAGTTTTACAAGATGGTATCAAAATAGATCCTAATCAGGTAAAATCTATTCAATAGTTAAGTCTGCCATCAGACAAAAGTGGTGTCAAATCATTCTTTGGGCAGGTGAGTTTCCTCAGGAGGTTCATGCTAGACTTCGCTGAAATCACCAAACACATTGTAGGGATGATGAGTGAAAAGCATATTTTCAAGTGGAAGGAAGAAGCCAAAAGGGCCTTTGAAGAGGTAAAAGAAGTAATTGCTCATGCTCCAACACTAATAAATCCTGATTTTAAGAGAGATTTTATCATGTATTGTTATGCTTCAGAACACACAATGTTCGATATTCTTCTGCAAAAGAATGAACTTAATGAAGAAGTCCCTATTGCATTCATGAGCGTTCCGCTCAAAAAGCATGAATTGAATTACTCCTTAGTAGAGAAGCAGGTATTTGCAGTTGTTAAATTTGTTAAGCATTTCAGGTATTATGTTCTACATTCCCATTCGATTGTCTTTGTACCAAATCCCACTATGAAAAGTATCTTGACTCAACAAGAGGTAGGAATGAATAATAGAGCGACCTGGGTATCAAAGGTTCAGGAGTTTGATCTGGATATCCGACTGACCAAGTTAGTCTGGCGGCAAGGATTATGTCATTTAATAGCTGAAAACAAGGAAGAGGAAGATAAACTCCCACTAACTTTATTTGTCAGTTTGCAAGATGAGTGGTTCACTATGTGGCTCATTACTTGACTTATGGAGAATGCCCTAAGCATTTAACTACAAAAGAAAAGAGAAATTTAAGATTGGAGGAGGCTAAATATGTGATTGTTGATGATATCTTATACAAAAAAGGATTGGATGGGTCATTCTTACGGTGTGTTGACAAGGAACAGTAGGAGAAGCGTTTATACAAGTTTTTCATAATGAGACATGCGGAGGACACTATTCATCTACTGTAATAGCTTTCAAAATCCTCAGGAGTTGTTACTACTGGCCAAGTATGTTTAAAGATGCATATAAATGGGTTGCAGGCTGTGAGAAATGCAAGTTATTATGAGGAAGACCCCAATTAGCTGCATTACCATTAAGGATGGTAATTATAGATGAACCCTTAAAACAGTGGGGATTAGATTTTATTGGTCCATTGAATCCCCCGTCAAGTGATGGTCATACCCATATCCTTACAGCTATGGATTATTTTACGAAGTGGGTAGAAGTAGTTCCTGTCAGGAAAACCACTTCAGAAATTGTTTGTACTTTCTTGAAAGAAAATATCTTGACTAGGTTTGGTGTACCCGAAAGATCATGACTGATAATGCCCCAAATTTCTCTTTTGAAGAACTCAGCCTATTTTGTTATGACCATGGCATTTACTTATCTCATTCTTCAGATTACTATCCGCAAGGAAACGGCCAGGCTGAATCCAGCAATAAGAATTTGATTTCTATAATGCGAAAATTGGTGGCTGAGAATGCAAAGGATTGGCATAAAAGGCTATATGAGGCACTATGGGTAGACAAGACCTCGCCTAAAAGGGCCATAGGTATGACACCATTTGAATTGGTATACAGAGTTGAATCTCAACTATCCTTACCTTTAGAATTATCATCAAGTAATAGAAGGTGAATTCTTCCAAAGTGCTTTGGAAAAGAAAATTATGTACCTTTTAAAAATTTAAGAAGAGAGGCAAGAGTTGGTAGATCACATCACTGCACATCAAGCCAGGGTAAAGAAATTTTTTGATCACATGTACAGAGCTAGACCATGACAGTTTATGCTGGGAGATCAAGTCCTGCTCTGTGACAAACACAGGGAACCAAAAGGAGCTCATAAGAAATTTGATTCTCTGTGGAAAGGACCATTCACAATCAAACAGGTATTGTGTCCTAACTCATTGAAACTTGAATACCCTAGTGGAGTTTCACTACCCTTGTCCTATAACAAGCAAGTTTTAAAGTTGTATCAGTTATAAGCAGATCTCTTCATGTTCTGTACATAGGTTTTTGTTGTGTTATTTGTTTTTCTTGTTGTGTGTTTGTTGTGTTCAGACCTTTTGTCCTTCTTCACTTGCGTGTGAAACCAAAGATTCTAAGTTCCATTCCTGGTCCTTTTCAGTCTCGGTCCCTAGTCAGAGCCGATGTTACCCCATTATTTGTCTTGAACAAAATAATGTGTATTTAATGTCGCTTTCCTCATTCGGTTTGATCTGTCTTTAGCCATGCACCTTTTTCATTATATCTCACATTTCTACACCAATGAACCTGTAGGTTGAACCTGCGTATTAGTTCAAGGTTCAAATTTCAACCGGTGCCTTTGTGTGGGTCGCGGCTTTGTTATGTTGTTAAGAGAGTGAGTGTAAATAAGTTAAGTTGGTCTTGAACATGAAATTTTGAACCATTCCTATAGCGGTTCAAGGTTCAAGGTTCAAAGTCTTCCTTTAGGTTTGTTAAAAGTCTTCGCTCATTCCCGGTGTTGTGTTGAGCTGCAAGTTGGAAGTTCTTTTGTTTTCTCAGGATTGAACTTGAACCATTGAACTTCTTGTTAAATGGTTCAAAGTTCAAAAGCTCATTTCAAGTTGGCGCTGAGGACATTAATAACATAAAAGGTGGCACGGCAAAAAGAATATTCTAGGCATATTATATTTTAAAATTCTAATTATAGGAAGTAATCATGAAAAATCAATATGTTTGTGTGGCGTCGATATGTAATAAAGAAAGTTGTCAGGATCCCATCAAATCATGGGTTATATCACACGTTCGAATGAATTATCATGAGACGTGCATAGGTATTGTATATGGTGAAAATGGATAACAACAATATTGAAAGACCAAATGAATTCAACCGCAAAACCCTAGCCTAACAACAACAAAGATCCACCATAACATATGAAGATTACCTAAGACAATGCAAATCAAATGAAATCACAAAGATTATACCATCACATGTCCAATAGGGTTTCGATCTCCATTCTTCCTATCTTGCTTGATATATTTGCTCTCAGATTTTATGTGCACAAGAGCTCAACAAAGAACAAAAATGTGGTTGCAAGTAGGATCGCATATGAAAATTCAAAGGCGTAGTGTAGTCAATTGATTAGGTAGTTAGTTAGCGGGGGTTGATAATGAAGGAAGCATCTCCTTATATAGAAGACACTATAAGAAATGGAGGGATAAGATTGAGAGGTGTAAAAGATAAATGATCGGCTATGATTAGAGGGTAGGTAAAGGAAATAATAAAATAATGAGAGGGTAGGTAGTGTATGAATTAAGAGATGAATGACATGTGTCATAGGTAGAAAAGGTTAATGAATTAATTAAATAAATAAAGATTTATTTAATTAATAGAAGAAGTGGGATAATTAAATAAATAAGATATTTATTTAATTTAGGAAAAGAATAATTTAAATAAATAAATGTATTTATTTAAATGAGAAATAAGGCTAGAAGAGGATAAATGAATTAATTAAATAAATAAAGATTTATTTAATTAATAGAAGAATTAGGATAAAATAATTAAATAAATAAAGTATTTATTTAATTAGACTGGACAATTGTAGGTGTCTACAGGTATTACTTAGTTTTTCCACCTCTTCATATGTGAAATCTCAAATTGTGAAAGTGGTAGCTATTGTTGTTGGAGAAGAGAAGGACGCAAAATGTAATTTCAACTCCATACTTTCGAGGATTTCATAGATATGATGGTGGTAACAGGTGAGTTTTAATAATTTCTCCTTCATTGTGTTACTAGCTTAGAAAGTCGGTGTAGGAAAATTCTTTGTTTTGGAATAGAATTTTCTTCTTTCTAGGAACTATTTGATGAATGTAAAAGAGGCCATTATGAGGCAAACTCTTCCAAAACATGGTCACACATCATGCTTAGTCGATATACATCCAAAACTGGGTGACACTTCTTTGGCCCAAGCTGACTTAGGAGATTTTTTAGAACGAGCTAGAAACCCTGAGGCTAACTCGGTGATGGAAAGAATAGTTAGAAGTGGCTTGATTGAAGCTATTGCATTCCCAACTGTCACTCCTTGTCCAAAATTGGTGATAGCATGTATGAATAGGTATGATACCGACAACATGTGCATTAGGACCAGCAGTGATGAATTGTTAGTAGAAATTAATAGAGAAATGGTGATGGCTGCAATTGGAATTCCTCATAAAGATTCGTATGGAGATTGGTCCATTGGTACCTCATAGGCATTTTTCTCTGAGAAGAAAAGCACATATAAAAGAGTCATTGCAAGGAATTAGCTTCTAAAGGTTCAGAAAGGGGGGTCCTGGTTACCCAAAGCTCTAACAAGAGAGCATTTCATAACGGAGGTGCGGGATATTGTGATATTGTTGAACATGCTCAAAGGGAATTCACACACTTTCTATTGGGAAGACTAGATGTACTTTTATATCCAGGTATTGTTAGTTGGCAAGAAATATCTTGAGTGGGCGCAGGTTATTGCTGAAAGGCTTCATGAGGGTTTGAGTAATTTTGTTGGAATGTCCATTTTTTACATGTCCTCATATCTATTTTATATATTGGCTTGTACCAGAGAGTGGCAAGGGTTGCATCATGAGCCTTGGGTGGATGGCATGAAAGTTTATGATTATTACCCACACCTGCAACAATAGAGATATGCAAAAAATGTTACAAGATGGAATGATGTTTTCGCAGGAAGACTTGTCTTTGAGCTGCAGGGAGACACAAATAAAAGAATTTCAGTAGAGGCCATGGAGCTGGTCAGTATATATGAAAGCTATTTTATCCAATTTCCCAGATTTACTTAAATTATAGTAGGGGGCTTTGAAGGTGAACCATTCAAATTTCCCAGGTATGCCTTTGATAGTTATGTGCTTATTAAAATTTGCAGACCACTAGCCCACATTGAAAAAAGGTTAGGGACGAAGAGTAAATCCAGAGTTGCCTTCCCAATTGAACTTGGATATTATAGTTGTAAGTCTATTTTTGATGCCTTGAACTTAGAATTAGAGTTCAAGAAAATGAATTTACAACCCTACATTGCCAGACGTAAGTTTGATAATAGAGGCTATGGTGTAGAACGTCTAAATATTGATGACAATTTCTTCCATGAACCTCAATTAGAAGACTATTGGGAAAATTGTTGTGATGAATTTGAAGTGAGAAGGATATTATGGTCAAGGTTCACTCTGCAGCAGATTGTTACAATGAGGTTGTCCATTAATGTGGCAGGAATACAAGAAGAAGATGGGGAAGATGTATTGGATCCTGAATTCAATGAAAGGGTTCAAGGGAAACCTATCCTCGAAATTGACTGGGATAGGAGAGAAGAAGAAAATATCCAAGCCAAGTCCTTCAATGTCATAAGGATAACAGAGAAGTGGTTAAGGGACCTCAAATTTAGAAAGGAGTCGATTATTACTCCTAAAGAATTAACAATTGGTCCACTTCATGCTACAACACAGATTCCCACTTCCTCTTCCTTTGTAATTGTTGATGTTGCAGGTGTCATAAGGCTCAAAATTGGAGAGGTTCAAACCAAAAGGTCAAAGAAATCCCCATTGAGTTCTTCAGCGGTTCGAGTCACCTGTTCAAGGAGCAAAAAGAAAAATAGGGAACCAGTGGCAGACCAGATTATTGTGGACTTAGATTCAAGTGAAGAAACCCTGGTGATTATGGATCAACAAGTGTTAAATAATCTTTCAGTGCACGATGTAGATGCAGAGAGAGAACCTGAAGAAAATCCAAATCCGATGAGTACCATGACTGTTGTTGATCCACCTGATGATCAGACACCTCCGCCCAAAGAAACTTCCAGTACTTCTCTATGGCTTGTAGCTTCAATTGGAAAGAAATGCAATGTAGTTCCTATTACCATTCCCATGGAGGATATGGTTAGTAAGTGCATTGGGAAAATATCCAAAGCTAAAAAGCTTAAAACAGAGGCAATGATGGAGGTTGATGACGAAACAGGCCACTGGGTAGCAGAAGTAGCTAAGCCTATCTCAGATAAAGAATCAGAAAAAGCCACTGAGAAGGATTTTATTGTTGAGAAAATTGACCTGGGAGTTGCTTCAAGAGCTATTGATGCCAAACATTTAGAATCCTCCACTAAAAGAATGATATCTAGAACCTGGAAAGATGAGAAGGACAAGCGGGAATTGAAACAAGTTGTTACCTAGATGGCAGAATATATCAATGGCATACATCACCCGAGTCCTCAACGTCTGACACATATGACATTGTCTTTTGACCCTAAATCACCAGTAATTGAAAAACTATTGGATCAGGTCCAAAGAAGCCGCATGATAGCTAAAGTTTTTTATGAGTGGCTTGACTCCATAGTGCAGCAAGGCACATACTACATTGCTAGCCTAATCGAGGTGTATGATAATGCTATAACTGTGAGTAAAGAGTTGGAGTTGGAAGCTACAACATGGGACAAAGAAAGAAATAAATGGGTAGCAGTCTTAGCGTAGATGAATGGTGTACAAAAATTTGTGGTCATGAAATTTCTTGCTGATAAGGTTGTGGATAATTCAAATGACAATGTATTGTATGTATCAAGGAAAAATGTTGAATGGAGAAACTCAATCATTAAACAGGGTCACGAAGAATCCATCAAGTTATTAAAAGGATTAAAAGAGCTTATTGATATGATGCATAAAGATTTAAAATGTAATGATATACAACTCCTAAAAGAAGATGGACAGACTATTGAACTAGCAGCAGATATGGTCAAAACCTTTAAAGAGAGGGTGCAACTTGTTAAGGAAACAAATTTTCTAACTACAGATGACTTCTCCAAAGTGGCAAGGATAGAATCAATGTTAGCAGCTTGCTTTGATCACTTGGAAGCACATAAAATTAAGGTCTTGTAGGTAAACATGGACAAATAAGTCTAGAAGCAGTGCATTCTACACATTGGACTCCTGCACTATCAAGTTATCCTCAATTTCTCAATGACACATTTGGAGTGGCGAAATGTGTCTACTCCAACAATAATAATAATAACTCTAATTGAAGTCTCAACCCGAAGTTTGGACATTCATCTAGTAAAGTTACTATTTTCATGGTTAGTGCTCATTTAGTTATCAACCCAGGGACGTAATACTTGAAATGGGTCTGCACTATATATGCACTAAGTTCCTTCAATGGCTATTCTACATTACTGCAACAACTAACATTATGCGAAAAGGAAAGGCAAGAATGGAAATTATGGAAAGGCTACAGGAAGAAATTCTACATAGTATTCATAAAAACAATGCTGAAAAGATCATGAATAACAGAAATTATTCTGTTTTGGTTTGGCTGCAGGAACAGTCAGTGGATCTGTTTCCAGTGGCTACAGGAATAGTCAAAGCAATAACTTCTACTGTAACTAAAGAAAAACTAATTTCAATGAGCACACACAGAGGATCACTCACCAAGTGGGCTCCCTTGGATGAGTGATATCTAGCTTCCTGAAAACTACCTTGAATAGATCATAACAACATATTTTTTATTCATTGCTTCCTGAAAGTGATTACATATTTTGAAAAGAAACACAAGAATGCTTATCAAAAATCCTCTGCTCAATTCCTTTCTATTCTATCTAACCTCAAAGAAAAAGGAAGAGCTTATTGTAAAAGAGAGGATCAACTACAATAGATAGCTCAAATCATGCCCAGAAGATGAGGCGAATGATTGACTGATAAAGAAGATAACTAGAGCTTGGCTGCAAGAAACGTGGATCTGAACCAAACCACAGTCTTTGCATCCCATGGCGGTGTTTTGCAAATTCAATTTCCACTAAAGTTAGACTTCAGTAGTGTTGCTTGGCTGCTCCGCCTATGTCATACCTTGCACTTGCTCAGCTCCTCTTCAGTTTGATCTTCAATTATCTCTTGCATCATCTTTCCTTCTTCAGGCGCGAAAGGAGAATATCCACCGCGACATCATTTATTACCTGCTCTACAACAAAAACAACATACAAGGACATACATACGCATTTTATTTAACTAACACATTTATTAATTCACATATGATATTACCCTAAATAATCCGCATAGCAATAGGAATAAATCACATGGTTGCAGGAATAAATGACATGGTTGCAGGAATAAATGACATGGTTGCAGGAATTCACTGGCAAAATTCAAACACGATTTCATAAGTTCAGGTTTAACACATGGAATACATATAGTCAATTTACAACACATCACTACTATTATGCAAACCAAAAGATGTCAAAAACTTGAGAGTTCCGATGATAAATACATGACAAAGTCTCAACTTATCATGCCCCCCAACTTTAAGAGCTTGTTGATCCTACAGCAAAAGGAAAATTTCTGACTCTTGCAGTAACTCTCAAATCACCAATGGTGCCCTGACCTATCCCCCCTGAAGCCAAGTTCCAATAAAATCCTTTCATTTTTTCCAGCCTGGACCATCTAGTTGACTCTTTTGTGATTGCATCATAATTATGTTCCGTAGGCTGACATGCCAAAAGAGGCCACATGAGGATTGGGGGCTGAAAGATCAATGGTAGCCAGTTGTTGGCTTTCTCCCTACCTAACTGTATAGATCTGGGGGCTCTTTGCATGGCTGCCTGAAATTTTTTGTAGTGAATAAGGTTCTCCTTGCTTTAATTGTTCTGGTAAATTGTTTCAGCGCTGAGTTAACCCTTCTATTGTAGTTGTCCTGTTAGTCTAAACCAAATGCTCATATGCTTGATAGATTTCTTCTCTCATTGGAAGCACTAATTTTCTAACATCATCTCTCACCAGTAATTTCTGCCACTCATAATAAAGAACTCTTGGTGATTTTGATTCTCTCCTTACGGCAATGGACAGTCAAACTCTAGTTTTTCATATTCTTTGGCTTGTGCCCCCATGATGATTTCATTTTGGATCCATTGCATTAAAGCTTTGATATGGATATCCCCAATATACAATAAGGGGTTCCACTCACTATTTGAGGGTACAACATAGTTATGTAAATACAATTCACATAGAAAATTCTTCACAGCTGGTGGAGAGGTTTGGTAGGCATAAAAGAATTCTTCAGGTGTTTCTAAGGAGGGGCTAAGGTCCCTAATAATGCGGTTCAGTTTGAAGTTCAAATACCGCTCCTTCAAGTGCACTGCATAAACCCTTGGAGGTGACCTACACTGCATCAACTCAGGAACCATACCAGAAATTATTTCCACATTAGCCTCTAATTCCTCAATTCTGTTATCTCTCCTTTCAATTTCTTTTTGTTATTTATCAATAATCCCTTGCAACCTATCCCTCTCTATTTCCCATTGTCTATAAAATGTTAAAGTAATAGATAAACTACTTAGGGATGAAGGAGCTCTAATAGGTGCTACCTTAGGTCGTGGGATTTCCTCAATAAACTCCTCAATCTATGTTGGTATCTCTCCAATATTTTCCTCGGGCTGCTATAGAATGTCTCCAACAATTTTTGAAACTGCTCAGGAATATTTCCAACAATTTCTTCAGACTGCTGTGAAATATCTCCAATAGTCTCTTCAAGTTGTTGCGCCACAGAAGCAAGATTTTCTAGTCTATCCTCATTAACTTCTAATTGGATTTCATCATCTACAGGGCTTCCTTCTTCGTGTATTTCAATATCTGTAGGATTTCCTTCTTCTGAAGTTTCCACTGTAATTACCTCTGCAGGGTCACCTGCAGGATGAGCCTTTTGTGTCTTACTACGTGTTCTCCTAACATAAACCTTTGGAATGGTTGCAGGAGTTGCTTCAGTTGCTGCAGGAATTTTTCTTTTTGTCCTACGCCTCTTGATTGTAGGAGGAATTTGAGTTACCTGCGGCTAGGCCATGGGTTCTTCATATGTTTCATCCCTTTCCAACTCCTTTCCTTTTCTTTGAGGAATTGGTAAATTTCCTTGAAGAGAAGTAGAGGGTTGTTCCACATTTTCCTTCACTATCTCTTCCTCCATAATAACTACGGCTCCTTCAGCAACAAGCAAATCCTCTTCTGCAGCAACTACGGGGGAAGAGGGTTCTACATCATTTTCTTCTTCAACCAATGGATTCTCTGCAACAGGGTCATCTTCAACCCTAAACTACAGTATATCCTCAAATACACCCCATTCCATTTATGAAACGTCTCTCAGGGACCGTTGTACAAGCAACTTAACCAATCCATGATGGCTAAGGGAGCGATTTCCATTTTTCTGTGTCTCCTTAGCGCTTGTAAAAATGAGGTGGTATAAGAAATTAGGAACATTCACTCGCCGGCCATGTCGTAGATGACTAAGTAAATTAAAATGAGGTGAATGCAGATTTGAATATCGCCCCTCACATGTAACGTATTTCATAACATACAAAGCTACCTGAGGCCACTCTACTGGTAGGGAAACCCTTCTAGTTCCTTGTTTGTCCATCGTTAGGGGTCCATCCATGGGAATCGTGAACTTTGCCATGGCGCTCCTTGCATCTTTTGATTCTGGAAATAGTTCGCCTTCCTGCGGCAACCCCGTTACTTCTGTTATTCGTTGCTCTATAGCAATAACCCTCAAGCCTTTAACTATAGCTTCTCCTTCATTAAAGGAATGCATAAATTATGTAGCAATTTCTTCGTTATAATCCCTGATTTTTAAGAAGTAATCCAGCCAATCGTGGTGTCTAAAATAATGCTCACAAAGAGCATCTTACAGCAACACTTCATGAACCGTTGGCTCATGGCGAATTGGATCACCACCCATCTCTTACTCTGCTATTTTTTTACTCTGCAGCTGAGAAACAGAAGACCAGAATATCTGATAGACTTGCTAAATTGAAATTCCCATACATATCTCAATTCTAGCGGTAGAATTTATTATTCCCTTGCATGAAATAATAGCATAATAAGCAATGATGGAAAGAAATCAATTCAGAGTACCAAAAAGGATGGATAATCAATCAATTTGGAAACTGAACCATAAAGCACCCCCCCAACTTAACCTAGCACGTGTCCACACAAGCTGACGAGATTTCGGGGAGTGGAGCGGATTTAAAAAGGATATAATCATAATGAACTAATAAATGCATAATTAAAACAAAACACAATATACATGTATCTGCAGTTGTACGAAAAATGATGACGAAATGAAGTGAAATGACAGGTAAGAACGTGGGATGGAATGACGTGGATGAAATTTTATTTACGGAGAAGAATATTCCCATAAAATATGGAAATATTTTATTATGAAGCGGCAAACATGTTCATTGCAGAGGCTGCAGGAACTTTACCTTTATTACCTTGCTCAACTACAACAGGTAGCCGATGAGTTGCTGCAGGATCTTTGTCAGTTGCTGCAGGAACCTTGATTTCACCCTGTGGAGCAAATTACTGCAGGAACTCTTGTTTAGTGGCTGACTTATGATATAGACGTAGTCGGTGACCATTTACTAAGAGTTTGAATCAAATAGGATCAATTGTGGACAAACGAACAACTCCATTCTGGAAAACTTCTTCTATTTCAGACGGACCTAACCACCTAGTTTGAAGTTTTCCCATAGCATCTTTATATCTAGAATCAAACAGTAGTGCCCAGTCACCAACTTTAAATTTCTTGTCCTTGATATATGTATCATGCCATTTTGCTCTTTGGTTTTGAATCAATTATGTCTGTTGAACAACTATCTTCCTCCATTCATCTAGAGCATTTAATTGTTGAATGCATTCTTTCTGTGCTTCAGATAATGTCATATTTAATTGCAAAGTTGTCCTCAGGGTTTTATGCTCAAATTCAATAGGCATCATTATTGTTTTGCCATAAACCATCTCAAAAGGTGTAAAACCAATTGGTGTTTTCCAAATTGTTCTGTATGCCCAAATTGCTTCTAAAAGCCGATGAGACCAGTCTTTCTTATGAACAGATACTATTTTTGTAAGAATAGCCTCAAGCTCTCTATTTGTAACTTCTACTTGTCCATTAGCTTGTGGATGATATGGAGTAGATTTTCTATGCCTTATATTGTATTCATTGACCAAAGTTGTTATCAATGTTGAAGTAATTGAGGTCCCTGGTCTGAGACAATTTCCCTTGGTACTCCATATCTTGTAAATATCTCTTCATAAAGAAACTTAGCTACCTTATTATCTCTGGCATGTGTCATGGCACGAGCTTCTACCCATTTTGTTACATAGTCTGTACATACCAAAATATAAGATCTGCCATTAGAAGGTGGATCAATTGGGCCAACAAAATCTAATCCCCACTTATCAAATGGTGCAACTGATATTTGTGGATATAGTGGCATCTCATCAGATTTTGTAGGTCTTCCCATTCGCTGACATCTGTCACATTTGTGTGTGTATTGTGTTGCATCCTTATGTAATGTGGGCCAATAGTATCCTATATTGAGTATTTTTTGTGTTGTTCTTTTGGCAGCAAAATGACCTCCACATGGCTCATCATGACATGCATGCAGGATGTCATATGTTTCATCTTCTCTGACACATCTTCTCATGACTTGGTCAGGTCCAGTATAAAATAGACAATCAACAATCCATGAGAAGTTAAAACTTTTTTCAACTAGCAACCTTCTTTCCTTAGGAGAGAAATAAATTGGCATCTTAGCAGCAGCTAATAGTTGGCAATATCTGCATACCAAGGAGTGTGAGCTTGAATGAGAAATAAATGTTCATCTGGAAAAGTGTCATCTATGACTGTAGAATCTTCTTGTAATTGAAGTCTTGAAAGATAATCTGCAACCACATTAGACTTCCCTGGTTTATCAACAACTGTGATATCAAATTCCTGCATCAACTGTGATATGTAATTGATGGCTTATTCATGAGATATCTGATTGCAGTATGATCTATATGCACAAATATGGCATATCTCGTAATATAGTGCCTAAATTTGTTAAGTGCATATATAACAGCTAGCATTTTCTTTTCAGTGACTGTGTAATTCAACTTAGGTCCCTACAAGTTCTTGCTAATATAATATATTACATTTTCCAATTTGTCAATTTTTTGTCCTAACACGGCTCTTATTGCATAATCAGATGCATCTATATGGATTTGAAATGGTAAAGACCAATTTGGACCTTTAAGAATTGGTGCTTGAGTCAAAGCATGCTTAAGCTTTAAGAAAGCTTCATTGCATGTTGGGGTCCATTTAAATTATATATCTTTGGTAAGCAGTGAATAAAAGAGACTTGCAATTTTACTGAAATCTTTGATAAACCGTCTATAGTAACCAGCATGACCAAGAAAACTTCTTACATATTTTTGCTTTACAGGGTCATTGATATGCTGAATGACCTTAATTTTTGTTGGATCCACCTGGATGCCTTCTACAAAGATATGATGGCCAAGGACTATTTCCTTCTTGCATCATGATGAAACATTTCTCACTATTTAAGGACAAATTGTAGTCTTCACATCGTTGTAAAACTTTCTTCACATTACCCAATGCCTGTTCAAATTTAGAACCATAAGTTGTAAAGTTATCCATGTAAATTTCCATAATATCTTGAGAAATATCAGAAAAAATACTAATCACTGCTCTTTGAAAAGTGGCTGGAGCATTACATAACCCAAAAGGAAGAACATAATATGCATATGGGCCCCATGAACAAGTAAATTTTGTCTTCTCTTGATCCTTAGGGGCTATCTGGATCTGATTGTAACCACTGAATCCATCAAGGAATGAAAAATATCTTTTACCAGCTAGAGAATCCAATACCCGATCCACAAATGGTAATGGAATATGATTTTTTCTTGTTGCCAAGTTTAGGGCTCTATAATCAACACATACCCTCCATTTTCCTCCTTTCTTAGGGACTATGAGCAGAGGTGATACCCATTGGCTATCAGAGATAGGATAGATAAACCCAACTTTTAACAACTTCTGCAATTCTTCTTTAACTATCTCCTTCAAGGCAGGATTGATTCTTCTTTGAGGTTGTCTGAGTGGGCAACACTCTTTCTTCATATAAATACGGTGGGTGCAAACTGCTAGATCTATCCCATGCATATCCTTGTAATCCCATGCAAAATCATTTTTATGAAGTTTTAGCAAGTGCACAAGGGCCTCTTTTTGAGTATCTGATAGATCTTTATTGATATTCAAACATTTATTCAACTCCACTTCTATCTTAATAGTAAGATCAATCTGGTTCATAGAAAAATGAGAAGAAGATAATTCTTGCAGCAACAAAGTATGCAATATATCAGTGGCTGCAGGAAATTCCAAACCTGCAATATTCAGAACCAATTCCTGCAATTTTTGCTCTTCTATTAATTCATTTATCAAGATTTTATAAAGAATTGATTCCTCGTCATATAATTGCATGAGTGGCCCTCGATTAATCATCATAAGGTGATTAATAGAGTCAATTTCCTCAGATTCTTCCCCCAAAATAGGCCAAACGACTTGTTGTTGCTCAAGCTGGGGTTGTGCTGGAGAATACAAGGCTAATGTTTTTGTAGAACTCCCATCTGAAATAGTCATATCCCCCGATCTACATCTAATATATGCACCAGCAGTGGCAAGCCAAGGTCTACCCAAAATGACCGGATATCCTCCCAATGTTGCTTTTGGAAATAAAATCATAAAGTCTACAGGATATTCCCAGGAATCCAAAATAACTACAACATCCTCTATGATACCATCAGGTCTCACTATAGAGCTATCAGCAAGCTATGGAACTATGGGTGTAGGCCTTAAACTATTGATTTCAAGCTGCTTCATTACTTCCCTTGTCATTACATTAATGGCTGCCCCTAAATCAATTAAAACATTTTTTATTTGACTGCCATTAATGACTATACTCGCGACAGGACTACCTAGATCAGAATACTTTGGAATGGCAATTTTGCCTAACATGATATCTGCCAGTTGACCCATAACATGCACTGTTTGTGGATCCTTTTTCTTCCTGCCAGGTTTTTTTAGACATGCTTCTCTCAGTGCCTTACCATATATGGGAACATCTTTTATTGCTTGCAACAATGGAATTTTAACACAAATATGCTTCAGTTGATCAATAATATCAAAGCTTTGTTGTTGTTCTGTAGGAACTTCCTTTTCTTGCAACCTGTGGAGGAATGGTGGCAATACTTGGTTCTGAGGGATTGTATATGTTGGATTAGATATTTCTTGCTCCTCTTGTACTTCAGTGATAACTGGATGAGAGGGATTAGGAAGAGTTGTCCCAGATCGGAGGTGAATGTCATTTAGAGATAAGGAATAGGCTGGGTATTGATTAACATCAGTTGAATAAGCTTGTGGTTGTTGTTGAGACTTAATATTAGGATTTGGAAATGGCTGAGTAGGCAACTGCATTGGTTTAGGTGGTACAACAATGGCTGCAGGAGGAGGTATTAGCGCAAGGGGCTATGGTTGTTGGATAGGCGGCTGATAACCAGAAGATTGGGCATTCCATGGTTGGTTTCCCCTCCATTGGGAAGTAGGTTGCCAGTTCCCTTGAAACTGGTTTCCATGGCCTTGAAGTGGGTACCAGTTCCCTTGTGGCTACTACCACTGTGGCATTTGATTACCAAAATGCTGCCCTTGGCCTTGAGAACCATACCAATTTTGATAATTACCAAAATTTTGAGGATATGGTGATTGCCATTGGTTATTTGGTGCATAAGAATTTCCACTCTAACTAGAAAAAGAAAGTGGATCTGGAGGCGTACCTTGTCTTTGGAAATTTGGTCTTCTTTGAGCAACATAGAAGACTTGCTCGTCCTCACCTTGAATTGGCTTGAAGTCAGGTACCTCGACATTTGCAACCATTTTACATCTGCAATCCTTCTTTCGTTGTTTACAATGAGGACAAAATTCTGCAAGAAATGCATCAGCTTCTTCATGCTTCTTCTTAGCTGCAAGTATATCCAACTGGGTAGCCATATTGTTTATAATGTCCTCCTTAAAGTCCTTTAACAAATGACTAAGCTCCAATCTATAAACTCTAGTTCTAGATGTTGATGATGGTGCTCCTGGTTTAAAACACTTGTTCTTCTTGGAAGAAGATCTAGAATACTTCTTGCAAATTTGTCTTATTTCAGCCCAAGTGGACTGTGTAATGTCACCTCCTCCCATAAGATCCAAAGAATCAGTGCATTCATCACTGATTCCTCTCAAAAATATCAACTTGAGGGAATCTTCATTGAGAGTACTATGCTTGGACTTTTTGACACTAAACAGGAACCTTTCCAGATAATCTTCGAGACTCTCATCTTCAATTTGTGTCATTCTAAAGGTATCATCCCCATGACGATCAGTACCTCTACAATAATCTTTGTATTTTGCAAGAAACAACCGTTTCATCTCATCCCATGTATTGATTGTGCTACTACCCAAGCTCATAAACCATCTCAAGGTTGACTCCTTCAAAGTGGCTGAAATTTTTTTGAGTCTATGGGCATCTATAGTATAGTCAAAACTCCTACAGAGAACATCAAACTCAAACAGAAATGTGTCTGGATCCTCTGTCACCAATCCATAGAATGTAGGGAGTGAAGATGCTGGAATGTTCTTGAGATTAGCATTATCATGCTGATTAGATATGGGAAACTCAAACGTTGGACCTGGTGGTGGTGGAGGATTATTCCCACCAGGAGGTGGGTTCCCTTGCATTGGACTTGTGGGGGTTGTTACTATAGGGAATTCTTCTTCTTGAAGACCAAAGAGGAACTGAAGACTACCTTCCAGAAATTTAGATTCAGGGTGGTTCAAGTTCTATGGGGCTTGGTAAAGTTCAGCAAAAGGATTTATATCTGGAAGTTTATCTTCTGCATTATTAGAATGAGTGCGCATAAATCTACCTCTGGGGTCTCTTCTCTTTCTATGCATGCAGATTCATGAAATTTTTCAAACGATCAGGTAAACCCAAAAACAATTAACTAAAAACTAAAAAGAATAATAACCACAAGAGGTCCTTAGTTTGACACCATCCTCGACAACGACACCAAAAAATGTCTACTCCAACAATAATAATAACTCTAATTGAAGTCTCAACCCAAAGTTTGGACGTTCATCTAGTAAAGTTACTATTTTCATGGCTAGTGCCCATTTAGTTATCAACCCAGGGACGTAATACTTGAAATGGGTCTGCACTAAATATGCACTAAGTTCCTTCAATGGCTATTCTACATTACTGTAGCAACTAACATTATGCGAAAAGGAAAGGTAAGAATGGAAATTATGGAAAGGCTACAGGAAGAACTTCTACATAGTATTCATAAAAACAATGCTAGAAAGATCATGAATAACAAGAATTACTCTGTTCTGGTTTAGCTGCAGGAATTGTCAGTGGACCTGTTTCCAGTGGCTATAGGAACAGTCAAAGCAAGAACTTCTACTGTAACTAAAGAAAAACTAATTTCAATGAGCACACACATAGGATCACTCACCAACTGGGGCCCCTTGGATGAGTGATATCCAGCTTCCTGAAAACTACCTTTAATAGATCATAACAACATAATTTTTATTCATTGCTTCCTGAAAGTGATTACATATTTTGAAAAGAAACACAAGAATGCTTATCAAAAATCCTCTGCTCAATTCCTTTCTATTTTGTCTAACCTCTCAGAAAAAGGAAGAGCCTATTATAAAAGAGAGGATCAACTACAATAGACAGCTCAAATCACGCCCAGAAGAAGAGGCAGATGATTGACTGATAAAGAAGATAACTAGAGCTTGGTTGCAGGAAACGTGGATCTGAACCAAACCACAGTCTTTGCATGTCGTGGTGGTGTTTTGCAAATTCAATGTCCACTAAAGTTAGACTTCAGTAGTGTTGCTTGGCTGTTCCGCCTATGTCGTACCTTGTGCTTTCTCAGCTCCTCTTCAGTTTGATCTTCAGTTATCTCTTGTGTGATCTTTCCTTCTTCAGGTGCGAAAGGAGAATATCCACCGCGACATCATTTATTACCTACACTACAACATATAAGGACATACATATGCATTTTATTTAATTAACACATTTGTTAATTCACATATGATATTACCCTAAATAATCTGCATATCAATAGGAACAAATCACATGGCTGCAGGAATAAATGACATGGCTGCAGGAATTGACCGACAAAATTCAAACACGATTTCATAAGTTCAGGTTTAACACATGGAATACATATAGTCAATTTACAACACATCACTACTATTATGCAAACCAAAAGATGTCAAAAACTTGAGAGTTCCGATGATAAAAATATGACAAAGTCTCGACTTATCAAAATGTACGTGGTACTGCGAGAAAAACGGGACAAATCAACAGCTTCCTCTACCACATTGGAGTCTTGATTAGTTTATGGATGAGTTGTCATTCTATCCATGGCCTTTGGTCATTTAAGTTTTATCCAGTTTGAAGCAAACAATTTCTTTTAACTCTAGGGTAGAGTTTAAGAATTTAGGGTTATTTTCAAAAAACTATTAGCCTGGAGGTTATTTGTGTAATTAAGCAAGCTTTATTAAGGGTCCGAAAAACTTGATTTGAATTGGCAGACTTAATTTTCTTTTGAATGTTAGTGTAGACATTTTATATATGAATGAAATGATATATTTTGCACGGCCTTCAAATCTGTGCGTTTGAATGATAGAGCGAATCTCTGTTGGGATGTATGCTTGTGTGCAGAATATTTTACTTCATTAACAACTTATTATAAGTTTGTGAATTCATTGATTAAGAAAATTAGTGGTACATTGTCGTTTAAATGATTCTGATCCCCTTTGTCCTTTGAGGCATGAGCGAGTATAGATTAGCATTTATGCTACATTGAGTACACTTGGTGAAGTAAGTTTTACATTGAATTGAAATGTTCAAAGTTTAAGTTCATGAGATTTACATTTATGGAGAATTATCTTGTAGCAATCTTTTTGTATTGAAAAATTAATGTGAAATTCTTTCTCTCTTTTGGGTAAAAAGTGTGTTTCTCTGTGAGTTATTTGCATAAAAATTCATTGGATATCATACGAGGAGTTGCACTCTTATGCAGAGGGTAAACTGATACTCGGTTCACCCAATTGTTGGTTTCTTTTTCTTTTCATTAGGGGTATGCATGAGTCATCATTAAAAATATTAAAGGAAAGGCAAATATGTTCGCTAACATCCTTTGTATTTCACTGGGGATTTCTTCCTTGCATGAGATTCTTCTTGTGCTGGGAAACTTGTTTCTTTTCTCTCTTTTGGGGAGGACTTTTGTCCCATTGTGTTTTCTCCTTTTCTCTGTTTGTGAGAGATTCTTTTGGACATGGGTACCTAACATGGCCTTGTAGTCAGGACCCATATTTGCATCTTTGCATCTTTTCACCCACCTAAGCTATGCTTAAGTGGGGGTGTTAGTGTAGGTTTTTTATATTTATTTTTCCTACACATTATTAAGCTTACTTAGGTTATATTAGGATGGTTTATATGAGGACACATGGAATAGTACTACATTTACATGTGTCATTCACCCCTGCATTTGGGTGGTTGAATGTCACACCCTCTTTTGGACTCATTTGCCACCTCCCCATAACCACATGTTTGTCCCTACTTGAGTTGGTTTGCCAAATTTTTGTTCCTACCTGAGTTTGTTTGCCACATGTTTTTCCCTACCTGAGTTTATTTGCCACATGTTTGGCATTTTCCAAGTAGGCACAACTCCCACCTAATTTGGTTATTTGGGAGTTATTATTCCTCTTGGAATTATGTGCCCATATTTTTCTATATAATTAGCACTTACCTCTCTCTTCTGAGGGAATTCAGAACTAACTCAGATGAGTTTATATAAGCTCAGTCAATACAAGGGAGTGTTGATCAATGTTGTATCATTTTTTAGTGTGATAATATCATTATTCTATTATTGCACCATATTCTAGCATTTCATCCTCTTGATTGCTCTCGTGTAGAAGGTTGTTCTTGGTTTTGTAGGTGATCATGGGAGATTGAGTCCATCAGTGACTCTGACACAAACCTAAGCCTAACTGGTATAAGGATAACGAATACTACACCTATCATTGTATTAAGGGTCATGATATGAATAAGTGTATGAAGCTCAAACACCTGGTTCATGACCTCACTAACCAGGGTAAAATTGTCATTGACCCTATCATGGGGAAGTCACCAAATGCTAAGCTTGACATGTATAAGAATACTCTCTTAAAGAATCAAGGAGAAGCTAGTACATCTAACATCGGTCAAGCTTGCACAACCAACAACATTAATTACAATAATTTTCCCTTCAATTATGGTAGTACGGTAGGTTGCATCACTCAAGTGGAGGATCGTGTCAACATGATTCGTGTTAAGGGAGTTGACACTCAATGTGTGATAGCCACCAGGAGAGCCCACATGACAGTTCTTGGTGCCCAACGCCTGCTACTCCCCTAGTGGTCATGTCTATGCAGTATAATATGCCTGAGCATTTAGGAAAAACCCCTACACAAATCTCTATCTTGGATTTGTTAAAAGCCTCACCTACTCATCTAGAGATGCTTACCCAAACATTGCAAGAGGCTCGTGTTCCCAACAATATAGATCCCACATAATTACAAGCCATGGTAGCTTGTGTGTCTTCCACTTATCACCTTAGCTTCACACAATTTTATGCCATGGTCCCCGATCCCAATCATATTCATCCACTAAATATTGAGTCCATTATCAAACACTGTAAGGTAAAATGGGTACTGATCGATAATGGTTATACTCTAAATCTCTGTACATTAAAATTTGTTACTCAGGTGGGGTACACTATTGTGGACATGCATAATCAATGCATCACCATCAAGGCCTATGATAATGCTGAGAGAAGTTTAGTGGGGATAATCAATCTCCCAATCCAAGTAGGCCCAGTAACACAAAACACATTGTACCACATCATTGGTCTTGAACTGCAATTTAATATCCTCCTCATATGTCCATGGATCCATGCCATGTAGGCCATCCTTTCCACTTATCATCAATGCCTCAAATTTCCATACCAATGCTACAAAATCACAATTTATGGTGATTCCCAATCGTTCGAGTACTATTGTTCTCTTGATGATTCATTTCCATAATCACATCATTGCCCATTTATCAACATTGGAACCTCACAAGCTACCTTGTCATCCTCATATGTTGATCCTAATGCCAAACTCACCGTTGCCAAAGAGAAAACTTCCATCTCATCCTCCTTCTCCCAACTCAAGATCAACGAACCTGGTTGTGGCGAACACTCCCTAGAAGGCACTTTCATAGTAGCCACCCTACCTCTAGATCCACATGCTCATGGGAAACCTACTAAGGAGTAGAAGAAGAAAGAACCCGTGGTCCAAAAATGTGGCCCCACCATATTCCAATCCCATGGTGAACTCAACCAAAATGTTATAGAAGGAGATATAAATCAATGGCTCTTCAAAGATGTCTCCATAGATAATGATACCCATCTCAATCCGTTCAAGGAGAAATATCCCATGGCTCACAAATTGGCTACTCAGAAATGGGATTATCAAGGTGGAGAGCTAGGACATGAAGAAAGTGAAATTTGAAGACCTGTTGATCCAACTCCCAATGTTTTCTATCAAGGGCTTGGTTTTGGATGTCTCTCCCATGAAACATCAACTTCAGGTGTCACTTCCAAAAATAATGAAAATGTTTCGGTCGACATTGAAGACATACCTGAGGAGGTTGTCAAACAAGTGTATGACGATATAGATATATCCTCAACCTTTGCAAAGTCTACCCTATTTGACACATTCATTCTCCTAATTGACCTTTTGATTCACCACTCTGAACTCATCAATTGGGGCCAAACTGTTGCACACCTAGACACATTCCAAAATGATACAATGCTCTTGCGATTCTTGGGGGAAATTGAGTGTGCACCATACTATCATCCTGAGTCGAACATAGTGTATAAGTTGAATATGTTGGTTCCCAAATCAACAGATCCTAAAACCTAAAGGATTAGCCACTTTCTCATCAATGGGTTTAAGATAGGACTTGGCCAGCGAACAAGATTTAGTTTCAGGACTGAAATATTTTACACTTTTGACTCTGCAGGACCAAGGTGGGTGTACCTCAACAATATCTAAACATACTACTCTAATACATACATAGACATTGTTGTTAAAGTATATTTCTCAATGAAAACATATCGAGGAAAGCTTATGAACTCTAGATTTTGGCAGCAATCTTGGTTTTAAACCTTCACTCAGTGATTGGGACTAGTTTTTACACTAGCCCTAATCCTTTACCTACTCTTACAAACAAAAATGAAATGATGTTTGATGAAGATGACCCTAAAACAATTCAAGAAGAGAAGACCAATGCTTATCCTATGGTGAACATAGTCTATCTATAGATAAATCATAAACTACCGCAATATATCATCATTTAATAACATTAAAACATCTCACGACTTGCATGTTATGCTTGCTAGAATCATAACAAACATAATCATATCTACCATGCACACACTACAATAATCTTGAAATAGAATTTAACCCTTTCTTTAAAAGAAACCCATTACCAAGAGAACACGTTCCCCATTGAAGAAGACAAATCAATGTGTCATTAACACAAAGACTCATACAACATGCATACAGAAGATAGGACAATATGAAACTACTATTCTCTTTCATTAACTTTCAAAAAAGGATTGGTACATTATAACAAAAGTTCATAACATCTATAGAAAGGAAATGTTCTATCTCTATTGCTTTCAAACTATCTCCTAATGCAGTCTACTTCTCAAAATTTTAGGATCTTTTCCTACTGGCTCTTATTTCCCTTTTATAGGATAAGGGAGGAAAACAAGCTTCAAACCGAGTAGGACACATGTCAAAAAATAACTGCCTTATAAAATAAAATATGCCATAAGGCATTTTGTTACAAGTAAAGACAAAATCCTTCTGGAAGCATGAGAGAAGGTGGTTGGAGTAACAACTTCTTGGGATCAATGCAACAAGCCTGGAAGGAGTGGTTCTAATGTGTCCTAATTATGCATTTCCTATCACTGTAAAAAAAAAAAGTTTGGTGCTGAAGGCAATGTGGCACTGGAGCTGGTGCATGTTGCATGTCTAACCAAAATGCACCTGCAAAAAGATGTCTTGCAAAAACAATGAGGCAAACCAAAATGATAGAGATGGTTGCTATTCATCTTCTGGTTGATCTTCTTCTAACGAACAATAGTGTTTGTGCTAGTTGTTAATTTTCTCTATGGTGGGCCAAGCAAAAGCTTTCAAATCCTGTAATTTATTTATTGCTTCTTTTGTCTTATGGGCGGGCATAGTTGCAACCTCCACAATGAGTTTGTAGCAAAAAGAATCAATTCCAAGAATTCTATCAATAATCAAATGATAAGTGTCCTTTTGATTGGGGTCTCCTCCCACTAATAAATTCAAAACTGCATTGATTTATTCTTCAAAATCAAGCTTCCACCTGTCCAAATATTTGATTTGGTCATCCTCAGTCAAAATCTTAGTGATATCCCACTTTTGGAGACCCCTAAATAATGTCATTTTCTCCTTTAATAATTTGTCTTCATCTTCTATATGTGAGATCTCTTTTATCATTGTGTTATAATTTTTCCAAGTTATCCCCACAACTTGGGGTGTAGAAGACACACTTTTTTATTAGTAGAGCACTTCTTTCAAAATGGTGGCTTTAGGATGCCACGTAGATTTCAATGGTTGAAAGAATGAAATCAAGTTCACCAACTACGTATGCACCGGGGAAACAAAAGAATAGGAGGCATGTACCTCATCCATCTTACTCAACATTTTGTTAGTGATCTATAAAATTGTTGCCTTTCTGATTTCTAGACATTTATTTTCTGCATCTTCTTTCATCTTTTGCAAATCCTGAGGATTTTGTTCTATTTTTAATGCAAAGGAAGAATCCCTCATTGCAATTTCTTTCTTCAGCTTAACATTTTTAATGTACAACTCATTGTGATTGGCAAAAAGGGCAGTATGTTGCATCTTCAGAAGATCATGTTGTTTTTCCTCCTCTTATGTAGTTGCTTTAACAAAATATGAGGCATGAAATTCCAATGTGGCTGCCTCCAATGTTGTGGTATCTACGAGTGTCCTAACAATGGCATCACCCACCCTTTGTTCTACTTTGTACAACAAAATTTTCCTCTTTGTGCTAGGAGCCTTTACCCATTGTGCAAATTCTTTTATGCTTGGGTTGAATCGCAAGCCATATTTTCCAAATTCTTGGGCATATATGGAATTTTCTTACCTCATCACTTTATCTAAAATAAATATTTTTTCCATTTTCCACCCCGGGATTATCATCATGACACTGGTCTTTATCATTTGTCTAGCCTCCTCAATGGTGCAATCAACCTTCTCTTTATCAAAATTGATCATCTCTTCATCTGACACGCCCTTTATTTTTTCCTACAACCAAAAAGCTTTTAACTCTAGTATCTTGATGAAATTGTCATCAGACAAAAATTGCACTGCAGCAATGAGTCCCTCATCTTTGACCTTTTCCTCATAGAAAATTAGGCACAATTTCCCTATCCTCATCATCGATCACATTAGCAAAATCAACATCTTGAAAAGTTTCTCTAGGAGGAGAAGGGGGAGGGACATTTGCATCCACTTCATCATTAATTATTTCAACGAAATCTGACAAAACTGCCTTTCCTTTTTCTACTTTTTTTACAACCTTTACAGCTGGCTGACTCACCTAAGGAATTTTTTGAGAGGGGGCAAGATGGGTAGACTCTCCTGTCAAAATTTCCTTTCCTTTTCTATCTTTTGGGGGCTCATAGGTAGGCCTCTCTTCTTCAACTCCAGCCAGTGGCTACTCTGCCTGTGCATCGTTTACAATTTCCTCAAAATATTTTTAATTTACACAACATCCTTGTAAAATCATTATTAATATTAGAACAAAATCATTGGATATTGGGGTCCCTCTGCCTTCTTTCTTGCTCCATCCTCTTAAGAATATCCCATTTCTTCCTTTTTTGAATGGCATAACTAGGGCAACAATTTCTGATCAGATCTTCATAGTCATCATATTCATGGTAGATACCTTTCACTTTTATTTTTTGTTATCTAAGCTCATTTATGTATCCCTTCGGGTCATATACCCAAGCTTTTCCAACCTTAAGGTGATAGGTATCCATAAAAAAGTCTTGCACTTTCTCTAGTGTCTCACTTCCCATAGAAAAATCTTCATATACAGTGAGTCGAGGGAGGTGTGTCCCCTTTTTCTCTATTTGAATCCATTTCTTCTCCATCCATAACATCTGCCACATGAATTCAAGGAAAGCCAACCTTGGGGAAATAGCAAGTGGTAGAATGTGAGGTGGCTGAAAGAATCCATATACCCTTATAATTGTTCAATAAGAATACAAGAAAAAATCTCCAAAATTATGGGTGAATGCACCCTCTAGGAATTGTACATTTGGCTTTACATCTCTAACTCTTAACACTTTTACAATGTCCTTGGGCAACCTTATAATTTGGAACCCACACTGTCCTAATACCTTCACCACAAAATGATCAAAGAATGCAAAATAGTTAGACCACCTGGATCCCTTGTCCCATACCTATGTCTGCCTTTGAACTCGCCACTTGCTGCTTGAATGAGGATCAAACACGTTTATCTTCAAAGCTGCATGCCAATCAGTCCTATTTTGGGAGAGAGTTAGGTAGCACAATAATGAATAATATTTAAAATCTAATGGGGCTTTCTCATCCTTTGCATTCATAAGCCCTTCATGCAGCTTATCTTGAATGTATGTTGCAAAATCATACAATTCATTGGATTGTGGGTGTTGGATCTTCATTAACATCATCATGAAATCTATGGGCAACTTTGATATTCCAGAGTCCACCCCCAAAACCCGACAAAGAGCATAATATGTCTTTACAAAATAATTTTCAAATGTCACTAGGTCAAAGGGTTCCTTCTCAATATTCAAAATGCAATTCTTGCTCGCCTGGCACATCCTTTTTCTATAGTGAGGAATATCTTCTCTCCTGAAGAAATCCTTCTTGATTCCATACTCTACATTTAACCTCTCTAAATCAATTTCCTTGAGGGCACTTTTGTTTAAATCAAAACATTGAATTTTGGCATCCCTAGCCACATCAACCAAAATGTGTCCAGTTGTTGTCCTGATTGTCGTGCTCTCAAGATGATATTGTTTCCCCAATTGCTTGATAAGAAGTGGCTCCACAAAAAAATTGGGGACAACAAGTTTGGCTAGGTCCAAATTCCAGTAGTTTGACATAGGTGTGGGCTTATCCCTGTTGCCATAAAAGTAGTAGAATATGTCCCACCCCTTCTTAGTGGTAATGGCATCTCTACATTTTGAAGACGTATATGATAATACATTTTTTGTTGTCTCCTACATTGTAGACCCCTTAAAGAGCTCCAACAAATCTTGATGCAAACCCCTTGCATCTCTCCTCTTCTTCTTCTCCATTTCCTGCAATTTCTTCTCAACTTCCTCAACCATTTCTTTAGCACTTTTGGCAAGAACTGATATAGTAGGGCCTTGTAAGGGTAGTACATCCTACGTAGGAGGGGGGTTCTCAGCAACAAGAGGGTTTTCTTCAATTGGAGGGTTTCCAGCAGTAGGTGGAGATTGCTCATATGATGAAGTGACAACTTTCTTGGTGGGAGCCCTCCTTCATTTTGGCTTTGGGGACTTAGCTTAAGGAGAAGGGTTGGGCTCATCAACAAGTGGCTCCTGCTCAAGAGACAAGGTGACGGTTTTCTTGGGTTCCCTTTCTCCTATTTGGTTTGGAGGATTCCTCTTGAACAAGCTAGCTCGATTCCACACTTGGAGGATTTGGTTCAATGGATGGAGGGTTAGGCTCAACAACCAGTTCATTAGAAATTGCAGGGGATGTATGAATCACTGCAATTGGGACAACTTGGGTGATTTGTGGGGTGGCAACTCTCTTTTTGCTAGATTTTGAGGCCTCTCCTATTTCAGAAGTCTTCTCTAAGAGCTTGGGGAAGTTGTTTCTTTCCTCTCAGGGGCCATCTCTACATCTAGGGATTCGAATTATAATTATACTCGATCTACTAACCCTATAAAAATTTCTTGAGCTTTTCCTAATCCTTCAACAAAACCACAGAGCTCTAGGGATTCACAATTAATTGCTTTTTAATGTTCAAGGATGCAATTTAACTTCTAATAATTTGCTTCTATTCGCCTGAAATTGCTCTTCACTCGCTCTCTTGAATGTTTGGTGCATAAATGAGCCACATAAATTGGTTTTATTGATCGCAAGATGGCTGCCATTAATTCCTTCGTGCAAGCTCCGTGAGTTGGTAGGTTGAAATTTTAAACTCAACCATTGATCTGAGAATGGATGATCATGATTGCATCTTTGACCTCTTTTGACTGCTAACATGACGCCTTCTAATTCTCCCTTTGCCACCCTTTGTTTTTTCTTATTTTCCAAAGTTCTACCTTTAATATTTGTTGCCACCTTTATGTATGCTATTTCTCCCTGCGGGATAGCAGGATAGCGAGGCTTCATATTTTCATCATCTTGCTACCTCGCAGGGTCATTTTTCTTCAATCCTCCTTGCTATGGGGTAGCAAGGGCTATCTATTCCTTCATTACTCTTATTTATCCTGCTACCTCGTGGTGACATTATCTTCTTCATGTTTGGATTGTGGGGTCAAGGTTTTCTCTTAACACTTGTACCATCCCACTAGCCCGCATGATATCTACTAAGGCCTTTTGACCCCCATGGGGTGAATTTGTTTTTATTTTTAAGATTAATCCTGTCTGCCCGTGAGGCTTTCTCTTCTTTATTTTTATCTTTGCATGGTGGCGGGGCAACCACTTCTTTCCTTTACATCGGTCTTGTCTCCCTAGCTCGTGGTGACATCTTAATTGATATCATAGCCACATGGGGTGGTGAGATGACCTATTTATCTCAGTGGTATATGCTATCATGCCAGCCTGTAGGATATCTATTGCCTTTGATCAACCCTTGCAGGGTTGTGGGGCCACCCAATTCACTGCGCCTTACATACATCTCACTACCCCGCGGGATGTAACTACCTGGAAAAGAAGCCGCGTGGGGTGAAGGTTTTCTCCTTGCTAGTAAACATCCCACTACTCCACAATGCTTCTCCTAAAGATAAATGGACCTTGCAGGGTGACAGAGAGGGGCATAAAACTCAAACCCCCACCATCCCACATAATTTTAAACTGCCTTAAGGTCGTCACTTAAGTGACAAATTTGGCATGTGGACCCTATTTGAGGGTAAACGAGGTCATAGGATTTAAAAGTGTTAGGATAATAAGGACTTAAGGACTTAAGGAGAAATAGTAAAATTCAACCCCCATGTTTAAATGGTAACTGACTTGAAATTAAAAGCCTAGCACACGGGGCCGATCACAGGACGATTAGAAACCCTTTTGACAACAACTTAAGAGATAGCAACCTGCCATTGCCGGTCAATAACGAATTAGAAGGGGGGATGGAGCATCTTAACTAAGGCATATAAAACCCTAACCCTACAAGGATTTTCAAAAACCCTAACCTACAGAGGTACTTAGGAGACAAAAGGGCAAGGACAAATAGTAAAATTTGCACTTCTAACAGGATCCTCAAGGTTACTTCAGGGAAGAGGGGATCCTTAACTGCAAAAGTGAAAAATAATTAAAAGATCAAGAGTCTCATGGTGAAAACCTTTCTGAGGCACTTATAGACCATAAAATAGTAAAAATAAAGGGTGTATCTTTTGGTGAAAACCTCTCTAAGGTGCCAAAAGATGAGGACTCCCTTCTTCCCCTCATTGATACACATGTTCCTAACAGGTCACCAATTCTCATGTATCAGACTAAAGAGATAAATTTGGGTACTACAGATAACCCACACATTACTCATGTAGTTACTTCTCTATATGATGATGAATTTCAGGTTTTCTCTGAAATCCTTCATAAGTGGCCCATCAACTTCGCATGATCTTATGAAGACATGCCTAACCTCGATCTTGAACTAGTAGTCCATCACTTGGTAGTAGATCCAAATGCCAAACCTATTAAATAGAAACTACATAAGATGCATCCCAAAATCGCACTATTGGTCAAAGGAGAGTTAGAAAAGCTCTTAGAGGTCAAGTTCATCCAACCAATTGATTACTCAAAATGGATCTCCAATATGGTACCTATCTATAAGCCCTGTGGTGCCATTAGAGTATGTACATATTTCAGGTATCTTAATAAGGCATATCCAAAAGATGATTTTCCACTTCCAAATATTGACATTCTTGTTGATTTGACAGAAGGGCATCAAATGTTTTCTCTTATGAACAAATTTTCTGGGTTTCCAAATAAAGATGGCAAAAGAAGCAACATAGAACAATGTTTACCATTTCGTGAGGAACTTTTTGTCACCAGGTCATGCCTTTTGGTCTAAAAAATGTAGATGCCACGTATCAACGTACAATGACAGTAATTTTTCATAACCTTATGCTCAAAATATTAGAAGATAATATGGATGACATATTGGGTAAATCAAAGACAAGAGCAGAGCATCTAACTATCCTCGAGTAGATATTTGAACACCTGGATAAATATAAGTTGCACCTAAACCCTAAAAAGTGTGTTTTTAGAGTTACATCAGGTAAGCTCCTAGGGTTCATAGTGTTTAGGCGCAAAATTGAAGTTGATCCTAAGAAAGTCAAAGCAATCTTAGAGATGCATCCTCCCAGAACATTAAAAAATTTGTGAAGCCTACAAGGAAAATTACAGTTCGTTTGGTGTTTTATTGCTCAACTTGTAGATAAGTGTTAGCCATTTACTCATCTCATCAGAAAAGGTGCAAAATTTAAGTGGGATGCCCAATGCCAACAAGCATTTGATAACATAAAGGAATACCTGGATCATCCTCTAGTTTTAATGCCACCCATCCCAGGTCGACCTTTTCTACTGTATATCTCAGTCACTCTAACTGTTGTGGGGGCACTTCTAACCCAACATGTTGATCAGGGGAAAGAATGAGAAATTTACTACATCAGTTGGACCTTGGTAAGCTATGAGCTCAATTAGTCTCCCAAGGAAAAAACATGTCTAGCTGTCATCTTTTGCTTGCAAAAACTTCGACACTGCATGTTAAGTCATACTGTCAAGCTCATCTGCAAGATTGATCCTCTGAAATACTTGTTATCCAAGACAACCCTCATTGGTCATATGGCCAAGTGGGTCATATTTCTCAATGAATTTGACATTTAGTATGTGAACAAAAAGGCCATCAAAGGACATGTCATTGCAAACCAGTTAGTTGAAACACCCTTGGTTGATGCTTACCCATTGATCACAAAATTACCATATGAATATGTATGCACGGTCACCACACAACCCCCCTGGAAGCTCTATTTTGACAGTTCTCTCACTCAGAAAGGATTGGGGGCAGATTTCTTATTTTGTTACTCTTCAAGGTGATCTCATCCATAAGTCCTTCAAGTTGTCTTTCCCATGCACCAATAATATTGTTGAATATGAAGGACTCGTCATTGCTCTCAAGACAACTATTCGATGGAACATCACATATATCCTCATCTATGGAGATTCGTAATTAGTCATTTGATGGGTAAATGATGAGTAACCAAACTAAAGATGATAAACTCCTACCTTACAAAAGGATGGTTGATGATCTCAAACAAAACTTTTAGAACATCATATTTGATCAGATCTCTAGGGCTTAGAACATAGCGGCCGATGCAATGGCCACCATTGGATCTCAAAACATAGCGGCCGATGCAATGGCCACCACTGGATCTCAAAACATAGCGGTCGATGCAATGGCCACCATTGGATCTCTTCTCACTATCGAATCAGATAGCCCTAAATATGAGTTCTTGGTTGAAAAACTCCTCTAGCTAGCATTTGAAACATCACATACAAAAATGGTGTGCAACATCATTAGACCCCAATCACCCTGGAATCATGACATACATGCATACCTTAAAGATGATACCCTTCTACCTAACACATCCCGTAACGAACATTGAAACCTCATCCATCATTATTCCCGATTCATCCTTATAAGAAACAATCTATATCGTCGCAACTACCATGACATCCTCGCTAGATGTTTAAATTCAAATATAACTATTTTTGTGATGAAAGAAGTGAACACTGGAACTTGTGGCGCTCATATGAGTGGATATGTTCTTTCCAAATAGCTCTTAAGAGTGGGATATTACTCAACCACCATGGAACATGATTGTTGTGAATTCATCAAGAAGTATGTACCCTGTCAGCGGCACAAAGACCCGATCCATGTTCCAGCATAGGATTTGCAGCCCATTAAAATGCCATGGACCTTTTCTACATGGGGTCTAGACCTCATTGGTAAGGTCCATCCTCCTTCCTCCAATGGGCACACGTTTATCATTGTAGCTACCCAATACTTCACCAAGTGGGTTGAGGCCATCCCTCTCACCCTCACCACTAGTGTCCAAGTGTCCAAGTTTATCCTGTATCACATCATTTGTCACTATTGACTTCCCTCCACCATAATTACTAACAATGAAACCCCATTTAAACCAACATATGCGTAATCTCTATTCCACATTTCACATCCAACATCGTTATTCCACTCCATATTAACCTCAAGGGAACGAGTAGGCTGAGGCAACCAATACAACCCTACTTTGCATCCTCAAGAAGGTTGTCAATGAAATTGGTTGTGACTAGCACCTCCACCTAAATCCCACCCTTTGGGCTTATCGCACCAGTATTCAAACTCCCACTGGAGCCACACCATACTCCCTTGTCTATGGTGCATAAGAAATCTTACTGATCAAGGTTGAACTACCATCAATGTGTATATCCCTAAAAGAGTTTGTTTCTAATGAAGACTATAGAGTGGCACGACTAGCTTAGCTTGATCTTCAAGATGAACATCATTAGAAATCCTATGATCATCTACAAATCTGTTAGACCCAACTCAAAAAAAATATCAGAAGAGAGTTCACCCTCGTGATTTTGAAGTAGGTGATCTATTCTTTGGAGAAAATCTACGAAATCAACAGGACCAAGAGAAGAAAGAAAAGTTTGAAGGTAACTAATGTGGTAACAACAAAGAATTTTTTAGGGGCCTATCAGTTATCAATTCCAGAAGGGGAGCCTCTCAATGACCCCCTCAATATCTCACACCTGAAGAGATTCTATGCATAGTCCGTGACAATGTACCTCATGTTCAAAAATTAAAAAAATACAAAAAAATTGAAAAATATAAAAAATGTAAAAAGAAAAGAAAAAAGAAAAAAATAACAAAAATAGTAAAGAGAAATAAGTTCATCCTCTGGTGAAAACCACTTTTGTTGGTGCCTTGGGCATGTACATATGGTGAAAACTTGGCAACATGCGCTATGCATAAAGGGCAGTTCCATTATCCTTTAGTTTTCCACATCCACCTTCCGCGATGTGGTATTTGTCATTACCCACCCTCATTCATATCTCCATCGCATCCATCTTTTCCAATGTGGTACCCCATGTTACTCACATTTTCCTCGTCCATCATTTGCATCCATTAGCTCCACCTTACACTTCGCTTATCCATAATCATTTGTAAATAGGTTCCGCACTTGGTTATCTATGCATAGTGTCTTGCTTATCTTGTATATTCCTTTTGTCTTCTCCTTGGTCACCATGTCAGTTGTATATAGAAGTGCCTTGTATGTGGATGTCATTGTACATATGCATGAGTTGGTCATGTCCTTCAAGATCATGTCCTATCACCTCATTCTTTAACAATTATCCTTTAGCATCTTTGTCATCACGATCTTATCAGGTCTCTCTTTGTCAGTCAACCTCATCGATCTCTCATCCAATCATTAGTCTTGGCAAGATGTATTTTTCCTCTAGTCAGACAACAACATCAATCCTCATCCATCTGTCATCCTTTGGCAAAACATATCTAAGACACTCATTTTGGCTTTGATTCTTTTTTATCTTTGTTTTATCTTTTTAGAGCTCCTTTGTTTTGTTTCCTCTTGGTCGCCCTGATCCTTTATGTCGTGGTGCGCTAGGAATAACAAAATCAAGGGTATGTTCTTGTTGGTTTTGGTTTTTGCTTGGCAGGTTTTCTGGACGTGTTCCTTGTTGTACCTGAAGAAGTTGAGAAAATACAACTTCAGAGATCCCAAGAACACCTACATGCAAATACCTGTCACAAGAGAAGAATGGAAGCACATAAAGCAAAAAAGCATAAATGCTCTGAAGAAGAAAATTATCATTCATAAAGGGAATCAATTTGAATGAACAAGTACAATACAATCCTTCACTAGTACATTCGGGTCAAAATTTTGACGGCAAATCATCAGAATTCCGACGAATTTTTGTCGCACTACTGACAAAAAAAGTTGTCAAAAACTTTTTGTCAGAAGTTTCGACTATCCTTGTGGTCATCGCAATTCCGACATCAACCCCATCCTTTCCGACGGCTGCCATTGATACTCATACCCAGAAAGAATACCGTCTCGATCTGGGGCTACCGTCGGAATTCCGACATCAAAGCATAAAAATTCCGACAGAGGAGTGTTGTCAGATGCACAACATCCTCGTCGGAACTCTCCTGGAGGTCGTCGTAATTTTAACCCTTTGGTGTCAGAATTACGACGACCTCCAGGAGAGCTCCGACGAGGATGCTGTGCATCCGACGACACTCCTCTGTCAGAATTTTTATGCTTTGATGTCGGAATTCTTATTGTAGGCCAATTTTTTAGAAAAAATTTTTTTATAGAAAAAGATTGGCATTGGTATCTCTATTCTATCTCTCTTCTCTATCCCTCTCTACTATCTCTCTTCTCTCTCCCCTCCCTAGGTCTCTTTCTCCATCCCTCTCTTCTTCTCTCCCTCTCTACTTCTCTTTCTCTACCCTCTCCAGGTCATTATCTCTTCCTCTCACCCTCTCTCTCTCTCTCACCTCTAGTCTGTGCATATGAGCCTTTCAAACCCACTCGGGGGTAAAATAGCCCTAAGTTGGCCTTATTTTGAGGAAAAATGCAAACATTTAAAGGATAAAATCAGTAATTTTCTACATTGTCGACCCCAATCCATGCAAACCTTCTTGTTATTTGCGCCTAAATCTGTGCATGAGAGGAGTCCAAACCCACTTAGCAAGAGAAGAGCACCTTAAGTCAGCTAGAAGGAAGGTAAATTCATGAATTTAATAAACAATTATTGGGCTCGCCGACCTATGGAGGTGAAATGAAGGCAAAGGTAAAAAGGAAGCATATAAAACAAAGATCAAATGCTCATAAAATTCAATTTGCAACCAATTAAGAGGAGAAGAATTAGGGAGCAGGTCTATGAATTAGGGTATAAAATCAGATTAAATTTATTTGTGATGCATTATTGTTTTTCATTTCATTCACGATATGTTCTTTCTTGCTTTCAGGATGTGAGGACTTCATTACAAGGAAAAGAACACCTTACCCAGCACGTAGAGCATGCCAACATCATGCTTTAATGCAAGGATGAAGACACTTGATGAAAGGAGGCTTCAAGGCATGAAAGAGGACATTGGCATCATGGAGGGTTTTCACATCAATATCAACACCAAGATTCATGAGTTTAGGATGGCAACATGAGGAGCTAAACCTATTCAAAGCTTTCAACAATGCAATACAAAGGAAGGAGCATCTCAAGGCGCAAGGACAATGTCAAATGATGATCAAGATATTATGAGGATTCAACAAGGAAGAAACAGAAGACTATCTTGCATTCCCTTCAAAAATCCAAGAATAGCAATCAGTAGAATAAGGAGAAATCAATAAGGATTGCTTTAAAATGAAGGGATCTACAACACGATAGGCCATATGTAAGACATCAATCACCAATGGTTAAGGTATTCAAGTCAGAGTTACAAAGGTGATCAAGGTTGGATAGATCAAGAATAAGTGGGTTCTACATCAAGCCTAGGCATTACAAAGTCTATATCAAACATATTCACCAAGGTGAATTACACCACAAAGAGGTAGATTTTTGAATCTCAAAGAGGATTTTATCAAAGCAAGCCATTCAAGTCAAGTATATGCACCATGAAGTTGAAGCAAGCATCATCGGTATGGAGATGCAACAAAAGGAGGACCAAGCATCATCAAACATATACTTCATTAAGCACACGGTCACATAAAAGGATCAAGAACTATCAGGAAGATGGAAGGACACAAACATGATCAAGTAGATAGTTTCAGAAGAATTAATCAAAAGCTAAGGACTTGATCATCTAGATGATACAATTTGGGAATATGTCCCACCACCTTCATCATGTTGAGAAAACTAGATAATGTTGAGTATCAAGAGATATTTTCTCAATCACATAAGCTTTGTGATGATCAACTTGGCAAGTTGAGTTGGCATCCAATCATCGTCAACCTAATCAAGTGAAGCCACATTGACATGTCCAAGTTCATCGTACTTGATTCATCTAATGAATGAGCTAGTGACACATTGCAATGCATCAAAGTTTGTTCAAGCATACCTAACCTATTTCCTCATTGGTTAGAATTCAAGGTGGACATGTGTCCTATTCAATGTAATTAAATTGACTAGAATGGAGTTTGTTATAACAAGCCCTAATTAGGGTTTCACTATATTATCTTGACTGTTGATTTGATAGTCAATCTGGGTCATTCATTATAATGGGGGTCTATAAAAGGCCTAGCCTTTTCATTTGTAAAGGTTAATAGTTGCTAGTCAACAATTAATAGTTCATAGATAGCAGTTAGATAGCAAGTATAGTAGAGTAGGAGGAAAGAAGGAATTGTTGCCAAGACTTGTTGATTTTAATACATGATCTTCATTGAAGCATGGTGGATTTCTACGTGTAATTTCTACATGTTGCATGGCTTCTTGTTACTTCTCAAGTTTAGATAAATTTCATATATTGCAATGGAGAAATGTGATGATTTCTTGATGGAATTCCTGTTCATACTATTTGTAATTTGCTGGTTGTAAGTTGCATTATACGGTTAGTCTAAACTTCATTAAGCATAAGTTCAATTGTGAATGTTCACTTAAATTGCGCTAGTTTTGGGTATTCGAATGAATGTTCATGATATGAAAACCCTTCGTTATTCCTTAGAAGATTGCATTAGTTTTGTGTACTTGTTTCTGCATGGCAAAGCAAAGCTTGATTATGGAATTCGTCTATCAAATCATCATCCTTTATTGTCATTGTTCTTAGGATTAAATTAGATCTCTAAACCCTTTATCTCTTTTGTCTTTTATTTTCCAAGCAAGTTAGTGTAGAGTCCAAGTTCCGGTAGAGTTCAAGAAAAATGTAAGCCCCCTTGCGATTCCAGCAAAATCACACCATATTCACTAAGTCTATCCCATGCAATTAAGTTGCATAGTTCGTATTGTAAACCTTGGAGTTGCTTTGATTGATCACTTTGTTTAGCATTCAAAGTTTCTTTGTTCAAGAGATGATAGAATACCTTGGTATTTTATTGTGTTCGCAGTGCATAAAAAAACATCAATAGGTGGTTCTAGATGAAAGATAGTTGTGGGTTTGCATGCATGTTTAGTGCATGATTCAAGGAGGTTGTTTGCAACTTTCTCGTTGAGGAGATGTTGGTATGCAATCATTAGTCCCTCATCATCTCTACATTATTTTCTTGATGGATTCCTTGACTAGTGGAATTGTTTGGCAAATCGGATTTGGAGTTGATTTGGTGTCTTTGTCTTGAGATCCATATGGTATTTCTTTGTATCTCAGTTTGCAAGTTATTGATGTGATGATGAGTTTTACATGCGTCATTGTTTTAGATCTACAAGTTACGCAGTTGTATGGATTTAATCCACCCATTGGTGATGCAGAGCCCTTGTTGTTGAGACAAGATCCTTCACTCAAGAACCCCAAACAAGGACCCTGCAACTTCTACAAAGGCATCAAGGGTTGGATTTGTTTCAATTTTATTGTTTTCATACCTCTCCCCATACTAAGCCATCTGGACAATGCCAATCCCACAGTCTCTCACAAAAGTCTCTCAGGACTCAAAGGCCACTACACCCAACCAAAGGTGGACACACACTTCCTAAGGCAATGGGGACCTCCAATACCTTGATTTACTATCATATAGGGTCAATAGACCCGTTCCAATCATCAAGCATGATGTATTGAGAAAAATTAGTATTGCTGCTACAATTAGGCTTGTTACGCCTAGTAGCCCTGCCAGTCTGAAAAACTTAAGGTTTCTTGTTAATTTCTCAAAAGACCTTTGCAACTGAGAGAGGATTTTGTTTCATTCAAGTGAGTTCCAAAATATTCCAAAAGGGTTTGGGCAGATCCAATGTCTAAGGGTTATAAACCCAACTTCACTCCTAGGCCTAATAGCCCTAATTAGGCCACCTTAACAAAGGAAGTATACTCAAAACTTGTTGCCTGGGAAAATTAAGACCTGATACATGTGGGGGACATGGATACAATATAAATTACCAAGTTATAGCCCTTGGTTCCACCGCTATCATCATTTGTGGGGTCGAATGCATACCCAGCCAAGGTGGTCACATAGAGATGCCCACCTCTAAAACTTCAAACCCTCGCCTTTACCTGTCACTTCCCTGCAAAAGGTCTTGGAAATATTAAATTTAATTTTCACCACTTTCTTCACCCCAAAGGCCATACAAATCCCATGAGGTATCAGCAAGAAAAACTCATATTTGCTGTCAAACCCTAGGTAGACTGTCAAATCCGGGGTACCTTCACAAAAAACCACTTTTCTCACAGCTCCGGAAGAGTTAGAGGCTCAGACTTGTTGCATTGGAAAGGTAAGACATGTGAATTTCATATTCAAAAGGTTTTATGCCCTGGAGAAAGCCGTACTATACAAAATATGGGAAATAGTAGCAAAATGTAGGAAAAAGACAGATTTTTATTGGTTTCTTTGTTCACAAAACTTTCATTTTCCTTCAACAACCTTTCCAAAGGTTGGAATTAGACCTTTAATGACCCTTCCAATAGTTATCAACTGATTTTGGAAACCAACATGGCGGTTTGGAGGAAGTTGCAATTTTGGGTTAAAAGTTGTCATAGTTGCTTGACAACTTTTGACAACTTTTGACATTTTGTCCTCCTAAACACACCTAGACACTAATTGAACCCTAAGACACTTAAAACTCTTCAAATTCACTAAAAATTCCTTCAAGGCATGAATAACCCCAATTTCCATATACCCAAGGTGGTTTATAACACACCTACCTAGGGCATAGGCTTACAAGGTGGCGTGACTTATTACATCAACATGAAAATAAACCAAAACTATCCTTAAGTGTTTCAAAACCTGAAAAACCAATCAAGAGGAGTTTGATTCTTCAAGAATCCCATGATTTGAATTTGAAGATTCCCCTGCATCAATTGGCTATAGTGAGATGACTTGAATGTGGACTGTCTATATCCACAAATCTATGGTCATTTGTGCATTGGTATGTTGCAGTGGGATGGGAGGAAGGAATATTAGAGTACCTAGATAGTTATATATTGCCACTCTTAGTGTGGGCCACTATTAAGGGATTCTTGAATGGTCATGGAAGGCATACAATTTAGTTTGCAACAATAAAGTTCCCTCAGAGGGCATGATGCCAAGCTTTTTTTTGGGGAGTTACCTCCCCATTTGATGGGGAAGTTGTAGCTTTTTGGACAAGACTTGGCTTTGATTGTGAAAGTTATGCTTGCATGATTATGAAAGGATATAAGTTTTACATGTAGGATCTAGATGCTTTCTTTCCTTACCTATGCGGGGAGAGATTTTCCTTCAAATCATGCCCAGCCAAGGTAAACCTCTTTGGAATAATAATAACAAGCATTTCTTTAACAAAGTAGATTATATATAAGAGCAGTATATGCATGGATTTACAAAAGTGTCATGCAGAATGTAGCTCTATACCTTGTTACTTAGAAACAAAAGTTCTTCTCCGTGTTCATTTTTCCATGATATAACTTGACCTTGGGCAACCTTTTGACTGTCAAGAAGTGATTGCCTCAGATGAAAGTAGTGATAAATGTCACTATCAACAAAAGAACAACCAATAAATGATAAATTTGCAGTGAGATCATAGTGCCTAAATCAGTCTAAAAGCTTATAAGGATCAGAACCAAGCCATATAAGCTTCAAGAACAATTTGAGAGCATCAAAGTCATCTACCAGACATTAGAAATTGTCAAATCAATGACACATTCATATCAAGCATCTTTACTTTTTTGAAAAGTTGAGCACATTTCAGATCTAGATGACACCATAATGACTTTGATTTCCTCTTGCAAGATATTCCTCCATCATGTATTGCTTCATCGAAGTTCAAATTTTCCTCTTCAAGGGCTCTCAATGATTCTCTATATAGGATTCTTCGTGTCTATGCGATCCACTTTATTGGGAGGCCTACTTAAACATTTCACATCTGTTTGTGGACTCTCACCTTTCAAACATTTCACATCTCATAATTGAGCTTCGCTTTTTTTCGAGAATAGTTTAATAATCTCTACTTAACAGGGCCAACCACGTGAAGGTGGAAGCTCATTTGGCCCCTCCCCCCCCCCCTAACATCACTCTAAATTCCCCGTTAACATCTAACATTCATTCATTCTTTCATCCATTATTAAAATATAACATTCATTCATTATCACATAACGTTCATTAACACATAAAATTCATTAACTTTCATTAAAACGCAACATTCATCAATAATCATCAACACATATCATTCATGAACATTCATTAGCACATAATTACATTCATTACACATAAAAATCGGTCATTATCAAATAAGGTAGATTACAATCATTTCTTTTTTTCTTTTTTTTTGAAGCTATGAAAAGACTAAGTGGAACATCGGTTTCTTCATCATTTCCCCCATCTGTGGATGTTATGCCCTCTTCTCGTGCTCTTGATGTATGCCTAGTCCTATACCTTGACATGCTAAGCACCCTTTAGATTTTCTGGAGTTGAAATACGAAACGTTACATTAATCAATACACCAATTGCAATTAAATTTGTTTAAAGGAATAACAGTGGTCCTCTTTACCTGATTGGGGAACATCATGTTCCTGATGTTGTCTACCTGGATCATGCTCCACTTGGTCACCACCGACTACATGCTCTAAAATATTAACAATAAAGGTTACATTAATTACTACACTAATTTTCAATTTAAGATGTTTAATTGTATTAATAATTACATAAAAAAATTTGAATAGCAAATGAATACCTCCACTACTAGGATGCACATCCAGACCTTCATGTACAGGTTCTGTTCCACGATTATCATGTTGCATTGCAATGTCACGCGCAGTGTTATCATTGCTTGCTTATTTAAAAAATATATAGTCACTTTATGTTGAAACTTAACATCAAATAGATTATTGGTTAAGTATTCAATTTGAAATAATTTTCATTTAGCTTAATTACCATTGTGACAGATGCATCAGAATCTCGTGTTTGCCCACTCAATTCTCGTAGCCGTTCAGCCATGGCTATATAGCCTTTCTGGTAGCCAATTCTCTTGTCATCTTTCGTGGGCGCTCTATTGAATTCAGAGCCCTGCATTTTTGCTTAGTATTGTGAATTTTGCTTGTATTGTTTGATAAAAAAAAAATGTTTACAATTTATAAATATTTTGATGTGATACTTAATTTACTGATTCTTACAATTCGTGCGGCAAGTTTCATATAACCACTAGAGCCAAGTTTGTGTTGCCCATGCTTTTCTTGTCTTGCCTTGGTTGCCTTTGACGTGTCACTCAATCTATGAAAAGTTTGAAATATGTTAGATTATATAAATATAATGAATAATTAGTACATATTCACATTCTTAATAGTATCACATACCTTCTTCTGGCATCTGGTGGTGTATTTCCTTTTTTCCTTTCAATTCTCTCCTTTGCATCCAAAATCAGGTCCTTCCACTCCCTCTCTGGAATCATGGGGGGACGCTCATACTTTACGTTCTTCTCTAAATGTGTCCTATATTGGTCCCTCACATACTTCAGATATGTGCCAGCTTTTTCCAGGAGCTTAGTCTTGTCGAATGTGTCATTACCAAACAACCCTACCATACGGTTTGTGAGTTCATCTTTTAACTTTTTTTCTTGGTCATTCCACCTTTAAAGCAAAAACAAACCTATTAGATTTAGAAAGAAACTGAAGCTACCTTTGATATAGTTCAAGAAATGGATAAAATGAAAACTATTCTAGCAATGATATGAAATCAAAATAGTGGATAAGGGTTAGTTCACGTATGATGTTCCACCTTTTACGTATGGTGGGCCCAAATATCTACAATGAAATGTCATTAAAATTTTTATAAAAAATATCATTTCCTGCAAAAAAAACATGGGATCATTAGTCCAAAATGAGTGATCAGTAAGTAAATTACAATTAGACTATATATAATAATATTTTTAAAGTACCTGGAACCTTCTGTATCTTCAAGGGAATCAATTCTTCATTGCTCACCACCAATGTGGCCTGCAACGTTCCCGTACTAGCAATACGGGAAGATCCAGGAAATGATGGTATGTTATTAGCAGTACTCACCTCTGGCGCATCCTCATGTGCATCTCCTACCACAGTAAATGAATCCACTATGAAATGCCTCCATGAAAGAACACTTCAAGGGTAATAAACACATAACGAAAGAGAGAGAAAAAGAGGGATCTACCACCAATGGGCGGGTCAACACGAGCCGGTACAACAGACGATGTATGCATGCTACGTGTTGCCGACATTGCAGTCGGCAATATAGTTGGGCTCGACCTCGGACCCATGTTAGCACCTGAAGAGTAATACATTAAATATGTAAAACATTAAAAAAGCAAGTTCACAAGTCCAAAGGAGTGGTTTTAATATATAGAACATGGTCATCACCTGAACTACTCGCAATACCCTGATCATCGCCACCAGGATGATGAGGCCCTATAAATTTCTGTAAAAACAACACATACATATTTTAGTTAATGACATAAAAGAGATAAAAATATAAACCATTATTGAACTTTTGTTATGATTAAAGCTTTCATTACTGCTTACTTGCAAGTTTTCCATTGTCGTCAACAATAGTTGCACCCTCTTTGTTATCTCATCAGTCTAAGGACTTATGGTTGCCAAATCAAGAATCTCTTGCCTAATTTTTCTAATATTCTTATGTACAAATTGCATAGGGTTTGCGGTAAGTGCAATGTCATCAGTGCATAACACTGTCAAGTGCCCCACATCCCTATGGAGGTGCTAAGGTACTGCAGGTTCCTTTCCCTTATCCCGAACATCCGTCTATGACAAGAATATAATTAACACTATCAAAATTACTTCAAAACACTCAAGAAAAGATCATAATGTAACAGTTTGATTCTATCTAATTTGTACAATTACAATGAGGTTTACCTGCTCCGTAGAAGTGTCGGGACCTACACCCCTATGTGTGCTATGTGGTGGATCCATGTGGCCCTGTGACAAAGAAAAAATATAAAAACGTTAGCGAAATGAAACCAATAGACTTAGCAAAAAAACTTAATAATACAATGGTTTATTGGATTCATCAATTGGAAGTTGGCTTAAATGGTATATATATAGTACGTACCACCCCCATGATAGTAACTTTGTTTGTATCTATACGATTCAAATTGTAATCGATTAGCAGCTCTTCCCCTACACTTATTGATTTTATCGCACATACAAACACACAATTTCCCTCACGTGCCTCAAATATGCAATTGGGTTGCTTATTAGTTGACCCAGGTCGTGTACTATTTATAAAAACTACAATATTCCCTGTTGCTTTTGGCCTTCCATCAATGTATACAGCCACTCGTTTACTTTGATCATTATCTTTTTGTTGTATATAATTGGCTGACAGTGCATACCTACGCATACTTTTTTTATATCGAACAATCTGCATCCAATCATTATAATTGTAACAAGGTCCAACAAACTCCATCAATTCAGCAACTTTGTTGTAACAGACATTTATGTTGTCCATGGAAAATAGGCCCAAACCATGTAACAATGAAGGTGCTATGCGATATATCCTCTCATTAACACAAAAATCAGTGTTTATTGGAGGAAGTTCCTTGGGTACACATTGTTTCAGTAGATGTTTGTACCTCAAGGGCACCTCAATGTCGCCTTTGGTCTCATCATCATAAGAACATGACCCCCCTTGAGCAAGAAAAAATTCAATGCGTTTATTGAATTTTCTTCTAATCTTTTGACCTCTAGTTGATCTCCCTATTTGAGATCTACTACATGTCTCACTTTCCTCTTCTATTCCTGCATTTCCCTCACTCGAGGAAGACACATCTGACAAATACCTATTTGGTGATACTTGTGCACCATCAAATGAGAGAGTTAGCTGGTAATGAGAGAGATATTTTGCAAATGAGGGTAATATTGATGAAGAAGTTGGCCATAAAGTTGATGTTGAGATTAAAATTTGAGTAAGTCCAACTGGGGCCTCAAGTGTTGATAACTGTATTAGATTTGCTACTAATGCTGATGTTTGAAAAACCGAGGAAGTTTATTTTTCTTGTAATTTTTTAAAAATATATTATTTCTATAAGGTGTATTGACTTATACCTGTCGATCCATGAGACTATGCAGGATCCTCGTCAAAGGGGTTTAGGTTCTTGCACCAACAATTGAGCATCATAAGCATTACATTTGTAATTTGATAAACAATAAATACTGTAGTATCATAAGCATCATAAGCATCATAAGCATCACATATGTATCATCATATATGTAATTGAGCATCATAAGAATCACATATGTATCATCATAAACATGCAATTTATCACATATGTATCATAAATCACCATCCATCACATAGCTAATAAGTAGTCCACATTCCATAAATAAACACAAAGTTCAAAAAATGTCACATGTATCATCATAAGCATGTAATCCATCACATATGTATTTTAAATCACCATCTATCACATAGCTAGAGGTGCATCATGAATTAATTAAGTAATGACATTAGAATTCAAAACATATGAATTATTTATGTAACCATATAAGTCAAATCAATTTCTATCAAGATATCAATATTAAATAGATAATATAATAATCGCATCTCATACATTTCATTCATGTCATTGATCTTCTTCTTCATCCAACTCATCATCATCATCATCATCATCATCATCATCATCATCATCATCATCATCATCATCATCATCATCGTCATCATCATCATCATCATCGTCATCATCCTCGTCGTCGTCGTCGTCATCGTCATCGTCATCGTCATCACCATCACCGACACCGACACCATCACCATCACCATCACCATCACCATCACCATCACCATCACCATCACCATCACCATCACCATCACCATCACCATCACCATCACCATCACCATCACCATCACCATCACCATCACCATCACCATCATCATCAGCAACAACACCATCATCATCATCAACTTCTTCTTCGTGTACATTTCCGTCAGGAACATCATCGAGTAACTATCGATCGTGATCATCTATATCATCTTCTACTTCTTCGGTATCTTCTTCTTCCATCACATTATACATTATCGGCCTTCCTCTTGGATCATGTCTAACAACAAATGACCAACCCGGTTTATGTGGAACCTCCGAGTAAAATACCTGCTCACATTGACTTGGAAGAACATAGGGCTCATCCCCAACTCGTTCAAATGACCTTGTATTAACCATTGTAAATCCATTATCATGTTCGATAACAGTTCTATCAGGATCATTTATATTCAGTCGTAGCCTATACCATTTGATGACGAACAGAACTAATTTGAAGGAATTAAAGTCACACTCAAGTATATCATCCAAAATGCCATAGTATCGATTTTGAGACACTTGAGGATGTATGTCGTTTCTAGATGAAATATTGGTCACCTCAAAGACTGCAGTTATCCCAGAATCACAAGTTTTCTTCGTGTCATCCAATTGTTTGATGCGAAATTTATGACCATTGCAGCACATAGCCTTGTGGTGTTTGACCTGCAATATGTCTAACATATTAAAATTATTGCATCATGAGTTGATAAACATACGGGTGACTAATAAAATTATACGTACCTGTTGATCTCTTAAACCATATGCTAAATCAATTTCCCTTTGTGTAACATTGGAATCTCCATTACGATGAGCTTCTTTAACCAATGAAGCGACACCATGCCATGTTAATGTGCGACCAGAATGTTGACATCGTTCAATCCACACCGTCATCCAATCAAGATTGTTTGCAATATACAAATGTAGCGCATCCCACTCCCGACCAACTGTACAAATAATTAATAGACCACTTACAATTGATTTATTTAGAAGATGAAGAATTAATTTACTACAATAACATCTTATAATTACCTCTCACTTTCTTCAATCTACCTTTCCCCATCAAGTGATCCCCTTCAAATTTATTAATGGGGTTGGGATCCCAAATGCGATCTACGTGGATTTTTGCTGCAAACTTAGGAAGATATTCAGTACTGTACACCATAGTTTGGTATACCATATATCCCTCCACCATAGAACCCTCAGGATGTGCTCTTTGTCGAACCAAAGCCTTCAAAAATTTCAAGTGCCTCTCATTCATCCACATTGACCTAGTGTGTACAGGTCCACACAATTTGATCTCCTCAACTTGGTGTATGAGGTAGTGTTCTTGTGCATTGAAAAAAGTTGAAGGTAGACACTTTTGCATTTCACACATTAGATGAGGGATTTTTCTCTTCCAATATTTTATATCTTCCTTGTGGATTTCTTTAGATGACAACCACCTAATTAAAGAGATTGAAGATGCAAAAATATATAAACGAGACTTTACAAAATAATATACAAATATATTGCATAACAAGTAAAACAAATGGCAAATATAATATCTATACAACAAATTGAACAAACATCACTACTTACCTCATGTATTTTCCAAGATCATATATGACTTGCTTGATATTATTGTCGAAGTGGTCTGGGAGAGATAGAGGTAGAACGTACTGCACAATTATAAAATGATCTTTTCATTGTTTTCTAACATAATACAATGAAAAGTACATGCACAGTATACAAATACATAGTAAATACACAAGAATGCGAATTACCTTAATGAAGGTATGCCAATCATGCGTTTTCATCCCTGGCCCAAATTCACTCTTCTTTGATATGAGATTGTTTATGTTCGCAGCAAATCCTGTGGGAATCAAATTTTTCGTATGACTTCTTTTATAGAATTGCTTTGCTACTTCGTTAATAACCAAGGAAGGGCACTTATATTAATCTGATCTCCATTGCTATTTGATTGAATGACATTTTTCATTGCATGATTGGATTCCACAATGTCATTACAAATTTTGACAATTTTTTCTTTGTCACGCCTTCCATCCAATATTTTCCATAATGTCTCTGTTATATTCTTTCCAATATGCATTATATCAAACAAATGCACAATTTGTAGCTGCTCGTAGTAAGGCAACCTACTGAATTGTTTGGGATAACTTTTTAGTCCCTTTGGAAGGTGGCCATCCATGCCTTGACGACCTTCAGTATCATCAATTACATCATCAGTAAACAAAACACAATAGAAAAATTCAAATTCCAAACATAAACCATTAGATGGAATGACATTACCTTGACGATTAATTCTATTATATTCCAACTTCCATAAATGAGGAGTCATTCTTCGTGGCTTTGATGTAGTCTCTTCTTTCCCATTGAAAAGATGTTTTTCAGTATTCCGGTACTTATGATTTTTGTGATGGAAGTGCCTATACTCATCAAACACCTGCTTTCCTAAACTTTTTGAATGACGGGATTTCATCTTTGGGCCACAAACTAGACATGCAAATTTTCCCTTTGTTTGAAGACCTACAAGATAATGTATAATTCTATTAAATCTGTTAATTTTTATAATTATAATTATCATGCGCAACTTGAACACTATAACGTACCACAAAAATGTGTTAGCCCTGGGGCATCATGTATTGTCCATACAAGCATTGCATGGAATTGAAATTGTCTTTGTCCTATTGGTCTAGAGATGTCATACATGGTCACACCATTCCATAACTCTAGCAACTCGTCGATAAGAGGCTCGATATATACATTCATATCTTTAACTTGGTACTTGCCTAGTGGAATGAACAAAAACATTACATAATTATTATGACCATTTTACTACAATATTTATAATTAAATGTAGATGACTATTAAATGATAAAATACCTGGAACAATCATTGCCAACATTATATGCTCCCTCTTTATTGACATCCATGGAGGAATATTATTGTTGATAACAAAAATAGGCCACACTGAGTAAACAGATCTCAACTCTCCAAATGGATTGACACCATCCGCTGCCAATGAAAGCCTGAGATTACGAGGTTCTTCTTTAAAGTGTGGCCACTTTTTCTCTATGTCCATAAATGCTGAACCATCCGTAGACATTCGAATAATGTCATCTCGACTTCTATTGTGTGCATGGTAATCCATAAATTGTGCCAAGCTAGTGCACCTAAATAATCATTGCATACGTGGAATAATGGGAATATAACGAAGAACCTTGTGAGGCACCTTTTTTGTTATTTGATCTGTTCGATATCTACTGATATGACATTTAGGGCATTATGTTCCAAATTCATGTTGTTTATGATATATAATATGATCATTGGGACAAACATCTATTGTTTGATACTCCATTCCAATATCTTTCACAATGGCAGATAATTCTCGGTACGAGCGAGGTAGAATATTTGATGGTGGTAAGAAAAACTCACCTATCAATCTACAACTAAAAAAAAAGTTTGAGGTGTTAATATAAAGAATATTAATGGTACATGATTCACCATTTATTAATTGTAATGACATGTATGACACACCTTAACATACGAGAGATTGTTATGTTGGATAAACCATTCATAACCTTCAAGTTCACCAACAACAATATAGCAGAGAGAAGAGTTGTTTGGGAGCCTTTGTAAAGAGGCTCATATGCCTTCTCAAGAAGAGGTAAATCATGAACATCAAGGTCATCCTAATCATCATGATCAGCTGTGCCAGTACTAAATGTGTCATGGATCAATGTATTTGTACCATCATCTTCAATTGTGTTTTTTGGTGCATGATCGTCATCTTCCATGGGATCATTATCTTCAGCTTCGATATTCACACCTCCATGTTCCTCCACTTCCAAAACCATATTCTCAGGGTTTTGTTGATCCATACCATGTGCTCTAGGGTGCTCCACCTATATAAAATTGATATACATAAATAAACCGTGATCATGATCTCATTATCAAGTGATTTCTTATGTATATAAATTGTTAAAATGATATAATGAACAACTTACTAGTGGATGATAATCATGTCATCCTTCAATGTGACCATGCTCCCTACAATGTTTCTTAGTTGTTTTGATTAGAAGTCTTCTAGTCTTTAAGCCCTTACAAATTTTGCAGGGACAATAACATTTCCCATCACCTTTTCTTTTCAAGTTAGACCATAATCTAGCAATTGTCTCCTTATTTTGTTCTTCGCTGATATTATCTGACATGGTCTTTCTTCACAGGCAAAAAAATTAGGCTATGGAAACTTTAGTGCAAAAGCTTCACAAAAATTGCAAATCGAACCAAAACCATTTAACTCTTCTTTTTCATCTTAAAACATTGAACTTAATAGAGAACGTATTTAATGTAGCTGATTGTGTGAATTTCTGAGCATTGTGTCTGCAAATTCTTACTAAAAGTTTGCCTGTTGCAGACTTTCTGAGAGACATTTTTGAGTATTCTAAGCTAATTAGGCCATGAAAAGACGGTTTTACACCTTCCAAGGGTTAGAGAACAAGGTTTACAAAAGTTGCTCATAAGGAGTATGCAACATTGACAACTTTTCCTTTCTTGCTTTCTACAAACACATCTTTAGTATGAAAACCAATTACATTCTAGAACATGAGAACATGTCTATCATTAGAGACACAAGAGAATCACATTAGCCCTACACAAAAAGGCATTGGCAATTACAAAACAATAAGTTGTTCACTGTCAAGTTAATTATGACTGCATTTTTGCCCTTTCATTGGTTTTTCACTTTGGACCTGCACTTTACACTGTCTAAACTCTTTCCCAAAGGTCTGATTTGTGCTCTTTATTAATGCCCTATCTTTGGATGCTTGTTGTCCTTCATACTTGCTATTTGGAAGAGGAAGATAGCATAAACAACTTCAACAAAAGTGTAAAAATCAGTCATAATTGACTGTGACAGCCAGCTGGGCGTTACTACTTTGCTTAAAAGATCATTAATTGATCTTGGCAACCTCAAAACCCATGGGCAGGGTCAAAAACCACTCCTTGATCTTGTTTGCAAACAAATAGAAGGAGGTTTAAAGCTTTACAAACTCTAATGTATGGTGGAGAGTAAGCAAGTGAATGGAAATCAACTCCAAAACAGTGACTCGCTAGTATTCTAAATGATCATTCGACTAAAGCTACAAACATTAACATGATGCGTTTCTAGCATGTCTACATTAATATCTATGGTTACTGTAACGTATTTCTATCATCATGAGATTTCTTCTTTTTTGGTCAGTTTAGAATAGGATGTGTGTAGATGTATATATGTAACCACAGTTATTACTTCTGACACATCAAATAGACCACAGTAGATAAAGTATATATGTAACCACAGTTATTACTTCTGACACATCAAATAGACCTACAATTCTAGGTACTAGTTTGGCTAATTTTCCCAATGATATAGAACTCTTATGAGGTTTAACCCTCAAAAAGACTTTGTTTTGAAAGTCCCATTCTTACGTGCATAGCTCTTCTATATGTTTTCTACCTCCTTTAACCACCCCTTGGTTAATCTCATTTCATCATGTATCTCCTAAGAATATTTGAACCAATTCCAATCTTGTCTTCAACTAGATATCCCAAATGATATGTGTACAATACTTTCATCCATAAAGATATTTAAATGGTGTCATACCCAAAGATGCATGATAGGAGTTATTATATGCAAACTCTTCCAATGGAAGATACTCCTCCAACGTAGACTATTAATCCATGGAATACATCCTAAGGAGGTCTTCGACTACTTGCTTCACTATCTTTGTTTGTCAATTTGTCTGTGGGTAGTATGTCAAACTAAAATTCAATATTATCCCAAATATTTCATTCAATATTTTCCAAAATTTAGAAATTATATGAGTATCTCATTTTGATATGATCATCTCAAGTACTCAATTCAAATGACATATCTCTCAGATAAACTTCTTAGCTAACGTAAACAATCCATCTTGAAAAATCCTTTGGGTGAAGTATGCTACCTTGGTCAACTTATCCACAACTACCAAAATGACATCATGTTTATTCTTTTATATCGGCAACCCTTAAATAAAATCCATGCTAATAGCTTGTCATTTATATTTAAGTATGTCATGTGAGTATACAAACCCTACTAGGTGTATATGCTTAGTCTTGGCTTGTTTGCACTCCAATCATCAAGCTACAAATTCAATCTCATCCTTCTCGATTCTTGGCTAAAAATATAAAGATCTCAATTTTCCTACCATCTTGGCTAGTCCTAGGCACCTTGAATAAGGTGTGCTGTGGATCTCCTCTAACATCAACCTCCTCAAATCCCTAAGTTTAGAATGTACATTCTCCCTTGGTATCTTAATAATCCATCTAACTAAAACAAATATCTATTGAATCGATGGTGCAAGGGGTTTTTCTCTACATCTTTCTCCATTATGGAATAATATCTTTGAAGATTATGAACCAATTTCTCAAATTAGACCTTTTAATAATAATGGCTGCTAGATGCCTTCTTCTACTAAGGGCATCTATTTTTCTATGTTTCATCTCCTTGTAGTAATCATGTTTGCACTCCAATCATCAAGCTACAAATTCAATCTCATCCTTCTCGAGTCTTGGCTAAAAATATAAAGATCTCAATTTTTCTACCATGGTGTGTTGTGGATCTCCTCTAAGATCAACTTCCTCAAATCCCTAAGTTTAGAATGTACATTCTCCCTTGGTATCTTAATAATCCATCCAACTTAAATAAATATCTATTAAATCGATGGTCCAAGGGGTTTTTCTCTACATCTTTCTCCATCATGGAATAATCTCTTTGAAGATTATGAGCCACTTTTTCAAATTAGACCTTGTAGTAATCATGGCTGCTAGATGCCTTCTTCTACTAAGAGCATCTATTTATCTATGTTTCATCTCCTTAATGTATTCAATCCCAAATTTATATTCAATAAGAAACTATATCCATCTATTTTTGTGAGCATTGAGATTGGGTTGAGTAAATATATATTTAAGGCCTAGGTCGTCCATCTTCAATTCAAAAGGCTTACCCAAAAGATAGTGCCTCCACATCTAAAGCACATGAACTATGGCTAATAACTCTAGGTCATGGGATGCAAAGTTTGACTTATATTATTTCAACTTGGACTAGACTAATAAGCAACCACTTGCCCATTTTGCATTAGCACTCCTCCTACTCCTTATCTTAATTCATTTTGTTATCACCATGAATTACCCATTTGGATTGGCTACAGTCAATATAGGATCTGAAATGAGCTTCTTCAAAAATTGGAAAGATTGGTCACACTTCTCATTCCACTCAAATATTTTCCCTTTCTGTGGAGTGAAGTGATTGGTGCTACAATTTTAGAAAATCCTTATACAAACTTATTGTAGTATCTTGCAAGTCCCATGAAGCTCTAGATTTTAGTTACATTATGTGGTGTAGGCAACCCCACAATTGCTTTTATTTTCTCTAGATCAACTACAATCCCTCCCACTAAAATCATAAGGTGTAGATAATTCACCTTGTCCTTGTAGAAAGTACACTTGAATAGCTTACCAAAGATCTTATTCTCCCTTAAGAATTATAAAACTATCCTCAATCTCTTGGTGCAATGTTCAATAAATTCATGAAAGTTGTAGCATTATTTGACTCAAATGACACTAATGTGAAATCGTGGTAGCCATAATAAGTCCTAAAATCTATCTTTTAAATATCCTCTTCCTTAATCCTCAATTTGTGGCAGCCATATCTAAGGGACCTATCTTATATAATATTATAGATCGTCTCATATGATCAAAGATATCATTAATCCTTCATAGGGGATACCCATTCTTGATTTTTACCTTCACAATTTATGAGACTTCACAATTTTTTGAGGTGTTTGAAATGAGCGATTAGGTCAAACAAATTATGGTATCTGTTGTTTTTTGATTTTGGTAAACTAATGATTGGGTATGTGTTGTTTTGAATTGAGAAAGTTGGAAATTAAATGTTTGTGTATGTATGTTCTATCGAATTGACCAATTAGCTGGCATATGCAGGTATTTATGGGCCAAGAGGTGTGCAAGTCCCTGATCCTCTCCAAACAGTGTTCACGAGATGGGGTAGTGATCCCTTCAGTCTTGGTTCCTATTCACATGTTGCAGTTGGGGCATTTGGCCGTGATGACTATGATATATTAGCAGAGAGTGTGGGAGATGGTAGGGTTTTTTTTGCAGGAGAGGCCACCAATAGGCGTTACCCTGCAACAATGCATGGTGCATTCTTGAGTGGCTTGAGGGAGGCAGCAAACATTTCTAGAGTCAGTTAAGAAGGTGATTGTCGTTGTTTTAGATTAGCTAATAGATTTTATTGGCACGAGATTAACAATGAATCCACCATACATACATACCAGGAAACAAAGATGAGGCCAGAGGTGGACAAAAGCGAGCCAGAGGTGGAAACTTCAGCCAAAAACCCTTGCTTGCAGTGCAGAGATCGCTCCAGCGGGGAGGGCAGGCGCGACTTGCTTTCAAAATGAAAATGAGTTGTCTTTTTTTTTTTTTAATAAAATGCCCGATGTCGTCGGAATTTCGATGAACACGAGCATTAAAAAAAAAAAAAATCAAATTTTCACACTATGCTCCTTGTCCGTCGGAATTTGACCCCAAATGTATTAGTGCTTATAAAAGGATAATAGAAACCCTAAAGGTATGCAACCCCAAAGAAACCCTAAAGGGATAATGTGTATTTAATAATTAGAATACCTAAAGGTATTTAATAATTATTAAATACCTACAATATTTATTAAATGCCTAAGTTTAGCTTAAGCATAGAGTTTAATAGACTAATAATTAAATAAATAATTATTAGCTAATACAAGATAACTCTAACACCCCCCCTTAAGATGAACTTAGGGAGTAGCTAAAAAACTAAATGCATGAAGCAAAAAATGTAACTACATGATGAAGGCAAATTTGGGTCCCGACAACAAGGCCTGATGAGGTACCCAATCACAACCAAATCTCTATGAACTGGAGAAATAGAGAAAACCACATGGGAAAAAACTTTACTCCAAAAAGAGATGGAAAAGCAAGAAGAACACCACTGAAGCAGGAAATAGCTGCAAACACTGCCGAAGAGTAACTACTGATCTGAAGAACCTCCACTGAAATAGAACATGATCAGGTAGAGAAGACTGTAATCTGCATGAGTGCCCTCAAATGGCACTACTCGAATCAGATGGCAAACAAAGGCAAACAACTGAACTCGAAGATACAGATGGCATGAGACACCAAAGCCTAAAGAGCTGATCAATCGAACCAAGGAAGCATTAGAACCAATGGGACAAACCTCCCCATAATGCTAAAAAGGGAGAGGGACAGGTACACTGAAAAGAACGGCCAACAAGAACTGCATGACGAAGAACCAGGAACATCGAAGGTGCAGAGAAAGTACATGGTGTCGTGGAAGGAACACTCACTTGACACACATCATGAGGCGAATGTCGTGGAAAGAACACTCACTGGACAACGGTAGATGACAAACAAGGCAAACATCAACCCCCCATGGCACTTTATAAGTAGTGCATGTACAATAAGGCACAAGAGGTGCAAGATTCCATGTAAACAATGCATGATGATACTTTATCTCAGTGCATTTGCATAAATACAAGCTACAATGATAAGAAGACTGGAAATAGAAACGAGAACCAAAATAGAGACATTCTACCCAGAGAAGAGATCCCAGGACCTGAAACAACCAAGATATCCACCAGAGTGCTAAAAAGCAAAAAAATGAATAAAATATGCATGGACCAGAATTTGGAAATAAAACTCATATGGTTGGAAAGTGCACAGAACAAGCTTTCCAATGATATAAAGTTTTCGAAAAACGAAGTTCGGATGCTCATTCTATGGCTCTTGGAGTGCAAAAAAGAGACCCCACTTTGACTGGAAAAAAACAAAGTCAAACAACAAAATTGGAAAAAATTACCAACATGACGAGGTCCGGCTCGGAACCAGCTTTCCGATGCCTATTCATTTTTGAAAAAATGACTCCGTATGCCCAAGATATGGCCAAAAGAAAAAAATCCATCTTTTTGGGCATAAAAAGGGTTTAAAAATAATAATAATAATAATAATTTTTTTATTTTTTTATTTTTTTGATGAAAATTTTCTGACGCATTTGCAGGTACAACCGTATGGATTTTTGTGCCTCGTAAAGCATGCCAATGAAAAAATCATGGCTCAGATGCACTTGTCACCGAAATAGGTCGAATTATTAGCTAATACAAGATAACTCTAACAGTGCCCTAGTGAGGCCTCTACCATCTCATATTACATTGGAGCATGTCTTCTTCTTGTGGTTTTTCTAGCACCATTTCTTACAGTGTTTTTTGTAACTCTATGTGGTGTTGGACTAACCTTGTGTGTCTGTTCATATGTGTTAGTCCATGCATTGGTTGTGAACTTTCACCTTGGTTCATCATACACTGGTACATCACATACAATGCTAAATCAAAATAAGTACTCACTACATGGCATCTCGTTTTTCGTAGGTGCTCACGCTCCATGATTTTTTCATCTGCATTGCATTGCATTCGCCTAATTCTTTTCCATTATTGACCCCAACTAGGAATGTGCACATGTCCCCTGATTATTCTGCCCATCTCCCCATCCCCAACTAATATCCCTAGAGCATTTTGCATCTCATTGCCTAGCACCTTGCATACAAAACCATTCTCCTTTAGTTCATATTCACCTAAATTGAAAAAAAATTGTAGCCTTTGGTTTAGTTTCTTGAGGTTTGATATTTATAAGATTTTTGTATTCCAAAAGTGCCACATTGCTTTGTTTCTATATCTACATTCATATTCCCCATAACTCTTCCATTTGTAGCCTTTCCAGAGATCAACCCTCCATTATGTTGTTGCAATTATGAATTACTAGTTGTCCTCGTTCCCAACCATATACTCACCAACACAATTACTGTATTTAAGATCTTCTTTGAGTTTGCAATGTTTTCTTTTTGGTTCATACTGCATATGCCAACATAATGGCTCAAACTTGTTCAATAAAGTATGTGCATGTATCCAGTTTGATTTTTGCCTTCATCTTAATAATTAGATCTACAAGGAGGAAGCCAAACAATGATTGTGTATAGAAAAAACATCCTTAGTTATATCAATTATGAAATGTTTGAAGCATAAAAGGATTAAATTTAGATAAGATAAGTTAATACGTATATGTTCAAGATATTGTCTTAAGTGGATTTTTTTTGGGTTGGATAAGCTTACGATAAATATTGAGAGTTTTGGCATGATTTCTTTTATTCTTTTTTCCCTATAATCATTTCCAGGCTTTTTTTTACCAATAGTGTCGGCATAATTATTGGTCCATCACAATAATTATTTATTTCTTTATTCGCCTTCCACTTTTAGCAATTTGAGGGATTATGAGCTTTATGTATCTGCCAATATGCCTACAACCTATAAATTCCCTTAGCAAATTCAACTCTTAGGTACATTATCTATAGATTCGTTGACTTATCTAAAATTTTGCAATATGTTTGAACTTCTTATGATGCTTAGTAGGAAGGCATCTTTGTTAATGATCATCTTAGCACCACCTCACCTAGGTAACAAACCTCCAACCACAGTTGTAGACTTCTTGAGAAAATAATAGAGACCAGACTCTTAGATGGATTATTATATGGTTAAATATTGTATATAAAGTGATATCATAGATTTGTCTCTTGAGGTCAAGAAAGCTTTTATTGTGGTTAAAATAGTTAGTATATATTTATATACATATATTGAAAAATTTGAGTTCTTAATAAATCATTATATAAATAATACTTTCATGTATTGGAGTGTGATTCCATCCAATTAATATCGTTAATCTCATACTTAAATTGGCACTTAATATTAAAATGGATAATGATACATAAATAATTGAAAATAAAACTTGATAGTGGCAATGCTAAAATAAATTATGAAATTGATGGAAGGTAATATTAATATTAATGATTATATTATATGAAAGATTTAACAAATATTTATTTATTTTGAATCTAAGAGATAATTTTGCTGATACGTACTTAATGTTCACTTAGTCACACTTGAGGATCATGTCATGTTTTTTTTTGTGAAATGAAAATAATTTTGAATTATAGTTGGAAAAATAAAGATGTGGATCAATAAAGATTCTAGAATACACATAATATGATTTACCATAAAAATGGTTTAGTGATTCAAACATTTGATTTTATTGATGAGTAAAGACCAAACAACTAAGCATCCCTTGTTAGAATGAATTCACTTCTTGATGATTACTGCGAGGGGTAATTTTATTTTGAATCAAGTACAATTATGTATTTTAAATGGATGAGTACCAAATATGGATAAACAAAGAAGGGTATATCTCAACTTAGATTTGCTTGCCAATAGTCGGTTTAAATGCTTTGGCCAAAGCTATTATTAATCATTTGATTCTAGATGATTGTTTTACTTCACTCTTTTTCATATCATGATGACATGACTTGCATGTTCATATGTGAAATGTTAGTTAGATTCATCATGGTGTATTAGGATTCCATCTCGCTTGTCGGTTTCAAATTACTAAGTGCCTCGCGTAGGTTTGTGAGCTCTTTGTACATGAAGAGCACCGAGAGAGCTTTCACTTCATGTTTGGGTGGAAAAGCACCTGGACCACATTCTTGTCTCATGATAGTAGAAGGAGAGGAGTCTGCAACAACTAAAGGCGATATTGTTGTATAGTATCAATGAACATATTATTCCATGTAATCTACCTTTTGGTCTTATTATTTGATTTAATTGACCTTATGGTCTTGTTAATGCATTATTACTCCTTACGAGAAGAATTTTTGTATTCAAGCATTGATGTACATTATTCCTTATTTATTATTATGGAAAATTATGATAAATTTTTAGAATTTTATTTTATGAATGTCTACATCTTTACAAAGAAATTGAAGAAAGCCTTGACCCAACTACTTATTGAGTAAATTAATCCTAATGGTGAGAGGGTGCAAGAAATTAAGAGGATGTGATGGATGTCAATGGTACAGATCCTAGAAGGTCTAATAGGCTCCTAGGTTAACCAAAGACCAGTGACAAGGAGGTTTATGCTAATGATTTAGTTAATGAGGGGAACCATGCAAATAAGAGGGAGAATGAAGAAAATGATGATGTTAGGAAACTATTGATAACCACTCCAAGGGAATCAACATACAAGATTTTGACAACATAGAGACAATCTTGATGGGCTTGCCTAGAGATACCCACACCTGTACTAAATGCAAAACTATGACAACGAAACTCTCGACACTCAAGGAGAAAGTTACAAAAGTAGATAAAAAGATGGTGAGCATATCAAAATTGAGCTCCAAAGTTTGCATAGATCAACTACCAGGTTCCAAGTGCTACAAGAAAGGGAGTTGGACAAATATGGTGACAAAGAAATTAACCATAAGGAACTTTACAAGTTCCTCACTAAAGATTGGGGACAACTTTTTGGCTAGCCCCCCATTGTCTATTTTTTGGTATTTGTTGATGTTTCTCTTTAAGTCTCTGCTTTGTTGTTGGTTGTTATACTCTAAAATTGTTATTAAGATTTCATTAATGGTCCATTGACCTATCTATTTGCCTCTAGGCTTTTTTGTTTAAAGTGTTAGCACCTTGGTACTAATGCTTTGATATGAAAAACAAAATTATTCAATATGTTTAAAAATCTATATAATATTTCTTGTTTTCTATTATATGTAATCTTTTATGAACATAGTGATTAAGTTATAAAAATAAGTAATTAACAAGATTAAAGATGTTTCTATATTTTAAGTAAATTAAATAAAGCTATATTATGTTTCACATTAAAGAAAATTATTTTAAATTTGAAATTGATGTTTGTTGTTGATCAGAAATAAGTCAAGGTGTTCAATTAAATGGAATATTTTAATCTTTAGTCAAATTTTGTCCTCATATAAATGTAATAACCTTTCAACATGGGATTGTCTCTTCGACTTCTAATGAGGACATAAATGTAGTGACCTTTCAACTTCTTTGAAAGCTTATAAATAAGCTCAATTTGAATCCAATATATGAAGTTACAGGCATACAACTCTTAGGATGAGTTTGTTAAGCTATGATATACATCTTGTTTGTCGAGTTAGCCAATTCAACTCTCATGAAGTCCACAAGCATACAACTCCTTCACGAGTTTGCCTACCTTGTATGGACTCAGGCATACATCTCCACCACGAGTTTGCCTAAATTGGATATATTCAAGGGCATACAACTCTTCCACGAGTTTGCCCAAAATTGTATGGATTATATATTTATATATATATTGAATGAAATGAAGTTTTTCAGATGGTTTATTATGTGTTTACAATACCACCAATTCTTCTTTGGATATTGTCCCTTGAATTAGCAAAATAATTCAGATCAGTGGTATCAGAGCCAAGTTTGATCATTGCATTGCATCTCTAAGAAAGCAATATATTTTTGGGTAGTCTAGTAGTGTTTCAGTATTATTAGGGATAGAAATACTTGCCATACGGTGTTTGATTGTGCAGCCCTTGTGATTAAAATGCAACATATATTTCTCAGCTTGTTGAAAATATGAACCTGAGGAGCCATTGTCTATAACTCTATGTAGTGTCGCTTCCTCTGCTCATGCTCATCAACTTCTACTCACAAGACCCATAGATTCTCAACTCACTCTTAATTGTCAGATGTCTCTACTCATGTCCCTCTGCAAAGATCGTGGGCATGATCGACCCAAGTGAGTAGTGAAGGGGTTGCGCTAAGAAGAAGAGGGCATCAAGCATTGTGTGGTTGCGAAAGAGAACTGAGGTGCGTAGCAGGAGAGATGGTGAAACTTGCATAGGAGAGAGTGCGTGAGTTAAAAGCAAAGACAAAGGGCTGCGTTGGAAGGCACTGAACCAAGAGGAGGAGGCATCATATCAGATTGCATTTTTGTATGGATAGTGGGTGAAATGAATCTTTAGCAGAGGCTCTCACCTAACACCTTCAAGTTGTATGGCATAATTTAATTTGGAAGATGATCGGGCAATGGGGTCCATTGCTTTTCAAGAAGGGAGGAATGATCAGAAATAAGTCAAGGTGTTCAATTAAATGGAATATTTTAATCTTTAGTCAATTTTTGTCCTCATATAAATGGAATAACCTTTCAATATTGGATTGTCTCTTCGACTTCTAATGAGGACATAAATGTAGTGACCTTTCAATGTCTTTGAAAGCTTATAAATAAGCTCAATTTGAATCCAATAGACAAAGTTACAGGCATACAACTCTTAGGACGAGTTTGTTAAGCTGTGATATACATCTCGTTTGTCAAGTTAGCCAATTTAGCTCTCATGAAGTCCACAGGCATACAACTCCTTCATGAGTTTTCCTAACTTGTATGGACTCAGGCATACATCTCCACCACAAGTTTGCCTAAATTGGATAGATTCAAGGGCATACGACTCTTCCACGAGTTTGCCCAAAATTGTATGGATTATATATATATTGAATGAAATGAAGCTTTTAGATGGTTTATTATGTGTTTACAATACCACCAATTCTTCTTTGGGTATTGTCCCCTGAATTAGCAAAATAATTCAGATCAGTTGTGCTTTAAACACAATTTTTGTCTTCAAATTTAGAAGTATTTGGGTATATTAAGACACTTATTTTAGATACACACAACAAATGTGTTTAGAGTTCAATCAAAGACATTCTCACATACTTTACATATATTTCACCAAAGATAGTTATGCTAGTCTAGCAATTTTTTAAACTCTTCAAATCTAATTAAAAATATATTATTTAGTTTTTAATAAATTTTTCTTTATTTACTATCTATGTAATCTAGTAATTTTAATTTTTTAAATTCCTTAAATTTAACTACAAATTAATTATTTATTTTTAACAAAATTTACTTTTAATCACAAAATTAACAATCTATCTATTTAACTTATATATCCAATTACTAATTTAATATTATAAATTAATTAAATATCTATAACACGTATTAAATTTTTGATAATAAAAAAATTGAAATAACACAAAATATATTATAAAATATTTCAACGTAATACCATCTAGAAACTTAGAACATAGACTTTATAAGTGACAAAGACTTTACCATAAGTTCTCACACAATTGTGAAGAGATAATTGACATGCATTCAGAATTTTTGTAACCCAAACGCGTGTCATGGAATTTAGAGACCTAAAACCGTAAATGTAACTTCAATAAACCAGTTCAACTATATACACCCCGTCATATAAATTTCAATAAACCAGTTCAACTATATACACCCCGTCATATAAATTTAGATGAGAGTAGTTGACCTGCTGATGGGACCCATCGGACTGGAAACTATCTCAGAAGTCATATAGGAAACTCATCAGAATGTGAGCTCGACAAACAAATCTAAGATTATTAATGGGCTTTAAAATTGCATATGAATTGGTCCAAGGTAATATATAAATGACCAGAAGACGTGTTTGAGTGGAGCAAATTCAAACCAAGTGGGTCGCAGAAGAAAGTATAGATAGATCTATTGGGAAGGGGTAATTGATCTCCTAGTGCAGCAAGGCATCTGTTTTTGTTTTTTGGAGAAATGGTGTTATGAATTGAAGGAAGATTTGAGAGATGAGATCGAGAGTCGAGGGGATGGCGAAAGGAGCAAGGAGTGGGAAAGCAGGGAGGTCGACATGGACGTGCACGGTGGTGCTGACATTGTTGCTGATAGTATCAGTTATGCTCTTAATGCTCTTAGCTCTGGGAATTGTTTCGCTGCCAATAAATGCTACTCCCCCCGAGGGCCTAACCACTGGTCTCACTTTATCCAATCGTTTGATCGAGAAGAAAGTTGTACAAACACATGAGTATGCATTTCTCTATGATTCCTGATCCTATTAACGTAATTTTGGTTTCGGAGGACCTTTCAATTTATCTGTGTTTTCAGTTCCAGATCTGTGCATCTACCTGCATTTTCATCACTTTTCAATTTATTCTTTTCTGGGTTTTGCTTTTTATCTTTTTGGACATTTGGTTGCCCGCGTTATTTATAATTTCCATGTTTATGTAATCCTTAATTTATTTTTTTCCCTGTATATGCAATAAAGCTTGCAAGGCCCATCATGCCAATGAAATTAATCTGTTGTTGATCAATCGGTGGAGTGCAGGAGTGATGGAATTGATGGGCCAAGACAATGGGCCGAGGTTCTTTCGTGGGAGCCCAGGGCCTCTTTGTACCATAATTTTCTGGTATGCACACATTATTGTAAGCTCGATAATTCTGTTGCAATGTAGTTATATCTTTAGTTTAAGATATGAGGGTTCCTTGTGCTTCTACTACAATTTGGGTTTCCGGTTGTTCTTAATGTGAAATGAAGTTTTAGAGCGATGCCAGTACGCATAAATGCAAAGGGGAAGGTGTAACACTGTAAGTGGCCGAATGGCACTGCAGTTTAAGGTTTGCATAAACTATTGGTTTTTTAAGAAAAATTGATTCAACTCAGTTTTAACGTGTGGACCAAAATAGTAGTCTTGACAAGTTTGACCGAGGCCCGGATTCAGAAACCCCTGAATTGATGATCCCTGAGTTAAATCAACAATGGATTCTTAAGACACTTCTTCATTCACCACTGTCAACAATGCTGTCTTAATAGTTTATTTACTCGCAGCATTGTTAAATAATGAATTAATTGAAAGGAAATTGAGTAAATAAACAAGGCACACATAATGCATGAACACATGATACAGATCTTCAGCTGGATAAAATCTAAATGGCTGAAAAACTCCAGGAAGGCTTTGCTACGAGCATCCATTCACTAATTTAGTGTCAGTACATGGAGATTATATCAAATATATGGTTTTAGGAGAGTTGTTTAACATATCTTATCAGATTCTGCTGCCTCCACTTTGCTCTTGCGTTTCACAAGAACCCTGAACACGTTTTGTTCTTCCCAATTCAGTCATGTGTGTGTCTTCCCAGCCCAACCCCTTCTATTTTCCTCCTTTTTGCCCTATATTCTTCCATTTGTTCCCTTGTTTGGGAAGATGGACGGTTGCTTTCAATGAAAAAAATCATCCATGGTAACCGCCAACAAAATTGCCTTCAATAATAGTTCCCTTGGATACCAACTCAATTGCCATCCTAGTCATCTCAACCGCTATTATGCCAAATGGAATATTGTCTGCCAAAGGAATACGAACAGCTTCAGCCCAGGGAGAAATGAACAGCTCACAAGCTAGAAAAAAATGGGTGCTGTCCTAATTGATGCCACTCACAACGATTAGCTCCAACTGTCTCCAACCACTCGTGCGGGAAATGAAACAACCTTTGTCTCAACGGTAATAGCTGTCAGCAAGAGACAAAATTGTCACTTACCTAGGAAGTATAACAGTTGCGGATTTAAGGAGAATTGTAATGTTCTCTTTTCAAAATGAAGCCAAGTTGGAACCCAAATGCTCAACATTCAACTTTTGAGGCCAAGTTGAAACCCAAATGCCCATCATACACTAAGAAACTGGGATATAATAATGATTCTAAGAGAATCATAATGTCATATAAGCAGCCATTTAAGTGTTATTATAAAACATAATTATAATGAAGAGGGCCTCAAGTAAGCGGCACTATAAGATAACGACTCTTATAATTAAAGTTTATTGTAGATAATTTTTCTCAAATTTCAATCAAGGGTCACGAAGGAAATTTGAAGAGATGTCTTTTGGAGGAAAACTCTATTTAAGTGAGACCAAGCAAGGAGAAGTAGGCATATTGGTCAACCATTCTATTTTTCTGATTGCTTCTCCTTGTTGAAGATTGGACTTCTGTTCATTTTACTTGAGGAGGAAAACCCTCTAAGTTTGGAATTGGAGGACGAAATCCCACAAGTCTTTGGAGTGACTTCACTTAGAGATCACTATTGCAGATTTCAAATTTCAGATGATAGTCAAGATACATCTTTCTAGATTTCAGTGCCATCATCTGGGGTCTCAAGGATTTGATGAAGGATTGTGGTGATTTGTAATTGGTTTATAACAGAAATAAAGACAGATTTATGCTAAAATTCAGCCCAGCCAGTTTAGGGCTCCAGCCACTACATTCTTGGGAAAGTACATGTCAGTTTCAGATCTGTTCAGGATATATTGGAGAGCAAAGTCAGGTGGAGAATAGTGCCGACACTTGGTTTAAATTGCTGCAAATTATATTAGAGTTTGGGATGTCCAAGATTCTTAGGTTAAATTGCGGTAAATTATATTAGAGTTTGAAATGTCCAAGAATGGGGAAGTATGCTATCCATTTAAGGACAGTGGTCTGCTCAATAACCTAAGAGAATTTGATAGTTTTTGAAGGCAGAATTAAGGACAGAATTATTGCTAAAACAGGGCCATATTTCGGGGACAAATTATTGTTTCCTGCGGTAAGAAATTGCAGCTCTTGGAGGTATTGTGAATTACCATTCATGCTGGTTACAGTTTGGTGAATTTGTGCAAAATAAGAATCTTTTAAAAGGGGATATTACAATGGTATTAAAGCTGGATCTTGTTAGCCTGTGAAAGAGAAGCCAACAATTGAATGCAGATTACATTTCACTTTTGGTACTGAATGTTACAATTTGGGATATTAGGGAAGATTTCATAAGTTGTATGAAGATCAAAGAATTCCAAGGTTTATTTATTTATTCAATAAGTAATGAAGAGGCTTGAATTGCTGGAAGAATCCAATATTTTGAGTTGTTGCAGCCATTGGTTCAGACTTGTTGAATAACAATAGACAACAAAGGCGGCAATAACAATGGGAGACAATTTTTGACAAAGCATGATGATTGTTCTTCCTTTGAGTAATCATAGTGCAATTGGAGAAGGTTTGATAAAGATGGGATTCTGCCTTTTGAAGGTTAGATTGCTAAAATTTTTCCAACATACCATCTATGAGACCAAACTTAACACCAACCTACCATTCTCCTTTGTGGGTCATTGCCACCGTATTCATAAGTTACATTTAAAACTCATATAAAGTGACAAATTTAATGTGGAGGAATTGCAGTTTGGTTTGGAAGGGAATAAATTGGCCGCTTCTTCTAAATAATGATTCACACTTTCTTTATGTTGTTTGAGTTTATGATGGGGTCACTAGTCAAAGTTGAGCTTTGCTAAAATTGAAATAGAGAAAAACACAACCATTCCAACAGAATTAAGGAGCCGTTGTGTAATTGGAAGGGTAATCAACACCTTGGAAATCAACTTTGTTATCACAATTTCTACTAACTGGTTAAATTTTAAAACTTGCCGCTTTATAAGGAATTGATCTGTTTAAATAAGACAAGGGGAATAAAGTCGACTTAACACTCTATTTGGTGCAACAAAGGGTGAATTGTGGGTCACGTGTGAAAGATCCCTTGACGTATCCAGGTTCTTATCTCCTTGTAAGTTGAACCTTGTATAAAAGACTTTAACTTGCATGCTAGCGTATGTATGCTAACTGCAACATTTCTCTGCCACATGGATGTGAGTTTTAATCTTCAAGAAATAATATTTCTTTTAGCCATGGCTGACCCATGTATAAGATAAAGTAACCTTGGGGAAGTCGTGATGTACACACAATTATATTCTTATTGCTTCCAATGGGATTGAGCAATTTTCATTAAAAGGTGAATTTGGAGGTTATATAAATTGTGCGAGGAGTTACTGGCATAAACTAAGGTTTGTTCTCATTGGGAATCATTAATAATAGATGGATGCTGATAAAGAAAAAAAGATTGATACAATGATAGACATGCTGGGTCAGATGCTCCACATGATCCAAATATGAATGCTTCCAGAAGGTGGAATAGTGAGGTGAGCACTTTAAGAGGCAATAACAATAATCAGAACAATCTCACAGAGAATAGTTGTTGGGTTTGTTGATAGATCTATGTCTCACTTTCATTTGTAGTGAAGACATCCATGTGGAGGAATTTCAAAATTCAATACAGGAATATATTAGTACTAGTTATGTAGATTATAGAAATCTTCCTACAAAGATCCAACAGGCAATTCATGAATATGAAGAGAACCATGATCAAGACTTGGGCCTAAACCTCACAAGGATTTCCAACTTTTTAGTAGAGAATTGATGGAGCAGGAGAATAAAATCATTTAGAACAAGAACCTCAAGAAGTCATCAAAAGGGTTACAACGTTAGAGCAGTTAGTGCCTTGGACCCAATCCCATTCTAATCAACAAAAACATATTTCACCAATTGCAAGAAAGATTGATGATGGTCAAAACAAACTTAGAAGAGATAATCTTTGCTTCTTATGCAAGGAATCTTTGGAGCCAAGTCACAAATGTTGGAGCAAAGAAGTGATGACATTAGAAAAAGTGTTGTGGAATTCTGATGACGAATCAGAAATAAGAAGGTGGATTATGAGTCTTTAAACACATCAGAGAAATAAGCTGAAGAAAAGGTTTCAACAGTCACTGCCATTGGTTTTGAGTTTGCTATAATTGTTAGATCAATTATTAATGATAAGCAATTTGGGAAGGTTGACACTGACCGGGGATCAGAGATAATGGATTCAGTAAACAATCTTTCAGAATTAGGCCAGTGTGAATGGTTTGAAAAGGAAACTGATTACCAATGTGATAACATGAGTAATTTTCAAACTTACCACTATGGTGCAAATAACCCACGTTTTGAGATGGATGCCGATAGATTTGTCCATTTGAATAACCCACTTTTTGAAATGGAGGTAGACTGTGGAGACATCTCCTATTTAAGCTTTGCAACTTGTGATAATATCATAGTGAACAGAAGTTGAATGGTGAAATGGTTTTTCATAAAGAACAAGCCTCGAGAAAGTTAGAAGTTGTGGGGACAGAGCAATTAGCAAAGTTGGGTATGGCTCAGGAATTTTGTAGGGCAATATGGATAGTCAAGAAAAGTTGTTTGAAGACAAGAAAGATACAGCTATTAAGAAGTCACATTAGCAAGACTTAGCAACAGATAGATGCTAATGAATTACACTGCATCATTAGGGAGGTTCAGAGTATTTCCAAGATTATTTTCAATTTATTATCAAGATTTATCTATCTAGATTTCCATGCCATCATCCAGGGTTTCAAGTGGGCATTTTGGTGAAGGATTGTGGCAATTTGTTATTGGTTTATAATGGATTTAAAGGCAGAGTTATACTAAAAATCACCTCAGTCAGTGTAGGGTTCCAGCCGTTCCATTCTTGGGAAAGCACATGGCAGTTTTAGATCTATGTAAGACAGATTGGAGGGCAAAGTCAGGCTGGAAAACAGTGTCAACACTAAGGGTTAAAGCACTGCAAACTATATTAGAGTTTGAGATTTCCAAGATTGGGGAAATGCACCATCTATTCAAGGACAGTTTACTGCTCAATAACGTAAGAGAATTTGATAATTTTTGAAGGAAGAATTAAGGATAGAATTGGTGGTAACAAATCACAGCTGTTGGAGGTATTTTGAATTGCCATTCATTGCTGGTTAGCGTTTGGCGAATTTGTGCAAAATAAGAATTTTTTTAAAGAAGATGTTATAAGGGTGAACAACTGGCAATGAAAGCTATTTATTCTTGCCAGTATGAACAAGTCTGGTCCTTCATATATTCCTCTACTCTTTCAAATTTCCAATTGCTGCTACATGCCCAAGTATGAATTTCAGCAAGCATGGAGGTAAACTCTTGATTCTACACGCATCATATTTATGTTCTAAACACTATGTCAACCGTAGTAGCTTCCAACATACCTACAGCTCTGTCTAAGAGATTCACCTTGGCTGCGAATAAATTTGCAGCAATACAAAATGCTCTTAAAAATCACTATAAGTGATCTTTTCTTTGCTGCAACTATAGTTGCAATATGTGCTTGGTTATAGGACCTTCCTGGTCTACACATCTCAACCATTTTCAGATTACACCTCCCTATCCAAGGGGCTTCAGGTGCCCAAAATCCTCAGGACATTATTAAATCAAATTGAAAAACTCATAGTCCACATGCCTTTTCAAGATTCTTTCTTGCCTTGGCTTGGCATCACCCAAGCCCAATCTGTTGTTTAGGCATAGGTCAACTGTCAACCAATCATGGACACCAATTTGTCCTATGAGTGATTCACATACTGCTTTGGCAAAAGTGGAACTGAAGGGAAAAGTCTGCGCACCTTTGTGGTTTCCACTTGAGTTGTACGCTCTACTTTCTCTTTGAATTGAACATGCTTGCTTCCTTGAGTCAGTCTTGTACCTCTATGCACTTGCTGCCCTTGAGTTCATTGTTCTATATCAGTTGGAAGCTTCACAATAGCTCCTACAACAGCTTTCTCATGCCTGCATCATTCCTCATTCATTGGGGAATAAATACATCCAATGGCATTGATTAGCCTTGTACTACTCGAGGTGTAGCAATGACAATTGGATCTATTAGCATACGAATTCACAAAGAAACTCTTGCCTTACAACCTCAGCCTGTATTGATTCTTGCATTTGAAGTATATAGCATCCCACACATGCACATAGGGACTGCCAAAGATTACATCATATATCTTTCATGGTACAACTCTTCAGCTTTATAGTCTGTATGTAGACTGAATGCTAGCTTTCATTTCTTGTTTATGTTTATGCCCATTTTGTGTTGCAGCCACCCCAATGGATATGGACGTGCATTATCTACAACATCCAATTCCAATTCAATTCACTAAGCAAGTTATGGGAAACAATATTTGATTTTAAGCATGAGTCAATTCTTTTATTCTCCACATTAGAAGGGGCTAATTTGGGATTCAGCTTCCAACACTTCTCATTTGTATGGCCTTCTTTATTACAATGTGTGTAGTGTGGTTTTCCCTTGCCTTTGCTTTTTGAGCTGACAGTGGAAGTAATGTTTTTTTTGCTCTTCCTTTTTTCTGTATCCTCATGTTTGGTACCACCATGCTGTTGTTCATCACCATGGTTATTTTTGTGGAATAATTCCCCTTTTTTATGTAGCTCAAGGAAGTGTGCATGAATATATGCTTCATTATATCTTGGGGCTTGGGCATGATAACTTGCCTCTTTAAGAGACCCAACAGTCCTCCAACATATTTCATGAGCACTTCTTTATCCATGATGTCTTTAACTATCTTGACTCACCTTTTTCTAAATTTGCTGTTGTACGTTTGCATGCTTTATCTTTGTCATTGCCTCAAGTAAGCTACTGTATCAATCATTCTTGTTCATGACATATAGGATAAAATTATATACAGAGCAGCCTCTTGAAGTCTTCCCATTTCTCAAGTGGTGGCACTTTTCCTCTTTTCTAATGAGTGAACATAGCTCTCATACCATGTAAGAGCATGCTCAGAAAGTTTTAGCGTGCTCCTCTTTGGTACAAGTGTACTTGCATCGTGTGCTTGGTTATAGGACCTTCCCAATCTGATCAGCCCAATATTTTTTGGATCAATCTATTTGACTCTTCTCTAGCATTTGTGGTCTAGGAATGTTTTCCTTACAACAAAAATGCATCTCATTTGGCAATTGTCCTCTAGAATCGGGAATTCTTGACACAATAGTATAATTGGCCTCACTGCAATTGATATTACTTTGGGAGAGCTAAGAAAGTATGTTACTTGGGGATATAGAACTTATTTTGATTCTTGGACTTGTTTGTATTTTGACTGCTTCCCAAATCAATATAGATAAGGACAAATTCCACAATAAAGCATGATGCATTTCACATGAGGTGATCAGAAATGTTGAAATGTTCTAGGGAAGAGGATAATTCTCTTTGGGATTTAGGAAATACTGTAAGAACTGGCTATTTGACATTCACAAAAGCTATGATATTTATACCTAAAAAACTAAAAATTGATATTAGAAACAATTATTTCCGCAGGCAGGACACAATCACATAGCCAGGGTGTTAAATCTTTTACAGTTGCCAGAAATGTTTCAAGCTGGAAAATGTTTCCTAGCCATCTGGACAAATTCTAATTCTCAGATGCCCTAGAAACAGGCACCTGCTTGCCAGGCAGCTTCGGGTTTTCCTGATTTGACATGCAAAAATGTTTTCTTGTTTTAATTTTTGTGGTATTTAAGCATAATAACTTCTGTCTGTGAGTTAAGTACCTAAATTTATACAAAAGTCATAAATTGATAGAAAAATGTTTTAAGATAAAGGGTCCTGGAGTGATGGAAGAATAGTGTACTCTGTAATTGATTTTTGGTTATTCAACAGACTAAGGAGGAATGTGAGTATTTAATCAGTCTTGCAAAGCCACACATGGTGAAGTCAACTGTGGTGGATAGTGCAACTGGAAAAAGCAAAGATAGCAGGTTTGTGAATATTTATTTCATTGTTGGTATAGAGCATAAGTTCTTTATGATAGTTATATGGTAATGCTGTTTCTTAGGCTCATATTTTCCCCATCTGATAAATTGCAGAGTTCGTACAAGCTCAGGAACATTTTTAAGACGGGGACAAGATAAAATTATAAGAGGCATTGAGAAAAGAATTGCTGATTTTACCTTCATACCAACAGGCATGTAGCCATTGTTTTATCTCATCCTTAATGCTCTTTTCTAAAAATTGAATTCAATTATCTATCATTTGTTCTTGCTATTTTGACTCCAGTGGCATAGCTATAATTTTTGGTTCTAATTTTGGCACTGCCATTCAGGCACCTTCTTCTAGGGTTGAAGAAGCCACTTTCATTAACTATCAGACTTAAAAGTAGCTAATTGGTGGAAGGAACTTTTTTGAATAATATGACAATATATTTCATGCTCATTTTATTTTCTTGGTAACATGCATAAGGGAAGGAATTCAAAGAGGACTGTGGTTAGTTTGAGTGGTTCACGGTTACAAATTGGAAGAATTGCCTCTGACAAGGACGGGCGTATGCCTTTGAAGGACATCCTGGAGAACATTTCCATATTTAACATAATATATCTATTCTATTAATAATATAGTGATTAATGGCCATTGAAGATTATATGTCATCCTTATGCCCCTTGGTAAAAATGTTGATATATCATAATTTAAAGTATAATTGATTGCAAAAATCATAGAATTTTGTCTCCAGAAAAGGTGTTTGTTAGTGCCTGTTATTACTGTTATTATTATTTTTTGATTGGTAAATTCACCTACTAGAGTGTCCTTCAATTTAGAAACCACAATGGGGAGGGGGGAGGGGTATCTATTCTATCACAATCACCTAGGACTTGCACTTGGCCTTGTTCGTTGGGGTATGTGACACCCAGAAATGGATCTGGTAGTTTACTTAGATTAAACATTCAACTTTTATACATATGAGCATGTAACATGTCTGTTGGGGATTGGAAGATGGTCTCTCATTGAAAATCCTGATAGTTTATCACTTGAGCTCATCACATTCAATGAAAAAATTGTTTACTATCAATGATTATGGAAGCCTCAAATCCATGTAACATGTCTCTCGGGGATCTGAACATGGTTCCTGACTTATGAAAGCCTTGATGATTTACCACCGGAGTTCATCCCATTGCAAAACACAACCTTATTAGTGAAACAAATCCTAGAAGAGTCCAGATCCAAAACAGAGGAAAGCCTAAGAGGAAAGAGATTGAATCCATTTGAGTTATCAATTATACTTTTTTATTTTAAAAAAAAATACACATACACATACACATACACAGACACACACACACACACAGAGACACAGACACAGACACAGACACAGACACAGACACATACACATACACATACATGTCTATATATCTGTGTGCGCATACACATACATATGTATGCATGTTTTGGTCATTTTATCCCTTTTTGGAAGGAATACCGTTAGTGTCATAATAAACATAATCATTCAAGAATACAAATCAATCTGGCAAAGGCACATTTTTAACAATGCTTAGCTGATGAAATTGTGGTGTCCTATCCTTTTGGTGAAAATCCATCTCTGCTTCTTGCTATATTTGATCTACATCCTAAGGAATCCAATATTTAGTAATTTTATTGAAGAAGAAGACAGATAGAAGAATTGTTATGAATTAAAGAAGAATGATCAACCTTTTTGTCAGCAATGTTTTTGAAATCTCTACCATAGAATTGTCTTTTAACTTTTAAAATTGTTTTAGACTCATTTGGTAATATTTTTAGTTGTAGTTCCCTTGTTGGTAATTGACAAACATTCCAAGTATTGAGAAGCTTCTTGGAAGTCCTTTAAATTGAACTTTGATGGGGCTGCCAAAGGTAACCTTGTTTTTTAACTTTTAAAATTGTTTTAGACTCATTTGGTAATATTTTCAGTCGTAGTTCCCTTGTTGGCAATTGACAAACATTCTAAGTACTGAGAAGCTTCTTGGAAGCCCTTTAAATTGAACTTTGATGGGGCTGCCAAAGGTAATCCAGGTTGGGCTGTAGTAGGGGTTGTGTTACCTTCTCCTTCTTTGAGGGGATCTTTCTTCTTAGGCTCTAGGATGAATAATGAAGTGGAAGGGCCAATGGTTTTGGAGGGCTTCAATTTGACCAATTCTTTTGGATGTAAAAAGTTGGTTCATTTAGGAGAACTCACAGGCTGATATTGCTAGAATGGCTAAAGGCTCCTTGCAAGTTTGGATAGCTTAACAGTATTTTTGCTAAAGCATGTCTTATGGGACAAAATTTTAAAGAAATTTCTTATTTCAATAGCTTCAGGGAACGCAACACAAAGAGGGTAATTGTCTGGATGCTCCCACACTCCATTGGATTTTACCACATGAGCAGGAGCCTCTGAAATTTTTTTGAAATCCTATGAACAGAATTGTTAAGTACCCTGCCAATACCAACATGACAACTTTGAATAGAATTCTGACCATGATGAATTCACCAATACTCTGTCATGCTGATATATGAGTATCCTGAATTTGAACCACTATTTTGGAAATCTTACTCTATTGCTTAGGGCTTTTGAAAAATTCGAAAACTAGAAGTTGAAATCCTAGAAACTCATAACCTTCAACACAAGTATCTGGCAAAATCTTACAACAAGGCCATGAAGGCTTTCGCAAAAGTCTGTCCTTAAGGATGCTGGAAAAATGGTTGATTTTGCTTTGAAAACTCTAGATTTTGTCCATAAAACTTCACCTCAAATCAATACCCCTGTGGCTACCATAATAAGATCGACCTTTAATGTTTTTGCTTGTTTAAACAAGATGAATAGCTCTGCCAAACTTTTATAAAAACTGCCCTTAATCTGCATTCCATCACAATGGCTACAAAGATGCTGAATATCATCATCAAACCTGCAAAAAGGAGAAAAGTTTGCCTTGTCTGCCATGAGCAGTAGAAATAAATTGCTTAAGTCTTAATGATTAACAGCCTTCATATAGGTGCTGAGATCTCCATGCTTTCCACTCAGATTTTTTCCTTGCTTTAAAGCTCAATGAAGATGATAGAACTTGCTAATGTCTTGACCAACCTCTTGACTGAATAAGCAGAGTTTTAGTGTGGTGAAGCCACTGTAAAAGTGTGCCCGGAGGGGTTTTAGTATAGCAAAGCCATCCTAAAAGCATTCCAATAACACTCAGATTTCCTTCACAAAGCTGGGTGGACATTATGAGTGACAATGCCATTTGAAAATTGTACCTAAGACTGTTCATAATGCTTTTGGAGCTGGGCACACATTACTATAGCAATTGCCATCTTTTACCATATGACTTGGCTGAGAATTATGTGGTTCTAACCACAAAAAGTTGTGCTTTATTAACTTGTTATTTCTTTTCAATGTTGGCTGGCATGGATCTCTGAAGACATTGCCGTATTTTTGCTGACTTTAGGCAGAGTTTTTGCTGCTCTTTACCCTTTTTCTAGGTGTTCTTTGCTTATCTCTTTGCAATCTAGGCACACATCACTAATGAATCTGCCAGTCAGAGTTTTCATGTGGCAGTATAATGTCCCGTTTTAGGATAATTAGGAATTATGGGACAAATACTTGAATTCCTTAGAATTACAATGTCTGATTTTGCTATGAACTTAGGCAATTGATAATATAAAAACAAATATATATAAAATGATAATCATCAATCCCACTTGCTATCTCTGATTTATACAATTAGGAATATGCTTATGTGAATCGATATGACTTGCACTAAGTGTAATGATCTCTTAGGATCTGTGCTATGTCATGTATGGCAATATGAATATGCTATGAGATACAATATGGTATTGGTTATAGCAATATGCATTTGCTGTCTCTGATATAAACTCTTAATACATGCAATTTATGATAGGTAATATCACTTATAGCGATATAGTAGTTGCTGTGTCTGATCCAGATATAATAACTTGCAATGATATGCTTGATGCTGTAATGTCCCCTACTAGGTTTAGGCCTGTTTTAACCATAATTAATCTATTTCAATATTCTTATGACTTTAACTAAATTGATTAGGAGACAAATCTATCTTAACATGAATCAAATCTATATGATATTTCATAATTCAATTAATTTATCAATTTTTAATAAGTAAATTGTCCATCTACCATACTAGATAATTAATTCTATCATATTAGATAATTAATTTTATCATCCATAATTCTTGATGCAAGTGTCAACCTTTGTTACTACTTCAGTTCTAAGGAAGAAGAGGATGTCTATGTTACCGAAGCGCTTAGAGACCAAAATACAATAGGCTCCGTCGAAGTTTATGGATTCAAGCCCTTACCCTATCTTGGGAATCATCCTATTGATTGGATTTAGATTGCCCCTCTTTGGAAACAACTCCATCCTTAACTTTTTTAAATACTGACAGTAGTAACAAGAATTATATATAAACGTATTCTTCTTACTGTTATTAACTTAAGGGTTCTTTCTGATTTACATTCTAATATTGTTATTTGTCTGATCAAACTATATATCTAACTAGTAATCAGAAAGAACAAACAATATTGTAGACAACAAGAGTTGATTCAGTGTACCAGGCTGCCAGACAAATGCTTATTTAGCAGTCAATACCGTAATCAGAATATCCAATTCCTCCTTCCCCTCCTTGAATGATTTGGGAATGTCTTTATATATATTGTAATGGGAATGACAAGTCACGTTGCTAGAGACATGACTTGTACCTGTTCATAATAACCTCCTTAACTAATCGCACCACTTCATGATAATCGCACCTCTTGATGGTTAGTTAATTCATCATTTGACATAATCCCTTTGTTGGCAATACTGATGGTTATAATGTTTATTCATTTAACTTCAGCTTACATGCAATTGCTGCTTTCCCTTATATTGACAAATCACTGCCTTAATAGCGGCAGCTCTTAAGTGTTCCTTTAAGCACTCTGACACTAATAAGAAACACAAACTTAATAAATCCTTTAAGGAACCACAAATAATTTGGTGCAAGCAAGTGGTCAAACTTTCGATAATAGTTTCGGAAGAGATAATAAAGACCCACGGTATTATAAATTTATCGAGCCTTCATCTTCAAAACATTAGAAATTGAATTAAGCTTGGCCTTTTAATCTTCAACGCTACTCATATTGATATCTTCAAATGTTATTTCAGCAGATAATATTTGTTTTAAATGCAACCTTTCATATTCTTATAATCGCCGTGTCCAGTATTGAAACATTCATTTACTATGTATTCGGCCATCATTGAGACTTAAATCTCTTCCTATTCATTTGTTCGGATTTGGGGACATGACAGATGCTGTTTCTGATATATGCTCTCTTCACTTGCAATCACTGGTGCCGTCTCTGAATTGTAATTATGTGCTTGCAACCGATTTGTGCCAAATAGGCACTTGCTCAAATGAGCAGATCCAATCAAGGATTAAAAGATTGTAAGATTCCAAATCGATGCTTGTTTGAATGTGTTTGATCCTCCTCTTGTACCTTGCTAGATGAAACTGTTGCACCTCTTGAATAATGAAGGGACATAGTACTTGCAGATCAGGTCTCTTAATATCATAACAAATTTATTTGTTATCCAAATTGTAACTCTTCATGAGGATTGGTTTATTTAGTAATATCGATTAGTCTTGTATAATCGCTGTCTAATTACTTGCACCTTTCCTTCTGTTGTACTTTCCATGCTTAGTAATTATTATTTATATACTGTTATTGACTGTGGATGAATCACTGTTGGTTATTGTCTTCTTTCCTCATCGTATTAATTTATGATTTACATCTTCATTGCTGTTACTACTCACTTTTCTGAGTCTCTTCACATCATCGTTCCTTCCTTCTGTTGCTGATGTTAGGACTGCACACTTAATTGCTGACTTGCATTCTTAACCAACCTTGCCCATATGTACTGTTGGTTTGTATTTATGACATGATTATGTGTCTTGACTTAATTGATATTCTTGCTATACTTCTATACTATGGTGAATGTGGATAATGAACTTCGTGATAGTGGATGCCCTAATCAATATTGGAAGTGCTTCTTTGAAAGTATAATCTGTTCTTCAATTGTGATCGATCTATTCATAATGGTGGATAATCAATAGGCTGTTAATACATCATTAAGTTCATTACTAGCGGCGCTGGCAATTAGTGGATACTAGCTGATAATATAATAATTGGTCCTGCTGCAATGTTCGGATTTACTATTTTATACCATATGTAATCTCCATGTGGTTTTGGTATGATGGATGCTTGCAAGTCTTTACCTCTTGATGGATGGATAACCTATCAACTCCTTACAACTTGAATGATTATGCTTCTCTTGGAAATCTGAAGTCTTATTGATATGCAACTAACTAAAAATACAATGTACAATCTGTTATTCTCTAACTCCTAATTAATTGTGAATACTATCAAGGCTGCCACTCTTGATCATATGATTGTTTATTGTTTATTAATTTCTAGGTTAAAGATGGGGACATTACAGGCAGTGTCACCTAAAAAATGCACCTAGAAGAATGGCTGATTTTGCTTTGAAAACTCTAGATTTTGTCCATAAAACTTCACCTCAAATCAAGACTCCTGTGGCTGCCATAATAGGATTGTCCTCTAATGTTTTTGCTTGTTTAAACAGGAGGAACAGCTCTGTCAAACTATCATAAAAACTTTCCTTAATCTACCTTCCGTTGCAATGGCTACAAAGATGCTGAATATTACCATCAAACCTGCAAAAAGATGAAAATTTTGCCTTGTTTCTGCTATGAGCAGCAGAAATAAATTGCGTAAGTCTGAATGAATATCAGCTTTCATATAGGTGCTGAGATTTCCATGCTATTCACTCTTATTTTTTTCCTTGCTTTAAAGCTGAATGAAGACAGTAGAACTTGCTAATGTCTTAAGCAACCTCTTGACTGAATGAGCAGAGTTTTAGTGTGGTGAAGCCACTGTAAAAGTGTGCTTGGAGGGGTTTTAGTAAAGCAAAGCCACCCCAAAAGCATGCCAATATCACTCAGGTTTCTCTCACAAAGCTGGGTGGAAATTATTTGTGGCAGTGCCATTTAAAAATTGTGCCTAAGGCTGTTCATAATGCTTTTGGAGCTGGGCACTCATTACTCTAGCAATTGCCATCTTTTACCATATGACTTGGCAGAGAATTATGTGGTTCTAACCACAAAAAGTAGTGCTCTATTAAGTTGTTATTTCTTTCCAATGTGGGCTGGCATGGATCTCTTAAGACTTTGCCATATTTTTGCTGACTCCGGGTAGAGTTTTTGCTGGCCTTTACCCTGCTTCTAGGTATGCTTTGCTAACCACTTTGTCATCTTGGTGCACATAACTAATGGATCAACTAGAAAGAGTTTTCATGTGGCAATGTCACCTAAATAATGCACCTAGACTCACTTATTTTACACCTTTAAGCTGCACACAGTTAACTCATGGCCAGGGTTTTGAGCAGAACTTTTGAAGGTTTATTTAAGTCCTTCCAAGTTGGGCGTGCTTTTCTAGTGTTTTTGCCCTATTTTGGGCAGAGATTTTGCCGGTCAATGCCACAGAAAAGTGTGATGGATTATGACCTTTTATTGGAATCTCCCATGGTGACTTTTTATTATGCCATTGCCATTATTTCAACATGTGTGACAGAATTTTTTAGGTGGCACTGCCAATCCAAAAGTGTGCTTCATTCTAATTTAATTTCTTCTTGTAGGTGCAGATCACCAACCATTTCGCCACTTTTCATCTGCCTTAGGCAGGACTTTCTCATGGTAATGCCAACCCAAAAGTGTGCCTTGTTTGCTTGCTGATTCTTGGTGGTGATTATGCCACGTACTGCCCAAAAGCAGAGAATTAGGGAAAAGTGCACTGAGACTTATTCAATTTCTCTCTAGCTCCATACTTTTATTTTATACTTCTTTGATTGCCACAGGCATGACCAACAGAAACCTCATCATTATCAACTAGAACGGTGCAGCCTTTGATCACTCTGCAAGATTAGTTAGCCAAAATACCAGACCAGGTATGGACATGCTATTGCATACTGACTGGGAAGACCATGAGTTTGAAATTTGAATGGATTGGCCGAGAATTTTGAGGACCAACTAATTGGTACAGTTTCATAGTGGTACCAACAACCATGACACCTGAGTTTCTTCCTGAAGAGGGAAGTTGCAGAGGGTTTTGCACGGACAGGTGGTATTTGTAAATTGATTTGTTCTCCTAAGTTTTTGTTTTGTTTTTCAAATGTCTTAAATGTTTTTGTTGTTTTGGATGTTCTTGAATGTTTTTACAGAAACTTAAATGCTGAAAGCAAATTATGCTAATCTGCAAGAACACTAGTAATGTGATCAAAGCTATCTTTTTTGTATTTTTCCCAATGCAACGGATAAGGCATTCAAGTTAATCTGCAAACTTCTTGTAAAACAACTGTTTCCTAAATATAGCATTTCATATGAAAATGCAAGAAGCTCTTTTTAAAAAAAGGTGAGCTTTTTTATTTTAATAAAGCTCAAGGATATGAGATTTAATTTTCTAGTGTTTCTTAAATGCAATGCAAAACACAGACCCACTTACAAGCAATAAAATTTTTCTTTTTCAAAATGTGAATGACTATTCTTGTTCTCCCTAACATGCAATCTGGGTTTTGCGTTTCATATAGTCATACACAATTCAGATTTCAGTGAGCCAGTAGAATACACAAACACTAATGTAGCATTGGTAAACTGAAATCTGAAGCTACAAATTTTCTGTATTTATAATTCTCTAATTGCAGATCTTGAATTGACAGTTGCATTTTTATGAAAATAAACACCTCATTTCCAACTATTCTTTTGAGTACATTTGCTAGAAGAATACTCTAATAAATATGGTACAATCTGATTTATTAAGATGAGTGGGAACCTAGCTGCTAACAATCTAATGTAAGCTGAAACCTTATTGGAACAAGGAATATGTGCAATTTGGAGAGTGAGACAGGCTGCATATGCCAAGGAAAATTTCCTAGGTTGACTTTAATATGTGAGCAAAAGATAAACTGTTTAAACTGACATATTTTATGTGTAACACCTGATCTTTGCAGAGCTCTCAATTCTGGAAGTGACCAACAGAGATTTAAGTAAAACAAATATACACACAAACTAAGTTCACACAAGTCTCATTCCATCTACACTCAATCGAAATGAATAAACACACAAACCTGATTGAAGGAAACACTTAAAATAAGAATTTACACCTGCAGATGTGGAGTAGTTTGCTGTTAATATCCTCAGTATTAAATCGCTTCTGGACTTCCTTGTGAGCAACTGACTGTGCTATACCTCCAAGGCTGGATGAGGAGGGAACAATTTGAGAGCGGGGCTAATGGTGGATGTAACTGATTTAGCTTTGATTATGGTTGTAAAGAAAAATGACAGTCTGAATTGCTTGTAAATGTTTGTTCTCTTCTCAAATGGAGTCTTCTCAAACTTTTGTACGAGAATAAAGCCAAGATAGGAAAACACAATAGACATATCTACTTTAAGTGTAATTGAGGGAGAAATGAAAGATTCTTTTAGGCTTTTTTAGAAATTAACGTGCACAACTCATTGTAACAAGTTGTAACCGCCATGTGGAGAAAGTGGTGATTTGGCATACATGGCAGAATTAAAAGTTTTAAGAAAAACCTGAAAACACAAGAAAACATTGAATGACAAATGAGGACTATTGGAGACAGTTGGAAGGGTCTATTGGGCTTGACATGTAAGTTTTGCCTTGGAGATGAGAATTAGTTTTCACATTCTGCTTAACATGATATATTGGTATTGAGCAATGAGGATTTGTGTCATCATGGAACTTGATATTTTGACCCATATGCGTTCGGATAATTACATGTCCTTTGTCTAGGGATACACAACATGTTGAATATCCCTCTAAGGATCACTCCCCCAATCCTTTGCTCGAGAATACTCAATGTGATGAGTATCCCTCTAATGATCACCCCCTTGGTCTATTATGTAGGGATACTCAATGTGATGAGTATCCTTGTAGGGATCATACCCGTAGTCTCTTGCATAAGGATATTTTCCTCACCTAAGGATACTCACTACAAGTATTTCTGTAGGGATTTTTCCCTTTGTTGCTTGTCCAGGGATGCAAAGCATGATGGGTATCCCTCAAGAGATCATCCTCTTAATCTCTTGCCTAGAGATACAATGTATAGTGCATCTTTAAAGATCACCCTTGCAAACTTGCTGAGATACTTGTTGCTTCGAGCACAGGAATACCCACCATGACAAGTATTCCTTTAGGGATTGCCTATCTTCTCTTGAACCTAGGAATGACCCTTGTGATGGGCATCATTCCATGGATCGTGTTCCCTTCATGAGCTGGTGGATGTGTGTTCAAATAGTTATTCTCCAAAGTATCCACCTTGTAGATTCCCCCATTGTGAATGAGTATTTGAACATACATTCTCTTGGTTAGCAAGATTAGTTCTACCATGAAAGCAATTACTTTACCACTTACATGGGTGTGGAAATTACCCATTGTTGGTTGTTCCTATGAGGTTCCCCTTTTAGGACTCCCTTGGCTCTTTATGTTTAAACTCCTCATTTCAGTGGCACCTCAGATGGGAGCTTCTTAGCTTCATTACATAATGGTTCCTCATGTGATAGACCTAGCCTCGAGTTGGTTTTTGGTATTTACTTGGGTCAGTGTCCTTCCTGTGGGAGCAGTAGCTATACTATTCACATGAATGGTGGACATTGTCCCACCATTGTTGTAACTACGAGGATTCTTAACTCCTGAAATTGATTGGAATGGAAACCCCTTTAAATCATAACGTGATTAATTCTTGTGCAACAATTCTTACCCTGAGTGCCTTATAGCTTTGTGGTCATGTAAGAACCCTGCTGGTTCTAAACTCTCCTGAAATACTATTGCTGATTTGTTTTGGATTTTCAAGGTTTTTTGAACAATTTTTAAATAAAAATAACAAGTGCACCAAGCAAGAGTTGCTCATATAACTGAATAGATACCAAATATGGAACAATTGAATCTATATTATGCATTAAGTAACTGCTGCAAATGAAACTAATACATAAAACATACCTGTAGGTCCTCAGCTTATTTTAAATAAAGATTTTTGGAGTTTGCCAGCCAAAACTGGGAAACTGAGCAAAATTGATGTACAAGTCCAGAATACAATTTCTCTAGGCCAAAAATGAAATGAATCCACCTGATTATGCTGGGTGTTGGGAATGGTGCAACTAGATTGCAAATTAGAAAGGTGTTTCAGCCTCCCAGTAAAAACGTCCCTTTCCTAGACCCCACGTGCCAAGCCTGAATTGTATGGCCAACAACTGGAAACTGTACGACTGCTTATTGAAATGAAATATGCTGCAAAAAGGGGCGTCTAACCTGATTTGCCCTTTCTTTATTAGAAAATCTGCAATATCTGAAATAAAGAATCTCTGTTGAAGCACAATAAGACTCCTGAATGAAGCCTTCACAATTGCAATAATTCAGCTGATCTTCCACATCCTCACAATCACAGATCCACAAAGAATTTCCGTGCTCCAATGACCAAACCTCTGAAACTCTTGTCAAGGAATTCCACAGAGCAAAATAGAAGCAATGCCAAATAATCAATAATATGAGTTTGAATTGTCTTCAATTCCCTTATAACCCCAAAAGCACAAATTCCAAGAAAGTACGCCCAAATGCAATTTTAAATACATTAAATGTATTTAAATCACTTTTCAATAGTTTAAATTCATCTTGGACGCACTTTTACATTTAATGATTTAAAATCATTTTTAATATTTGAAGTGACCTTTTAATTTTTTATAAAGTCACTTTATAATATTTAAGTGGCTTATAATTTTAATTAAGTCGCTTTATGAGACTATAATATCCATATAAGTTAATTAAATAACTTAACCACTAAAATATTAATATCTCCCTTAATATTCAGTCTTTTGACGTGCCGTTAGAAGCTAGGGTCAACGCTGAATAACCCCCATGTGTCCAGGTGCCCTAACTAAAAATATCACAACTGCCAGATTGACTTACTATAAATAGTAAGTCCCTCAACTAAGCCCATACACTGATTGCAAAGGCCCTGGAACTGAAACCAAGACTGAAATGAAGAAGTGGAACTGCCATTGAGACTCTCTATCCTGAATGTTAGCCTACGAGAGTCCAAATAATAGGATTATCCCTCGAACTCTGATGCTCACAAAAATGGGGACATTACAATCCGCCCTCCCTGAAATTGCTTGTCCTCAAGCAATCTCTATTGCGAAGCAACTTCACTCCACCAGAGGTCCAAAAGATGAACTGTGAAATGTCCCACACATCTCCAACCGATTCCTGTAGCACCAACATAAACACAATTGCTTAGGGACAAACATCATGCCAACTATCCAACCCCTGCGCACAAGAATAGTGCATCAAAATCAAAACATGTTCAAGAAGGCACAGGATGAACCAATATACTCTCAGCACATTGAACATGCTGCAATGCTCAACTGTAAACCCTGTCTGGAATCTCGATGTACCCAAAGAATCCCAAACTCTATACTCAATGCTCGGCTGAATGCCATGATCCCAAATCACTCTGTAGAGTACTCCCTCCAAACCATGTGGCATCAACATGATACCATTGTATAGTGCAACTAAGTCAACCCCAATAGAAGGAAGAAGCAATCCACCAGCTGGAACAATCCCTGGATCCCATAGGCAGTATGGAAGTCTACCATGAGAAACACTCCCAGACCTCCGCTGCTCCAATCTGATCTCAACTTCATCATGCCAGAAGTGGTGAAGCCAACCAATGGGACCCATCCAAATCGTAGTGCCAACCTTGTCAACATCCAAGTCCCAATACAAACAATACACACATCCATCTGCACCATGGAGATAGGAATAACTGAGACCACCCACAACACAACAACAATCTTTACTCTCCACTGAATTGTCCTGGATGTGCCGAATCCCCCCCATAGGTGTTGAATAACATGTAATCTCCCCTCTTATGTTGCTGATATGAAACCAAACAACACCCTCAAAACTGCAAGACTGACCTGCGGGGATGCTAAGGATACCAACAAGTACATAGGATGATAGAGTATCATCCCCATGTTGCTCTCGCTTGATGAGGAAATGATCTAACTCTTTCCCAGCCTCATGTGTAGCAATGACATTAGTGGCTGATCCACTAAATGCGTATTCAACGTGGTCACACATCTCTAAGGCTTGAGCATTTAATGGCCTCTCAACCAAAGATAACTCATGGGTCTCAGGATGCAAGTTATGTGTACCAATAAAATTTTCTGAATCATACCTCTTCTCTTGTTCACACATAATTGTATATTCTTCATGCTTGCTTACCTCAAGAAGTTCCTCCTTTGTATTCTCAACTTTAATATGTTCTTCCATTGGAAGAATTAGAGATCTAAGGTGTCACTCCCCTTGCTTCTTTGCTTGATCTAGCTGGTTGCAACGTTCTTCAATTTCTTGCAAACGTTGTTTCGCTTGGGCAGCCAATAACTTTGTCTTTTTAGCTCTTTGCAACCATTGATCACACATGACCTGTGTCTTGTTCACCTCTTCCAAGGTCTGATATACAAAATCAGACTTGCTGTGACTTGAATTTTTAACACATAAATCATTTTTAACACCCAAATCTTGAGTGTCAGTGCTAGGAATCTTCATACAACCCTCTTCCACACGTGGAATGGCTGTTACCTCATGATAGTGCAAAGAATTGTAACTGCTGCTACAAAAATCAGAACTGTTAGAGCTTGTATCATTTGCACATTCCTCATCTTTGACACTTCCAACTCGCGTGCCAACATTGGTAGATCCTTCCGCAACATTTTCGTCATTTACTAACACATCTACATCATGATTATGCTCAATAGTTTGGCTACAGTTGCAAAAATCAGAATTATTGTCATACCTTTGTGTCATGCTTTCAACATCTCCAAGGACTTCCTCCTTCTCTAATGCATCTTTTGTATTGGTAAAATCATTTGCATTAGTATGTGTTTTCCTTTCTTTTGCAAACAAAGGATCCAATATCTCCGGATTTTGTAGAAGCCTTGTTAGATTCTTGTAATGTCCCCTTCTCACTGATGACCTTCCAGTGGTCCATTAGCCTATTCCTGAGACCCGTAGGCTAGGTGGAATGAAGAATGAGGGGTCCAGCATTGATGAAATGAGGACTTACTATTTTTAGTAAGTTAGGAAATGGCCATTCTGGTGTTACTGTCCTACTGAGCTCTCCATGTTTTGCCTCTGAACACGATGATCATGCTTTTCTGAACATTAGTTCTTGACTTACTATTTTTAGTAAGTGGCAGTGTGGCACAATTCTATTTTTGGCAGTAGACAGGGTTCTGATTCTGCAACAGTTCTGTGGTCGTCCTGGCTCAGTTTCATCCTAGTTGTGTTAATAATCAGTACGGGAGTCATATGCGACATAATTAAATATTATTTCCTCATCCTAAGGTTTAATATTTAATTAATCTTATTATTTGCGACTGATTTATTAAAATTGGGATTAATGCCTATTTTATCCTAATTGTTTGGCGAAACTCATGTGTACTATGGGATGGCGAAATATTTTAGAGGAATATTATGTTATATTGCATCTCCATTATTTGCCAAGTAATTAACGTGGGTCCCTTCCCTTTTGGCGTGAGGTTTGACTTATGAAAAGTGGCGCTACACTTGGGTGAAATGAAATGCAAATGAAGGAGTGGCGTTTGGAGGAATTTGCATTTGATTTTGGCTGCTGAAGAGTTATAAATAAGAGCCTTGGGCTCTCATTTGGGACATCTTTGAAAATTGCATCGTTATGTTGCCAGTTTGGCTACTGAAAATCTGAGCTTCGAAGTATGGCTTCCTAGCTAAGTCTCAGTTTCGTACTTGCAAGATAGTACCTAGCTGTGTCCTTGTATTCCCATTGCTGTTGGTGAATGAGTTGCAGATTGTGGAGTGTTCTATGTGGGATTTGAGTGTTTTCTGGTTGCTGGTCGCGGGGCTGCTGAAAGTATATTTTGCTTGTACCTCTTTACCAGGCGACTCCATCATTCTGGGTACCGGCTCATCCTTCCTTCCTAGTCACGGTGATACATTGTATAAGTTTTTAGCAAGTTTAATTAAGCAATGATTTTTCTAGACAAAATTGAACTTCCTAGGTCTAGCGTTGGTTTTTGTACTTGCATTGGGATGTGTGCCAAATGAATATTGGGTTATTTGGGTTGTGGTTTGGATTGGATGCGGTTGTGAGTGTTATATTGTGGGATTGGGATTGATTTGAGTTGATTCAGGTGAAAAATGAGGGAGTTATGAGCATTTTGGTGTTTCCATAGGCTGCTGAATTGTACTTTCAGCCTGCAGATTGGTTGTAACAGAAATTTATATTTTTTCTGTAGAAATCTGCAAGTACTCTTCTCATCTCATCTCTATTTTGTAAGGTTGTTTCAGTAGTACTGATCATCCCTTCTTGCTGCACTTATTTGTAATCTCCACTGCATAAGTGGAAGAGGCTGGCTTGCCGCCTTCTAAGTTTTGTAATTCAGTTTATGTACTCAGTCCTCCCACTGAATAAGTGGTCGAGTGATAAGTTTAATGCAATTGTCCTCCCGCTGAAATATGCGGTAGAGTTATAGTTAATGTAATGTCCTCCCGCTGAAATATGCGGTAGAGTGATTGAATTTCTGTTTCTTGTCCTTTTCCCTTGGTCGGTTTACCACCAAGAGTTTGGTTTCTATCCTGCTGAATAATCAGAAGGGGTTGGCTTGCCGCCCAGGCATTGTAATTTCAGTTTGATTATTGTTGCTAACGATCCCCGGAACACCGTATGCTCTCACCCTCCCAGACTGGGCTCTGGATGAACAAAAGGTGGAAGGGTTCCCTTTTAGTAGTTTGGATTATTTCGCTAACCTTAACGGGTTGTGGTGATTGCTTGTATCTCTTATTGTTAAAAAATCAAAAAAACAATTACTGGGATATTACAATTCTTATCATAGTTTTGAAAAGCTTGCATGAGCTCTGGCATGAGATCCTGTATAGACTTCATTTTACCTATACTAAAACAATACAAGAGTGCTGGTCACTCAAATGTCAACCATGTGAGCTCAATGATTCCCAATGGAATCTCTACAAATTGATCCTGGTTTACCTGTAAACCAAGCCTCCTGTGTGTGTAAAAATCTGTGAGACCCAAATTGATGCTGATGAATAAGAACTTCTAACCCTCCAGGAAGGCAGGATCAGAGCTTTGATACCACTGTAAGAACCTTGCTGGTTCTAACTCTCCTGAAATACTATTGCTGATTTGTTTTGGATTTTCAAGGGTTTTTGAACAATTTTTAAATAAAAATAACAAGTGCACCAGGCAAACATTGCTCATATAACTGAATAGATACCAAATATGGAACAATTGAATCTATATTATGCATTAAGTAACTGCTGCAAATGAAACTAATACATAAAACATACCCATAGGTCCTCAGCTTATTTTAAATAAAGAATTTTGGAGTTTGCCAGCGAAAACTGGGAAACTGATTTGCCCTTTCTTTATTGGAAAATCTACAATATCTGAAATAAAGAATCTCTGTTGAAGCACAATAAGACTCTTGAATGAAGCCTTCACAATTGCAATAATTCAGTTGATCTTCCACAACCTCACAATTACAGATCCACGAAGAATTTCTGTTCTCCAATGGCCAAACCTCTGAAACCCTTGTCAAGGAATTCCACAGAGCAAAATAGAAGCAATGTCAAATAATCAATAATATGAGTTTGATTTGCCTTCAATTCCCTTATAACCCCAAAAGCACAAATTCCAAGAAAGTACGCCCAAATGCAATTTTAAATACATTAAATGTATTTAGATCACTTTTCAATAGTTCAAATTCATCTTGGACGCACTTTTACATTTAAATGATTCAAAATCACTTTTAATATTTTAAGTGACCTTTTAATTTTTTATAAAGTCACTTTATAATATTTAAGTGGCTTATAATTTTAATTAAGTCACTTTATGACTCTATAATATCCATATAAGTTAATTAAATAACTTAACCACTAAAATATTAATATCTCCCTCAATATTCAGTCTTTTGACGTGCCGTCAGAAGCTGGGGTCAACACTGAATTACCCCCATGTGTCTAGGTGCCGTGACTAAAAATATCACAATTGCCAGATTGACTTACTATAAATAGTAAGTCCGTCAACTAAGCCCATACATTGATTGCAAAGGCCCTGGAACTGAAACCAAGACCGAAATGAAGAAGTGGAACTGCCATTGAGACTCTATCCCGAATGTTAGCTTACAAGAGTCTAAATAATAGGCTAATCCCTCGAACTCTGATGCTCACGAAAATGGGGACATTACAGCTCATGTCCTATCACCAACCCCTTTCAAGACGTTGCTGTTGTTGGGCCTACATGCCTAGTCTCAAAGGCACATTGGCTCACAATCCACATGGAGTTCTCATGGCTTATTTCCCCATGTGTGAGGCTTTAACTATACTCATTGATTCATAAGATCCAATCCCTAACTTTAAGAATCTTTCTCTAGGACCTTCTTTGCCTTTGTTTTGATTGGAGGTCATTCATTGTCGATGAGCATGATTTCCCTCATAAGTCTCAATGTTAAATGCATTTGAGGCTTTCTTGGTCTCTCATACTCCTGCTAGTAACCTTCTTGCAAGTCTTGATCCTTAAAAGCTACCTAATCTTCTAGTGACTTCAACCCAAGTCAAGGATGACAAGCTTTAACCTACTCTACTGGGGCAGGCGGTTTCTCCTTTGGCGACTTTGCAGTGTTGTGAGAATTACTATTGTACTACTTGTTGAAAATCTAGGTTATAGACAAATTGACAAGGGCCAGTTCACTCTTGAGCTTTGTCACATCATCAAAATCCAAGGGGGTACAAAGTTGAGAGATGATATAAGGAAAAGTGTAAAATTCCCCTTTTAAGGAGTTGAATCTGTAAGAACCTTAAAAGGCCCTCAACTGAGACAACTGACGTTTAACTGAACCTGTTGCGTTTCAAGTGTGTTCTTTGCAAATTTGTAACAGCAAATATAATTTTGACAATCTTAAGCACAAAAAAGCAACTATGGGTATTTGTTGGAAATCAATTTATAACTCAACAATACTGATCAAACCCTTATTACATCTGTTCATCATTTATTAATACTCAATACATAAACAAACAAAGCTAGAGAAGAACTGATAAATACCAGGACATTCTGTTAAAACCCTTATTTCCTTATTGCTGGTCATACACAGTTTTTTATGACAGCAAGCTATAATTTATTCCCAATTGACCCGAAACACTTGGATGTTAGCCCGATGGAGAGACATCGGCAAGGCATCCCTTCTGCTCTTTTTTTAATATTTTTCTGGTTCCTCCAATATGAAAATTGTAGCCCCTCTGGTGTTTGGCGCTACTTCCCAGGCAGCCGTACAGCCACTAATAGAAATCTCCCATGGATGCCTTTGTTTCCCTCTTGCTGCTGTAGCCGAATACTGGAGAAAAGACGGTGCCTCTCTAATTAATAAGCACAAACTTGGCTCCTGAATGAAACCAACTGGAAGAGCAAGATCAGCTGATATTTCACAACCTCTGATGCTGTTGCACAAGAATCCCACGTTTTCCTGTACCGATACCTCTGATCACTGCAGAAGAATCTTTTGTTGAAACCCTTGGCCAAAACTCCTCTCAGAGCTCCAAATCAAATTATCAAAACTTAGCATAATGAAAAGAAGACCAAAAATCTTCTTTTATTTCCTCCTCTTAGGGTTTGGCACAATTTTCAAGAAAGGTACGATTTGGCATTAAATGAAATTCTTTATTTTTAATATTTATTTTTGACTATTGAAATATCAAAAATAAATCATTTTCAATTTAATATAAAAGTTGGCCCCATCTGATGAGAAAGAGACCCTCACTTAAGTTATAACTTAAAGTGACTTTTTAAAAATATTAAAACATTAAAGTTCGCCATTTAATATTTAATTGGAGTAATTAAATATTAATCTCTCTCTAAGTTTCCACCAGAATTGCCTGCCGTTAAAACTGGAGACTGCCAAATCATACTTTGCCCTTGCCCAACTCACTGGCTATAAATAGCAAGACTGCTAAAAATAGAAAGTATCTCAACCGGAGTCCTAGAGATCCCAAACGAAAGCCAGTCCTGGAGTGCTTACTCTGAAGATAAGGAACAACTTCGGAGGACCCTCTAACCAACCTCATCAGCCTACGAGTGTCAGTGATAGGCTAATCTACTCAGCTGACAGATGTCAACTTGAAGGGGACATCACAGAATCTCATGCCGAATTGGCATTCCACCTGAAAAATTACCCTCCGTTCCATTATAGTTTCCATCACAATGTTGCGCTTACATGTACGGTTACCAGGATTGGAGTTCTGGGTTCATTTTGGAGACTGAAAAACCTGCACATCCAGATTTCCTGAAAAAAGTTAGAAACTTCAGTTTGAAACAACAGTAGGTAGATATTTATGTGTATCCACATACGCACATAGAGAGGCAACCACCTGCCCATCACATACTCATCCACCCACATCCCTTGCCCCTTCCACACACACATAATGTACAAATATGATGAACACAAGTAAAATTTATTGAAGTGAAATTTTTGACTAATAGAAAAGAAAAAATAAGGAAAACCGTATCTGGATTAAACTGATTTGTTATATCTGAAGACCGGAACTGGATCAGATCCAGCAGGATTTATTACTATGCCTATGAGTGCTTCTCTGATAAAGACACAAAAGCTTGTTTTATTGACCTGCTGCTATGCTCAGCCTGTGGATTGTTGTGCTTAATGCAGTAAAGATGAGTATCAGCATAAATGTTCTTGGACTTGTGCTGCATATTGATCAAAAGATATGATACATAAATGAAGATAAAGATCAGGCTGAATCCTCTTGCATTTACAAAAAGTACTGGCTGAAAGATTCTTAGGCTGATACTAGTGTCCTTTTCTTGCTCATATGTTTTTACTTATTTCCAATTTTTGTAGGTGCATTTTTCTTTTGTAAAGTTAACAGACAACTTAAATACTTCTTAGGTGGTTCATTAAATATGTGGGATTGTTTTGATATAGTAAAATATATCAGATATTGGAGCCTAGATGAATCTCTAATAGTATGTGTAATGAACGCATTATTTTATTTCTCTTTGGTGGCCTTGTTGCTTGTTTATCATATGCAATTGCTGTTACGTGCACATGGCTTGTGTTAGTTTTTAAATGGTATCTGCAGATAGAGAAGAAAATGATCACTGAATTGGAACATTATAACCTATTGCTTAAGAGTATTACAGAATTCCTTGCTTGTCTTTTGGAAGATTCCTGCTATATGGCTCCTATTATGCTTGCAAAAACTAAGTATTCTCTTTGTACTTTCTTTTGGAAGAGTTCAATATATATTTTTGTATGGATATGCTAATGCTAAAAATTGTTACAGAACATGGAGAAGGCCTCCAAATTCTTCATTACGAGGTTGGGCAGAAATATGAACCACATTATGACTATTTCCTTGATTCTTTTAACACTAAGAATGGTGGACAGCGGATAGCTACCGTGCTTATGTACCTGTATGAAAGTCCCTCCTCTCTTGACTGTAAATAAAAGTTGGTTTTGTTTCCATTTTTTGTAAGTCACATGTTTTTGGCATAGAGAAAAGAATTGGACATTACTTTCTACCATTCTGAAATTTCATTTTGCAAATGTAGTTCGGACGTCGAGAAAGGTGGTGAGACTGTGTTTCCCGCATCAACAGTAAATAGCAGTTCTGTTCCTTGGTGGGATGAGTTATCTGAATGTGCAAAAGCTGGTGTCTCTGTGAGACCAAGAATGGGAGATGCATTGCTTTTTTGGAGTATGAAGCCTGATGCTTCTTTGGACCCTTCTAGTTTGCATGGTAGGTATTGACTTGGAACATGCATAGTTTCTTGCATACAACAATATTATTAAATGAGCTTACCTAGGCAAAAATTTCAACAAAAATAGAATGTATAAAAAGTACTTTTAATTGTTGAAACATTTTATGCCCCATTAGGAGTTCACTGGTGTTAGTCATTGTGTCATTTGAAATTCCTTTATTTTGGGCCGTTTGTGCAGCCGGTTGTCCTGTGATTCAGGGAGATAAATGGTCTGCAACAAAATGGATGCATGTTGGGGAGTATGAGGGTTGATATGGTATTAAAGGTAATTTTTTTTGATAGTCTGTAGCCTGTTGGTCAAACAAATTATATCTCTTTTCAACATGAGTCTTGGCAAAGAAAGCTGCTTAATTTGAGTTTTTGGCACCCACTAGAAATAAACTTTTACTTCAAATATTGATTATAATGAATAACACACTGCCATCTGAAAAACAAGAAGAGTGGGATGCAGGAGCAATCCATGTAGAAGTTTGGCCTGCTGTACACCATGCATACGTGTTGTTCTGAGATGTTTTTAGAGAATTTTATGAAAAAGCTTTTGAAGTAGGATAAACAAGAAATGAATAATGGGTAATGCATGCTGATGGCTCAGCTGAGTGCCAATAAAGTTTTATTCAGATTCTATATTAGAGGAAGGAAAACAACAGTGTTTTATTCAGATTCTATATCTTTGTGTGTTAGTACTTAGTGGACCATATGAAGTTTATGCTTTGCTGTAATGGGTGAAGAAATTCTATATCTACACTACGAAGATGCACACATGTTTTCTTAGGTTCAGGAATAGTCCTTGATGTCACTGCAGGTTCAAATTCCAGAGCAGAAGCAATTGAACTAGGAAAGGAATTACTTCTAAAATTCAACTCCTAATCAAGTTATATCTGAAAGCAGAGAGTCCTTATATTCTAAATTAGCATGCATTTTGCAAGGCAAAGAATAAGATTCTTCACAAAGACGCAACAAACTAGTCAAATTATTATGCTGAGAGGTGTAACCTACAGTGGTAGCAGGAGCAGAAGCATCTGATGTTGTGACTATGAAAGAAAAATGAAAGAAAAACTATTTAAGAGCTGTCATTTATTTTTAGAATTCAAAGACATCAAATTTTTAAAATATTTATGAATAGCTATAAATGAATATTTTAAAAAGTAACATACAAGTATAAAAGATTACCAGATTTTTCAAAGTATAAACAAACTGATTACCAAAATTAACAATTAAAATAGCTTTTCAAAAACAATGTAGATAAAACAAAATAATTCTGAAATAAGATATAAAAATTTATGTGTCTATGTAGTATATATGTATGTAGTAAATAAAATAGTTCTAGAATAAAATAGAATAACTATAGATTCCTATGTTATATTTTGCCATTTTAGTTTCCTTTCTCTATAAGTTATTGGTCTTGAAACTGGTTTGGGGGTTTGGCCATACAAAAACACATAAAAAAATGTATGTAGTTTTAAAATAAAAATAATATGTCTGTCCATACATGTATGTAGAAAATAAAATATTTCTAAAATAAAAATAAAATTTGTATGTCAAAACATGTATGTAGTAAGTAAAATAGTTCTAGAATAAAATAGAATAACAATCAATTCCTATTTTATATTGTTGTCATTTTGGTTTCCTTTTTCTCCAAGTTATTGGTCCTGGTAGTGGCTCAGGAGTTTGGCCAAAAAAAGTTCTGGGGGTTGGGTTCGTACATACAAAAACATACAAAAACATACAAAAAAAAATATATACATGCAGCACTAATTACGTTTAGAATACCACATAGCATCATATCATAAAAATAAAAAATATCACAATGTCTATTTGTCAAACTTGGATGTCATAATATATATTAAAATAAAAAAATATTAATGTCAAGTGTCACTAATCAGCTATCATTGATCAAGCATCAATGTCATATGGGTCTATAATAATATCATCATCACCAACCATATTAGACGATGTGGCTATTGGTATATTATAGTGAACCATAGGGATGCATCCCTTAAAAAAAAATCCATGTGTTTTTGAGACGGATGTTTTGGGGATGTGGGGACACAAGAGAAATGTCCCCTTGCTGCACTGCCATTGTCGCTGAGACTTTGGGGACTATTAGAACGGTTGGACGTCCTGAGGACTCCTAGGATTCCCTTGACCATCTCAAGGACGCCTAGGAGTCTCCCATAGCCCCAAGTTAGAAACTCCAACCCTAAACAAAAATTGGTGAAAAAATGGTTGTTATTTATTTTCATTCATTTGTTTTGTGTTTTTGCAATGGGGAAAGTTCAAGTTGAACTGCTAAATGCATATAATTATGCGTTGTGTAAAACATCAATATAGAATTATCTAATGGGAAAAGGTTGTACTAGATATGTAAACAAACTTTTGCTGAACCTACTATTGCTAGTGCAAAGGTTATGTGGGAGATCAATTGTAAGAAATATCTTGGTTACATTTGCTCCTTAGTGTCTTTTGATTTATAATTTTATCTTGAATCATGTAAAACACCTAAGAAGGCTTGGGAGTCTCTTGGAACATTATATGGTAAAACCATCAAGATTAGGGGATATAAGATTTGATAATAACTTGATTAATCTTAATTCTAACAATTTTGACCATATTCAGGGCTATATCTTCAAAAGGTTAAACAACTAAGAGAATAACTAAAGGATTGTAAGATCAATAAAGATGATTTACAATTGATTTTGAATGTGTTATCCAATTTTGATCTTGAGTCTTCACTATTTGTTTCTAGCTTTCACATCGATTGGCTTTCTATGCGGACATCATATGTTGAGCCCACTTTTGATGCATTCTCAATTCTTCTAATTTAGAAGAAAGTGAAGTTGATTGAAATGGGCCTCACAAGTCTTCTAACCCATAGGCTTTGGTGGCTAGTGAGCCCAAGGTACAAAAAGAATAAAGGAATCTTGAAAAGAAACAAAAGAAGAAAAAGAACAAGTCTCACAAAGTTGGGGGAATAATTGAGAAGGCAGAAGCCCAAATGTGCATATTGCAAGAAACCAGGGCATAATGAACATCCATGTTATCCAAAATAGATTGTATGAGTTGAAGCATCTTCTAATGAAGAACCAAATCAAGTTGCTTTCAACTATATCTAGGGGTTCATCATCTTCTCTTTCAAAATCGAAGAAACAGAAGGGACAAGCACTTGTAGTTGCAGATTTTGAGTCAAGGAGATGGCTTCTTGATTCTGGAGCTTTACATTATATGAATTTTCATGTTATCCAAAATAGGTTGTAGAAGCATCTTCTAGTGAAGAACCAAATCAATTTGCCTTCAACTATATCTAGGGGTTCATCATCTTCTCTTTCAAAGTCAGTGAAATAGAAGGGGCAAGCACTTGTTGTAGTTGCATATTTTGAGTCAAGGAGATGGCTTCTTGATTCTAGAGCTTCACATTATTGACTTCTTCATAGACTATGTTCTCTTCATTGGAGAATTTTTCTACACCATATATCTTGATGAGCAACAACACATATGGGCATGTTCGTTTGGAATGATCTATTGACATTGACATTGGTGGTGTTGGCGTGAATGGGTTATCTTATCTAACTAGTTCAACATCTAGGTCCTATTGACATCTTGTTAGTTAAGTTTACTTAAGATAAGTCATAAGATTAAGACGCATGTCATAGTATTATGCTGTCCTATGTCTTGCCCTTATATATACAAGGGTTTCTGATTTTAATCTCGATCATGTATTTATATAATATATATACATCCTTTAATAGAATAAAATTACTCTTTTATGTTGGGTCTCTCTTGTGCTTTCATTAAAGCTCCTAGATCTTGGGCGGCTAAATTTATAGACAAAAATATTGCATGATATAGAGCATTCTACATTCTCCAATGGTGCTGGGAAAATCCTCCACTTTAGAAAACATTGGGACTCAAAGTTGCATCCATTTGTGAAAGTTATGAGGTCAAGAAGTTCAAAAAATTGAGATTGCATAGCAAACTTCGTGAGAAAACTATTTTTTGAAAAATTTAGGAGTATTTTTTCAAGCATCTCATATTTATATGGTTAAACTCTATAAAGGACCATTTGGTGATTCTTTGTTGTGAGCTCATTGCCTCCTTAACCAAATTCAACACCTCTTTAACATCTTTATCACAAGACACCACAAGTGAAGAATCCTTGGGGATAGAATGAGAAGGATTGGGAAAAGAAGGGAACGGGAGATCCACACCTGGTTTAGGCACACCCCTTGACATCTTCAAAACCATTCTAGAATGAACATTCCCCTCATGGACAACGTTTCTTTCTAAAAATTAAGAGACCGCTCATCGCCCAACTTCCTTTTAATTCCTTTTTGGATTAGGGATTTGCAGTCCAGAATGTTTTTCCGCATGTCTGATTTTGCAGGGATATTAGGATTGGTGAGAAATTCATCCTTGTCGGACATATATTTTCCCCTACAAATCTGATTTCATTCATTGTGTGTTCCTCCATAAACCTCCAGGATAGCTTAGCAAGCATAACTTGATTGAAGTCCTAAATTTTTCTTATACCTAGGTCACCCATCTTCCTTGGTAAACAAACTTTGTTTTAGACAAGCAAGGGGTAAACCATAGGAATCTCTTCTAAATTTGATCAATTTTTTCCGCAAATCTACAAGGAGTTTTGAAGAGACACATAGTGAATATGGAAAGATTTTGCAAACAAGCTTTGAGAAGTTGCACTTTACCTGCTTTGATTGAGTAAGACCCCCATCTTAAATGAGGCAGAACAAGCTAGAGCCAGTTAGCAAGAATTTTGGAGAAAATCTTATAAATTGAGTTGCATAGACTAATAGTTTTGAAGTTTGCCAGGGTAGAAGAACCTGGTTTCTTAGGAATTAGAACAATGAAAGTAGCATTAAGCTCTTTTGGCAAATTACCACTCCCAAAGAAATCTTTAGCTACTGCATTGAGGTCTTTGGCCATGACATCCTAATATGATTGAAAGAAGAAATGGGGGAAGCCATCTAGACCAAGAGCTTTAGAACCTCCAAACAAAAAAATAGTAGCTCTTAGATTTTCTTCTGAAGGGAGTTTAGCCAAGGTTTTGTTATCCTCAGGGGAGAAAATTTTTCGGGATCACCTCTAGAACCTCAACATCAACCAGATGGTTGTACACAAGGCCTTTCATTAAGAGCTTTTGAAAGAAGTCACAGACAACCTTCTTGATGTCCAAGTTCTTTGTTGCATTGAGTTATTGACCTCAATGGAATCGATGCGATTAGTATATTTGTATTTTAGAGTAGATAGATGAAAGAATTTTTGAATTACGATGTCCCTTCCGCAACTATAGGATTTTGGATCTCTCTCCATAATTAATATTCTTTAGAGATGAGAGAATGAAGCTCCACTGAAACGGCATTTTATTGGGCCAACAAGTTGTCATTTGCTCGTAAAGTGTGGATGTTTTTTTTGGAGGGTTTCCAGTTTGGATGGATTTTTTTGTTCCACAAGAAAATTTTAGACTTCACCAAGGACAACTTTTTGGCCAGCTCGAACATAGCTTATTTATCCACATTAATTTTCCACCATTTTTGGATATTTAGTTTCAGCTCAAGGTGGCAGTTTTACATTTTTTCAAATTGGAAAAGGGAATCTAGTTTTTCCTTCCCATCTTCCTCGTGCATAGAGAGATAAGAAAATGGTTCAATCCAATTCTTGCTAGGACTGAAAGACAACAAAGATAAGAGGAAAGCCAATCAGAGGAAAAGAGAGCCCTATCAAGTCTCACCTAATTAAGTGTGTCCCTACTCCTATTTGACCATGTGAATTTTGATCCCCTTAGTTCCAAATCGAGTAAAGCTTGATCATCTAAGAAGTCCATAAGATTTGTCTTGCTTTCCAGGTTAGGCTAAGAACCCCCCATTTTCTTGTCAGCGCTTAGAGGGGTGTTGAAATCCCCCATAGCTAACCACTATTTGGAGGGATGGGAATTTCTGAAAGATCTTAGGTTACTTCATAAGCTTGTCCTTGCCTTCTTGGAGTTGGAGGCATAGATATTAGAAATAATCCAAGTTGAGTTATCCCTCAAGTGGGTGAACTTTGTAGCCACGTGGCGAGGGTCATCTTGCATAGCTTCTCCCTTGACTAATCTAGGTTTCCACAAAGTAGCTTCGCCACCTAACGCCCCATTAACACTAAAACCATGGAGACCATAGTCTTTAAAGAATTTATTCTTCAGCAAACTCAATTTGTCAACAAACATCTTGGTTTATTGGATAAGAAGGAAATCCAGTTTGTGCTCCTGTATAAAGTTAGACGGAAGGTCATGCTTATGAGTAGTATTGAGCTCCTTCATTTTCCAGGATTTAGAATAGGGAGGGGTGCCCTTAGAGCACATATCTAGGATGGGTTTTTACACACTATGAGCTACATCCCTTTTACTATCTCTTCCCCTTGAGGCTTTTGTAGTATTTCTTCTCAAGAATTTAGATTGTACTCCACAATCAACATTCTTCCTTCTTCAATTCCTTGTGATCTTCAGGAGCCAATTGTTTATGAATCTTTGTTGATTTGCATATAAGAGATCTCCTTACCAGAATATCTAAAGGTACTTCATTCGAATTTGGGGGAGGTAGACAAGGGTCTTGGGTGGATAAGGCCAAATGACCTTGTTGACATTGCAGTCCTTAGGCTCCAAGAGGGGGGAAGGTTACTCACGAGGCTGGAAGAGAGATCCTTCCCTTGAGATTTGTCCCGACCAGATTGTAGCACAAAAGTCAACTGAGAATGAGGGGAAATTACCTTTTCTTGTTTCATTGGCTCCTTTACACCAACAATGTCAGTTATGTTTTCTTGAGGGGGGCTCCTTTGAATCCACCCTTTGTCAAAGAAGATTCCATTGTGTTACCTAGCACTGAACTATCCTTAGAGGAGATTGTTTAACAATTGGGGGCTCTTGGGCCAAAGCATCTTTCTCCACATATAACACGTCAACAAAAGAGGGTTGACCGATAGCAGTGGTAGAGACCTTATCTGTCTAACTTGAAGAGATGCCCCCCTTGGAAGGGATCATAAAGAGGTCATCCTATATTTTTGGCGACCCAGGCTTTTGTTGTTCAACTTTCTTTTCCTTCCAGACTTTCCTCTGGAGTTTAGTGTCTTGGGAAGGGCATTGCTTAGCTTAGTGCCCTACCTTCTTGCATTTAAAACTTGCAAAGGGAATGGATTCATATTCCATAGCTTGCTGACAGGTACCCAACTTAGAAAGAATGTTGATAGAGGAAGGGAGGTTGGCCTCTTGTTCCACATAGACACAAATACGAGCATAAACCATTCGCTTTCTCAACATGGTCATAGAGTCAATGGAGACAAGCTAGCCAAAGGCACTAGCTATCCCCTTAAACATTCTTTGTACTAGAATTCCAAGGGTAGGCCAGACAACAAAACCCAAACTGGAGCCATGGAGGAGATTTTTGGAGGCTTCAAAATCGGGAGACCATCTTTTTAGGGCAAGAGTTGATCTACCATAGATCCATGAACAAGAATATTAATGGGGTCTTCTTCACAAGTGAAAGCAAGCAAGAAGCACCCTTTCGGTAGATCAACAATCTCTAGGTGGCCTTTAATGCACCATTTTTTTCGTGCCTAAGTCCGCATTGACTCAATCTAGGACCCAAAAACTTGCCCACCAAGTTCATCTCCATTTTGCCAAATTTTTGTCCACAATGCTGTCCAGAATGGAGATAGAGAATTCACTAGAGAAAGGGTCCAAGGAGACCTTTATTGGGGAAAAGGATTTTACCTTTAGGTTTGGGCCCTAATAATGAACCCTAGCTCTTAGTCACTGTGGAATTTGAGGGAGAGGTTAAACCAGGATTGAAAGATTCCTTAGGTTCCAACTGTTGGGTACTCGCATATTGGGGAACCGTAGAGCTAGGAGTATAACTCTTGGGGAGCCTATCATTGTCTTGTCAGAGTTAACAACATCGACATTTGGAGGTCTAGTAGAGTTTCCATAAAACCTAACATCCATGACCTTATCTCGTCACGTCTAGAGCTTGGCCTTCCTTTGCAGAGCCATAAGATTGTGGGCCGCTAGGCCTACCACCCATCTTCAAAGAAAACGCCACCCCACCACCAACAACACATGAGCACTAGTGGCGGATGCCATTGTCAATATGCATGCATAGTTGACTATGCCATATGACTTGGGTTTAAAGAATAATTGTTTTTTTGCCAGTTCCATCAAAAAAAAAAAAAAATTGTTGATATAGGTCTTGACATCTTTTTATCACAATGGCACTTTTTTGGTTTATGTAAAAATACTTAGTGAGCTGCTTGCAAACGACACCAAAAATTTAGGCAACCAAAAACTAAAAGAGAATGACACACAAACAAGCGCCAAACACCAATAAAACTTTGATACCATGTAAGGTTTGGTGAGAATCCAATCACATGAGCTTGTACCTAGTTGAATGAAGAAAGTAACAATAACAAAATAACAGTGTGACATTGAGGTTTGTAATATGCAAAAAAGACTGTTATTCCAAAATTAGAGGGATTTCAATAATTGCAATTAACTAGATCAACCCTCAAATGGATGGATCAAGAGTTGAACTGTCAATCAGTGGATTAGTTAACTCAATTTGGCTAAGATAGTGGTGGCCTTGATTGAACAAAAGTAGCACTTAATTATCATCAATTAAGGATTGATGAGATAGTGACGACACTTGTGCACCTCAAATCAAGGTTTACACATGCCATTATTAGCTACCTGGGTGAGGATAATTAAATTTTCCTACTATCCTAAGTAAATTTATTAATCAGGTACAATATCACACTGATGATAGAAATATATTCAAGTTGAAGTATAAATATCACCATCAAATTATAGAATACACAAATGAAAACTTTTTTTTTTTTTAATTTCTACATAAAATTATTTTTATAGACATCAATATAGACATAAATTTCTGTTAAATTGAGCACTTCGAAAAAATGTAAATCAAGCAATCAGTTATACAATAGCTTCATTTTAGTAGTAGAGTCAAAATATCCAAATTCCATGGATTATGACATCCATACCATGGAAGAAATCAGAAAGTCAAGTAGAAGGATTGTCATTAACAATTCTAGTCCTTTGTACCAATGGTCTTTCTGTAGTATCACTCTTTGTATCTTTCTGCATCTGGCCCTAGTTCTCCATCCAGACAAACTAAGTCCTTGTGATTAAATGCTGTCTGCTTTGTGTTGATTTGTTTTAAATTTTAATGCTAGATTAACCATTTCCAACTGAGTAGCCAGTGCTCAAACGATGAGCTTTCATTTGCTTTCGAGCATTAATGTTGTACTTATATGTAGTTAAATCTGTTTGACTTATATGTACATAATTCAGTTGTGTTCATATGTAGAAACACTGCATATGTAACTTTGTACTCTAATAACAATTTATTAAATCTTTGGTTTGCATGCACTGAATTCTCCCCACCATTTTTCTAGAGTAAAAGCATTGAAAAAAGAATAAAAAGACAGCCGTATTGATTCTTGAACTAAAAATATTGAAACTCACAATTTAAAAGGTTAAATTTTAGGAAGATACTTGTTAATTTCATATCTTATACTATAAATATTAAATAACCCTTTCACCTTTTTATACTTGTGGAGCTGCAGTTGGATTTTATCCTGATTTTCCTACTTGGGATACCTTTTCACTAGGAATATTTTTAGGCAATCAGCTTCTTGCCAATCAGCAATGGGTAATAGTACTTATCTACATTTATAGCTCTATAATACTGTTGCTGCTACTCAGTGTCAATAATTATAATATTCACAAATGGTGTTTCTCTTCCCTACCCTCATATTGTACTCGGATGGCTCAAATGGTTGTATCTAGGGCCTCATATAACCCACAAGGTGTTCATCCACATCCATCAAGTGAAATATATGAACCTGTCTTTCTAAATATGTCCTTATCTTTGGAGCCGTACTCAAAAAGATTTCCATCAAACACATTCCACAACATTGGTGCAACTTGTTAACTTTTTATGCATCAGATGGCTTATTTTTTGATATGGTGGAATTGCCACTAGCTGGGACCCAATTTGCATGGTCCTAATTACACGCCTCATAACCTCCAGCCACACAAGCTGCCCTTAACTCTTGTCAGATGGATTTGTTCATGGCTAATAAAAATTCTCTTCAAATTTACTTTAAGATCCTAAATTGTGTGCATATAATTGAAACTTATGGCAAAGTAGGTTTGATAGGCTCTTTGTTCCCACAAAATTCTCTTATCAAGTTGAGGACCATGCATGGTGTGAATATGGTTGGTTATGGCAATGCCTGATCAGTCTTTGTTTCTTTCGAGAATCCTTATCAAGGTGTGGACCTATGTATTGTTATAAAAATGTATTTGGTTCACTGTCGGATCCACAATTGTGTTAAAAGAATGTGAGGTATTCAAAATCTTCTACATTTAATCTAATTTAATCTAATAAATGAGGAAAAGACTGGGAATGTTCTTAACATTGAAGTTATACAGCACTACATTTAATCTAATAAATGAGGAAATGATTGGAAATCTTCTTAACATTGAAGTTATACAGTGTGCTGTAAAAGAGGGCCCAAAATTAACTAAATATCTATTCATCTATAGTATTCAGGGTCCATGTAAGAAGTTGTGACTATCTGCAGGGAAATTTTTATCCCACTTCCAAAACAACTAACTCCAACAAGTTACAGAGCAATTGTTTTTCAATGTTGTCTAATCAATCAATTTGATATAGGAACATAAATACACTAATAGGCGTAAGTATAATGGCAACAACTAGTAGTCATAATGAAGTGAGTGGATGAAAAATCCCCTTAACATAAATTTGATGATCATTTACATGTTAAACATTCTTAATGCCCAATTGTATATACATCTATATAGAAACCTAATAAACTAGCATAGATAAAAGATGACAAGAGGTATCAATCTCAAGGTGGTTCGAGACTGATATCTCTTGGCATCATTTGATAGATGTATTTAAGATATCTATGCCACTACATCTTTTATAAGAGACAAGAAAGATCAAAATTGTTTCATATCACCTAATAGTCCATCAAGTAATCTTGCGATGTCTCTAACAATTTATCCAAAGTCCTTTCTCTTCCTCACTTTCAAGAGTCTAATATGTAGGTATTTTGAAATCCACACCACAAAATAGCAACAACAATAATATAGCTTGCTAATAGGGGGTTTGGAAACATTGAAGTTTAAGTACTAAAAAGGGTTCCCTATGGTTTACCATGCCTGTTCATGTCGAGATCTTATCCAATGGATTCTCTGAAAGGGAGGTTGAGCAGTGGGATTGGCAAAGGGAGCAAATGAATACGAATGATACTTGAGCATTAGCTTACGAATGATACTTGAGCATTAGCTTTAACGTGTATTCCACTAGCAAAGGTGTTCAACTGAGTAACTTATTGCGACTCAAAATTAGTGTTGGATTTTGTGAAAAGCAGGTTTTGTACTGCTTGCCTTTGCACCAACCCCAATAGACGCCCCTTACCTAATTCTAGTGCTCTCAAGTGTATTTTGGCACAAAAGATAGATTTCATTATCTCCTTTTATATCTCGTTGTTTCTGAATGAAGTATAGATGGTTTTTCTGAATCAGAAATTCTGAAGTATATTAAACTTTATAGTCCTGAATAAAGTTGCATTTATCTTTTAGAGAATAAAGTGAGAAAAATCCTTATATTTTTGAAAATCGGGGAAAACAGATGCAATAGAAATTATATGATCTCCTATTGCAGGTGAAATTTGTCATGTCCCCATCTCTATGCTTGATAATAATTGGATTTATATTTAAAGGCATGATGAAGAAATAATTATTTGAATTAGTGATTTTTATGAATGCTTCAGGGCAAGCATTTCCAAGGAGGGGAGACTGTGATATCCCCAAACTGAACCTCATCAAGTATTGTTAATATTGAGAAAGTTCCTTGTATTATCTTTATAATAAAGTTGACGCAATTGAAACCAAATGGTTTGATGAAGATGTATTAAGAATGATCAAGACTATGATGAATATACAGCAGAAGTGAAGAGAGATAACATAAATAGATGACATTGGACTACATTATTGATTCCAACAGGCACCGTGATTATGTGTGACAATATATTAAGGAAAACATTCAACACATATTGGTGACTGGACAAAACGGTTAATGGTAAGGATCCTCAACATCCATAGATGGAGACATAGAACGGTAGTGAAAGGGTCGGTACCTGTGAACCCGATGTTATCATAGTTAAAATAATCATTATTATGATTGAAGTCAACAGTTCCGATTCGAAATAGAAGAAAGAAAGAAAAGGACAGTTGGGATCGTAGAACACTGTTGAACGCAGATTACTGATATAGGCGACGGAAGAAGGAAGGTAGAATCCATCTTAAATAATAAGTGACGAAGTCCAAATAGTTTACAGATGTAAAACTAATTATCAGATGCCAATAAAAGAATACAACCAATCTGTATTAGTCAGATGGTTAATCATTAGAAACCAATTATCATTCACCGTCATTATCTACCCACATGATGGTCATCAGGTATGAGTTAATATCAATAAAGGAATGTGATGATAACATAATTATCATTGATAGTAATTGGGATTGGTCATTACAGATGCTAAGGATGCAATCAATGAGATATATTAATCCAATGGAGAAATGCAATTAAAACCCCTTAACCATCATCAATTAAAGATTATTGCATACCGGTTATGAAGAGGGACAAACTCTTGTGAAGAGATGCAATCTTTAGAAGAGATATATAGTGAAAAATAGACATATCAATTGGGAACACAACCTTTCATGTCTAATAGAAGGTTTGATAATACATTCTTTCTCACTCCATTCAGAAAAAGTGTGGAAGTTTATATATATCGTTTTTATTCCTGTTTTGGAAGAGCTGAAGGGAGACGGACCAAAGACCCATCATCGGATACACACAGCAATTAGTGGAACATCAGAAAATACCCCTCATTCTAGCAGATATTCACCGTTAATATCAGACATTGCGAATTGTACGATCATTACAAGTAATTCAATTCATATCAGAAACGGCAACCTTGTGCTTCGAGCATTAGTATAATGAGACATTGCCTATTTCCTGTGACTATATCAGAAACAGCAATCAACATTACCATAGACAATAATAACTTATATCTCACTGCATATACAGGTATATCAATTCAATTCATTGAAGTATACTCTTAATTATATAAATCAGAAATAACAAGTAACATTAAAAGTGTCATTTTATATAAATTTGTCTTTATATTATCAATTATATAAGTCACAAGAAACATCAGAATCATCAGAGGATATCGAACATGAAGGAGAATATAATTAAAATGCCAATATGGTGCGATTAGGAATTAGTGAGAAGATACGATTACATACAGCAAGTATATTATTATGCGATACTTAAAAGGTGTGATTTATTAGTGCATCATAATCATTAAGAGCACCCATAGTTACAATATAATATTAATAACTCAAAGCTTAATAAAAAGTGACTTGATGAAAGACGTGTCCCTTGTGAGGGGATTTATAACGAGATTTGAGGAGTTTTATAATAAGATCTGAGTTGAAATATACAGGGGGAGATATATGAAGATTATGTCATGGTGTATAAGGGAGACATATCAAGTACATACATTAATTTAAGAAGGAGAAAAATATATATAAAAGGATAAGGGAAATAGGAGCAGAAGTCTACAATATAAAAGCAAATATCTCAAGTATATAAATCAGAGAAAGCCATCAAGATAAGTTCTGCTCTCTGAATCATTCTTAATTTTTAAATTCAATATTATAATGAAATGTGTTCAGTTTTAATAAAGTTATGTTTATTTATATAGTTCCACTCTCATTTTAATTTTAAATTGATGTCTTAGGACTAAATTATGGTAAGTCTGAAATGGGGACATTACAAAATTCTCATCTTTATGGCTACTTGTTGCCTAAAAGTCATCTTTGAACTGAAAGGAATCTAAAGATAAAACATGAGGGCAAATTCTGTTTGAAACCATGATCTACTTTCTTGTTTATATCATTGATGCTGGTAATATTGTAGTCAAAGTTGCCTACTATGGTTGAGAGCTTCAAAGTTCTGAGTCTTGCATTGTGAGCCGATTTCGATTGTTTTTAAAATGCCAACATGGTTTGGACTAATTGGTTTAAATGATTCCACACTGAGTTTTGCTACTTAAAATACTTTAGATCCACTTGCTAGAGAACATTCTATTGGGAAACACTGGTGTTTATTTCTTATATTTGATGTAGTTTCCTTTGTTTTATGCTCGCTGGTTGTCTTTTGTACCATGTGATGATTAATTGGATAATTGGAATATCATTTCTCACTCATATAAACAGGCAATCAAGACTTTAAAGATGAAATTGTACTGTCCAATAATACCCCTCAAGGCCTTTCAAGATGAAATTGTTCCTTGTTTGACAGTAAGCATAGATCAAAGATTCTTGGTATTAGACAGAAATATGGGATTCTGAAATTCGGATTGTATCAAGCTGTAGAGGTCATTATACAAGCCTTTATATTCACGTTCAATGTTTCTTTTTGGCTCTCAGATGTGAGATACTTCTTTCATAAAACTAGCTAAACTTTGGGGGCTTAGGAAGCTGGGATGACGTTGTAATCGAATAGATTCTCATTATAATTCAAGTGGAAGAAAATAAAGATTTCTTTGGGACTCCCTTATCAAGTGCGCTTACTAAGATTTCTCATTGTCCTCATGATCAGTGCCTTTCAAATTCTAACCATGAGGTTGAATCAATTCAAACCACGAATTGGCCCACAGGAACACTCTTCTGTTTATTCAAAAGTGAAATGATAGAGAAACGGCTGATTAATATGCAGAGGACTAATTTATGATAACAATTAATAGATTACTAGAAATAACTCAAGGCCATGTGTAATCAACGATTCTGAACTTTGCTAATAAGGCAAATACCGAAAAAGAAGAAATTAAAAATTCAGATATTTCTGTAGTTAGTCCGTTAGCATCATCATATGCACGTTATTTCTGGTATGGAATCAATACATGTACCAAACAATAATTCTTTGTGCATCCATCAGCATGTAGAATCAGAGGGGAAAATAGGGGGACGATATGCTGGATTTGGCAAAAAGTGTTTTAATTCTTTGTTATTTTATGAAAATAAGATGGGGACAATATGCTGGACAAGACAAAATGTGTTTTAATTCCTTGCATCATTTGTCTCTCTAAATTATTTAATCATTTGTGTTGCTGTAGTTAGTTTCCTCAGTATTTTTGTGGAGATGCTGTGTACAGTTTTATCTATTTCATAATAGAAGCCTTCTGATACAATGTTGTAATGTACAGGTGTGAGAATCTATGTTTGTTGCAAGAATCCTTCCCGCTAATACATGTTAACAAATGTTCCGAAATGATGTGCTCCCGAATGGATTCATATCACGAGCACAAATATTGTTGTCTGTATACAGACTTGTTTGGGCTTAGTCCATCAATGCAGAGATCCTCAACTTTTGAGGGTGAGAAATTGTAGGAACTTTAAAATATGAAGGCAAACTATCTCTTCTGAGTATTTCCATTTGCTGGATTTTACACTCATGTTTAACATGGAATTGTATTCAATTCCCTAGATGAGAGGAATTTGGCTGCATATGTCTTGTGCTGAATTCAATTCTGGATATTAGTTACTTTTTATTATTATTATTTAATTTGTAAGAAATAGGTGCCAAAATAGAGAAGAGCTATAGAGCATGAAAGCACAATATATGTTATAATAAAAGAAAGTCAGTTACAAGACATTCTATTATGATTTGTTTTCATTTATCATGCCGAGTGAGAGGATGGGGAAGGATGAAGACTATAATGGCTTCGTTCTGTGAGCTGGATAAATATTTGTCACATGTAGGGGCCGAATTTATTTTAGGAGTAAGATTTTTTTAGGCCATTTTCATCAACTAACCACAAACAACCTCAGAATCATCACCATAACCAAAACGAGAATCAAATTTTGAAATAGCCCTTTTACTTGTAAGGGTAAATAAACACCTCAAAATATGTAGACTACTTAAATAAAAAATGGTAATTAAGAAACATTTAATTGAGATAAAACGTTGAGCCTTGTAACAATAAATGTGAAAAATAAATGAATTTAAATATGATATTCGGTTGACTTTTGAAGGTGGGAAAATGTTGTTGAAGATGCTAGGAATTGATCAATCACAATGCTGAATTTTTAGGGTACGTTCAGATGACTATTTCAGATTTGCAAATTGATCATGTTTTGTTTTGGTTTAGATCTGTGATCACACAGTTAATCTGCATGCGTTTCAAACTTGACACGAGCTAGTACTCATAGGAACCTGAGCTAGTACTCATGGGAATGAACTAAAAGAAAATAGACTCGATTTAACTTGCCTTTTTCATTTAAATGATTGTATTCGAGTAAGGATTTGCAGCATGTACGAACAATTTCGAGAATCTGTTGAATTGTGAGGGTCAATTTCACCTTATTCAGATCCATAATTTAAATTTAGAAGTTAAGAGTTTACACGCACAACTATAATGGTCCAATTGTTGGACACAATGGATCACTGAGAGGGGGGTGAATCAGTGATTTAAACACTTCCTTCCTAATTAGGGATATACTAACACAATATAAAACAAACAAAGAGCTGACCGGTAAACCAAACAATGCAAACTAAGCGTGTAAAGGATTTTCTATAAAATCAATATAACACATACACAAGAATCCATCACATAACACCAGATATATGAGGAAAACCCAATGTGGGAAAAACCTCGGTGAGAATAGCTGTTGGAGATCTTCTGCTCCGATCCAACTTCACAATGAAAAAGATCTGATTACAATTTTAGGGCACCAACCCAAGGAGCACCAACCCTTGATTTATGAGCACCGACTCAAAGGAGCACCAACCCCTGATCAATTTATAGGCTACAACCTAAGGGAGCTACAACCCCTGCACTAAGCACCTACTTAGTGAAGACAATATGAAGATTCAAATACACAAATAAAATCCCTGTTGCAAATGAAGTTTTGCAACCTTTCAATACTCTGCACTATCGGTTTCAATCTTACCGGTCTGTGAAAAACTCCACACACCCTACAACACTGCCTTTCTGCAGATTCTTACTCTGCTGAAACTTCTCTCCCTTTGATTGTTGGATTCAATTCACACTTGACCACACTTTGCCAGGTTCTGCCTTTGCCGGTTTTGACACCTCTGTGTTCTTCATTTACTCTGCCGGTTTGTCCTTTACACTGTTTTTCTTGTTCCTTCTCACCAATACACAGACACTTCAGATTTTTCTTACTTTTCACTCAAACAACATTTGCTCATACACTTTCACTCTCCAACATCATCTAATGTCAGTCTCAGGTCGACATCTTTTAAACTTGAGGCTTCCTGCCAAAAACTAATTCAAACTTAGGACGGTTAGGGTTTCCCTCCTCCAATCAAATCTGTATCCAATGTGATTCGATCTACCTTGGATCGCTCACCTGCTTTGGGGAGATAAATCATCACGCATTTTTCATTTGTCCAAAACATGTTTGCCAAAAATAGCAAACCTAACCTTGTTTTATGACCTTGAAATCTGTTGACTCATTTATGATTCAGCTGTTTCTTTCTCGAGGTCAATCTGCAATCGGATTTCATGCTTCAATCACAATTCCTTAATTGTCTGATCATTCTCTTTTGTCCATTCTTCCTCGAGCTGCATCAATCTGTCATCAACCCGTGATTTGCGGTTTTAACATTTAATAACCACCTACATTCAGCATACATTAGCATACATTCAACTCACTGAGGCACACATCAACATACATTCAACTCACCGACATAGGGTCGGTTCAAACTTGAACATCTGACAAGTCCTACCGGTACACACCCTTATCAGTATGTCCAACACACTGAACAATCACTCTTACCGACAACATATCCTCCTGATAATTCATCTTGCCTTCTGATATGTCTTCATGCCATTCTTTCTGTTCTGCTCATCGGATTTTGTTGTGATGTTGTGATTCATATAACATTCCGCCTCTTCATCACAAACAAGCAGCCAACCTTCATACCGGTTTATGCCTTGCTGGTTATCACTCAAGCGTGCCAACACACTCCTACATCTCACCTCATACTGGTGATATCATCTGTCAACTCAGAACATACTCTTCCACCGTTCCTGTCTTCTTTATGTTGGTTCAATCTTCTTCATACCGGTTGACACTTAGTATATGATCATGCCAACAAAACCATGCCAACAACTCCTACTCACTGGTTGACATCAATGATAGCATGGTAACTATTCTCCCATAACGGTTGACATACTCTACTGGTAACTTGCAATACCGGTTGACATCAATGACAACTCAATGCCAACAATCTCTCCCTTTGACATTGATGTCAACACTTTCTGTACTGATTTCTCTCCCCCTTTGACAACAATGGCAAAGGGAACCTTAGTCTGACACTAATCATACTACTAGACTCAACCCTTATTCTCTCCTTTTAGCAGTTATGGAATCAGAATTTGGACAAGTTGAATCACAACTCACGCCTTCAACCGGTAGGACACATCATGATTCAAGAGTCATTAGATAATAATAATTGTTGACTCCCCTGAACCATACATCTCCCTACAAATTTAAGTGCTACATGATGGTGGGACAACTCCCAATGTTTGTCTCAAGTACTCAAATGTGCCCAAAGGAAGTGGCTTGGTAAATATGTCAGCAATCTGCTCACCGGTTGGAACATACTCTACTATGACTCCTTGTCTACTACCTTCTCCCCCAGGAAGTGATATTTGATTGCAATGTGTTTTGTTCTTGAGTGCATTACTGGATTCTTGGAGATGTTGATTGCACTTGAGTTATCACACCAGATTGGAAGAGGTTTCGGTATCTCCATCTATATGTCCTTCAGTGTCTGCTTCATCCACAATACCCGTGAACAACATGTAGCAGTTGCTATATACTCGGCCTCAGCAGTAGATAATGACACTGAATCTTGCTTCTTGTTGTGCCATGATACTATCCGGTCTCTTAAGTAGAAAGCACCTCCACTTGTACTCTTCCAGTCATCAATACATCCTGCCCAATTTACATCAGTATAAGCCTGCAAAGCGAATTCTCCTTTCTTTGGATACCACAGGCCATAACTGATTGTTCCTTGTAGGTACCTGAAGATTCTCCTGACTGCATATAAGTGAGACTGTTTAGGAGAAGCTTGGAATCTTGCAACCATGCAAACTGCTTGTACTATATCTGGTCTAGATGATGTTAGATATAACAGACTACCAATCATAGACCTATACAGTGTTTGCTCTACTTCTGGTGACTCATCTAGTTTGCTCAATTTACAGCCGGTAACCATGGGAGTACTTACCGGTTTGCTATCCTCCATTTGAAACTTTTTCAACATGTCTTTAACATACTTGGTTTGTGAGATGAAAATTCCTTTCTCTTGTTGTGAGATCTGCAAACCAAAAAAATAGGACAACTCACCCAACATGGACATCTCAAATTCTGTCTTCATCTGATCTGCAAATTCTTTGCACATGATGTCCTTGTCTCCACCAAAGATAATGTCATCCACATATACAACAACTATAATCATATGATCTCCATTTACCTTGATATACAAGTTGCTGTCTGCATTCCCTTTCCAGATTCCTTGCTCTTTCAAGTATTTGTCTAACCGAGAATACCATGCTCTGGGGGCCTGCTTCAAACCATACAAGGCTTTCTTCAGCTGGCATACAAAACTCTCATCATCATGTAATAGATATCCTTCCAGTTGTTCCATATACACCTCTTCTTCAAGATTACCATTCAAAAATGTAGATTTGACATCCATTTGGTAAACCTTGTATCCTTTATAGGCAGAGAAAGCTAAAAACATTCTTATTGCCTCTAACCTAGCAATTGGTGCAAAGGTTTCTTCAAAGTCAATACCTTCCACTTGAGCATACTCTTTGCAAACTAACCTTGCTTTATGCCGGATTATCTTGCCTTCTTCATTCATCTTGTTCCAGTAGACCCACTTGGTACCTATGACATTCTTGTCTGCCAATCTAGGAACAAGTTCCCAAGTTTGATTTTTCTCAATTTGTTTCAGCTCTTCATCCATAGCATCTACCCACTTCTCACTTTTGCTAGCTTCATCAAAAGATTTGGGCTCAAGTTCTGTCATGAGGGAGAAATTTACCTGCTCATTGTTCCGGGCTAGTCTCCTTCTGGTCTGCACACTTTCATTTTTATCTCCTATGATTTGTTCTTTCGGATGGTTCTTCTGCACATACCGGTTGGGGTTCTTGCTTGGTGCTTCTTCTACTGGTCCATTGTTAGATTGTTCTTCATACTCAACATCTGAATCATCAATGTAGGGTGCAGGTGCAAATTTTCCGTTATGTAGGTCTTCATCTACTCTCACATTTATACTATCAACCATTTTTCTTAATCTCTTGTTGTAGCATTTGTAGGCTTTACTATTAGTTGAGTAACCCAAGAAGATTCCTTCATCACTTCGGGAATCAAAACTTCCCAATCTATCAACATCTCTCTTGATGAAACACTTACTTCCAAACACTCTAAAATGCTTGAGTGATGGTTTCCGGTTATACCATAACTCATAAGGAGTCATTCTACTGTTCACTCTTAACTGAACCTGATTTAATGTGTAGACAACAGTATGAACTGCTTGCTTCCAGTATGGATTCGGTATGTTGGCCTCATTCAACATTGTTCTAGCCGTCTCCTTTACTATCCTATTCTTCCTCTCTGCCACACCATTTTCCTATGGTGTTTTTGCTACTGAATACTGTCTCTGGATTCCATGTCTCTCACAATAGTCAATAAATTCATTGGAAGAATAATCTCCACCCCGGTCCGATCTTAAGTACTTTAACCGATATCCACTATCATTTTCAACCATTCTTTTGAAAATCTTGAATCTTTCAAATGCCTATGATTTGTCATGCAAAAATGTCACCCAAGTCATCCTTGAGTAGTCACCAAGGAATAGCATGAAGTATCTCTCACCGGCCAGAGCCCTTGTCCTTGTTGGTCCACACAAATCTGTATGTACTAATTCCAGAGGTCTTGAGGTATTGCACTCTTTTGTTTTGCAACTCACTTTGATTTGCTTGCCTCTGATGCATTCTTCACAAAATGTACTTGTTGGTTTAGTTATTTGTGGAATATTTCTTACATACCGGTTTTTGCTTATCTTCACTAGATTATCAAAGTTCATGTGGCCTAATCTCCGGTGCCATAGCCAGCTTTCATCAACCTGTCCCATCATGCATTAAGACTCATAGCATTCCTTCAGATTGTAGACATTGCCATCTGTCCTCTTTCCTTCTGCCACAACTTGACCGATACTCTGCTTGCTTATTTGACAACCGGTAGAGTCAAATGTGAACTGTACCCTTTGCCACACATCTGACTTACACTTAGCAAGTTATGCTTTAGTCCTTCCACATAGTATACATCACGAGCTTTGAGCTTTCCATCAATATTCAATATACTACGACCCTTAATCTTGATAGAGGAGTTGTCACCAAACTGAACAAAACCACCATTCCAATCATCAAGCTTGATAAACTTTTTCTTGTCTCCGTTCATATGATTTGAGTAGCCACTATCTACTACCCATAGATTGCTCCTTTCAGCATGTAGAGCAGTCTGCATAATCAAGCTTGACTCTGTCTTGTGCTTCTCCTTCTCTATCCAAACCTATTTCTCTTCTTTCTTCTCTTATTCTATCATCTTGTGTTCTAGTTTTGTCTCTATCTTATGATCTGATACTCTTTTCTTTTGCTCGTCAGTTCTTAGCTTACAGTGCCTTTCTATGTGACCAAAATTGACACTGATAACATTTCACATTAGCATTGAAGGATGTATTCAAAGCATTCTTGTAGGACATCTGCACATTTCTCCTACACTCATAACTCTTATGACCAAACACATTGCAATTATAACATGTGACATTTGTATTTTGTAATGCAACAAATGAGTTTCTGCTCTCAAAACTGGGGTTTACATTCATCTTCCTACATTTTGCCATTCTATGATCAAACTTATTACACCGGTGACAATAACCATATAACTCAGATACATACTAGTTTTGTGTCTTAGGAGCAGCATGATTCTGTCTTACTGGATATCTGCTCCTCACTTGACGAACTCTAGTGAAACCTTGGTCATCAACCTTCCTCATTCTTTTATTTCCAGCATACCGGTTTGTATGTTGAATTGCGACAGGCATTCTGTCTTACTAGTTGATCCCTTGTGGCAGCAAAATATGACTTCTTTTTCTCAGTTTTGCCAACAGTGAATACTTGCTTGACCTTTCTCTCACTGGATGACATGAATTGTATCTCCTTTTCGGTTGAGTCCTTGCTTCTGGAATTCTGTCCCTTTTCAAATCCAAGTCCACCAACATCTTTTGAAGACTTTTGCTTGCTCAACATTTTATCTAGGTCCTCTGTACTGCTTTCATACTTGCTTCTCATCATTAGTTCATTCTCGCTCTTCTCTAATTCCTTCTGGAGCTTAACAATTTCTTTTTCCAGGTTCTGATGCTCCTTCTCCTTTGCACTCAAGCCGGTACTAGTAACTTCACAAATCCTCTTGGCCTCTTCCAATTGAAGTTTTAGATCTGCAATTGTTTTCTTGGATTCTTCAAGAGATTGCTCCAACATCTCTTGTTCTTCAGCTGCAACCTTTTTCACCTTCTTTAGACCTCTTCTTGTTTTCTTCAGCTCTTCCAAGGCACTGATGAGCTCTGCTTCAAGATCTACTTCTCCTTCTTTCTCTTCTTCTTCTCCTTCTTTTGGTACTGAGACCTATTGGACCATAAAAAGGTTTTCTTTGACTTCATCTTCACTACAATAGTCATGTAAGACACTCTCCTCATCCGTGGTATCTTTTTCATGTGTGTAAAGGCTGCTCTGCTTCCGGTTGCCTCTTCTACCATGCCGGTAGACATTCTTCTTCTTGTCTTTACTGATTGATTTGCTACCATTTGATTGATCATCTTCATCCTTATCACCATAGGGACATTTGGCAGCAAAATGTCCAATCTTTCCACAGTTGAAACATTTCAAGGGCAACTTGCCTTTGTATTTGCCGAAACCCCTCTTGAGTCTTCTGACAAAGTTTGCCATGATATCATCAAAATCTTCACCGGTTCCATCTTGAGCAGAATCTTCTTTTCCTTTCGTTGGTGTTTTGAATGCAACTTCTTTCTTTACAGCCTCAGTACAGGCAGTCCTCATCTCATAAGCAGTTAGGGAACCGTATAAGTCATCAATTGTAAATGTTTTCAGATCTTTTACTTCTTCTATTGCTGAAACCTTTGTATCATACTTAGATGCGAGGGATCTAAGTACTTTCTTCACTACCACTTCATTTTTTATTTCTTCTCCAAGCCCTCTAATGGTGTTTGTTGGTTCATCAATCATTTGGAGATAGTCAACAATCTTCTCTTCATCTCTCATCTTCAAACCCTCAAGCCGTGCTCTCAAAGTCTGTAACTTGGCTTCCTTGACTTTAGCATCACCTTCAAATATTTTCTGCAACTTATCCCAAGTTTCTTTGGCAGATGAGCAGTGCATAACCTTAATGAACTCATTATCAGATAACCCACTAAGAATGACATTTTTAGCTTTAACATTGTTCTCATATTCTTTCTTAGCATCTGGATCAGTAGGAGGATTATTTGGGACTGTATACCCATTCTTAACTGACATCCACACATCAAAACCTAGAGAGGACAAATAGGTTTACATTCTTCTACTCCAAAAGGTATAGTTGATACCATCAAACTTAGGAGCTTTTGAGGAGGCAAATTCATTTCTTGCCATTGTGCACACTTGACAGGATCTACCCAAGCTAGATAACAGTTTGACAAAACAGGGCACCTAGGCTCTGATACCAATTGTTGGATACAATGGATCACTGAGAGGGGGGTGAAGCAGTGATTTAAACACTTCTTTCCTAATCAGGGATATACCGACACAATATAAAACAAACAAAGAGTTGATCCGCAAACCAAACAATGCAAACTAAGTGTGTGAAATGATTTTTTATAAAATCAATATAACACATACACAAGAATGCATCACATAACACCAGATATACGAGGAAAACCCAATGTGGGAAAAACTTCAGGGAGAATAGTTGCTGGAGATCTTCTGCTCCAATCCAGCCTCACAATGAAAAAGATCTGATTACAATTTTAGGGCACCAACCCAAGGAGCACCAACCCCTGATTTATGAGCACCGACTCAAAGGAGCACCAACTCCTGATCAATTTATAGGCTACAACCTAAAGGAGCTACAATCCCTGCACTAAGAACCTACTTAGTGAAGACAATATGAAGATTCAAATACACAAATAAATTCCCTGTTGCAAATGAAGTTTTGCAACCTTTCAATACTTTGCATTACTGGTTTCAATCTTACCGGTCTGTGAAAAACTCCACACACCCTGCAACACTGCCTTTCTGCAGATTCTTACTTTGCTGAAACTTCTCTCCCTTTGACTGCTGGATTCAATTCACACTTGACCACACTTTGCCACGTTCTGCCTCTGCCGGTTTGACACCTCTATGTTCTTCACTTACTCTGCCGGTTTTTCCTTTACACTGTTTTTCCTGTTCCTTCTCACCGATACACAAACACTTCAGATTTTTCTTACTTTTCACTCAAACAATATTTGCTCACACACTTTCACTCTCCAGCATCATCTAATATCAGTCTCAGGTCAACATCTTTTAAACTTGAGGCTTCCCACCAAAAACTAATTCAAACTTAGGACGGTTAGGGTTTCCCTCCAATCAAATCTGTATCCAATCTGATTCGATTTGCCTTGGATCGCTCACCTGTTTTGGGGAGATAAATCATCATGCATTTTTCATTTGTCCAAAACGTGTTTGCCAAAAATAGAAAACCTAACCCTACTTTACGGCCTTGAAATCTGTTGACTCATTTATGATTCAGTTGTTTCTTTCTTGAGGTCAATCTGCAATCGGATTTCATGCTTCGATCACAATTCCTCAACTGTCTGATCATTCTCTGTCGTCCATTCTTCGTCGAGCCGCATCCGTCTGTCATCAACCTGTGATTTGCGGTTTTAACATTTAATGACCACCTACTACACAGACACTCATGCCGATGAACAGTTCACTGACCTTTGCATGTTTTCCACCTTAGCTCCCCGGGGTACACATAAGCATACATTCAACTCACCGACATAGGGTCGGTTCAAACTTGAACATCCAACAAGTCCTTCTACCAGTACACACCCTTACCAGTATGTCCAACACACTGAACAATCACTCTTATCAGCAACATATCCTCCTAACAATTCATCTTGCAATACTGGTTGACATCAATGACAACTCAATGCCAACACCAATGTCTTCAAAACAAAAATTATGGAAGAACAATTGTGCAATGGACTTCAAATGAGATGTTAATGAAATACTTTGATAATGTTGCTATGATACTCTCATAAGCATTGACAATTCTTTTGATTATCCTGGCATGATTTGAAATAAACGAATTAATGCCTTTAAATACAACATGACACACAAATAAACACAAAGATGCACGAAGTTGACTCGCAATACCTATGGTGGAATAGGTTGATGATGTGTAAAATTTGAATTTGAATTTTAAAAAGTTTATGATGTAGATTTTTGTTTTTTTATACAAGATAGGTCAAGTTTGTACTCACATATCTGATTGAGGGTGATGAATAGTGAAACTACGGATTGAGGTTAAATATCTAGGGATGAGTGATAATAAGATTTACATATGTTGATGTCGGGAGCCAAATCCACACAAATATGCCACATGTAGACTTCATTGTATAAATGATGCTCCAATCAAAGTTGTATCAAAATCAAGTTAAAAGAGCACAGATATACAATGTTCACCATTACATTTTGCCTCTACTTCGATGTGCTTGTGAATCACTCAACAAATACATATTGTTTAGTTCAAACTATACATATCATTCTTGCATTATTTTCACAATTGAGTGTTCTCGTAAAAACTTGGAGAACAAAAGAATCATGCAAAGAGTAATATTTTACACACATTTAAGTAAGAATTAACTTCAACTTGCTTGACAATGAACAATCCTCAAAATTAGAAAAAGTAAAGAGAAAGGTGAGAGATTTTGTTGTGTATGGAAACTGATAAAGTTCAGACTAAGTGGAAATGCACAAGTATGATAAGGGTTTAGATTATACTGTGAGAATTTGCCTATAATAACCATAGATCTAGAGGCTAATGGATAGCACAACATAAGAGAGACAAAGATAGAGAAGAACAAACTGTATTCTCATCAAGATAAAAATTGATCAACTATACAATGAACATGAGCTTGCTTATAAAGGCAAGGCCAAAGGGAAATGACAACAGACAATCATGACATGTGGCCCAATGAGGTACATGGGTAGGTAGGAGAAATAAAAGAAATATTCCACTAAAGGTGGATCACTCACCGAAGGTGGAATGTGATAACAAGATAACATCACAAAAGGTGGAATTTATCCTACAACCATCTTCCCTAGATGCACAATTCCCTAAGTGTCTCATATGCAAACTACAATGAATGCATTATCATAAGTCAACTTAAGTAAAGTGTCATTATGAGATAATTTACACTAACACCCCCCTTTAAGTGCAACATATGGGAATGCAGATTCAAGATAACAATGCAAGATGGGTCCTGACAACTAGGCCATGTTAGGTACCCATGTACAAATGCAATGCGATCTTTCACAAACAAAGAAAGGGAGAAAACCCAGTGGGAAAAAAATTCCCCCCAAAAGAGAGATGAAATTACAAAAGAACTCTCAAAGAAGGGCAAAACCCTGGGAGAGGAAAAAGTCCCCCCCTGCCTTCCCTCGCCCCCTCCCATGAATCAACTCCCTGATGTAGTGCATGTGGATCTCAATGTGTTTGGTCTTCTGATGGTGAACCAGGTTCTTCAAGAACTGAATGACACTTTTATGGTCACAATGAAGGACTGTAGGTTGTGGAGTGGTGAAGCCAAATAGCCTTAGTAGCTGCATTAACAACCCCTTACTCAACCTCAGTTGAAGAAAGAGCAATAACATGCTGCTTCTTGCTTTGCCAACAAATGGGGCTACAACCAAGATGAACACTATAACCTGAAGTGGAATTATGATCATCAAGATCACCAGCTAAATCTGAGTCTGTGTAACCAACCAAGGCAAGTCCTGTGCATTTTGCATCCCAAAGTGATGTGTACCCTGTATGTAGTGCAAGATACGTTTGGCAACTTTCTAATGAAGATCATGTGGTTCTTACATAAAGCATGAAACCATGCCAACCGCAAAGGAAATATCAAGGTTTGTGTGAGTCAAGTAAATGAGACTTCCAACAAGCTGACGATACAATGTGGCATCAACAAGTGGAGTGGAACACTTAGTCTCAAGCTTGACTCTTGAAAGAAAAGGAGTCGACGCAGGATTATAATCAGCCATGTGGAACCATACTAGAAGATCAAGAGCATACTTGGGCTACACAAGAGTAATCCCATAAGAAGACTAAGAGATCCCAATCCCGAGAAAGTAGTGCAAAAGGCTCAAGTCAATCATAGCAAATCTCTCATGCAAATCAGATTTGACACTGCCAATGATGGATGAGGTTCTCGCCATAATGATGAAGTGATCAACACAAAGCACAAGTATCAAATGAGAGTCATCTTGTTGGAAAATGTAAACATTCGGATCAGAATGACACTTGGTGAATCCCGCGGAGAGAAGAAAGGGATCCATCTTAGCATACCAAGCCCTAGGGGCTTGCTTGAAGCCATAGATAGACTTCCTCAATCTGCAAACCAAAGAAGAATCTTGAATGAATCCTCGAGGTTGCTCCATGTAAATCTCATCTTTGAGATCCCTGTGAAGAAATGAATCTTCACATCCATCTGATGTACAACCCAACCATGAGCTACAACAATAACACGTGTTAAGCGAATGGAGTTCATCTTAGCTACGGGTGCAAAGGTCTTAGTATAATCAACACTAGGAACTTTTGAGAAACCTTTTGCAACAAGTCGTTCCTTGTACTTATCCGCACTACCATCCACTGCAAACTTAGTCCGATAGATCCACTTACATCGAGCCATCTTTCTCCCCTTAGGGAGATGGACTAATTCCTAAGTGTTGTTCCTCATCAAGGAACTATAGTCTTCCTCCATGGCTAAGTCCCACTCAGGAACTCTTGATGCTTCCTGAAAGGATTGCGGATTGAAAGTTGTAGAAATGTAAGTATGTGGAAGATCTTGATGTTGTGAGTGAGTCCTTCGAGTGTTTGAAGGATTCCAAACAAGAGAACCCATTGACTCAAGAGTCTGCCAAGCCCAATGAGGTCTAGGAGCAGATGAAGGACAAGATTCCTCAACTGCAAGTGGTATCTATGGAGGTGTGAGATTACGAGTTGGAGTTGAGGGAGAATCATCATCTGAGTCGCTATCATCACTATCCACAATGGAGGAAGGAGGAGAGGCTAAGCTAGGAGTGCTTTCCTCAAAGTGAACACTCCTCTCAATGAATACCTCGTGTCTCTGGATCCATAAGTCAACATGCCTTAACATCGTCAGGATATCCAACAAATATGCAAGGCCTACTTTGAGGTTCCAATGCCTTGCATTTCTGTGGAGGAATGCGAGCCCGTGCTAGACACCCAAAAACCTTTAAATATCTCACAATTGGTTTTCTACCACATTGAGCCTCAAAAGGAGTGATAACCTTCAAATAATTGTGGGGAACTTGATTTTGGATGTGTGTGGCACAACTGATAGCTTTTGCCCAAAAAGATGGACCAAGAGAATGAGCATGAATCATGCAGCTAGCCATCTCCTTAAAGGTTCTATTCTTCCTTTTTGCAACACCATTCTGCTATGTAGTGTAGGCAATTGAGTGGTGAAGATCAATCCCCTCAAGAATACAAAAATCCTCAAGTCTATTGCTCACATACTCTCTTCCATTGTTTGTGTGAAGAATCTTGACGAATTTCCTTGATTGCTTCTCAACATGAGCCTTGAAGGCTAGAAATCTATCAAACACTTCACTCTTGTGAACAAGAAAGTAGACCCAAGTGAAGCAGGAGTAGTCATCAATGAAAGTGAGGACATAGTGGGCCTTGCTGAATGATGGCATTGGAAATGAGCCTGCTACATCGCTGTGAACTTTCAAAGCTCTCCAAGACTTCCCGTTATCAAACTTCTCTTCAGGATGCTTTCCCATGGAACATCCTGAACATACACCATCTGAAAATCTAATTTGAGCTAGACTATTGAGCTTAGTTGCTGAAGATAGCAGTAGTTGAGGTGACCAAACTGCTCTTGCCATAACTTACTTTCTAAATTTGAATGAGTGAGCAAGGCAATAGAAGGAGATCGAGGCACAAAGTGGGAGAATGAATAAAGCCATGAGTTATGATTGGCTTGTCCCACTGCTACCAAGGCATCATTCTCAAGTTCTTTTACCACAACTGAATCAGGTGTAAACTCAACTTTCTTTCCATTTACATAGTTGGTGATTTGGCAGATAGAGAGAAGGTTAGTGCTCAAGTTAGGAACATTGAGAACATTCTCAAATATTTCATCATCCATGACAACTAAATCCTTCACTTCAACTTCCACTTGTGTATTATCACCAATGAAAATGTGAGGTAGCTTAGATGGCTCCAATGAGGAAAATTGCTCCCTTGTAGAATCCATATGATGAGAGGCACCCAAGTCAAGTATCCACTGCTATGAAGAACCTGTTTTAGCCACAAATGCTTGCCCTTTTCCTTTTGACTGTGAGGAAGTGGAAGGAGATGAATCCTTCTTCTTGTAGGCAGTTGGAAAATTGATGTTCTTCTTCTTAATGATGTTTGTCAACTGATCAATTTTCTTTGAGTGGCAATGATGCTCATCATGACCAAATTTCTTGCAATATGAACAAGCTGGCTTCTCCTTCTTAGGTGTATTTTCCTTCTTGGAAGTGGATGAATAGTTTCCTTGTTGTGGAGAGGATGATTGTGCTTTATCTTGTTGTGTCTTGGGCTTGAATTATTTTTGCTTCTTGTTGGAACTCTTTCCTTGATTCCCTTGATTGGCCACCAAATCTTTGGACTTTAGAGGCTTGAGAATCCCCATGCTCATTTACTTTGATTGCTCTAACATAGACATTTCTATGAATGCATCACATGATGATGTAGTGAAAGAACTACCAACTGTCAAGTGATGGGTCTGGAAGCTAGAAGCAAATGCTGCATATTCTGATGGAAGCTTTCCCAACAAATTGTAGACCAATTGTGCATCCTTCTTGTCAATGACACAATCCTTGAGCTATGCTCTTAGCTCATTTTATTTGGTGACATAGTCTTGGATTCTATCAAAATTCTTCGGATCCAACATAGTGAGACCATTATCAAGTAGATAGCTCCTAATCTCATCGATTTGGCCATACAATTCACCCAAGATATCCCAAGCATCTTTAATTATTTTACACTTTTCAGTGTGAAATATGAGATCCTTTGATACATATTTTCTCAAAGTTCCAAGAGCCATAGTACTTTTAGTGAGCCATTTCATTTGAGCATTAGGATAAGTTGGTGTAGTACAAGTTCCATCAATATAGTGAGTTAATCCTTTTTTCATTAACTTATTCCAAGCATCATTTTTCCATGAAGCGTAGTTATGTGGAGTTAAAAGTGGAAATTTAGAAGAACCCATAGCAACAAAATGATAGAGCACAAGATAAAGAGAGGCACAATCACACAAGACACCCCCTCCAAATTCACTCAATAAAAGAACCCCTCCTTGCTCGTCCCACCCCTCCCAAAAATAAATAAATAATGATTTGGCACTTTATTAGTGCGTGTGGGCCACTTGCAAACAAGGGCAAAGTGGGCTTCTAATTTCAAAATTACAACTAGCTCAAATAGGCTATAGAAGACTCAAACATATAATGCACAATATCTAAACTGAGATCAAATTATGAAAGTGAAATTTCTACTCAAAATGGTGAAAAATTGATAGCACCATGTGAAATTAGACAAAAAATTATGCACTTCAAAAAAACAACACTTGAAAAGGAGGTCGTATGAGCTTGAATGGAGCCCGAGAAGTTGCAGAATCGAGGATTGGACAGGTACAGTTCTGAAAAATTGATTTTTTTTGAAAAATATGTCCACCAAAATCAGAAACTAACCATACCACTATAGAGAACACAAAAAAATAGCCCAAATAAAAAAATTGCACTAAAAAAGACCTCAAAATGATCAAGTTATGAGCCTTCAAAGTTGGATTGCAAAATCAAAAAGCTCAATAGTGAGGGGGTCAATTTTTTTTCAAAAAGCGCTGATGTAGTGTTGACATGAACACTTTGCTACATTAAATTTGATGGCCATGTGGCTGTTGTGGTAAAAAGCCTGCTTGCCTATGTGGCAGTTTGTATTGTACAGATTGTTGATGTGGCTGTCAAACTAGATGACATGCGACAGTTGGTTGGCCATATGAAATCCTTCATGGCACTATATAGACAATGGCACATCACTGTACGAATGCTGAGTTGGTAGGTGACATGGCCATACCAAAAGTTGACTCTGCAGGTACAAAATTTGATGTGGTTTGCTGACTGGATTACTGACTGGGCGTACAAACAGGTTGACTGGACTGTTGAGTCAATTTATGGATCCGATGTGGCATTGATGTGGCAGAACACAAAATAACACGTGGCAAAGATGATTGTGTTGGTTGAAGTGGCGTATGGATCGTAGATGTGGGCACCAATTGGGCTCTGATTGTGTTAGATTCGATGAATCAAATTGCACCACGTGGCGCTTCGAAGGAAATTAAAAAAGGCCATGTAGCAGCCATCGTGTGAGCGCCAGAAGTTGGCGGCGAATGGTGCTCGAGGAGTGGCACATGGCAGAGGTATTGGTGGCATAGAGGTAAAAACTAGTAAGAGGAACTTCGGGGATAGAGAACCGATGACCTGTGATAGAGGGTGATTGCTGGCGGTGACGGGGCAACCGGAAGGTGAGGTTCCCAAGTGGAAGACAAGTGGTTGGTAGGTGGCAAGTACGTGGCGGCTGGTGCAAGAACCAAGCTGACGACGACCTTAGAAACTAGGCCATCGTATGACAGTTGTAGGAGGGAGGACAACAGACAACCTACAGAAAGGTGTATGGCGGTACAGGGGCGAGGTCAAAGCCCCGACCCCCACCGCCCCTCCCAATTTTTTTTTTTAAACTTTACAAAGCACAATTAAAAATTACAAAATAAATATGACATTAAAAAATTCACAGAAAAATATAAAAAATATCTTTAATTAAAAAAAAAATTGTACTGTCGTAGGTATGGCCATAAAACCTACTTGGTTAATTTTTTTTTTTTGCCTCGAAAATGGCTTTGGCCCAATATAGGCAACTTTATAGAGTCAAAACTAATGGAAATGGCCTCCCGAATGCACTGGTGAGATTGGATTTGACATAGGACGCTCCCAAAATTTACTACTCAAATTTGGAAATATGTGAATCCATAAATGTACCAAGATCTCTCCAGAATGACTATGCAATGATGCTCTAATGACTCTAATACCATGTGAGAATTTGTCAATAATAACCAAGATTTAGAGGCCAATGAATATCAGAGCACATGAGAGATAAAGATAGACAAGAACAAACTGTATTCTCATCAAAATACAAAAACCAGTCAACTATACAATGAACATGAGTCTGCTTATAAAGGCAAGGCCATAGGGAAATGAGAGCACACAATCATGACATGTGACCCATTGAGATACACAAGTAGGTAGGAGAAATAATAGAATATTCCACTAAAGGTGAATTACCCATCGAAGGTGGAATTTGATAACAAGATAACACCACAAAAGGTGGAATTTCTCCTACAACCATCTTCCCTAGATGCACAATTCCCTAAGTGTCACATATGCAAACTACAATAAATGCATTATCCTGAGTCAACTTAAGTAAAGTGTAATTATGAGACATAATTTACACCAACACATACAAATAAAAAATGATTCTACAAATGGTATGTTAAGGGCTTTGACCATGTGGAAATGTACTATTTGGATACAATGGTGAAGCTCTATTTGGTAAAAAACGTTGATCATATTATTATAAATGTATTTTTGTGATCAAAGCTATGAAGAATCGTTAGTGATAATATATGGCTCCCTCCAATTGGTTCCAAAGGGTGCAAGGAATTGAAGGAAAAGAGAAAAATATGTAATCAAGATAAAAACATTTAATTATGGTGAGATTTTTTATGTGATATGTATGCTAATGAAGGTAAATATTGATGCAATAAATGCTATATAAAGATCATATAAGCACAAATAAGGTGTTAAAGATACGAGAATGACAAGAATCATAACATGTAATTGTAGTACATAAGCATGATAATGATTATAAAATGTAAGACATGAAATTATAAGATAAACATTAGTATGATATAAGAACATAAGTGATACTATAGAAACACAATATCCAAATCATTTAACATGCTAATATCATAAAACATAAACATGAGAAAGATTAGGATCATAATAAAGATACATATAATAATCATGGAATGTGAATAGAATAATAAGTAGAGATCATAGACATTGAAATATGATTTTTAGTAGCAAATTTTTGTCACTTCGCAAATAGTTCGTATCAAGGATTTCAAAATTGGTGAATAGTTCAACACCACGGGTTGGCCCAATCGCCCGATTTTCATAAATTATTGGTCCAATTCATGTGAATTCATCATCGATTATTTTGACCAATCATATGTAATTTATATTTTTCGTGAACAACAACTATGTGGTTCCAATGTTGTAATTAATATTTTTGCCTAAAATATTAGATGCATGCATTAATCCGTCCATGTATCTAAAATACTTGATAAACGTTTCATTATTTTTGAGGACCCATTTTGCAAAAAACATTAAATATTCAATACGTCATAGGGCTTATTTCAGTAATAAAATAATCATGTAGGAGGCCTAGAGGACCCATTTTGCCAATCGAGTTAAAATTGAGTAGTGATCGTATGTCCATAATCGCCTTGGAAATTGAAACATATCATTTTATTAGCACGTGAAATTGCCAAATTTTATTTTACCATGTAAAAATCTTGCCTAAAGTCACCAAACTTTTAATATCCCATTTTTAAATTCTGCCAAATTTGCCAAATATGGTGTTACAAATACAATTGAAAGTTAGATTTTTTTGACACATTTTGTTTGGTTCTTAGCTCTCGATTTAGATTATAGGCAAGTTGCAACTACAAGAATTGTTGTATAAGGGAGAATGAAAAGTTAATGGTAAGTGACAATTTCTTTTATAGAGTTACAAGATTATTTATCTCTTAGTCTTTGCCAGTTTTTGTTCATTGTTATAGATTGTTTATCAAGGAGACATCTAGGGCCCAATGAATCAAGGATCTATATTCTATCACTATGATTCCTTCTTAAATAAGAAGACATTTTTTGTAGCTTCTATTTCGTGAGAGATGTTGAGTAGCAAGAGTCTTGAAAATGTTGATGGGAGACCATCAAAACGTAGGATCATAATTTCATACTTTGGCAATGTTGTTTGTCCATTAGACGAAGCTACAATATTAGTAGTTGCACCAAATATTAATAGACATACCTTAAGGGAAGATTGAAACGAGTCAACTAAGTCAAATGGTAATGCTATAGATTATGTTCCAATGGATATATAAGTTAGCCAAATTAAGTCAATTGACATGGCTGATAGTGCCACAAATGATGTTACTGACAATATCGCAGATGATGTTGCTATAAGTAAATTTAAGGGGAAAATAAAAGAGAAATAAAATATGGGGAATGAGTGGAATATGACAATGAATTTTTAGTTGCATTGGGTGTCAAAGTAACTATTCATTATAGTAGTGCAAAACACAAACAAAGACAAACCTCTAACAAAATGCAAGTGTATGAATATGTAGTTGGAAACATAATAGGGACAAGAAGTTGCAACTAAAATTCGACAATATAGAAAATCATATTGGTAAAGTTTACGAAAAGGAATAATTAGTCAGTAGATATAAAACAAAGGAAAAATCTCTTCATGTTAAGTATGAAGAGGAATACGAAGAGCATTCGCAAAGACAAGAGAAGATTAGTGAACGTGGAGGTTTAATTGAATCTCAATTTGGAAATATTATGACATAAACATGTAAGGCCAAACTTTTCACTTCAGTGTCGTTTTTCATATTTTGAGCAGAGAGCATCCTATGCTAGAATACCCTGAATATAGTGGTTTATTAAATCTTGTGGGTGTTCCTAGATTTCCTTAGATGCATTGGTCAATAAATAATGGATGGGAATAGACTAGTTGTCTTTCTTAGGTGGAAAAACAAGATGTACAAGAAAAAATAAATCAGTGAAATCTTAATTGGATTATCTTTAGATGAAGTTATGACAGTAGATAATACTCCTTGGGCATGTATACATGTGTATATTGTACATAAAATTATCCGGTAATATTATCTACTTTTTATTGTTAAAATGAAGGAGAATTCCATAGTGCAAAATTTATGTGAACCAATTAAGAAATCTTTGAATGAATTTGGTAGTATGGATGATTTAATAAATGCAAAAAAATGGTCTATGTAGGAGCTTATGGAGCTTGTAGTGTGCCTCCTAGACTTACATTTTGACTCATGATTCAATAGACTTATCTAGACTTATGATGATTATGGATTTATTCCTATGCAGTAGACATTTATGATGTTATATGGACATATGATATACTGACGACTTTTGATGATCTATGTGATGGATGACATGTTATGATTATTCGATGGATGGTATCTCTTGATGGACTTATATGTATTCGAGATTCTTATGTGATTTATATGACTTCATGATATATGATAATGATACTAATCCTACTTCATGATGATAATTTTATGAGATGTGTTCGTATTGGGTGATTGTCTTCATGAAAGGGACGATGCCTTATTACTCATCGTGAGCATGATAAGGTGTTGCAATTCTCTTTCACTTGCCTGCTACTATGATATATATATATATATATATATATATATATATATATATATATATATATATATATATATATATATATATATATATATATATATATATATATATATATATATATATATATATATATATATATATGTTCTTTTGTGTTTTTTGGTTGTAGCGTCCTAAAAATGCGACACTTGCAATTTCGACTGCATTTCGGTCTTCACGATGGCGACGCAACACGCAACCTGAATGGAGACCCCGAAACCTGATTACGACACTGAAAACTGCATTTTTCAAGCACCCTGGCCTGAACCTCCTTGCACCCTGCTGTCTCGGGAGGTGGGACCAGAGCGCCCAGCGCCCTGGTCTTTCAGGACCAGGGCACCCAGCGCCCTGGTCCCCAGGACCATGGCGCCCAGCGCCCTGGTCCCTGGGTCCTATTTTGGGCCCGGTCTCTTTTGGACTTCGGGTCTTTATGTTTGCAAATTGGAAAATTATCTTTCTTGGTCGGCCTAAGGTCAGGAAAATCAGTCTATCAGCCCTAATTGACAAGTATATAAATGACATTTTCCTCTTTCATTCGATATGATGGAAAAGGCGTGGAAACGATACTCAAGCATTCAAGCATTCAAGCATTCCTTCAAGCAATTGATCATTTCAAGTCTCCATTCAAGGCTAAGTGTTGCATTCAAGACAAGGATTCAACCATTGAAGAGGAGATCACATACTACATGCTACATACAACATACTACTACAACAAACATACAACATCTATACCTTCGCACATAAGGATACAAACATCCTTAGAACAAGGTATTAGTACTTGTTTTACAGTCATTTACATTTACAACACTTGCTCATTTCTTGGTTAATTCCAAAACCGGGGTTTGACCTAAAGGCAAACCCCTAATCCCTAACCCCCCAATCGTCTTCGCTTTTCTGTGTGTAGGTTGCAGGTACGCGGCTGAAATTGAAGATCTAGAATCCTTGTGCAGAGACGAACAGATCCCCCTTCGTTTCGCGGATTTTTCGGAGGACCGTGGCGCCGGGCGCCATCGTCCCGACAACTTTCGCTCAAATTTGCAGGACAGCGCCGTATCGACATTTTACTGCTAATTCCAGGTCCACAGCTTCATCCTATATCCCTAACTCAGTTTATAAGCGAATCTTTCTCACTTTCTATGCATTCCTACCTTAATTCTTCTATGCACATTCTTTACAAAAGAGGGTAGCCTTGCTTTCTTAACCCTTGAAACACATTTAGCATCCAATCTTGCATTGTGTGGGATTGGATCTTGTGGGTTTCAACCCCTCTTTTGAATGTAAAGTCTCTCCCCTAAGTGAAAACCATCAACCCTAGTGAATCTCCCTTCTCTCTCCTTGGAGTTGGAAGAGGGGAGAGCAACTAGGGTTCGATCGCGATTTTCCGCTTTACATTGGTGGATGCAGGATTGTAGGTACTAGACATCGACTCCACCTGGTCTCACAGGTCTGAGCGTGTCCTAAGCCCAATGGCAATTGTTGGAGATGACTTGGTTTTCCCTCACCTACTCATGGTCTAGTATGTTCACCTTGTTAGTCTTGTCAGGTATAAGTGTTGTCCAGTCTTGAGTCGTTATCTCCTTCTATCTTTGTGCGGTTGGTTATGTGCATGTGAATGATTTATCATGGATTGGATTAATTATCCTATGGTTGGATAATGTTTTTTTAATTAATTAATTAATGTTGAGTAATAGTTAATAAAGTTATAATTAATTAATTAATGGATATTTGATTTATTATTATTGAATTTATTAATGTTGATTTATTAATTAATTGTTTTTATTTTGGATTTAATTGATTTACTGGCTATTGTTTTATTTAATTATTTTTATCCTTTTGATTTATTATTGATTAATTAGTTCTAATTTATTTTAGATATAGTTATAGAGTTGATTTTGATTAATAAATAATTATAAAAGTATAAAGCCAATTTCTATTCCTACACTCCTAAAAGGTAATAATATTATTATATTGCTTTTTCTATGCATGGGAGGTGTAAAAATAAATAAAGTTAATTTTACCTACCCTCCTAATTGATTGGGCGAATTTGAATTTGTTGGTAGAAAATATAATAAATATTCTTACCTTGGAACTATACATAGTAGGTAAGAAATATTATTTTTAAGGATTTATTTGATTGGTCAAGAGTTTTTGCTGGAAATCTTTTTATTTGGCTTCCTGTAGCTATTTGGGGGTTACCGGCGGGCACTTTTTTGGATTTTGGATTCGTGTTTTTGGTTTGGATTGAAGATTTTGGAGTGGTTTTGGATTCAGTATTTCTTCCTCTTCAATTCGACTCTTTTGGATTGCGATTTGAAGGTTGGTGGATTTTTAATTTTTACATTCATGTTTTTCAGAGAATGCTTCCTTCCTGAGAAAAAATATGTTTGTTGTGTCTACAACTTAAAGATTGATTGGGGATTAGTCTATTTTGGTTTGATAAGGGAATGGTTAGGTTTGTAGGGAAAAATTGATTCTCTTCTGTGAATTGTCATTGTGAATTTTCCCTGTGAAATTCTCTTGAGTGTGTTTTCCGGAAATATTACATCTCTGAAATACTGTTAAAATGTATAATGGATCCCATGCACATGTATGTTGATGTTTCCTGTATGTTTTAAGTGTGTTTCTTGGTGGCATTGGATATCTATTTGTGTATTGTTCTCTTGTGAACTCCTTGTTGAGATAGGAGCTGTTTTCTTTGGTTGAATGTGTCGATTGTATTGTAAGAGCTCCTGAAGCTCAAAATGTGTGTCGATGTCATGTTCAGACATTTTTAATCTTGTTGTTGGAATATTGGAGTGTTTGGAAATGTTTTTGTTCAGTTCTTTTGGTCTATATACAGATTGGGTTCTCTCCTTTGCTCCTTGAATCTAAAATGCAGTTTTAGCCAAAATGCTCATCCCTTGAGCTGCAAACTCATTCTTGTGAGTTTAATTTTATGTATAAACCATGTTTACACCCCTTATGATGCTTATCCAACCTCCTAGTCATTCCCTTGAGGTCATTTTTGTCTTCTGAGTCAATATGGGCAGTTACCTTATCTCCAGGATCCTTCAAACTTGAGATTTTGTACACTTTACTAGAAACACCACCATACTAGCTAGTAACGCCACCCTATCTACCAGGAATTCTTCTATGCATACCATAAATGCCATAGTATATACCCATAGAGCTAACAAACTGACTAGGAGAGCTAACCTATAGATTACGAAAGCTAACTTATGGACCTAAAACATTGACCAATGGACTAGAAATGCCGTGCAATGAACCATAAATGCTAGGCAATGTTCCAAAAATGCTACCCTACCAACCAGAAATGCCAACCTACATACCAAGAGAGCTAAACTACTTTGGAAGGGCCAAAAAGGTTAATTTTAGTGTTGCAAAGTGCTAGTATGGATTGTGTGAGTTCCTAGAGGCATGTGAAGTCTGTGTTGATAAATTTTAACTTGTTCATGATGTTCCATGAGGTCTCATGATGTATTTTGTTCTTTGGTAAGTGGGATTATGCCCTACCATTGAGGAGTTTCCTTATGTAGAAGTTGCTCCAACAAGAGGTTCTTGCCTTGCTGTTTGAGGATTGCTTATATGGCTCCAGTGGGATGTTTTGTACCTTGTTGCAGAGGATTTGCAGTAGTTTATGATGTGCTTATGTTTCATGTTCTTACTTTGGTACTATGCCTATGAGGCATTGGTGAAGGCCCTATGCTTTTAATGATTCATATGTATGCTCTATGTGCAGTATGTGCTCAGTGATGTTATATGTTCTTGAAGGCCTTTTTGTGAGTATTATTTCATGTGTTGTGATGTCATTTTATGTGTTACCCTATGGATTAGCATATGATTAGGGGGAGTGGGCTTCCTTGTGATGACCGAGGTCACATGAGTTAGGTTGCTTGGCACCTAGACCACCAGGGCACAATGAGAGTTTTCCTTCTTGTAATTCAGTGATAACATTTAATAATTGAGTGGGTTGGGTTTCATCTAATAAGATAATTCTATTTGGTTGGGCCATATGAGATGACAAGATAATATCCCTTGTACTCACATAGGTTGAGATGGATCCACATGTCTGTTAAGGGATTGTTTTCACCCTTATTTTTTGAGGGTAGCTTGTATGACTATTAGGAGTATGGATTGCTCTTCTTTGTGAGGATAGCACACATGTCTACTATGGGTGCATATTTACCTTCTTTGTGAGGCTAGCACGTAGGAGCATGACTAGTAAGGATGGCCATATTCCCTTCTATATGAGGACAACATGTGATGACACTCCATTCCTACATGTGACCATGTCCATATGCCATGATTTATTGTACGCCTCTGGAAGAGTTTATTGTTGATTTCAACCTTGTGTTGTCATGTGGTTTTATTTTGGGTTGAGTTCATTATGTGCTATGTTGAGTCCCATGGTCGTTAGGTGTCAACCTAGGTTTTGAGTGAGTGTTGGAACCCCATGTCATCTCCTAGCACAGGGGGTGGTTCCTATTTGGTTCCACATGATCGAGTGGTTTGATGCCTTATTCCCTTGGGATGTTCTTCTTTGGATGCTGCGTGTGTGGACTTGGATTTTTATTATCTCTTCATGTGGATGTATATTGGAACATAATCTATGTAATTATGATTGTTATCATGTGGTATGTAACTCAAAAGGATGTAATTGGAAAGGAAGCCATGCAACCAATATCTGGAATAGGTGTAATGAGACTTGTAGGAGATTGATTTCAAAATGAGATATATAAAATATGATTATTGTAAATGGATATTCAGGATGAATGTAATTTCCAGCTAGTAGGAATTAAATAATTGCAATGATTGTGTATATCTTGTGGATGGTAGTGAATATAATAATGATCATGTATGCCTTGATTTGAAGGATGTTAATCCTCAGTGTCAGTTACTCTTGGGATATGAAAATGAATGAGTAGTTTTAGATTTGTATGGATTCAATGATTCTCTATTATATGTTTGAGTTATGGAGTTGATTTCTATCCACTAGGCTTAATATTGTATCATGATGATTTGCGAAATGTAGATACAAAATATGTGCTCTTGTGATTCATAATATTTTGTAATATGATGTTGGAAGATTATGACCTTGGAATGTATTAAGATAGTGCTATGCCATGTGATCCATATTGTGGAAGTGTTCATTAGGAATGGGTTTTGTATACACATAAAAATTGGCTATGAGCAATTAAATAAATATTTTATATTTATTTAATAATTATTCTTCTATTAAATAGTTAATTTGAAAAGATTAATTTATTTAATTCATTTTCACGTCTTTCTATTAATTAATATTTTATTAATTAATTCATTTATCCTATTCTTCTAATTAATTAAATATCTAATATTTAATTATTCCTCTAACCAAGTTAATTAAATATCTAATATTTAATTATCTTCTCCAAACAATTAAATATCTAATATTTAATAGTTATTTGTCACAACCCTCCTTTATCACTTTTGGATTTAAAATACAAATTCTATTATATTCTTTGGTTAAGCTATTTAAATGATTGAATGAATATTATAAAAGGATAAAATAATAAAACTCACACACACACATGGAAAATATACATTTTTCTTATTTATTTATTTAGTTTTCCACATCCAATTATAGCACATGTTGTAGGAAGAATCATAAGCTTCTAGAGGATTCTCCACCACCTTGCATGTAACTCCTCCCACTAAGTCTAATCAATTTGCATGAAGTCCAAAATTGGGAAAGAATCTCTTTTTTTAATTCAATTTTCAAGATAGTGGAATGGAGGGAATTTTCTGATAAATAATATGCAATTTTTCAAAAATGGGAGTTGGTTATTCCATAAAGAAATTCTTCTCTCAAGTAATTTTTTTTGTAGTCATATTTCATTTTTGAAGATAGCTAAGATTCTTTTTGGAGGATTTCTTTCAAGTTTGAAGGATCAAGGGAGGCTAATTGAAGGATTCATAGGGGATTCTACATCAATCGCAAGCATCCAGGTTCTTTTAATTTAGTTTTATTTTATTTTGAATCATGCATCTTGATCTTGCTGCGAATTAGATTAGATCAATTTGTTTTCAATTTCCTCGATGAGAACTAAATCAAATTGTTACAATTTCTTGCTGAGAACTAGATTAGATCCTCCCTCTAATTCATCTCTCTGGTTTATCGAATAGAAATCTGAATCTCATAGATCTCGCTGTGAATATTTCTCTTTGTTATTCTCATTTGATTCTATACATATTTTCTATTATCTGGTTATATATTTTTGCTATGAAAATTTGTTGAAAAGGAGGGATAGAATTCACTGTGAATAATCCTTTGTGATATTGTCATTTGATTCCATTATCTGGTTATATATTTTCTTTGTAAAAATTTGTTGAAAAGGAGGGATAGAATTCGCTGTGAATAATCCTCTGTGATATTGTCATTTGATTCCATTATCTGGTTATATATTTTCTCTGTAAAAATTTGTTGAAAAGGAGGGATAGAATTCACTATGAATAATCCTCTGTGATATTGTCATTTGATTCCATTATCTGGTTATATATTTTCTCTGTGAAAATTTGTTGAAAGGGAGGGATAGAATTCGCTGTGAATAATTCTCTATGATATTCTCATTTGTTTTGAGTCTGGTTATCTACTCCTCTCTGGAAAATAATAGTTGAAAACCAAGGAATAAGTCCCTTTGCGAATAACTCTCTGTGTTAATTGCTCCTATATATGAATCCTTATTGCTTTCATTTTTGTATGCTGGTTAAACTCTACTCTCCTGTTTAAATAAATAAAAATTGGAAATCATATATATATATATATATATATGTAAATATATATAGTAATTATAAATTTCTTTTATGCAATGTAAAATTCCATAGTAATTATAAATTTCTTTTATGCAACGTAAAATTCCATAGTAATTATAAATTTCTTTTATGCAATGTACAAATCCTTATTGTTGGGCGCATGATACCCAACACTCTGCACAGAGTATTGGGCCGCAGGCAAAGTTAATATCTCGCAGGGGGAGTGGTACCGTTACGGTACCCTCCACTAGCTTGCGGTCACTGCTGCGGCAGTGGCTGCAGGGTAGTGGAGGGGACCCGTGGGGTCCCCCTCCCACTTGCCCCTTTTAAATGCCAACCAAATCTTAAGGTATGGCAATGTTAATTGTTAGAATTTTTTTTAATATATGTTAATTAAATTCCTTTTTATATATATATATATATATATAATTTTAGTTTATTAAAATTTTAAACTTAGATAAATTTTTTTTAAGCAATTTATAAATTGTAATTAATTTTACCAAATTTTATAATTAGATCTTTTTTTTCCACTAGCAATTAATTCATATTAAATGTTTTGAAGCTAAATTCTATTGTGGGATTAGTGGCTTATAAGCGATATTCTCGCATGTAACCTACACTATCTCCGCCTATGCAAATTGCTTCACATTGATTACATTTATTGACATTTCCATCTCCATGCAAGTTTCACGTTTAATTATTATTATGCAAGTTTCCTAATTGTTATTACTATGCAAAGTTATACTCCAAGGTTTTGAATAATAAATAATGTTAAATATGGTTTTTTTTATTCCATGTAATTCTTCAAGTAGTTATTTCAATTAATCGAGCTTTGCAATGCTTAAATTTTACGCGTTCAATTAGTAATTGTTTTCAAGCATGATGTTTTCGTAGTTAGAAAACTAAATAAAGGAAGTTGGAAAACCAAAACCAAGTAGCGTTCGATATATACAGTGCCTTTGGGTCATGCTTACGGGTAATGCCGTCGTGTTGAACTACTGCACTTAACGCCTAATAAAGCTACATCAACGACGTCTATGGCATCGTCCCTATAAATCGTCGGGGAGTAATAAGGAACACTTGGAAGTTAAAATCCAAGGGGCGAGTAATCCCCCTTGGATCGATAATCTAATAAGATAACTTTTAAATGATTTCACATCCGTTGAGATAAACCATAGTAAACCCCCTTTTGGGATGGTTAAGTAAAATGCTTTTATGAAATTAATTTTTTTTATCTTGAAGAGATAATGGTGATTAACAATTTGGTCAAGGGTGACGCTCATGATAGGTGTTAGGATCTAGATGTTTTAGGCCACAAGCAATAGGCCATCTTGAGCCTTTTCTTAAGCGCTACCATCGTGGGTAGCAACCGCAGAGAAACTGTCTGGGACATTGACCCTAGAAAGGGTTGCATACCCACTAATCAGTGTACATCAAACCATAGAGTATAAAATAGAACTACATACTTTACGCCTTGATCCCGTGCCGAAGCGGGTATGTAGGCAGTCTTGGGACGATATTGTCCCTCGTACTCAGGCGTTCGTGGGTGGGGTCTAGGCTTGGTAAAGGAAGGATTGAGTAAGAATCTTATTTTGAAATATAAAGATAATTAAATTGGAAAAAGTAATTCAATGCACACTCGGAAGGAATCCCGTATGGATTCGCTTGACTTCTTGAGGCTTTAAGCCAAATTTCAAGGCAGAATTCAAGCTTGTATTATGTTATTTAACTACTCCTAAGGACGATGACCTCGGTGCACTTCTGTTAGAAGAGTGTAGTACTTAGTGAGTGGCTCAGGACCCGAATGGTCCCGATGAGTCTGTCTCTGGCCAGAGCACCTCCTATCCCGATTGGATAGATGCCTACCCCGTATGGGTAAGATGCCTACCCTGTATGGGTAGATGCCTATCTCATATTGGATAGATGAAATCTTATGTCCCGTATGGACAAATGCCTAACCCGTATGGTTAGATGCTCATCCCAGATGGATGAATGCCTAATCCAAAAGGATGGATGCCCAAAGTATGCAATTGAATAAAACATAATGATTAAATTAAACACACAAAGAAAAAAAAAAGAATACTCAATTTTGTTGAGTTAATTATGGTAGGTTATTACATTATTCTCCTATCCTATAGTCTCAAATATTAAATAATTCTCAAAACTATTTAATCCCTTATCCAACTCATCCCTCCATCTCCACTTCATCTTCCCTTTTCCAACTCATCAAACGGGTGGCTAAGGAAATTAATATTTATCAAATATTAATTCACCATTTATCTCCAACTTCCAAAATTAATGAAAATTGTGTACGTACACATATTTCATAACCATTTCCTATATTCTCTCCAACACCCTCTACATCTTAGGAAGGACTTGAGTCCACTTGTCCTCTCATGCCTAAATTTCCTCCAACCATCCCTAGATTCTCTCAGTCAGCAACCCAGTCAAGGTGAGATGAGTGACACTTGTCTTCTCCTTCCCCCTTTCTCTCAACCTTCACCTTTGCTCACAACTATTCAAATCTATAGATCTGATCATGACCGTTGATCTAAGCCACATCATCTCATCCTCTCAAAGTCTATAAAATCAAGAGCTTCAGTTGAGAGAGAGTTAATCTTCAAGTTAGTCTTCAAAAATAGTCTTCAAATTGATCATATGCATCCGTGAGTTTTTGAAGCAAATAACAAATAGCAAATAGCAAATAACAATTATCATATAACATAATCATTTTAGAAAAATCATGTAGTATTGCATATCATAGTATCAGTTAACTACAAGTTATCAGTCCATTCTTCATATGCCATCTTGGAAGCCGACAGTGCATTGTCTGAGAGCACACCATCTGCAACCAGGAATAGTGGAGTTAGGACACAACGAGACATAAGCCATGAAGGTACAATAATGTTTTATTTTAGTATGTATTTCATGTAGTTTCATTGGTGGATTTTGGATTTTCTGTATGCATTTCCATTGTATTTTGTGAAACTAACTTATTACAGGTAATATTCTGAGGATGAAATTCAAGCTCACACAGACTACAGTCACTTTGAATAAGAAAACATAAAACTGAACTCATTTAATGCATCTTCTATGCCTAACTGAGTTCTGGTTCAAGCTGTGACTGTTTTGGTTCTGTAACCTTAAACCCTTACCAGAATAACCTTCGCATCCAAAATTATCTACAGATCATTACACAATATTGATCTCATACATAAATGACCTCATACGCATGATCTTCGCATTACTAACAACACCACATAATCCTATATCAAAAATAATCTAATCAACTGACCTATATACCCTTACAATCCTTCATGACTCATGTCGGCTTACATAGATAATACAAAAACGATTATACATGTCGGCTCATTACATAAATACATAAATAACAAAATGAATTTCCCATTGCCGGATCTCCCAATGATGTCGACCTCCTATACCGGTACCCTGTACGTAAATCATGCCAACTTCCAATGCCGATACCCATAGAGTCCTTCCTACCGGTGAAGATACCTGCTAGTGCCGGTGAAGTGTCTGTCGGTGAAGTACCAAACCAAATAATGAAGCCGTAACATGTTGCCATCAATGACAACATATGAAACCAATAAAATGAGTGTCAATTTCCAACAACATTGTTATTATTTTGATTGACTGTATTGTTTTGAGGACCTAATATATTTAAAATGGGTTGTTTTTCTTTAAGAGTTTGTGCATCCACAACACCATTGTTAATGATGTTTTGGTTCTTGTTCCAAAACCTTCATTTATCATTGTTATTACTTGAGCCAGCATTATCCTTATAAAATTTTTTTTTCTCCCTTTTAAATCAAAGCTTTCTTAATGAGAAGACCTTTGTCAATGGATTTTACAAAGGTAGGTGGACATTGGAGTTGGAATTGGTAACTCAATTCAGCATTTAGATATGGATAAATATCTCAATTTTCTATTTTTTAAGTAAATCATAGGGACATTTTCTGATGAGTTGTCTCCACCTTTGTAAGAAATTGATGAAGGTTTCTCCATTTCATTGTTTTCTATTACAAAGATCTAGCATAGAAATCTCATGCTCAATGTTGTTGGAGAAATATGTAATAAACTTGTCTACCAATCCATCAAATGATTTAATTCCCAGTAGCGAATGATAAAACTACTCTATAGCTTGGCCACCCAAACTCTTAGGAAAAAGTCACATTAGATAGGTCTCATTATGTGCAACTTCCATACACGCGACACAAAATTCTCTAATATGATCACATAGATCACCTTTCCTCTTATATTTGTCAAACTTTTACACTTCAAAATTTGGAGGAAATGGTAACATGACCAAGATTTTGTTAAATTTGTAAGGTGATATATCCTTTGGTGTATATTGTTTGGGTGACGATCTTGATTGTAACTTGGCAAGTTGTGTTTGCAGATCTTAAATTTGTTATACAAGTGTACTCAAAGGATTCACTAGAGGATCTTTATCCTTCTTGCTCTTAGTTCTTGTGTTCAAATCAACTTGATTAGTACCATCATTTGTGTTGGAATTGGTGTTATCATTGGTATTATCATTGTTATGAATTCCACTTGTTTCCTTAAGCTTGGATAAATCAAAGTTGGAGGGGAGTTTTACACTTTGATTCGCAAGTTGGAGGAAATATTTCTCCCTATCCTTCTCCATAACCTTTCCCACGAGTTTATGAAACTTGGGATCTTGTGACATCTCTAGAACATGTTCTTCATCAAAATCATTAGAGGTATCACTATCACTATCAAACAATGGATTCGAGGTTTGTCCATAAAAATTTAATGGATCATAGTCAACCCCTTTTCCCTTCTTGGAGAATGACATTGTTCCTTTGCTTTCTTTTTGACTTCTTGTCTCAACCATATGAGGGTCTCTAAATTTTATGGTGTACATTGGTATATTAATATTTGTTGTTTTCTTTGGTCCAATAAAAGTTTCATATGAAGGTTCCCAAAGTGCAATGTTGACCTGATTTGTCAAAATGGATAATCTTGGACTATTGAGAAATAGTGACATTAAAGCAAGTCAAGATTAGGAGATGATAGATCTCAAGATGACAATGACTAACTTTTCCAAGATTTTGGTTATAGTTCTCAGATTGGAAGGATGATAAAATCCTGATGATAGAACTAAACCAACCCCAAAAGTGATATAGATATCAAAAGCACTAAAGTATATCTTGGTTTTTCACCTAAAATGGATTTGTTCGTACAAAATGTTCAAATGCACCTCTGGTTTTACAGTAGACTAAGTATATGTTTTCACAAATGTAATCTTCTCGAAAATGGGTATCTGAATCAATTTTTTGTTTTTCCCTAAAACCTCTGGAAATACCCCCTATCATATATGCACTAAAAAAAAAGCGCTAAAATTTTGGACAAAAGCGTTGTAGTTTTGGACAAAAGTGCTACTTTGTTGGGTAAATACAATACTCTACAAAGAAAATGCGCTATTACTTAGGGTGTATGCGCTACAACAATGATCAAATGCGCTACATTGGTTTTCAAATGTGTTGCTCTGGTTGACAAAAGCACTACTCTGTTTGACAAATGTACTATTCTATTTTTTAATTGCGAGACTCTACATAAGAAATGTGTTATTCTGTGTTTCAAAAGTAATATACTGTTTCAAATGCACTAATCAAAATTGTAAAAGTTCTAAATTGTGTTTTTCCCAAAAAATTCTTGTGATTCCCTAAAGTTTTCTATGTTAAAATTATTTTTTGTTTCTTTTGTCAGGGATGATTTTTCTTCTAATTTGATAAGAAATCACAACAGACACAATAGACATAATGTTTGTTTGAAAATGAAAAAGAAAAGACTAGCACAACCTAAAAAAATAGTTTGGCTAGCACTATACTTGTTTAATCCTCTACAACAATTAAATACTTCACTTGACAGGATAGATAGAAACTTGATATAACTGGCTCCCCTTACATGTCACTCACTTCTTAGGCATACCAAGTTTCAAATTTCTAAAATCCTGAGACTTTAAAAAAATTTCTATCTCAAATCAAGGAGTTCATGAGAAGCATCTTTAGAATGCGCATATCACAACTCTTGCGTCAACAAGTAGAAAGGGTATGCTTCTAATAACAAAAGTTTCAAGTAAGTACATCCATTTGGGTGGCCATACATGCAACATTTCACTCTTTATACAAAGATGTTGGAGGTGAGGAAAAGTGTTAGTCCATTCAAATGCATGTAAAATACGTAAAACACATAAATAGCTCAATAACATGCAAAATATAATGTTATACCTTCCTTCTCCTTTGGTAAAGGAAAATGATGCACCGCTCCTTTTCTTGATTAGATCGGTTCCTTGCTTGGGATGTGGAATTCTCTCCACTACAACAACAACAAAGGGATTTTGCTTGGTAGGTGGAGTGATGGATGAAAAATGACTTAAGTATGGGATGATTTGGGCATGATAAGGGTATGAAAGATTATTTACTTAGCACACTTGGATAGCATAAGATTAATATCTTGATGGATATGGAAATGAGGGGAGGAGAATCCAATTTATAGATTGGAGGAGACCAAAATAGAGGGCCAAGATTGATTTGAAATGGACGTTGGATATTGAAGAAAAGTGATGAGAATGATTGAGAGGACAAGGTGTTGAGACCAAGAGATTTGTCATAAAGGCACTTCTTGTCTCCACACTCCTCAAGGTGCATAGGGAAGAGATACCTAGGAATAAAAAAGAATTAAAAATTCATTGGGAAGGGACAAGAGAATTAAAAATTCCCAAATAGAAGATTGCATGGGAAGAATAAAGGAGAAAAGGAATTGAAAATTTCTTGGGAAGAGAGAGGGCATGGGAATGCATAAAGGACATGAAATCCTTTGACATGATCAAAGTAGGTGAATTTAAGGTTTGGAAGATGGAGGAGATAAACCATTTATGAGATATTAGAGTGCAAGTGATTTAGGAAGATGTCACATGAGGAGAGAGAATGAGTGCATGAATATAAAATTAGAGGATAATGTTTTTGATTAAAGTAAAAGTAGGTTTTGAAGGGCCCTGAAACCCTTTACAAAAGGACCTTACAAGATAAAAGCATTAAGAAACCAGGAGGAACAAACATTAGGGAAACCAACAAAATAACTAGAAAAAACCAGCAAAAAGCCCCAAAAAACCAGCAAAAACCAGCCAGACCCGACAAAAGGAACTAATTTATATTTTTTAGGGCATTAGCCAAGTTACTGCTAATCCCATATAGGTCTTTGATATTATCCCTAAGATTAGGGATATCCTTAGCAAAAACAGCAACAACTTTCTTAACAATCGCTCTAGTTCTCTTTGCTGCTCCACCAGGTGTAGCTTCCCCACTTCCAATCTCGATTGTATCTTCATCCATGTTGAGGTCCACCACCAGTTTGGGAGAGCTGGAGTTATCGAGGACCTTTGAAATATCCTCTAGGTTCTTTGTAACAACAAACAAGATATTCGGGATAATACCCAGCATGTTTTTCATCGCCACTTTCCCTTCTTCCTGATAGTCAATCTGAGCCGCCATTTTTTTAACTTTTCCCTCCATGTCCTACTTCCATTGCTTCTAATCCCTGTCATCTTCCTCCCTTTTCTCATCCATCTGTTTCCCATTTTTTTCCAAGTTCTTCAATAGTTCATATGTCCATCTGTCATAACCCAATCTAGCCTCAGTGAGCTTTTTAAGGTTATCCAGGAATAACCCTTCTCCAGTGCTTTCCTTATCCTCACTCAAACAATCCTTAGTCGTATCCTTCTTGGGTTCCTTGTTCTTCTCCCTCTCAAAATTCAAATCTTTTTCCTCATTATCCTTATCATCCAAATCCACCATAGGTTGGCTGTTGTCATTGCCTAAACTAGCACTGTGAATTGGGCTATCATTGTCGGACTCGTTCTAACCTTCTTCATCCTCTGCACCCACATCCTCATCTTTCCAACTATCCTCACCCTTTGAATCATCCGTTTCCATTTCACTGCCCTCTTTTCCAGTTTCCTCTGTGTCATTCTTTTCATCATGGGCTTTCATCCCAAAGGCACTCTTGCTTTTTTTTCTAGAAGTAGCCTCCTCTTTGCTGGGTTCCCCTTCCTCCAGCTTTCTCTTGCCTTTCCCTGGAGAAGCAGATAACCTCTTGTTTTCCTGCATGGAAAGGGTTTTATAGTGCTCATAAATGAGCAATAGGAGCCCATAATGGAGCACCGGATTCGAGGGATTCTTGCTGTGTTTATTGAGAGACCTAGAAAGGGACCTGAAGAGATAGTAGGGTAGGGAGACCCTTTTCTCATGCCTGAAGTGGTTTAATAACACAAAGTGATAAGTGTGGGCCCTGGAAAAGTATCCCTCAATAGTTATGTATTCCATTATGGCATTCAAAACCCAGCCCCAGATTTTCTTGATATTGGAGGCTTCATAATAGCCCCCTGTGGCTTTTCCAATTTTAGCCCTCTCCTTTTCCTTACGCGGGAACATATTTACAGCATTATTGGAAACTTTAAGATCTCTAAAAAAATTGAGGCCAGAGTGGGGTATACCTGTCACAGTCACGATGAGGCCTGTGTCTAATTTGAACCTCAAACCATAGATTTTAAAGGACCCGTTACTCCGATTTTTAGAAATTTTGGAGATAGCGAGATTAACCCTACCTTTGTCGTAATCAACCAGCTTCTCCATGAAACTCGTTAGGGATCCTTTTTTCAGATTTGTCCAAACTTTCGGCATATCATTCCATCTGGACGTGTTGTCTGGTTTCTCCCTCCTTAAATCACCTCCCATATTCAATTTCAGACTTTCACCTCTGTTCTTCTGCAAACTCAAAACTTTCTTCCCGTTGTCTCTCAAAATTTTGAAAAAGATGACCCACAAAGTGTGCGAAGTGATATTATATTTGATTGGGATTCTGCCACTTTGCCAAGTAATCATTACCTTTCTATCAATGCATAAATTACTCATATAAACTATCATGATTATGCGGTCCTTCTTTCCCCGTAAATCTATCCTTTCTGAGGAGCTCTTTAATACTCATATTAATGTCTTCCCCATGCCAAATTGTTTGAGATTTAGAGTTAACTCCTAGGTTCGCCAGTAAGTTCACCACCATATTTCTCTCTCTAAAGGCATGTTCTATTATTGTTACTTTAAAACTAGCAATAATTTCCCTAGCTTTCAAAATAATGTTTTCAATGGACCATGATGGCTCGGTTTCCCCCTTCAAACACTTAATAATATTAAGTGAGTCTCCCTCAAGCCATAATTTATGATGATTTAGGTTCTTAGCAATAGTTAGAGTGTTCAGCGTAGCTGAGGCTTCAACAAAATGACTGCTTTGAATCCCCAAAGGACCAGCAACCGCCACTAGGCAACTTCCAGCAAAATTCCTGACAATTCCCCCATAACTAGCTTTACCTAGATTCCCCTTAGAAGCCCCATCAAAGTTGGTCTTTATCCATCCTTGAGGTGGAAAACACCAAACAAGACCTTCTTTGCCCTTCTCCTTACTAGATTTGGTAGGGGAAAGGTTCCACCTGTCATTGAAGTCTTCTTTAGCAACTAGTCCATCATCAATACCATTGATGCATTAAAAAATACTCCTATAAATTTTATCCACCACCACTTCAGGGTTGGCACTTTTATCCCTAAAAATCCTATTGTTGCGCTCTTTCCAGATATTCCAGATAACATTAGGGAAGGTAAGTTTCCAAAGCTCCACAATCTTTGGGTTGGAATTAGGGTAGTGCCATTGCTGCCAGGATTCCCCAAGAGAGTTCGGAAAAACCCAACTCAGCTTCCACCTACTTAAAATAATTTTCCAAATTTCCTGGCTGAAAGTACACTGATGGAGAATATGGCAAGCAGAGTCTTCTTCCCTTCAACAAAGAGAGCACCTATTAGGAAAAACAAATCCTCTCTTTTGAAGGTTGTCCAGAGTTAATACCTTGTTTTGGATAAAGATCCAAAAAAAGTTATTAACTTTAGGAACTAACTTCTTATTCCAAACTTTAGCCCAAATAGGCATTTCTTCCACAAATTTATTTTGGATAGCCACAACCGAGGACACACAATACTTCCCATTTGGGGTTTCCCTCCATATCAAACTATCCTCTTTGTTGTCTCTCAAAATTTTAGAAGAAAGCACAATCTCAAGAAACTTTAACCCCGGACACTATTGGCTAAAATAAATCTATTTCCCATTTCTCTAGTAATCTCTGACCAAACCCCCATACCTGCTTTTGAACCAATCTTTCCAATCATAAAGGATTGGAATTTCCTCCAGAGGTTTATCCATAATCCATCTGTCTTCCCAAAATCTTATACTTCTACAATTCCCCAGATTCCACATTCTTCCAGCTGCAACCCAACTTTTAGCCGATTGAACTGCATTCCATATTGCAGAACCTTCAACAATAAAAGATTTATCTAAAAATTCTTCCTCAGAAGGTTGCATGTGAAGATATTTATTTCTCTAGATTAAATTCCACTCTCTTTCCTCCCCTTTTATTCTCCAAATTTGTTTAGCTAATAAGGCATTATTCATAGAGCTTATATTCCTTAAACCTAGCCCCCCAGAGGCCTTAGGAGAGTAGATTTTATTCTAGGCAATAAGGGGAATTCTATTCTTGACTTCCACTCCCGACCAAAGAAACTTTTTTTGGATTCTTTGAATTGCTTCCGCAAAATTTCTGGGGATTTTAAACAAACTGAGGGCATAAACAGGCAAGTTTTGGAGAGTGGCTTTGAGCAGTGTAACCTTGCCCACTTGGCTAAGGACTGCCCCTTTCCAACCTACCAATTTGGAGTTGAATCCATCAACCAACTTAATCCAAAAATTATCCATAGGTTTAATACAAAGGGGAAGCCCCCAATAAGTAGAGGGAAGCTCAGCTATTTTACAACCAAAAATTCTTTCAATCCTTAATTATCTTTGAATAGGGGTATTGATGAAGAACAAAGAGCTCTTATCCCAATTAATTTTTTGACTAGAAGTAGATTCATAAATATTCATAACATTCTTCATATTTTTAGCTTCCCTAATGGTAGCTTCCCCCATAGTGATTGAGTCATCAACAAACTATTCATGACTACAAGTAAAATTGGAGGAAGAAGGTTTCAGTCCTTTGAGATTGCCTTCTTCCACATTTTTAAAAATAAATCTACCCAAACTTTCAGCTAAAATAGTAAACAAGATTGGGGAAATGGGATCCCCCTGTCTAAGACCTCTAGAGATTTTGAAGAAACTAGATGGGGATCCATTGACAAACACAATAGAAGAGGAAGTTTCCATCAATTGAGAGCAAAGCTGAATATCTTTTTCTCCAAATCCAAAGGCTTTCATAATCCTTAAGAGAAACTGCCAATGCACTCTATCATAAGCTTTAGCCATATCCAACTTAAGAAAAAAACCCTGATTATTAGCCGCCGTTAAAGAATGAATATTTTCATGAACTGAAATAATGGAATCCAGAATCTGTCTACCGAGGAAAAAACCATTCTGCTGGGCAGAGATAATTCTAGGAAGAATATCCAACAGTCTAGAGGTAAGAACCTTAGACAAAATCTTGTAAACAGAGTTGCATAGACTAATAGGTCTAAACTTATTAAGAGAATCAGCTCTAGAGATCTTCGGAATTAGGACAATGAAGGTCGCATTCAGTTATTTTAGAAGCCTTCTAGAACCAAAGAATTCTTTAACTCCTTTACAGATATCAGTCTCCACAATATGCCAAAAAGATTGTAAAAAGAACATAGGAAAACCATCCGGTCTAGGAGACTTATCTCCTTGAAAAGAGAACACCGCCTTTTTGATTTCTTAACTAGAAGGAATTTAGAACAAATGTTTATTGTCTTCCTCAGTCAAGGTAGAAGGAATAGCTTGCAACATGAGGTTTTGGTTACTGGCGTCTAGGTTATCCACTTCTCCCAGAAGGGTGCTAAAATAGTCCAGAGCTTCCTTTCTTATATCGTTATCCTCCATTAGAATCCCTCTATTACAGGATAACCTGGATACCTGTTAACTACCTTGTGCTTAAGAGCAGTTAAGTGAAAAAATTGGGTATTTTTATCACCTTCCTTCAAGTACAAGACTCTTGATCTTTGTCTCCAGAAAGTTTCTTCATTAGAAATAATGGTGTGGTATTTAGACAACAGACCATTTTCCACAGACCTCAACTCTTCAGAAAGCCCATCCTCTTGGATTTTATCTTGAACTTATTTTATTTCAGTTTTAATTTGAATTTTACTCTTGAAGATATCCCCAAAAATCTCTTTGTTCCAAATTTTGATTTTAGCCTTTATAATATTGAGCTTTTTAGCTATTCTAAATAGAGCCATTCCCTCAACCTCAAAACTCCACCAATCTGCAACACAAGCTTCCAGAGAAGGATGGGATAACCACACTTTTTCAAATCTAAAAGGGAAATTCCTCTTAGCAGAAAAACAATTGGCAGTGAAAGAAATAGGGTAATGATCAGAACCAATCTTGATAACAGACGCTAAAGAACAACTATACTTTGATAACCACTTAGGAGAAATTAAGGTTCTGTCTAACTTAACTTGAATAAGATCAACTCCAGTTCTTCTATTAGTCCAGGTATAGTTAATCCCTTGGAGATCCACATCCATAAGAGCTTGATCATTAATGAAATCCATAAGATCTTGTTTACCATCAAGCTGCAAGGGAAGGCCTCCCATCTTCTCTTCCTCTTTTAGCGGAGTATTGAAATCTCCCATTATTATCTAGCTTTTATCAACAAAATTAAGCCTATCTTCAGCAAGGCTTCTCCAATATTTAGCTCTCCTAGTTTTGGTATTAGGCGCATAGACATTGGTTAAAACCCAGACAAAGTTATCCTTGATATGCTCAAGTTGCACAAAGTTCCTATTAAATTTAGAAATAATTTCCTTACTTTTAATAGTTTTTTGGTTCCAAAAAATTGCTGTTCCTTCAGAGGATCCCTCCGAACTAGATCCTATAACTCCATTATTTTTAAATATTCTAATCCTTTCCACTTTATCCTTACACATCTTAGTTTCCTGAACAAGGACCACATCCGGTTTATGATCTCTTATAATATTACGTAACACATCCTGCTTGTGAGGGGCATTTGACCCTCTTATATTTCAAGAAATTATCTTCATACTTTAACCGGGGATAGGGCTGACTCGATGGAACTCTGTGTTCCATCAGCACGGTTCTTCCAACTTTCGTGTTCCCTCTAATGTTTTAGAGAAGGTCTCCCTTGCTTTTTGTTTTGGCTTCCAACATCTGCCTTTTTCTTAATCTTGCTTCTAGTTGCGATATCTTCATTGGGTTCCTCCTTATTCGATTTTCCCTCTTTCGTACCAAGAATCCTAAGATTTTCTTCCAGGATTTCCATTTCTGCACTATGAGATGGGGTTTTGCATTGAAACGGCTTTGGGCTTCCATTGGTTAATAGCAACAAAGGCTCAAGATTAGAAAGGTTAAAATCCTACGCTTCATTAAAGTCTTCCTCAATTGCTTTTGTATGAGATGATGCAGACACATCATCATTGGGACTTTCCTCTACTTTCTCCCAACTGACTGGCCCTACCTCCTGGTCCTCTGGATCATTTTTATTATTTACCTCTACTCATCTTCTTTAGTAATTTCTATTTGATTATTAGAACAGACACAAGAAGGTTTTTCATTATTACTATTCACATCCTTCTTCAGCTCCTTTTTTAGCTCAATCACTTCCTTATCTGGATCACAGTCTACTGATGGGTCTCCTTTTTTCTCTTTCATTTTCCATTTCTGATTCACATTGCTATCATTCTTGCTGTTCTTACCCTTCTTAAGCGGACAAGATTTTGCCCAATGGGCCAATTTTTTGCAATGAAAGCAAGCAAATGGGAGCGATTCATATTCAATCGCTTGGGTCCATTTCCCTAATTTAGATATAATCTCAATAGACTAGGGCATGTTCATCATTTGATTAACATTTACATAGATGCGAGCAAAAACTAACCTTGATTTAGCTATAGTCATTGGGTCGATCGAGATAAGTTCTCCAAAAGAACTCGCTATCCCCTTAAAGACTTCCTCATTCCAGAATTCCAGCGGAAGGCCCGGGAGGCACGTCCACATAGGTGCCAACAAAAAAAATGACTCATCAAGAGAAAGGTTTGGAGCCCATTTCTGTAGAGCCAAAGTTGACTTGCCAAACATCCATGGACCTTCACATAGAGCCTTATTCAAATCTTCTTCAGAGTCAAAAGCAAAGGAAAAAAAACCCCTTGGCAATGCTGCCACATCCACTTGACCCTTGAGAACCCATTTCCTCCTTATAAAATTCCTAACAACATCAATGTTAGGCCTAAAACCAGGGAATCGTCCGACTAATGTCATAGCTAAACCAGAGACAGTAAGATCTACTAGCTTATCTGGAACAGAAATAGCAACCACCCCTGTAACTGGATCAGAAATGTTTTTAACTTCCGGTAGCCCTGTTTTTACCAGCGACTTCACTCCAAAAAGTGAAGACCATTTTTTTCCTTACCTCTATCGTGTGGGTCCCCGGTTTTGGAATATTTGTCTTCCACCGATTTGACTATCTCCTTGTCCTCTTTTGTACCTTGGGACACCTGGAAGCCTGCCTGATTGCTAGTTCCACCCCGAGAAAGACTGCCTTCCATAGGGAATCCACCATTCCCAGATTTGAAATTTGGGATTCCCGCTCGCCGCTCTCCTTGCTGCTCCGCACCCATTGTCAATCCTTGTATTTATGTGTTGTGATAATTAGAGGATAATGTTAATCATGGTTCTAGAAGAATTAATTAGGCTAAGTGAGGATTAGAAGAAGTTATTTTTAGAAATCACATGGTCAAGTTAATTAATTAACTAAGAAGAATTTTAGTAAAATTAATGATTTGAATGACTTTAGAAGAATGAAAAATAATTTATTTATTTGATAAATTAACTATTGGACTATAGTGACAAAATTAATTAAATTTGATTTAATTAATTTTTGAGAAGAATAAGGATAAACATAATTAAATAAATTAATTATGTAGAGAGGATAAATTAATTAAAATTTTAATTTAATTAATTTTAGACATCTACATTTTGCCCCTCTTTTACGCAGCGGAAAAATTGGTGGTAGGTAAAAGATAGAAGAAGATTCCCCAACGTGAAGACATGGGTGGTACATGCCCCCTCGAGAATTTAATCAATTTTTTTAAAAAAAAATTCAAGAAAATTCTCGAAAAGAAGAAAATAACGGCAAGAAGGAACAAAAAGGGGAGAAGAAAGAGAAAAATAGGAAAAGAAAAAGAATTTGGGAGAAAAAGGAATAGGGATGGAGAAAATGCGAGAAAAGGGCGAAGGGAGGCACTATGTAAGCCACATGGGGCCCAAGGAGGGGTCATTGTCACATAGGTAGTTAATAGAGCGCAGAGCAATGGATTGCGTTCCATGCCACAAACACCATGTAGAGAAGGTCTGGAGATACTAATGACCACTTGAGTATGGCCCAATAGTATGTACCCTATGATTAACTTTGTGGTTTCGTAGGATATCATTAATTAGGGGTATTAATGGGAGGAATTCCTAGCGAGACGCAGACGCCGATTGTCATTACAATGTTTGTGGGAGTGATCATCATCTGCAAAGACGATGGTTGTCCATGCAAACAGACATCATTTGCGCAGACGCTGATCGAAGGATTAACATCTCCATAGTGGGGAAAAGGGGGGATAAGGCCAGACTATGGATCATCATGTTTGCATTATGGATTGATGCAAAAGTGATGGTTTCAGTGTCTCTGCCTAAGGAGAAATGTCGTCTCTGTATAGGGGAAAATGGGGGAAGAATGGGATACTAAGGTAAGGTTACAGGTGTGAACAAGATTCCCCAAGGGTAGGATTAAGATAGAATAGGCCAAAAAAGAGGGTTAATGGAGTAGTTTGATTGGATACAAGAGGATCTAGATATTTTGGAGTCACACAAGCATTGGCCACCCACTATGGCGTTGTTTAGACAGATAGGGGGGACAAATTAGACACTCATACCATGGTGTAAATTAGGGTTTGTAGCATCGTGGCCTCGAATTCGATGCCATGCGACCATTATGACCGTCCTAGTTGAGCGCTGGAACAATGAGACCTGCACATTCCATTTACTGACAGGTGAGGCCACCATTAGTATCCTTGATGTGTGGTGGATCTTGAAGGTCCCCATTAGAGGTGTGATTCTTGAGTACTGATTAAAGCATGAAGAGGATTATCTTCAAAGGATATGTTGTACAAATGATCTCCCTATGGATCGCACATAGATGGTTTTGAGGAGGGCGATGGAGAGGCACTGAGGGATTCCTCACCTAGTTTTTTTCATCTGTGGGTTTATCAGTGGGCAAGTGATACCAAACCTTAGCAGACATAGGTTTTCTATATAGTGGAGCAAATGTTTATATTATATGCTCAAGGATGGGGTACAATATGCTTCGGGGTAGCTATGCTAGCGCAGGTATACCTTGATATGCACATGTTCATTTACCAAGGTTATAAGAACCTCAGGATTGGTCTCATGCTTCTCAACATCTGGGCTTGGGAGCACATTGTAGTGGCATGACCAATAGGAGGACAAGTATAGAGGGAGAGGTGTCCATACATTGATAGATACTGGGGGTTGCTACACTACACATGAGTCAGCGCCATTTGGTTATGGAGGTGCATATTCGATGAGATGATGGATTTCACATGGCACCCTTTCAGAGATTGTGAGAATTGGTGGAAAGATTAAATGCTCACATGGGTGCATAGCTAGTGTTGGCAATTTGGTAGGTAATTTCATGTGATTGATTAGTACCTTTTGCATCGAGTTATGCAATAGTTTGGGCAGTGACAGGACATAGTGAGTCATGAGTGTACACACCCATGGATCACTAGGGAGACGGCCACCTGGGGGATACCATTGGACCTTTTGTAGTGCGACTCAGCTGGATAGGGGAAAAGATAGTGGTGTGGCAGGAGAGGCCATGACGATTGATGATGTAGGATACACAAGGGTCTATATTGCATGGTGGGGGCCCATAGGCTTGTTTGACTTACTATACTAGGAGCCCTTAAGGTAGATGAGATAACACCCTTAGTGGATGAGATAGTTGGTGGGGAGGGAGATATGGCTAGGGAGGGAGGGGCAACATGAGGTGTCAGGGGTTAGCGATGGGTGCCCAGGAGAGGGGGGGGAGACAGGTACCAACACAAGCATAGATACCCTTATAGGTACAAGATCCCGCATGGTAGATTAAGGTACCATGACAGGAGGACCCAATAGGAGGAGGAGAAGAGATGATGAATATACCTATTAGAGAGGGAGGACAGGGTAGGGAGCAGTAAGAAGGAGGATAGGCTTCTTAGGCCATTTTGGACTAGACCATTTTGGAGAGGGACACTGAGAGGGCTCATGCATAGAGCTTGGGGGACTAGTTGGGAGAGGAGAGAAGGAGGGTAGAGTAGGAGAGGGCCAAGGATGATAGCGTATAGGTAGAGATGGATTGGGTGAGGGGAGAGGGAGATGCCTTGCAGAGGGACCTAGAGGCTGCTATCTTTGAGTGAGATAGCTATAGGATAGAGGCTGAGACCACCTTAGAGCTATTAGAGGTAGCCAAGAGTGGTGGAGCTGTAAGGAATATGGGGAAGGATATGCAGAGGACAGATAGGGAGCTAGAGACACTTAGATCTAGATTGACCAGGGCCGAGGTTGAGTCTTTTAGATTGTGTGGGGAGAGGGATGTTGCATGATAGCTACTAGTTCCTGTGGGGTTCTCTAAAGTTTTCTCAAAGATTACAGGTGCACGCCAATAGATTGAGAGGATGGTACAAGAGATCCAGTATTATAGGGATCTATACTATCAGGTAGTGCCAACAGAGTGAAGGGTTCCATCATACACAAAGAGTACTTGGTCTCACAAGATGAAGTCAACAGTCAACTACCTTCATTGGGATGAGAGCACTGCGACCACCTCTAGAAGGACCTATCAATGTAGTTGATAAGGAGAGCAGAATATAGTGCTCTTATATGTGTGACATTTTGACCCTTTGGGGCTATCATTACACTATGATTGGACACATTATGATTTATGATATATATGAGTCATGATTTTGGCGGTGACACACATGTGTACTTTATTATGGACTGAATATGGACTTTATTATGGATGTGTGATGGATGATTGATGATTTTTATTTATGATTATGATGATGCATATTATCTGACATGTTTGTGATGCATGATGTATGCCTATGTGATATGTATCATCATGTTTATTTATGATGTTTCTAACATGCTATGGATGCAGGGTGGATGGATGTGATTTATGTGATGGGTGTGATCATGATTATGCCTAACCTATGATGTATGCATGATGAGATTTGATTTATTATGTATGATACTCTATTATGTACAATATAGTAATGAAATGGATATTTATGTATGCAATGCTTATAATGATGCATAATATAATTGATGAGCTTAGTGTGCATAATTTCAAAAAAACTCTTTTTATTTCAAATCATGTCTTTATTACATTGGAGTTGAAATATAGCTCATAAAATACTCATTATTGAACCTAATGTGCACATAATACTGTGATAATGAACATGATATGAATGTTTCTAAATGAAAATGATAAATGATATGGCTTATGAAAATAGATGTAATGAATGCAATGTATGATGAAAATGCAACTAAAATGATTATGATAACAAAAATACAAGTGGTAAAAATTAAAATGGAAAATGGTAATGAGAATGGAATTGAATATGAGAATTCAATTGAATGATAAATAAAAATGGTAACGATAAATAAAGGATAAAAATATAATTACATGACATCCTATATTTATATGCAAATACAAATGTAAATGGACATTTTTTTGTAATGAGCCAACCATAATACAATGATATAGGAATAGCCAGAGGAAATAAAGGGGGGGGAGTGAATAAATTGAACTCTCCAAGATAGGGGAATTAAATGAAAAATTAAATGAATGGGTGGTGAGTGATTTGTTGTTGTGTAGATGTGGAGAGAAAACCTAGTTTAATATTGCCAAGGATGATCTACATCAATGATTATAGGAATTAGGATGTTGTGAAGATCCGAGGCTTGGACTATAATATCAAACAATAGGTATCTCTATGCACATAGACTCACAAACACCATGATGATGTAAATGCGGGATTGCAGGATTGTACAAGAGAAACCCTCAAAAATGCCAGACCACAAAAAGATGCCCTAATATACACTGACCTAGGACATGCCAAGATATAGAATAATCAAGTCAACCCTAGATAAGAGTAGTCATAGGACATGAAGATGAAAATCACAACAAAAAGAGACCAAATTATGCAAACAACATACACATGGCCAATTGACATCTCTTGCCAAGAGTAGGACTAGGATTGTGAAGATGTGCCAGGCATGGGAGGATGCATCTCGATGGGCAAAGGTGACTGATACTACCAAGAAGGCAATAGAGCATATTTCATCTATAAGTGAATGCTGATGTGAAAATGATTGCTGGGATTTGGTTAAGCTCACGTGGATGGATTTTTGGGTGATGCCCAACTCAAGAAGAAGCTCAGATTGACGAGATAAGCTCATAAAAATAGGGGAAAGCTCAGTTTGATGGGATAAAAAGCTTAGTGTGATGGTATGATCCTTATTCATAGTTTTAATGAAAGCTCATCATCTCATGGGGGGAGGAGACGAGCATGAGGGATTTAGGTAAGTGGTGGGAATGATCAAGATGAAAGCAACTTGCATAGATGAGGGGAGAAGATTGATGGGATAGATGCTGAATTAATAGCTTGCATGACTAAAGAAATATGGATACTCGATGGGTGGGTGGGGAAAGAAAAGGATGACATGGTTGGAGAATCAATTCTTGACATCACTAATGAAATATGGATATAATACAGAGTGATGCAAGGGAAGGGTGATGGTGTCAAAGTCTAAATGATTGATGCGTAGTCCCATACATGGAAAGTTATCTTATCAATGATATCACTAAAATAATAGGTATCTTAGGAGGGTGAGGTGTGGTGGGGGATTCATGCTGGGGGAATTAAGAGGCTAATTAATTTCTGACATTACAAAATATGGATACTAGGCGGGAGGGTCTTAAAGTAATGCAAGTAGGGGGGATGAGTGTCCAAAGAGATAGTGGATTTGACTTATTTACCTTGACGTCTGGAACTGGGTTTTCACCAAGGTACATGCCCATAGCACCACAAATTGGTTTTCACTGATGGACGAATTGATTTTTCTTTACATTTTTGCTTTTTCTATTTTTAATGATTTTATGATTTTTTTGCTCTTTTCTAGTTTTTGAAAACTGGTAACCTCTAAAGACTAGGTATAGAATCTCTTCAGATGCATGATTCATGGTCTCATCGAAAGGATCTCCTTCAAGTGTAGCCAACTAATAGGCTTCTGATCCATACTTTGCAGTGATAACATAAGTTCCAAGCTAATTAGGCTCAAACTTGCCTTTCTTCTCACGATCCTAAAGATTCTTCTGATTTTCCATAAGAACTAGGCCACCAATGTCAAATTTCCAGGTTTTGAGTTTCTTGTTGTAGCTTAGCCGTAAGCAATTTTGATATACCCAGAGATGATTCAAGGCCTTGAGATGACTTTCATTTAGCAGTTACAAGTCTTGCAATTTGGCCACTCTATATTGCTCATCGGGGAGGATGCTCTATAATGATACTCAAAGTGAAGGGATCTCGATCTCAAGGAGGAGGGCAACTTGAAAATAGAAGACTAGGGAGTATGGAGTGGTTCCTATGGGGGTGTGAATGCTGGTACGGTAGGCCCAAAGGGTGAGATAGAGTTGCAAGTTCCAATCATGACCAACTTCATTGACTGTTTTCTTCAGGATATTAATAAGGGTTTTATTTGAAGCCTCATCTTGACCATTACCTTATGGGTAGTATGGGGTGGAAAAGTGGTGTTGGATGGCAAACTTCTGGCACAATTTTTTGACATCTTGAATTTTGAAGGGTCTGCCATTATTTGTGATGATAAATTTAGGAATTTCATAGCGACAGATAAGGTAATTTAGGAGAGCTTAAAGATCTGTTTGCCAATGCTGAAAGTGAGTGGTATGGCTTCTACCCACTTGATGAAGTATTTTGTACTAGTTATTATGAATTTGTGACCATTGGATGAGGTGGGGTGGATTTTCCCTATGAGATCATGCCCCCACTGTGAGAAGGGCCAAGGTGTGATCAAGGATTGCAAATCCTGAGAAGGCGCATGAATCTTATCACCATTCTTTTGACAAGGGATATATTTCTTCAGATAGTGATAAGCATCTTCTTCCATTGTTGTCCAATAGTATCCAGTGTGCAAGAGCTTCTTTGCAAAAGTGAGACCACTTGAGTGTGCTCCACAAATGCCTTCATGTACTTCATGTAGTGCTCGTTCAACATCCTTTTTGTCTAAACACCTTCGGAGGGTTCCATTAAAGTGCCTTTGAAATAGGGTGTCACCAAGGATAGTGTAGCAAGCAGATCGACAGATGAAGGTTTGTTGTTGGGTTTTAGAGAGATGAGGGGGGATGATGTTGTCTGAAAGGTAGGCAAACATTTCTTGGTACCATGGGGAATCGGGACCTACGAGGACACACACCAATTTTGATTCAGGGACATTTTATGCCTGTACTAGAAGTTTCTCAACCAAGAACTCACACTTCTGACTATTTCCAGGCATCTGTAGAAGGGAACCAATTGTATCCATGGCGTCGAGAACTCTATTGTTTGTTTGAGGAATTTACTTAAATTGAATGAAAGTAAAGTGTTGCTTGAAGTCCTATGCCATGCTGCGATAAAGGAGCAACTTGTCATCCTTTGTTTGATACTCATCATTTACTTGTTTTATGAAAAGTTGGGAATCTCCATATACGTGCAGTTCTGTGATCTTCCATTGGATAGCTAGACAAAGAACAATAACTAAAGGTTCATACTCTGCTATGTTGTTTGTGCATGCACAAGCTATTTTGTAGAACTTAAAGATGCAATCTCCTAGAGGTGTGATCAACAATATGCCTACCCACGATCCATTTTGTGTACAAAAACCACCAGAGTATAACTATGATAGCCATGATGGAATCATCAAGAAACTCTTCTATAAGAAGGTGATCACCTTGAAGGGGGGCGTCAACCAATTGATCAACTATTATTTTTCCTTTGATTTCTTTTTGGTGTATGTACTCAATATAAAATTCACTTAGGAGCATGACCCATTTTGATTTGCGTCCTATGAGAGAAGCCTTAGGCAACAAGTACTTAAGGGGATCAATCTTTGCTATCAGTTTAGTCTTGTTATTGAGCATGTAGTGACACAGTTTTTGAGTGCTAAAAAATACTCCAATGAAAGCTATTTCTATGGGAGTATAGTTGAGTTCCTATCCCACAAGAGTGTGGTTGCTGTAGTAGATTGCATGCTCCTTGACTTTATCATCTGTGTGTGCAATTTATGCCCCTAGTGCTACTGTAGTTGCTGATATGTACGAAAAGAGAAATTGTCCAGGAATAGGCAACATCAAGACTGGACGGGAGGCAAAATATTCTTTCAGTTTGTCAAAGGCCTTTTGGCATAGGCAGTCGCACCTGAATTTTGTATCCTTGCGTAGGAGGTGGGAAAAAGGATGACACTTGTTTGCAAGTTGTGCGATGAATCGATGGATAGAATTTTTCCTTGGAGACTACAGAGCTAGCTTAGTGTCATGGGAGGAGGAATTTCCATTATTGCTTTGACTTTAGTTGGGTCCACTTCTATTCTTCTATGAGAGACTATAAATCCTAATAGCTTTCTTGATGTGAACCCAAAGACACACTTCTTATGGTTAAGATGCATCTTGTATTTCTGAAGTCTCTTAAATATTTTCCTTAGGATAGGAATGTGCTCTTCTTGTGGTTTGGACTTTCCTAACAAATCATCCATATAATCTTCCATAATGTTGTGTAGAAGGTCATGGAAGATGACTTTCATTTCTCTTTGATATGTTTCTCTTGTGTTCTTTAAACCAAAGGGCATGACTTGATAGAAAAAGGTGTCCCAAGAAGTGGTGAATGTTGTCTTGTGTTGGTCTTCTTCTACGATGTTGATCTTATTACATCTTGAAAGCCTGTCAATTAGAGAGAACATCTCATGTCTAGCTCTGAGGTCTAGAATCATGTTTATATTTGGCAAGGGGAAGTCATCTTTCGAACATGCTTTGTTGAGGTCTCTAAAGTCTATGCAAATCCTTATGCCCCCAATGAGCTTACCAACAGGTACAATGTTTGAAACCCATTCAGCATAGTCAATGGGTTTGATGAATCTAATATCTAGCATTTTTTGAAGTTTTTCTTTTACTCATAGGGAAACTTGTGGATGCATCTTGTGAAGCTTCTGTTGACTAGCTTAGCATCTGATCTCATAGCGAGATTATGTACTACCAATTCTGGGTCAAGACTTGGCATGTCAGCATACAACCAGACAAAGTTGATTTGTGTCTCTTGTAGGAATCTCATGAAATTTAATTTCTCCTAATCTATAAGAGACTTGGCAATGAGCACATTCTTTGGGTGGTCATTTGTGCCCATGTTGATGGTGTCTATTTCCTCTACAAGCAGAGGTGATTTCTCGTGATACGAGGGAACCATGGTAGGCAAGTCAAGTCCCTCATCCTCTAGTGCCTAATCTAGGTTTTCACTAGAATAGATGTCCTTTATTTTTTACTTTTTCTAAGTCCGAAGGCATCTCTGAGAGGTTTTCACCAAGGGATTTATACTTTTTTTTTTATTCTCATTTTTGTGACTAAGGGAGTTGACTTGACTACCAAAGTATGCCTCCATGTTGAGCTAGATTCCATTTACAGATGTGTAGTCCTCAAGGTTTCGCATGGTAAGTAATGCCAAAAGGGCATTATCGTCAACACAAATGTTAAGAATAGGTGGTCCTCATTGGTTCCAATCAATAAGCTAATGGTGGATGAGTTGAATTTTAGATGGGTTTGAAGGGGTGACGGGGGTGATAATATTGACATAAGCATCATCAAATATATCATCAAGGTATTCGAAAGGCATTTTATGAAATTCCTCTTCATCAGAGTCTTCAATTTCAGTAGGAGGGTCTATTGGAGCACTGATGATAGTGATCTTAGGCACAGGTGAATAACCTAAGCCCCGATTATTCTTGTAGGAAATTAGAGACATTGTTGGATATTGCTGCTGCTATATGCTATTGTCATTGATGTCAACATATTCTTGTGTTTTGGTGTTGTAGAGAGTTGTTTTGGTGATCTCGTGTTTGCAGTGAGTTGATCTGGTTGGTTTATCTATTTTATATGCTAAATCAACTAGAGATACTTCATTCTTTATTGATTTCATGATATTATGTGGTGACTTGATCGAGTTGTGGATTCCGGTATGAAGATTGGTTTTTAGTGTTCAGTGTTGTAGTGTTTTGATGATTGATCCGTTGTGCTCCAATATGATCATATCTTTGATTGTGGATTTGGGAGAGTGTTTGGGATGTTTGTGTGTATCTTCAATTCATATGGTTCTTGATTTGGTGCTCCACAAATTATCCTTCTTGTATGAGTTGTTGTTGTTGAGTGTTCTTGAGTACCAATGTGTTGATTGATGAAGATTTGATTAAGTGGTGTTGGTGAAACTATTGTGGATGGTTTTAACATTCTTGTTGGTGTTTCTTGATCATGTCCTATTTGTTTTGGTGGTCCACATTGATCATTGTGCGCATTATTGAAGATCTTATGGGTTCGGTGATATTTTTCATTTTATGCAATATTTTCGGTGGTGTAGCATATTGCGGTTGATCTTGGTGAGATTTTTGGTGGTTTTGCATGTTCAAGGAGTTGATTTGGGTCCATGCTATGTTGTCTATGGCATTGTATTGGTTTGGTGGTTGATTTATGTATCGTGTGATGCAATTTTGTAATGAGGTGTTAAGGGTTGAGCTGACCTTATAGTCAAGGTTGATGATTTGTATAAATAGGTGTTATATTCATGTAATTTGGGTATGGGTGTCATGTCTTCATTATTAGAGAGTGGTGTATGTGCAAATAAGCAAATTCATCTTTCGGTGTGGTGTATTGAGTAGAAAATATTGAAGGATAGACAAATGAGCTTAACCGAAACTGTCATTAGGCATTAGGAGATGCTATTCCTTAGTTCATCTTAACTAGATTGTAGTATGAATTTCTTTGTAAGGTAGTGAACCTTCCCTGAGGGTTGTAGCCTTTCAGGTTATCATATTTTGAGCAGTGAACTGTAGATAGTGTTCCTAAATGCATGTGCATTCCCCATTGTAATATTTTCACATACTACTGCAGAGTACATCTTATTGTGAGTAGGTTCTCACTGTGGTTTTTTTCTTAACCGAATTTTCCACATGAAAATCTTGGTGTTATGTGTTTTGTTGTTATTGTATTTATCTTTACTCTTGCTACAGTTGATTAGATCTGAGATTGTGCTTAAATTATTTAATCTAGTGAAAATTGATTCACCCCCCCTCTTAGTTTTCCTTCATTGTTGTTTCCAACAGAGATGGGCACTTTAATACCTTGTTCTTGTGGTCCAAGACCATGTCCTTATAGCCCATCTTGTCTACCATAGCAGATGCCTTAGGATATATCTGTTTGGGGATATTTGTTGGTGCTTCATTTTCTTCTCAGTAACAAAAAGAAGTGACATCAGTTTCCATGCCCTCTTCATCAAGTGGGCCCCACTGTTGAAAGGTGGTCTTCTTGCATTTCATGGTAGGTTTATTTTCAACCATGATTTCTTTCGATTTATCGTATGAATTAGGAGAGGGTGGGAGTTGACCCACATAGAGACTATTTTGAAGAGTCTACTCTCCACAACGATTGTCAATTATCTTGACCTTAATCTCAGGTTGGGATGAAGTGGATGCGACACTTGATGGATCAGATGGAGGTGGTGGAGTAGATGCATTAAGTAGGAAATGGTAGGGGTGTTTCCCTTCAAGGAGTTTGCAATATTGGAAGGGTTGCAAATCACTCAGGATGGTGATCTCTCTACCATTGTAAGGGAATTTTAGGCATTAATGGTAGGTGGATGGAATGGATTGAATGGAGTGAATCCATGGGCGATCAAGGAGAATTTTGTATGGGAGATCAAGGTCTAGGACTTGACATATTGTTTCCACCGTTTCAAGGCCCGCTTGAACATGTAGTGTTATGGTGCCTTTTGATATCCTTTCTGCATCATCATAGGCCTTTATTATGATCTCACCAGATGTGTCAACCAAGTCTTTAGAGATACCCAATTGTTTAGTTTGTATGCATATAGATTTAGGCCAGATCCATTGTCTATAAGGACCCTCTTGATCTTATGTTTGTGAACAATATCCTCAACATGAATGGGTTTTTTGTGGGATAGATCATTTTATGGGGCATCTTTGGATGTGAAAACAAGGTGGTGTTGCACACCAAGGTTATTGATGAGGGCTTGGAATTGGGCCGCATTAATGTTATCCAAGACATGGGATTCCAAAAGGGCTTGCTCAAGGATCTCTTTATGGATGGGTGAAGTCTTGAGGAGTTATAGGATGGAGATTTGTGTAGGTGTATTATCAATATGATCAAGGATATCATAGCAGTGGGTGGATGACATTGTTGGCATTATGTGAACAGGTATGAGGACATAATGACATTGTATGTTGTCATTGATGTCAATATGCTGAAGAAGTGAGAACCAACATATGAGAGAACCGGTAGAACACTGTGAACTAACATTTGTGCCAAAGTGAAGCGATGTGTTTGTTCATGATGAACCAACATATAGTTATGTGAACCGGCTCATGGAAGTATTGTATGACTATCAGTTGGTAGTCTCAACTTTAGGGTTTTCGGTTTAAGTACTTCAAGCCTGTGTGGCTCAACCAGTGACTTTGTGTGATGAGTTAGCATGGTAACAAAGAATAGATCGTGTTGCCATGTAAGCCTTGTGCGTGTGAAGGATCTTGCATGAAGTAGATTGTTCCTATCTACCTCAGGAATGTGAGAAGTCTATAAAACGGTCATAATAACCGCCATAAAATTGGTGGAAATGGTCGATGGAAAATGTCTTGAGATTGGATCAAGAACTGCTGCATTTAATGTAGTGTGCTCAACGTTCAAGATTGAACCGTTTGAATTCCTTAACCTAACAAGTTTAGGGTTTAGGGTTTATGCTACCAACCTATCTGTTTCCTATAAGTTCGATGTTGTGTCTCTTTCTGAGGTCGTTGGCAAAAGTTTTGTGTGTGTATCCAAGAGAAGGGATACGTGATTCTTGCCAGACCCAAAGGAGAGAAGTGATACTTGTAGAGTGTAAGTGCAGAAGGTGAAGAGGAGCTCGAGTGGATCTGTATTGGCATTGAGTGCTATTACCAGATCATTGTAATACTTGTTGATCTCTAACCACCTCAACAGTTGGAAAATCCCTTAACAGGGTAGCCTTAACCAGCTTGTTGTAAATCCTTTAATAGGGTAATTCAAAGCTATTGAGTTCAAAATCCTTTAGCTATTGAGTTCTTGAAATCCTCTAACAAGGTAACCTTTAACAGGGTTTAACCCTTAACCGAGTATTCTAGCCATCCCTTAACCGGGTGATCCCTAATAAGATCGGTTCCTAGTAGAACCTTTTGTAATGTCTCTAACCGGACAAGGCTCCTAATAGAGCAGACTTCTAAAGAGTTCAAAAATAGCTTGTGGGTATTCATCCCCACCGTGGTTTTTCCCAGTTGAGTTTCCACGTGAAAAATATGTGTGTCATGTGTGATGCTTTTATCTTTTGATGCTTTCCTATTGTCTGTCAAGCATATGATGGTTCTATGTTTTATGTCTGTCAATAAAACATGTTGAACTAGCTGTTATTATGATCTGATGATAGATTACCTGTTTATGCATAAGGGTGAAATGGTAGTGTAGTCTTGAGTTGAGTGAAAAGCTAAGTGAGTAACTAGTTAATGCTTGTCTCAATCATTCTTAGCTTTACCAGTTGCACTCTATTTCAAACTGGTGTCACTATTTGCCATTCATTTGAAGTGTCTGCTGTCAAACCGGTTTAGGACTATATTTTTGTCTGTACTGATTCACCCCCCCTCTCAGTACTGGGTTAGTACTATCCGTTCATCACTGAGTTATCAATTGGTATCAGAGCATCCTCGAGGTCCTCTGTGCTATAAGCTTAACCACTTGAGGTAAAGATCCTAGTCTAATGATGAAGAGGGAAGGTCCAAAGTTTAACAGAGAAACTTTCAGTATATGGAAAGACAGAATGAAGATATACATCAGCATCATGGGTGCTCAACACTAGAGCTATGTTGAGACTACCTATGTTGCTCCTACCGGTACCCTTACCGATGACCAAAAGAGAGAGATGTAGGAGAATGGGAAAGTCATGGATGCCCTAATTAGTAGTTTATCTGACATTGAGTTTATTGATATTCAGGATAAGGTAAATCCCAAAGAGGTATGGGATACTCTTGAAAATATCTATGGCAGTGATGAGCATGTAAAACAGGCTAAGGAAGAAAGACTTAGAGGGAAGTTTGAAGATATGCGGATGGTTGAAGGTGAGACCATTCAGCAATATGGAATAAGAATAAAAATAGTTGTTGGAGATATCAAGAGTGCAGGTGGTAAAATAGAAGATTCCATTGTGGTAAGCAAAGTCCTGAGATCCCTATTGCTGGTCTATGCAATAAGGGTTGCTGCTATTCAAGAGATAAGATCAATAGACAAGACTAAGGTATCCCTAGACTCCATCATTGCAAAGTTGACAGCCTATGAGCTAAATAGTTTTGATGACAGTGTTCAAAAGACTGAATCAACTTTTAAAGCTTTTGCAGTACCATCTAGAAAAGGAAAAGAAGCTAGCACTAGTGGTGAACCAAGACAAGGTAGAGAAATGGATGATGAGGAGATTTTGATGGCATTTGAAATTCTCCTTTCTAGGAAACCTCGTAAAGGAACCAACAAATACAAAGGTAAGCTACCTTTGAAATGATTTTCTTGTAACCAGATAGGACATATTGCTGTAAACTGTCCTAATGGTGACAACAAGGACAAACCGGAAAGGTTCAAGAAATTCAAAGGAGGAAACCGGAGAAATTGTTTTGTGGCAGTTGATGAAGGTGTCACAGATGAAGAATCAGAGGATGAAGAAAATGAAGATATTGTGTTTGTTGCTATCAAGGAAGATGTGTCAGACAAGAAGGCTCTTGTCTCCCGGTTTGATAATTCCAATGAGTGGATCATTGACAGTGACTGTTCTCACCATATGATTGGTGATCGAAGCAAGTTTCTATCCTTGGAGGAGTATGATGGTGGTGTGGTTCACTTTGGCAATGATGCACCATGCATGGTAAAAGACAGAGGGTCCATCTCTCTGAATGGAAACAGTAGTACTGGCAATGTGTATTGGGTTGATGGTCTTAGACACAACCTTTTGAGTGTTGCCCAACTGAATGACAGTGGCCTCACTCTGGAATTCAAGAATGGAGTCTGCAGAATCAAAGGAAAGAATGGTGAATTGGTGGCCACCGGCATGCAGACCAAAGGTAACCTATTTCAGCTAAATGCAAATATAAGTACATGTCTTATGGCTAAATTTGATGATAGCTGGATATGGCATAGGAGACTCTACCATGTAAACTTTGATAACATTGTGAAGGCTAGTAAGATCAAGGCAGTTAGAGGGTTGCCGGTGCTAAGCAAACTGGATAATACCCTGTGCAAAGAGTGTCAATTGGGGAAAATGTCTTCCTCAACCTTTAAAGGTAAATCTTTCACTGCTGACAACTTACTTGACCTTGTGCACACTGATTTGTGTGGTCCTGTGAAAACTAGAAGTGTGCAGGGTGATAGGTACTTCATGATTCTCATCGATGACTGCTCAAGAATGATGTGGGTCACATTCTCGAAAGACAAGTCTAAAGCCTTTGTAAAGTTCAAAGCTTTCAGAGCATTAGTGGAGAAGGAAAGCGGTAAAAGGATCAAGTGCCTGAGAACTAATCAAGGAGGGGAATTCACTTCCGGTGAATTCAACAAGTACTGTGAAGAACATGGCATCAAGAGGCAATTGTCTGCCCTTCGGACTCCACAACAGAATGGCCTAGCAAAGAGGAATAACCGGACTGTGGTTGAAGCAGCTAGAACCATGTTGATTCAAGGAAAGGTAGCTCACACCTTTTGGAGAGTAGCGGTGAGCACTGCAGTCTACACAATGAACCGGGTACTCATCAAGAAAGGTAAGGATAAAACTCCTTATGAATATTGGACCGGTAAGACACCTGTGGTTAGCTACTTTAGAGTGTTTGGTAGCAAATGTTACATCAAGAGGAGTGAACACCAAAGCAAATATGATGCAAAATGTGATGAGGGAATATTCTTAGGATATTCCACCAAGAGCAAAGCTCTCAAGTGTTTCAACAATAGGACTCAGAGAATTATGGAAAGCATCAATGTAAGAGTTGATGAAACCTTTGAGAAAACTGAGGAAACCAGCAGTGAGCAAGCGGTAAACGAACCAGTTGCAACCTTCTGGGAACCGGTTGATAGACAATCGAGTACCAGTAGCAATGTTCCTACACCGGCAAATGTAGATGCTGATACTGATAGAGATGAGGATGAAGAAGAAAATAAAGAGGAATCTATCAAGACCATTCCTCGGTATGTCAAGTTGAATCATGATCCTAAGAAGATCATAGGAGATAAGGATGCAGGAAACCTTACAAGAAGAAAGGTCAGAGAAAAATCATGTATGATCTTTGAATTTGAGCCTAAATCATTCAAAGAGGCACATAAGGATGAAGACTGGATCAAGGCAATGGAAGAGGAATTTGACCAAATAGAGAAAAATGGTACATGGTCTTTGGTACTTAGACCAGAGCACAAAAATGTCATTGTTACTAAATGGGTTTTCAGAAATAAGCTGAATGAGGATGGCATAGTGATTAGGAACAAAGCCAGATTAGTGTGCAAAGGATATGCTCAAGAAGAAGGAGAAGACTATGGTGAAACCTTTGATCTCGTAGCCAGATTGGAAGGAGTCTGTATGCTTCTTGCATATGCAGCTTTTAAAGCTTTCAAAGTATATTGAATGGATGTAAAATCTGCATTCCTAAATGGTGTACTTGAAGAGGAGGTGTATATTGAGCAACGAAATGTGTTTTCCCTATCTGAAGATAGTAACATGGTATGTAGGCTACATAAAGCCTTATATGGACTAAAGCAGGCACCTAGAGCATGGTATGAACATCTACATTCCCATCTTGTGAAGATTGGATTTGAGAGAACAAGTGAAGATAGTAATATCTACTTGAAGTCTGAAGGAGATCAGATCCTGATCTGTGAGGTATTTGTTGATGACATTATCTTTGGTGGAGATGACAAGATGAGTCATGAGTTTGCAGATGAGATGAAGAAAGAATTTGAAATGTCACTCATAGGGGAGATTAAATTCTTCATTGGACTACATATCCAGCAGATGAAGGATGGAATTTTTATCACACAGTCCAAGTATGTCAAAGAGGTGTTGAAGACATTTGACATGGAAGATAGCAAACCGGTTGGTACTCTGATGGTGACCGGTTGCAAACTATCTAAAGAAGATGACTCAGAATTGGTTGATGACAAGGAAAACCGATCAATGATTGGTAAGTTGCATTATGTAGTGCGTAGCAGATCGGATATTGCACATGCAGTTGGCATTACTGCAAGATTCCAGAAAAGCCCAAGAGAATCTCACTTGGTTGCAGTCAAGCGGATTCTTAGGTACTTGAAGGGAACTATTGACTATGGATTATGGTATCCTTATAGCAAGGATTTCAACTTGAAAGTATACACAGATGTTGATTGAGCAGGCAATATAGATGACCGGAAAAGCACAATAGGTGGTGCATTCTTTCTCAGTGGTAGACTGGTCTCATGGATGAGTAATAAGCAGAGTTCTATCTCTCAGTCTACAGCGGAAGCAGAGTATGTTGCAGCTTTCATGAACTGCACTCAGACAATTTGGATGAAGCATGTATTAAATGGCTTCAAAGTTCCTGTATCTGAACCAGTAAGTATATTTTGTGACAATACTAGTGCAATTAATATCTCCAAGAATCCGGTTTTACATTCTAGAACCAAGCACTTTGAGGTTAAGTATCATTTCTTGAGGGAAAAGGTTCAGAACAAAGAGATTGCACTAGAACATGTTTCCAGTCAGGAGCAGTTAGCAGATATTTTCACCAAGCCTCTCCCAAAGGCTACATTTATGTACTTAAGAGGTGAATTAGGGGTGTTGCCCCTTCAGGAGGTAAACTAAAGGTATATGCTCCACATCAGTTAGGTATTGCATAGTCAAATTTTTCTTTAGGATTGATGTGTTGAAAGATGCTACTCCTCAGAGGGAGCAACATAATGGAACAGGGAAGCTTGTGCCCCCACTTTGGCATTGTTGTCAAAGGGGGAGAAGATGTGGAGCGGAGAAGATATCTTTGTTTATTACCATTAATGCCAAAGGGGGAGATTGTTGGCATTATATGAACTGGTATGAGGACATAATGACATTGTATGTTGTCATTGATGTCAATATGCTGAAGAAGTGAGAATCGACATATGAGAGAGCTGGTAGAACACTGTGAACCGACATTTGTGCCAAAGTGAAGCGGTGTGTTTGTTCATGATGAACCAGCATATAGTTATGTGAACCAACTCATGGAAGTATTATATGACTACTAGTTGTTAGTCTCAACTTCAGGGTTTTCGATTTAAGTACTTCAAGCCTGTGTTGCTCAACTGGTGACTTTGTGTGATGAGTTAGCATGGTAACAAAGAACAGATCGTGTTGCCACGTAAGCCTTGTGCGCATGAAGGATCTTGCATGAAGTTCCTATCTACCTCAGGAATGTGAGAAGTCTGTAAAATGGTGATAACAACTGCCATAAAATCGGTGGAAATGGTCGATGGAGAATGTCTTGAGATTGGATCAAGAATTGCTGCATTTAATGCAGTGTGCTCAATGGTCAGGATTGAACCGTTTGAATTCCTTAACCTAACAAGTTTAGGGTTTAGGGTTTATGCTACCGACCTATCTATTTTCCTATAAGGTCGATGTTGTGTCTCTTTCTAAGGTCGTTGGCAAAATTTGTGTGTGTGGATCCAAGAGAAGGGATATGTGATTCTTGCCAGACCCAAAGGAGAGAAGTGATACTTGCAGAGTGTAAGTGCAAAAGGTGAAGAGGAGCACGAGTGGATCTGCATTGGCATTGAGTGCTGTTACCAGATCATTGAAATACCTGTTGATCTCTAACTACCTCAACAGTTGGAAAATCCCTTAACAGGGTAGCCTTAACCGGCTTGCTGTAAATCCTTTAACAAGGCAATTCAAAGCTATTGAGTTTGAAATCCTTTAGATATTGAGTTCTTGAAATCCTCTAACAAGGTAACCTTTAACAGGTTTAACCCTTAACCGGGTATTCTAGCCATCCCTTAACCAGGTGATCCCTAACAGGATTGGTTCCTAGCAGAACCTTTTGTAATGCCTCTAACCGGACAAGGCTCCTAACAGAGTGGACTTCTAAAGAGTTCAAAAATAGCTTGTGGGTATTCATCCCCACCATGGTTTTTCCCAGTTGGGTTTCCAGATGAAAAATATGTGTGTCATGTGTGATGCTTTTATCTTGTGATGCTTTTCTATTGTCTATCAAGCATATGATGGTTCTGTGTTTTATGCCTGTCAATAAAACATGTTGAACTAGCTGTTATTATGATTTGATGATAGATTACCTGTTTATGCATAAGGGTGGAATGGTAGTGTAGTCTTGAGTTGAGTGAAAAGCTAAGTGAGTAATCGGTTAATGCTTGTCTCAGTCATTCTTAGCTTTACCGGTTGCACTCTGTTTCAAACCGATGTCACTGTTTGCCAGTCATTTGAAGTGTCTGCTGTCAAACAGGTTTAGGACTATATTTTTGTCTGTACTGTTTCACCCCCCCCTCTCAGTACCAGGTTAGTACTATCCCTTCATCACTGAGTTATCAAACTTGGGGGTTTGTGGAGGAGGGGGAGGATCTCCTTGAATGATTACTCTTCCTCTACGGGTAGTGACATTGCAGTCATTTTGGGAATATGAAATGGAAGGTCAGGCACCTTGAAGACTATATTTTCTTGGGAGGGTCTACTTTATGATTGCCGGGGGGCACATTGAATGGTTACCTGGGGTCTATGAGAAGTGGGAGGAGGACCAACTCCTTGGATTGTGATGGTATTGACATGGGTATCAAGAGGTTCGATGCGACCTACCAAGGAGTCAAAGCTACAGACCAGAGATTACTTTAGTGGCGAATATTTGCCAAAGGCAAATTTTTCACATCGGTGACTTGGGAAATGGCGAATATTTATTACCGATTGGGGGTGACCATGTCGCCAAAACATTATCAATTTTTGTCAAATTCATGGCCTAATCGCCATATGTTTTATGTAATTAAATGTTTCTATGCGATGATTTCACCAATACAATATATGATGGACACACGGTAAATTTAATTTTTTCACCTACACTCTCCGAGGTTGCCTTAATAGACGACCATAATTCACTCATAGGAATATGAATATTTTTTAGTTAGGAGGACCCAATTTGCTCGACTTTTTGCAATTAGAATTTAATAATGATTTGTAATTGTATTTTTCAAATTTCTATTTTATAGATTTAAAATAACATAATAAAAAATCATAATGTGTTTATTGATACAAAGATGTTTATTTAGACATGTTGAGAACTTATACTTTCATTAATTATTTCAAAAATAGCCATATGATACAATTCATTCAATACACCACTCTGTGTGATTCTCCATACAAAAGTCAATACAAAGTTTCAGAACCCTTTGTAAATGACCCTGAATTCCCTTTTATAGAAACAAGGGAGTAACAACACCTTCAGGTCGATTTGCAACATGTGAATAATCAACATCAAAATCAATTACTAAGGCACCGAACATTGAATATATCGTCTCGACTACCATTAGTATCACAAACTCAACACAAATTTACATGGCCATCAGAGGCTGGATTAGCAATTTAACAACGACTACATGTCTGATGTCTCCTGTTCAAAAAACAAAGTTCAAAATTAAATATTAATTCAAGCCATGACATATTAAATATAGATAATAGCAGTTCCCAAAACCTAGTAATCAGAAATAGAGAAATGTAAAAATGTTAAAACTTGGGAGAATTTGAGAATATAAATTTATAGGCTGAAGGTTTGCACTGTGCATCATAGACTCATAAACTAGATTAGCAATAGAAAGTGCTAGTTTTTTCCTATTCATAAAACAATGTTATTTCAAGCGGTGCCAAATTCCAAACAAAAAAAACATAAAACCTTGAAATTAAGAGTAAAACTAGTAAACTGTGCAATACATATTATGATTCTTGAGATTTCTATGCCAGTTTTTGTAGGGTGCTCCACTCTTCGTCAGATGGAAGCTCAATATTATTTAAACTATAGAAAGTCAACTTCAACTTCTTCAACAATCCATATTTAGAAGAGTGACTTGACATCACTGTTTCACCCAATACCGTATTCAGAGTTGTAAATAGTTTGATGAATTCCAGAAAGATTTGGGGAGTTGTGTTCTTAGGAAGCAAGTCTAAATTAGACTTCATTTTTATCTCCATGTTTTTTTTGTAAGCTTCTTTTCCAATGAATTTATTTGATGGGTCAACGGTCTTAGGCAAACCAAGTTTAATCAAAGTAGTTATCTTTTCTTGCAGCTTCAATATCGTTTTGCCACATTTATCCATAACTTCTGATGTTTCCCTTAGATTCTGGCATTTTTGAAGGATAGATGATGTCTTAACTGTGGCATCAATGAGGCTGTTAATTCCCTTGGATGCCAAACATTTGTCATTGGTATTGTAGACTACTTGCAAAATTTGTTCTGCCATATCCTGTTTTGAATAAACATGTTTGCTCTTCTCAATTTGCCCTTTTATTTTCATATAAATTAACCTCAGACTTTCATTCAATTAAAACCATTCACACAACTTGTCACTCCTTTGCATTATTTGCCCCCAAATATTTTCTTGTATATACTTCGTTTTATTGTTTATATTATCTTTCAATCTATCCTCCAAAGTTTTAATTTTATCATTTGCATTGTGTAGGTCTTCTTTCATTTGTGCACATTTTTTTCTTTCTTCCTCTACTTCCTCTTCCAAATATTTTGCATTTTCCTTCTCATGATCCAATAGGTCCTGTATTTTTTTAATTTTGGCAGCAAAATACTCATAAATTTAGTATAATTTTTGAAAACTAGCTCTTTCATCATTAATTTTTTTTATTGCTTTTAGCCAGTTTTTCACTCAGGTCCTTCAATTCTGCATCCATCTTTTCCTGCTTTGCAATTTCTACTGCAGAGCGCAAATTTTTTATCCTGTTTTATAAATCATTGCACCTATTATCTACTCCTTTCCTCTTTGATTTTTTGTTTGCCAGGTCTATTTGTAACTTTTCTATTTGTTTCTCCAGTTTATTTTTTTCTCTCTCCACCTTTAGCAGTGAAGTGTAGACCACTTCGTTAGTCCTTTTTGACACACTAATTTTGTCCACATTTTGTACTTTGGAAAAATCCATTTGGAGGGTGCTAACTTGAAATTCAGAGGGATCTATCTAATTGTGTGGTGGATTTTTATCTTTATTTGGGGGCATAACAACCATGAACTCCACCATATCTTTGTGTGGGTCATATGTTGGAAATACCCTATTCCTTGCAGGCTATTCGTCTAAAAATTTAGTTAGGGCAACCCTATGCAATTCTCTCTTTTTTTATTTGCATTTGTTGTGTGTTCAAATTTTTCATAGTAATCGCGAAATTGAAAATTTGGGCTTGCTGAAGCAATTGAATGTTTGAAAGGTGAAATAACAGAGGCTCCAGTTCCACCTATGCATGCAGTTTTAACTAATGCATTAGGAGGAGTACCAACAACCATAATTGATCATGTCCCACTATCACTTGCATGTATAGTTTTTATAGTCTTTTGAGGGGGCCGTTCTGAAGCTACAAATGATAGATTTGTAGTGTCACTGGCACTTGATATAGGATTCTGAATAGTATGAGTATCTACCACTAGTGGCCTCTTGTGAGTGATATTTTGTTGTTGCACTTTTCCAACACCAAGACAAATAGTATCTATAGTAGTACCCATGCCAACCCCACCAATCACAGTGACACTTGACTGAACACTAATAGGAATACTATCCCCAGATTCCCCACCAGTGGCAGTGGCACTTGATTCACCACCAATGAGAATACCATGATGTGGTGGTGGTTGTGGATTTGAACTTGTAACAAATGTAGGTGGACCCTGAGGGTAATGAGTAGTACCTTTTCGTGATGAATCTAACAGATAAAGTCCAATGACTGGTTTAACAAGAGCTTTTGATTTTGAATCTAATGGAATTTGTACCTCAAGTGGATACCAAATGCCTTTTCCTCTGGGACCTAGACCACCACCTTCAAAACCCATTTTTTCCACAATGTTTGCCCCTTTTCTATATTTTTTTTCATGGACTCATTGACTCCAGCTAATATTTTAGGGATTGTAGTAGTTGTTGGAGTGGGCTCAACCTCATACTCATTTTCATCTTCACTCTTGTCATATGCTATTGTGGGATGCTCCATATTGCACAATTTGCTAAACTCTCCATCCTCGTCGATGGACTCAAATTCTGCATTGGTCTTTGGTTCACTGAGATTCTTCCTCATAGTCCAAAAATTATTTATTTTGGTTTGAATCCAATAACTGTCTTTACATTCTTGCATAATTGTTTTGGGAATATATTTGTTAGATAGATTAGCAGATTTTTGGTAGAAATTGTAGGACCTCCTATTTGGGATTCCATCCTTTGTTTTCCTTTGTGTTTTCAATGCCATAATTTGTGATGACAATTCTTCTATTGAAATGTTATTATCAACGACAATTTTCTCCATCTCTTTTTTTACCTCATCCCAGGAATCCATGTTTCTAATCTTTCCTAGCAATGGTTTACTTTCATGCTCACATAATGCTGAAGAGCTCCCATTTTTCTTAAGCCTTGCTTGAACTACACCGATTGGATCATACTGCCAGAGACCCTAATCACCAAAGCTAAAAACTGTCAAAAAATCATGTGCCACATTGAATGATTTTCTCTCAAATGTGAACCCTCCACATGAGAAAAGAAAGAGAGGGAATATGCTCTTCTTTTGCTGACCATGGAAGTGCTTATCTGTGCTCTCCAGCTGTCATACATATTCCAATGCAAATACCCTCTCTGTCACATTATTGGAAGTCTGTAGGGTTTTACTGTTGATCCGTAAAACCTTAACACAGTGTATTCTTCCAAGAAGAACCAGTGAGACAATTGTATTTGACTTCCGAATTGAATGCAATCTCTACAAGACACATACAATCTAGCCATTGGAGTGCTTGTAATTTCATTATACATTGGTGCCAAAAGGAAGTCTACAAAATGGTTGTAGTTTTTTCTGTTATCATGCATCCTTATCTTTGGTGTCCATTCATATATTGGACACTCCATTCTATTCTGAGTCTTCTCATCAATATTATAGTTCACAATGTGAAGATTGTTGGTCTCAAATATTGCACGGTACTTGGATAGGAGAAGATATCACAAGTATGATGAGAACCTAAATGTCTTACATGATCCTTTTTTGATTATTAGTAATTGTTTTTGCATGGATTGAACAATGTGCTCAACAAAATTATATCTTACTGGTTGACTTACACAATGGATATTAAAAATCATTTCAAGAAGGCTAGCACCCACTTCCCTATCATTTTACAATCCCATGCAAAATCTTAGCAAGGAAATAGTATCCCAAACCCATGGAACAAAAATGTTACAATCATAAGGAGGCTTATGATTCCGATCCAACGGAGTACCACACATTATTAGAGCTCTGATAAATGAATCTCTATGACTTGGATCGAGACTCTCATAATTCTCTACCAACTTTCCTAGGTCAATATGGACATTTGAGTTTTATGCTTCAAACCCCTAGGTTCAACAAATGAGCAAATTCTCCCACGTTTATGGATAGAATTTCCTCTTTTGTATTTTTATTGACAATTGCTTTTTTATCTTCATCATAATTTTTGGCGCAGACCATGACAAATTCAGGGTAAGGGAATACTTCAGGTAACACCATGCTTTCCAATCCAGCATCCCACGATGTGATTTTATTTGTTCTTTGTTTTAACATTGTGTTGAAAATAGTAAATTTTGCCCTGCTTGGATCTCCCGCCTTATTAGACAATGCATATCTAATATATATGATATGCTTTTCACTATGGATAGAAGAGTCATAAATATCATGGTATTCATTAGTGAAACCTGGTGTTTTAACTAGTTCAGTTAGGTCTATTTTTTTTTTCACTTGGGTTCCTATTGAACTAATGCTTCCCAGTTTCCCCATCGCTGTTATTATTAATAATTCAAAATAATGCTAGATACAAGCCTGAAAATGCTAACCCTCAAATTGAACCACGAGATTAAAAAAAATAAAAAATGTGGGATGAGGTGTTCTAGATTTTATCCGAAATTTCTATTTCACTAGACTGGCACAAACAGACTCTATTGCAACTTGCATTCCTCAATCTAGTAGGAGTTTTTGAAACTCCCTTGATTTATTGGTTTTTCCATGAAATGAAATACGATTATAATTTATGAGTCACTTATTTTGAAAACACTAAAAAATACAAAAGTAATACCTAAAAAGAAAAATATCTAGAATCCTGTTGTAATTTTATAAATTATTATTAATATCTATTCACCGTCGAAGGACAAAACATTCATTGCTTCAGTATAAATTCTGAGGACAGTGAACACGTCACCAGATTTGAGTGACGAGTCACATTTTCAGATGGTTTTTGATGTCTTTTTAATCCTTTTCAACTTGTGCCCGAAATAGAGCTTAATTATAGATAATTAAATGTAAAACGTTCAATTCCAGGTCAAGTTCTCAAAAATGTGTTTACTTCCCACATTCGGGCCGAAATCCACCCTAAGCCATTGATCTGTGCTCATCCAATGGACGATGGTATCTGTTGTCAGTTGTCGTGGGTCCCATGACTTTTGCCATTTTTCGGGCACGTCACCATACTCGAGTCACTTTTTCGGACTCTTTTTGAAGTCTTTTTAATCATTTTCAACTTTCGACCGAAATAGAGCTTTATGGACTTAATTATAGTCAATTAAATGTAAAACGTTCAATTCTGGGTGAAGCTCTCACAAATGTGTTTACTTCCCACATTTGGGCCAAAATCCACCCTAAGTCGTTGATCTGTGCTCATCCAACGGACGATGGTATCTGTTGTCAGTTGTTGTGGGTCCTATGACTTTTGCCATTTTTTGGGCACATGACCAGACTCGAGTCACTTTTTCAGACTATCTTTGAAGTCTTTTTAATCCGTTTCAACTTCTGCCCGAAATAGAGCTTTATAGACTTAATTATAGTTGATTAAATGTAAAACGTTCAATTCTGGGCGAAGTTCTCACAAATGTGTTTACTTCCCACATTCGGGATGAAATCCACCCTAAGGCGTTGATTTGTGCTCATCCAACAAACAATGGTATCTGTTGTCAGTTGTCATGGGTCTCATGACTTTTGCCATTTTTCAGATACGTTACTAGACTCGAGTCACTTTTCCGGACTGTTTTTAAAGTCTTTTTAATCCTTTTCAACTTCCACCCGAAATAGAGCTTTATAGACTTAACTATAGTTAATTAAATGTCAAATGTTCAATTCCGAGCGAAGTTCTCACAAATGTGTTTACTTCCCACATTCGGGTTGAAATCCACCCTAAACCGTTGATCTGTGCTCATTCAATGAACGATGGTATATGTTGTCAGTTGTTGTGTGTCCTAGGACTTTTTCCATTTTTTGGCCACGCCAACAGACATGAGTCACTTTTTGAGAATGGTTTTGAAGACTTTTTAATCCTTTTCAACTTCTGCCGAAATAGAGCTTATTAAATTTAATTAAGTAAATAATTGAAAATTTAGAATTTAACTATACTTAATTAAATGTTTATCGTTTATGGAAGTCTTCTGTTAGAAGTTTGCAAAACATGTTTATCGTTCCTCCGCATGCACTAGTTCAAAACTTCAACAAGAAGTAAGTTAGACTTTTAATTCACTTGTTTTTCACGAGATAAACATTTTTTTTTTTATATTTATAAAATTATAATCAATGATAATCAATGGAACAAGATGATTTTTTTTTATATATTAAATATAGAGGAATAAACATTACATAAAAAAGATCATAGTACTAAATTTATTTTTTTTGTTTAACAAAATATTGAAAATGTAGCTCATAAACAAAAAAAAAACTTAGCTCATAGACATTGCGATCCTTATTGGATGCTATCACTTGCAACCAATCCCTGTTTTCAAATACTTCTTTGTCAAGCATTTCAAATATCTTTTAGAAAAGGTCATCTCATAAGTGACAGTGAGTTTGTTCTTTAACTTTAGAGAAGAAATTAGAATATACCTGCTATTTTTTATGGTAAAAATTAAATCTTATATCCACACAAATTAATAACTATTTAAGCTATTTCAAAACATAATGATTATGCTAAGTATCATGCCATGGCATGATGGTAGCAAAAAATGATAAAATGAAATAGAAAGCATTTTTTATATCCATAAGAGGCAAACTGAAATGAACTGGAATTTGCAAAATTATCATTAATATATAGGTTTCACAAATTTATAATTTTTACTTGTCTGAGTCCCTCAAAAATTTAAAGCCAAAATGAGTGAGCTTGTGAGGTTACGAGGAAATAGCCAAAAAAACAAAACTACTAGGGGGTCGACACTAGGGCACAGGTAGTGGACACATTCATGGTTTACCCTAAGAATCTCGCCTTCCTTCCATGTAGAACTATTTAGACATTATAAGCTGTGATAATTCTTCAAGCCAACTGTACTTTGGAAAGTCGTCCAGGAGGAACCATTTCCAGAGAAAGTCCCTACCAATCCGTGCCCATTTCCTATGACGCGTCAACTGCTCCGCATTCAGGTTCAAAAGAAAAGGTTGCTTGGCCACTTTCACTGTTTGGTCAAGGAGGAGAAGCTTGGTTAATTCATTCGCTCGAGGGATCCCTACCCTTACTTATACAAAGATGACAACAATAACATCGTCTCCAAGGAAGCCTTCCTTAAACACCTTCCTTAACAATATCAACATACCTTGTCTCCTCTGAGGTCCATAAGAGATTACAAGAACTGGGACATAACATTCGTGTTAACATGATATCTATTTTCATTACGCAGAAAGTCTCTGCCCAACACCATCCTCATAGCCTCATTAGTGAACATCCCAACCTCCTTACAGACTAATTGGAGGGTTGGGTCTCTAATAGAGCCCAAAAAGGCCCTCTGTTCCTCCGCAAAAATGCTTCTCAAGTGGATAGGAGTGTCCATCTTGAGAAATCAGAATACCAAAATAAACAGCCTGAGCCTCTAGACTAAACCAGAGACATAATTTAAATACTGTGAGCACCGACGATTTATCTACCAAAGGCTAATTGAAGATGAAAGAAGCAGAGATCATATATAAATAGCCGAAGCTCTTGATTGTAATAATTCCTTCTCTAATCATATTAATTCTTTTAATTTTTTTTAAATATTTCGTATATCTGTGCAAATCTTTCCCATAAATGCACTAGTGTGTGAAATTGGAAATAGCTATAAACCAGTACCAAGTACCACATATATTAAATGACCAACATTAAATATATGTGGTACTTGGTACTTTAAATGACCAACATTGGAAGTCATGGGGACAAAGTGGATTGTAGTTAGTGACTAGACATATATTAAATGACCAACATTATTGACTGTGACATTTGATACGTGTCTATTGAATCCAATTCCATTCCGGACACTTTCTGGTGAACTACATTCTCTTCAAAAATTTGGGCCGAAATAAAACTTCAGCCATTGAGCTACGATCATCGAACAGTTTAAAATAATTGATGGATTTTAGGTACGTGTCACCCTTCACGTGTCAAAGAAGATGCGCTTATCGATACATCATGCAGAGTCCGTACTCAATGTGATGTGATGTGCCTTGTCTATTAATGACAATGAATTCATGAAATCACCAATAAAATATATATTTTTCCATAAACAACAAAATATTAGCCAAACAAATTAAATAATTTTCAAGTGGTGGATAAAAATCACCAATACACTTAAATAATTTTTCCTTCGGAGTAAAAATTTTCGCCCATACAATTATATATTTGTTCCGTTAAACGAAAAAATATTCGCCTCCTACAATATATATTTTCCCCATAGAACAAGGTATTATTCGCTAGAATTTTATGGAATTTTTGTACCCTAGAAAAAAATCACCAATACAAAATATTTTTTTTTCCTATTTTGGAAAAAATTTTCGCCATCAATATGAAAATTTTCCCCCAAAAATAATGTCTGATTCGCTACGATTTTACACTTTTTCTTGGGGGCAGTTTCTTAAAGTTATCCTTGATAGAGATGCAATTGGTGTAATCATAGTGAACTTCATGAGATGATGAGGCTTTGTCCTTACCATGTTTAGGAAAGGGTCTTGGTACATCTTAAGTTTGTCATTTGAATTACCAGGCTTAGCGGTTGCAACCTCAATATCACCCTTGTCAATTGGGTCTTGGATGTAGTTATTTAGTTTCATACACTTGTGTGTATCATGATGGTATTTGCAATATTCATTCTCATTATACAATTGGGGTTTGGGTTGATTTGCATCAAAATGGAAAGTCATTGGAAAGACAACGGCACCAACTTTGACAAGCTTATGAAAGATTACCTCAATGGGCTTAACAAGTGGAGTATACTCACGTTGGGAATGATTGTTGGAATGAGGAGGTCGACCTTGGATGGAGACATTGTTGTGAGGTTGGGATTCATTACGGGGGTTGGATTAAGTGTTGAATAGATTATTGGTGGTGGTGGGTTTGGGAGGTATGGTCACAGTTTGAACATGCTTGGCGTCAGTGACTCCATCATTGACGCCATTTTTATTTTTAGATCAATACTTGGGAATGTCATTATATAAGGAGGAACCTTGATTAGATTTTTGATAGTGTTTTAGTGTTCCTTCCTCTAAGAGGACACACTCTAAGGCTAGACTTTTCGTAGTGAATTTTTCAAAGGTATCCAAGCATTAACAAGTCAAGGGTTTAGACAATTCCAGTACCAAGTTACGTTGGAATAAATCAATTTGGTATGACTCTGGTATGTCCCAAGAAAATTTATTGATAAGATGCCAACACCTTTGAAGGAAGTCAATGAAGGTTTCTCTAGGTCTTTGCTTTGTATTGCATAAGTCCATCATATAAGCATCATTCTCAATGTTATAATTATAATGGGACATAAAATTTTCTATTAGGTTTGGGAAAGACTTGATGGAGCCATGAGGTAGAGTAGATAACTAAGCGAGGGAATCACCACTAAGACTTTTAGGGAAAAGTCTTTTAAGGTAGACATCACTATAAGAGACATCCTAACAAAGGAGGACAAATTCACATACATGGTCTCTAGGGTTGCCTTTGCCCTTGTACTTCTCAAATTTGGGCATCTCAAAACCTAGAGGGTAGGGTGCGACTGAAATGGAAGGATCATATGGACAAGGACATATTTCCTCAAAAGTGTAAGGTCTCTTATTAGTCCCATCCTTAAATTTTTTGATAAGGTCCTTCATGTCTTGAATTTCTTTTAAGAGGTCGGGTTGCTGATTGTAAACATTAGGGACATAACAACCCATGTTATACCCTGGGTTTGGTTAGATGCAGATAGGATACAAACACCACCACCAATATATTGATATGCAAAAATGGGGGGTTGTGTAGTGATTTGAGGGTGCAACCCATGAATGGTGCTAGTGGGAGGTAAGCTAGTGTTTATGTAGTTGGTCGAGTTATGAAGAGGTATGGATGAACTTGGAGGATTAGAGATTTTTTGGGGAATGGAAATCAAATGCAAAGTGGTTGCAAGTGTGGAAGTTGCAGGTGGCGGATGAAGGGGATCAAGAATGGGGTTATCTACGAGCTCACCTTCCAACAGTCTATCAAGTATACATAGGTCAAAATCAAGGAGCAAATGTGCCCCTTTGGTGATGAATTGACCTACGAGCCCATTGGGACCGTCTTTGAAAAATATCTTCATCATTTCTTGATTGTAAGGATCCTCTATGAAAGATTACACACATGGATAAAGCTCAGGTTGGTCAACAAATTGTTCCTCTTCTTGTGGATCTTGGTCAAAGAGATGACTAGTCTTAGACATTTCATTGCCCTTTTTAAGCCATTTTTCCTTTTTGTGAGTGAGTCAAAATCTTACATGGTCAACCTTGACGATGAGAAAAGGATTAGGGAATATATTGGATGAAAAATTGATGAAAAAGGATTTACTAAGTTTTGACTTGATTTTGATTAATGAAGATTGAATTAGATGATATTTTAGCCCTCAGGTTAGGATATAGATAGGGTGGGCCACAAAGCAAGGTAATGACCAAGCTAGGCCAAACTCAAACCTTCGGTTAAATTCGGTCAAGCCCTCTTCTACTTAGGATAGACTTTGTTCCTAATAAAAATTGGGTGAAGGATTAAGGGTTTTGATCAATCCAAATGATTAGGATCAATTAAGCAATATACTTAAGGTAGATTATGTCTCAAGAACAAAGATAATTGTGAATTTGATTAATGATAAAGGTCTAAGTTAGACTTTTGCAAAGTGATGACCTTAGATTGGGAGATGGTTGATTGATTGATTGACTAAAGGAGGGGATGATGAAAGGTCACCTTGGATGGACAAATGACTCAATAAGTGATTTTGGGGTAGGGAAAGTTGGATAAAGGGATGCAACCACTCCTATTGATGCTTTGGGATAAACTTGATCTCTGATGGAAAGCTTGGGTTCTCAAAGGTTCCTCATCAAACTCATTGTTGTATCCATGAAGATGATCATGGAAACGATGCAAAAATGTGCGATGTTTCAAAAAGAGCTTGTGGTTGATATACAATAATTTTTTACGGTTGAGGATTTGTTTGTAGCTATGATTTTTCTTCTTGAATTGGCGATAAATAGACTTTTTGTGATGTTTAAGGGACTTGGTTTTATGGTGCATGAGTGAGAATTGGTCAAATGTTGGACAAATGAAACTTGGAATTTTTTTGGACTTTACCTACTCTTGGAAAGAGAAATCAAACCTAAACAAATACATTGGTCAAGAATAACATTTTATAAAAAGCATGAGAGTGAAGGGGGGTTAGATTAGCCCAAACAAAATTTCATTGGTTTTGTAAGAATGAAGACACTTTGAAAACATACAACTTAGGCTGGAAATTGAAAACCATTCAATGGGGCCTCTCACATAAAGCGATACATCAAACAAGTGGACATATAGAGATTCTGGTAGCACTAGCTCCACTCTACGACACTCACTTCTTTGGCATACCAGATTCTCTTACCCCAAAGATCCAAAGATCTTTTAATTGAGGGATTCTTGTCTCATCTTGAGTGGGTACATGAGAGGTTACTTTGGGGTATGATCTGCACTCCTTGTACCATCAAATGTGGGATTTGGGCCACTACAACAAGGTTCTTAGTTATTTTTCAATGGGTCCAGTCCAACAACGAATCTGCAAAGAAATCCACTTAAGGATCTACCTAAGCTTATCGATGCAGAGAAGGCCTCCACATATGTCAAATTCACTCAACACTTTGGTCATTTGACCAAGTTTTTATAGAGTGGCTAAAAAACACACCACTCAAGATTGCGTTGGGAGAGTTGATATCCCAGATGTGCCCCAATTCGAAGTACCCTTGTAGGGTGATGAAATCCCCAATCAAAGATACCCATCACTACAAAAAGGAAAGGTGAGTGTTTTCAATTAACTTTCTCATCACCCAAGGTACATGAAGGTGAGGGGAGATGATAATGGGCGTGATGATAGGTCCACCCTACACACATGCAAGCACACAAAACATAACAAATAAAATTCATTTTAGTCCCACAAATGTATGTTTTCTACACTAAATGCAAGAAAGGAAACTATACTAGTGGAAAAATATGATCTTGAACAAGCGTGTTGCTGCAAACAGAGTTAGTAGTTTAACAAAAATTATCTTGGATAGATGGGAAAACCTACAAAACTCCAAATCTGATCAATAACAAAAAAATTGAATCACCCCACCGCAGATGTGGAAGTGCAGCCTCAGACACCAACTTTTGCACAGATGCCGATGTAAGGACCGGACCTAGAAAATAAAAACAAAGAGCAATAAAGATTTAAATTTTTAAATTTGAAATATGGAGGGAAAATTAAATCTACAGAGACGTTGAAGCACAACGCAGACGGTAACATCTGTGCAAATGCTGAAAAAGGTGTCCTGTAGAAAATAGTTAGAAGAAGAAAATTTTGAAATTCAAAATTTAAATAAAGGTGGGAAAAATGGCTTGGTGGAGACGTCATTCCATAACGTAGATATCGACGTCTGCCCAAACTTCAAAGCACTAAATCTCAAAATTTTTGCTTAATTAGCCTAAAAATCTAAATTTTCTGCTAAAAACCTGAATGCTATGTGAATGAAAATTACTAATCTAACTCTTTTTTTTAATGATTTTTTAGATTATATTATTTTTATTTTTTTAATTTTTGATTGGTTAGAAATGAGATACATTTCAAAAGACTCTTAGAAAAACACAAAAAGTGGAGACGCTTAACTAACCAAGCGCAAACATTGATTCAAGAACCTACATGAAAATAGTGAGTTGGAAAATTCAAATTTAAAATGGAGACATCGTTCCAGCTAGGCGGAGACACCGAACTAGTGCTACGGAGACACCGAACTAGTGCTACAGAGATGCCAAAGTGCAGTCTTAAGTGCCAATCCATCAACCTGCAAGAAAAACACAAATTCCACAAAAATATTAGTAGAAAGGTATGTAGGTCCCACTAGGCATGCCAAAATGGAGGTGAGGCTAAGTGTTAGTCCATTTAAATGTATGTAAAACACATAAAATACATAAATAACTCAATAATAGAATGCTCTCCACTACAACAACAAACGGGTTTTGCTTGATAGGTGGTGTGATGGATAGATAATGACTAAGTATGGGATGATTTGGGCATGATAAGGGTATGAAAGATGATTCACTAAGCACACTTGGATAGTATAATATTACTAACTTGATGGATATGGAAATGAGGGGAGGAGACTCCAATTTATAGATTGGAGGAGGCCAAAATGGAGGGCCAAGACTGATTTGAAATGGAGGGTGGAGATTGAAGGAAAGTGATGGGAAGGATTGAGAGGACAAGGTGTGGAGACTAAGATATTTTGTATAAAGACACTTCTTGTCTCCACCTCAAGGTGCATAGGGAAGAGATCCTAGGCACATTGGATAAATAAAAAGGAATTAAAAATTTCTTAGAAAGGGGCAAGGGAATTAAAAATTCCCAAATAGAAGCTTGCATGGGAAGAATAAAGGAGAAAACGAATTAAAAATTCCTTGGGAAGAGAGAGGGCATGGGAATGTGCAAAGGATTTGAAATCCTTTGACATGACCAAAGTGGTGGATTTAAGGTTTAAAAGATGGAGGGGATAAACCATTTATGGAAAACGGTTGACTTACTCCTAATATTGAGTATTAGGATTGTACAAATTATTAAGAGAGGTGATTAGGTTCAGGTTAATGAGAGATTAGAGTGCAAGTGCAAAAGTTAGGAGGATGTGACATGAGGAGAGAGAATGAGTCAAGGAATATAAAATTAGAGGATAATGTTAATCATGGTTCTAGAAGAATTAATTAGGTTAAGTGAGGATTAGAAGAAGTGATTTGTAGAAATCACATGATTAAGTTAATTATTTAGAATTAATTAACTAAGAAGAATTTTAGCAAAATTAATGATCTGAATGACTTTAGAAGAATGAAAAATAATTAATTTATTTGATAAATTAACTATTGGACTATAGTGACAAAATTAATTAATTTTGATTTAATTAATTTTTGAGAAGAATAAGGATAAACAAATTAAATAAATTAATTATCTAGAAAGGCTAAATTCATTAAATATTTAAATTAATTAATTTTAGACGTCTATAGAGGCCTCCCAACCCTTGTAGGTTTTCATGCACCACTATGGATACCAAGGGAGACTGACATTGGTATAACACATTGACACCCATCACTTATGCGTTTCCTCACAAGTGCATTTGTTTATAGTGGCTTGGAAGGACTCGGCCTTAGCCTTGTTTCCACTTGGGTCATTCCCTCTCACTTAGTCTTATGGGCTACTTGGGAGGCAGACCCTCTAATGGGTAATAAAAATCTAAAAAGTGAGTCTTGTTTTCTAATCACCCAGTCAAGGGAGAGCATAGTCACCTATCACTTTGTGCAGACAGAGAAAACAATGATTTATTACCCCCTAAAATAATCTATGTGCAACTACTTTAAGAAGACAATGATGCAGATTTGTTTTTGTTTTATATGTTGTAAATTGAATTCCTACTTAAGCTATGTGAAACAAATATGATTAAATTACTACCTCCTAATTAAACTAGGTTCATAAATGCAAGCAAAAACCCCCGCAAAACCACCAGTTAGTAGTTTTAGTCTTTTTGGTCTTGGACGGTCGAGAGTATGGTAGAGAGTACCTATAGAAATGTCAGATGATTGCGACTATAACTATCTAGAGTGAATGCACTAAAGTACTATGCAAATGCGCTAAAAGAACTTACAAATGTGCTACTCTACTCTAAGTATATGATATCCTGCAAAACAAATGCACTAATCTATATTATGCATGCACTAAAGTGCATGGTATATGCATGCACTAAACTAAAACACAAATGCGCTAAAATGAAACATGAATGCACTAAAATAAAACACAAATGAGCTACTATAAATGCTAAATGTGAGATTTAGAAAAATAAAAGCCATAGAATAAATGCACTACTCTGCGACACAGATATGCTGAATTGTGAAATCTACATGCTAAACTAGAAGACAAAAATGCAACTCTGTGGACTCAAAACCTGCATGCACTAAAATGATAAAAAATAAAGTGAGGCAAGGACCCCACACTAAGCGCCAACATGTGTAACATGGAAAAATAAAATAAACTGCAAGACGCACTTGGCATCTTCTTTGTCTCAACCCAATGTTGATCCTCTCATTCCTCCTCTTCAAAGGAAGAAAAGAAGCCTACGTCTTTTTATCCTCAACCTTCACAACCTTAAGCTAAAACTAAAAGAATTTTTGTGTGAGAGAAAATTGACAAAGACATTGTGCTAAGGCTCACAACCTTTCTTCCCAAACCATTTCCTCCCTAAAGACACCAGATGTTGACTTGGTCCCATTTGTGTAGCATTCACCTAACCCTAGGTAGGAAATTCAATCTAAACCACCAAGGTTATTTAAATGCTTAAGAAAAATGATGGTTCATGCTCTTTTTATTCTAGGGATCTAATTTTTATTAATCTAGATGATGAAATTGATGATGATGTTTTTCATGCTAACAATTTTAAGTCTAATTATTATTATGATATGTATGAGCTTGTCAATGTTAATCATGATCTATCTTCACATTTTTCAAAGGAAAATTAACTCTATCTCCTAGTGACAAACAAAGTGACTTATCATTAGAGCATGGTCCTTGTTTGAAACTTGCAATAGTACCATTTTCCATGCTCAAAGTTCCTCCTCTTACATCTTGTCCACCTTCCCAAAATATGTTCAATAATATTGAGAGGCAAAATATTTGCTTGATTAACTTCATTTGTGTCATAGATCCTTGCCTTGCTTGTTCATAATGTGCTTCCCCTGTGATGTGTGTTTTCTTTTTGTTAGGTTCTCTTTAGATGACCCGTGTTACTCTATTGGTGCTAAAGAGGCCAAAACTGTTGTGACATTCTTTTATTTGTATCTTAATTCTTTTCTATGTTTTCCCTAGTGTTGTCTACTTGGAGACGATACAAAGTGTTGAGTTCTCTTTTTCTCTCTTCCATGTTGACTCAAAAGACACATATTCTCTTCTTCCATTGTGGTTTTGGTTCCACTACCTTTGGGGGATGAGATCAATTCAATACAGATATTCACAATATACATCATTTATTATAAGAGCATACTAACCCTAGAGTTAGTGGATCCCTTTTGTGTTCTTATGTTTTGTGATCATTATACTTTGATTTTTTGTTTATTGGGGGCATCTCATTGTAATAGAGTGATTGTCTTTTGGATGCATGATACCTTAAAGCAATTTCTCTAGATAAGGCATATGCAATTGATTTAAGATGGGGGAATGCACTTTGCTCAATGGCACATTTTATGCACACACCATGACATATTTTGATACTCAAGTTACTTTGCAAACTGAGCATGTTGCTTTGCAATTTGGTATTTTTCTTTTTTTCATGGTAAGAAAACCTGACTAGGCTAGTTGTCATGATTATCTTTCTCTTTCATTATTATACTACCCCTTTTATTTTAATATTGAACTAGTAAGATCATAAAGTCCCTAGGGGCTTAGTGTGTCTTGTCTCTTTGATGTCTTGGTGAAAGTTTTCAATGCAAACCTTTGTACTTTACTGTGAGTATGCTTAGTCTCATACTCCTATTAAAGTGGGGGATAAATGTAGAGTCCTAAATTGTACTCACTTATAATATTTTCCTCGCTTGGGCCTCACTTTGGCATTCAGTGCTCCAAGGTGTTGCATTGATTATGCTCACAACACCCATTCTCCTCACATTCTCACCATATTTTTAGCTTGACCCTTGTTTAGAGTCTAGAGTTGTAGGACTAGGATGTACCATGTGCTGGTCCCAAATCAGGACCGAGACATACCACGCCATAGACCTCCTAATTAGACCCCAAATTGGCCCCTCTTAATAGTCACCTTTAATGAGCGAGTAATCTAGCCTCTTATTGGCCCATTCCGTCAATTCAATTGGATTTTTGACAAGCAAGTATAAAAGGATGTCTACCCCTCTCTTTTTAAAACATCATGAACAAATTCAAAATCTCAATTACACTATAACAAATTCAAGTGAGTAAACAATTAGTCTTGTATCAAGCGTTGAAGCAGTTTTGAAGTCAAGATTGAAGCATTGGAGATGATATTCATGTTCTATGTTTTATGAAGACAATCTACATGAATCCCTAATTCCTTGGTGAGACAAACATAACTTAAGAAGGTTGGAGATTTTGAAGTATAGGATGACCTTTAGATTGAGAGGTCACTTCCTTATCTATTTTAGTGTTAAGCCAATGGTGACAAACATAAAGGAAAAAAACATGAAAGTTGAAAATAAAAGGTGATACCCCTAAGTACATCAACTTCATATTTGTTTAGAGATTTTAAAGCATATGATTTAAATAGCCAATAGAAATGATATAGATAGAGTTGTAACAATAGAAAATATATGAAAATAACATTTACATGATTACATGCTTGGAAAATATCATCATGATTTCACACTACATATGTCAAGACTATTTTGAATAGACAAATGAGAAACCTAGAGAAAGATAAATTTTGCACATGAGATTTAAAAAACATGAGTTTGTAAAAGTCTCTGTAATCTAGTGAAAACATCAATGTTTCTACAATTAGATGTAGAAACTAGTAATTTTTTCTTAGAGATCACATACATTAAAGAGGAGTGTAAACCCAATAGATTTAGCTGCAAATCAATATGGATAGGGTTGAGAATTCTTATTGGATTTGATTTTAGGAAAATTGGTTTACTCCTCTTTAAAATTGAATTACTAAAATAAGGGTAAATGTGCTGGAATTGAAGTAAAAATGCATGAACAAAGAGATACAATCATCAGATTGAGTCACAAACCTATATCTGAGCAATGTAAGAGTGTTCAAATTAGGACATGAATGCCAAGGTGAGGACCCAAATGAGGAAAAAATTGTAAGGGAATAAAATTTAGGATGCTACAGTCTCATCCCCCCTTTTCTTGAGAAAACATTGCATTTTATAGAACATAAAAGATAGAGAAACATACGAGGAGGCAAAATTAAATGCTCATGAGCTTGAGATTATAAAGTCTCACCTAAGAAATAAATTAGAATATGAAGCCATAAATGCAACCACCTCCTTACAATTGTTGAATTAGAGGTTATACAATTCAATTGTAATCTCCATGAAATTTTTAGATTTTATGGGTACCCTTATTATTTTAAATTAGAGAAAACACTTTGATTAATGTGGGTTTTATCTTCTAATATGATTTGGGTCTGTATGTTCAAAGCCTCAACCAATATATTTAATTTCATGGCCTTTGTTTTTAGTTGATGCCTTTTATGCTTTGTTAACCAATGCAATGGTGTCATGTAGGTGGTGCAACCCTCTCACGATAACCTCAAATCAATGGAACTCCTTTACAACTAATAGCCTTTGAAGGTCACATGAGGTGAAAATGTGAATGGATAGATCACCTTCCTCCCAACTAATGGATTCTTATTTATCATTTATTTGAAGAAATCAATGGCCCTTGAGGTTCTTAAAAAAATTATGCATATTTTTTGATTAGAAACCCCTTATTATTCCATGTGTCCCTGCGACCCTCCTTCATTTTCTTATATTTTATAAGATATAACCTTATTAAAATGTACACCATTATATTTTTATTTACCACAATTTCTTTTAATTCATGACACTAGATTAATGTTTTGCTCATCCTAGCCAATGAGCCAAGCTCACCCTTGACAAATCTTGCACGAACTTTGAAAGAAGTTAGGGTTGTTAAATTTGCATTCATCTATGGAAGTTGAGTTCTCTTAAAGTTATGACCATGAAATATTCATATGTATGTGGGATCCACCTTTTTTTGATTCAATTTGATTGATCAATGCGTAAATGTTCTCTTTTTAGCTTCCTAAGAAAATATGCCTTATCCAAAATTACTCTTACCCATTATATCTCCATCATAGGAGAAATGGGACAATCTAGCTCTAAACCAAGATTTTTTATATCACTAAATATTATGTTCTCAAATTTATTTAGATTTATTTCTCGATAAAACAAAGAGTACAATTTTTACAATTTTGGGAAAAGGTTTATCAACCTTGAATTCCTAATGTTTATTCTAATATATTTTGTATGCACTTTCTATTTTGTTCTCAATTGATTTTATCTTCTTGTGTAGAGTTGGTGTTCCACCTAGAGGCCTATTAAATTTCATCTTATATTGTATTTTGGCCTCACATTAGGAGGTAGGCATCCAACCTTGAGGTCGCATGGTTTGGCCATATGGTTTCATCTTGTGTTGTGTTTAATCTCATCATAAAGGTAGTTATATATGATAGATTCTATGATGAGTACTAGCATGCAAGATGGAGGTTATATTGGAATCTTGATCAACATTATAACATGATTTTAAACTTGTCATGAAACATCTTTTAGAATGTTGAATGAGGAAAAAATGGGGTGCCTAAGTTTCAATGGTTGAACATGATAGTTTATTACATTGTAAGATATGAGAAGAATATGTTATTAATAATCAATTAGTTATGACAAACCTATGACACATTTAAGGGTTGTAAGGAATGATTTATAATTACCTTGGAGAATCATAATCAAGGGATGGATACATTCAGGCTGATGCAATTTGAGAACCCAAGCTTTCTTTGTCTGATAATGGTTTTCCAAAGCCATTGCATGGTTTATAATTTGTTCATCCTCTATAAAATTTGGGCTTGGAGCAGTAGTTTGTATGGTTTATTTTTGAGAACTATTTTGATTCGAAATTTATTCTAGATTTGCATGTCTTGGAAATGATGGTATGATGAAAGAATAAGTATCTGATAGATTACTGAGAGGGGGGGGGGGGTGGATCAGTAAATAGAAAAACTGATACAAACTTCCCAAACTCAAAATCAAGCATACAAAGTAAACTTATCAATGAAATACCATTGTCAAGCTCAATACTCATAAGAATACCAGTTGACTATTACAACAACATTTAACTTGTAAACATCGAAATGCTTTATCATATGCCAATGCTTCATTTCTCAATGCTTCTGGTTATCATGCCTTATCAGAAATAGTTAAGTAGTTAATCAAATCAACCATAAGATCATAACCACAAAAACATCCACCACATGACACAAGTATTTATACGTGGAAAACCCAAATAGGTAAAAACCACAGTGAGATGTGAATCATAAGATAATATCTGAACTCTTCTGAAGTTCATCCTATTAGGAGCCAACCCTGTTAAAGCTTTTACAAAAGTCCTGTTAAGAACTGATTCTGTTAGGAATCACTCGGTTAAGGGATTGACTACAAATGCCTTGTTAGAAGCAAATACCCTGTAAGGAGTAACCTCAATAGAGGATTTGAAAATCCAATCTAATGGATAACCTTGTTAGAGGATTTAATAAGTAACCAAGCTTTTTAGAGCTTACTCTATTAGGGGATTTCAATTCTACTGTAATTGTTAGAAAACAACAAGAGTTTCTTGATCTGTATGAATAACACTACACTTGCTTGATTAGATCCATTTAAGATTCTATCCACCTTTACTCAAACCGTAGACTCATTCTCCAGTTCGGCAACCACACACTCAACTGATTTCTGCCAACTCATGCCAACACTAAACAAAACAACTTCATCGACCTTAAATAAAAATCAATTACGTCGATAACACAACAAAAATCTAATCCTCTCATCGAGATTACAAACAAGTCTGTACAAGCATGACTATTGGATTTCATAGCAATCTCTATATATCAATCAAGAAAACCTCAATTGCTCCTTGATTACCGCTTCATCGAGCTCAGTAACTCATCATGCACTTTGCATTAGATGCAATACACTTTGCTCATTCCCTAGACAAACAAACAAACAAATGAACTTGTCTTCATACAATGACCTTACGTGTCACCATCATTATCGCTCAACATCAGATCATAAACCAACATAACCAATTCAACAACCTTAATCGGTTAGGGTTTAACAAAAACAACTGGTAGGGTTTACCGGTTACATAGCATAGAAAGGGTTTAACCTTTTACTCTGATTACTGGTTCAACTCACAAACTTACATACCGGTTTACAATATTCTTCACAAACCTCTTCCTACCGGTTACAAGACAATATCAACAATAACAACAAAATCATTACCGGTTCAATTGACATCAATGACCACATAACATATCATTAATGCAATCTTCATGCAAATGATAGTTCTGATACTTAATGTTAAGTACAAATGCCAAACTAATAAGATGAGGGGGGGGGGTGAATCATACAAACTTAATCTTCCATAAAAACATCAGATTCAACCTCGGTAACCTATACATCAGTAATATAACCAAAACTGCTAAACATGCAAACTCAAAAGCATATAAACATCATAGTACTCATAACACCAGATTTAACGTGGAAACCCAAATAGGGAAAAACCACTGTGGGATTTCGGACCCACTAAGAAATATACTCTTCTAGAGTATGCTCGGTTAAAAGAAAATCTTGTTAAAGATTACAAACACATTGCTAGATGTGACCTGGTTAAGGGATTTCCCTCAGATTTGTTAGGATCTTCACCTTGTTAGAAGTGACCTTGTTAAAGGATTTCAAACACTCAATCAGAATGTCACCTTGCTAGAGGGTTTTACAAATAAGGCTGTTAAGTCCACTCGGTTAAGAGATTTTCTGTCACTTTACAAAATAACAGTAATAAAAATCTATCTGCAACTTCACATCTAAAATGCTAAAGCAGATTCTTATTTGCTCAATACAATATAGACATAGAACTAATCTTGTCCATTTGTTGGGCTCTATACTATGTTATTCAAAACAAGTCTTCAAGCTTCTATGCTCGGTAATCACTATGTAGCATCCCTGTGCATACACTTGCCCACATACATTGTTTATCAACAGTTCCTTATTATAAGCAATAGCTAACCACTTAATCTCCTTGATCACATTTCCCATGATCAATCATAGCTATCAAATCTTCAAACTTGACCAGGTTCAATGTATCCTTCGATCTGAAAACGTTTTACCCCACCTAGGAACTTGTATACATTTCTTGGAACTTGTGCTAGGGTATTGCGGTTAAATTTGGGCTGTAGATCTTCCTGCCGATTTTCCTTTGCCATAGATTATTTAACAAACTTCATTCACGACATACCAATCATATAATCATAGCCAGCTCATTAGCTTCCTTCATTAAATAATGCTTTTATTCATTCAATGCATTCTGTTACTACTCAGTTACAACTCGGTAAATACTAAACTTCACTCGGTAGACATTCTGCCTTCATTAATCGATAGTGATAACCTTAGGGTTTACCGAATAGGTTCCTTAGGGTTTACCAACTAGGTTCTTTGCTTAGTAACATAGTATAGTATTAACCTTACAATCAATAACATATGTATGATATCAAAACAAACTAAACATCATGATCTCATCATTGTCTAACTCGGTAATAGTTGCCCATTGAATAACTTAATCCTCCCCTTATTCATCATATTCTTTCTATGTCTTTTACCGACATCTTTATACTCATCAAATCATACTTCTCAAGATATGGCAACATCATACTGAATTAGAAAATCAATTTCTTGACATCAATGACAAAATAATAATATTAAGACAGTAAATATCCTTAATCAGTTTTATCCATAATCATCAACATCCTTCTCAATATCCTTATTGAAATGCCAACAATCTCTCCTTGTCTGTTATAATGCCAAATGCCAGCAATCTCCCCATTTGGCATTGATGGAAAAACCAATTGATTTGACCTAATTGATTCGGATTGCTGTTTTGAAATGCTGAAATGCTCTCCCACTGTCATTAGAATTCTCCCCCATACATTAGTCTTCTCCTCTTCTCCAGTCTTCTCCTCTTTTCTTCAGTCTTCTCCCCCTTTGACAACAATGCCAAAAAGTAAAGAACTAAAACATATTTTCTTCTGTTGAGAAGTGAATTCCTACTGTTATGTGTCAATTTAGTCTTGGTCAGAGCATTTTGTCTTCAATTCTTGTTCCCTGTATTATTTCCTACACACCTTTAGAAAACATCCTAAAGTGTGTAAATCAACATCAACTCCTAAAAGATATTCTATAGAGTCATCGAATTGATGCTTTCACCGAACTCAGTCAGTGAGTAGAAGATAGGGGTAGGACCCCTAACTTACTTCTAAGATACTCAAAAGTGTCCCTTGGTAGTGGTTTGGTGAAGATATCTGCTATTTGTTCTTTTGTGCTAACATACTCCAACACCACTTTCTTCTCTTAAGCTTCTTCTCTAAGATAATGATATTTGATAGAGATGTGTTTTGTCTTAGAGTGCATAACAGGATTCTTTGAAATGGTAATGGCACTAGTATTGTCACAGAATATAGTTACTGGCTCGGTAATGTTCTCATTTATACCTTCCAACAGTTGTTTGATCCATGCTATGTTGGTACAATTCAATGCTGCAGCAACATATTCAGCTTCTGCTATTGACTGTGAAACACATCCTTGTTTCTTGCTAAGCCAACTCACTAGTCTTTCTCCTAAAAAGAAGGCTCCTCCACTTGTGCTTTTCCTGTCATCAATGTTGTCTACCTAATTAGCATCAGTATAAACTTTTAAATCAAAATCATTTCTTTTCTGATATACTAAGCCATAATCTTTAGTGCCTTTCAAGTATCTAAAAATTCTCTTGATTGCTGTCATGTGTGTTTCCTTAGGATCTGCAGAGAATCTTGCAACTATACCTACTGCATGTGCTATGTCTAGTCTGCTGTGAACAACATATTGCAACTTTCCAATCATGGATCGGTAAAGTGTCTTATCAATAGATGTAGATTCATCATTCTTTGATAATTTGCAGTTGGTAGTCATAGGAGTACTTACTGGTTTTGAATCCTCCATTCCAAATTTCTTCAAGATTTCCTTTATGTACTTGGATTGAGTAATGAAAATCTCATCTTTCATTTGCAGTATCTGTAAACCTATAAAATACTTTATCTCACCGATTAATGACATCTTAAATTCTTTGCTCATTTCATTTCCAAAGTTCTTACATAGAGAGTCATTTCCACAAAATATAATATCATCAACAAATATGGCTGAGATCAGTATTCCATTTTCATCATTCTTCATGTAAATATTGCCGTTTTCACTTATTCTTATAAAACCAATCTTGATTAAATAAGAGTTCAATCTTTCATACCATGCTCTAGGTGCTTGTTTCAGACCATATAAAGCTTTGTTCAATTTACATACCTGATCTTTATTATTGTCTTCAGCAAATCCTTCAGGTTGTTCAATAAAAACTTCTTCTTTTAATATACCAATCAGAAATGCAGATTTGACATCCATTTGATATGCCTTGAAGTTCTTGTAAGCAGCATATGCCAACAATGTTCTTACTCCTTCAAGTCTTGCCACAGGTGCAAAAGTCTCACCATAATCAATTCCTTGTTCTTGGGCATAACCTTTGCAAACTAGTCTTGCTTTATTTTGAATGACCTCACCTTTTTCATTCAGCTTGTTTATGAAAATCCATTTTGTACTGATTACATTTTTGTCCTTCGGTCTTGGGACCAGTGTCCATGTGTCATTCTTCTTGATTTGATCAATCTCTTCTGTCATAGCATTTATCCAATCTTCACTATTAAATGCCTCTTTCACTATCCTCAGTTCAAATTTAGATATCAGACATGTGTTCTATCTCACTTTGTTCCTTGTCATCACTGGATCATCCTTATCTCCTATAATCTGACTTGATGCATGATGTCTTCTGACATACTTGGCTAATATAGGCTCGGTAGGCTCTGTATGACCTTCTTCATCACTCGGTAACTAGATATTCTCTTCATTTCCTTCTACAGTTTTCTCGGTAGGACTTGTCGGTTGAACATAGACAAATTCATCATAATCTTCTGGTTCTTTGGAATTTCCTTCATCATTTCTTTTTGCAAATTCATCAATTTTCACATTTGCACTTTCTACTATTTTGTTAGATGATTTGATCAGACATTTAAATGCTTTACTTCTAGAAGAATAACCAAGAAATGTTCCTTCTTCACTTTTCTGATCAAACTTGCCTTTTCTATCATCCTTGTGTACATAGCATCTACTTCCAAAGATTTTAAAATAACTCACATTAGGTTTCTTGTCATACTAGATTTCATATGGTGTCTTCAAAGTACCTTTCTTCAGTTGTACTCGGTTCAAGGTGTAAACTGTTGTGCTTATTGCTTCTCTCCAAAATGTTTGTGGCACTTTCTTTTCAATCATCAGGGTTCTGGCACAATCCACAATAGATCTGTTTCCTCTCTCAGCAATTCCATTTTGTTGTGGAGTTCTCGATGCAGAGACTTGTCTTTTTATACCATGATCATTGCAGAATAAGTTGAACTCATCAGATGTGAACTCTCCTCCTCTATTCGATTTAAGACATTTCAACTGTCTTCCTATTTCATTTTCAACTCTTGCCTTGTACCATTTAAACATTTGAAAAGCTTTTGATTTTTCTTTTAAAAACATAACTGACATCATCCTTGAATAATCATCCACAAATAATATGAAATATTTATCACCATAATAACTTTGAACTTTCATAGGACCGCAAAGATCAGTGTGCACAAGATCTAAAATTCCCTTAGAATTATAAGATTTACTTGTAAAGCTTGATCTTGTCATTTTACCCATCTGGCATCCTCGACACATAGCATTCTGAGGTTTTTCAAGACTTGGTAGACCTCTTACTCGGTGCTTCTTGCTTATTTTGATCAGATTATCAAAATTTACATGACAAAACCTTTTATGCCATAACCAAGTATCATCTATCTTTGCATACAAACATTTATTCCAAGGTGAGTCAAATTGAAATGTGTTACCTTTTGTTTGTGTCCTCGTAGCTGCTAACTTTCCATGCTTGTCATGAACTTTGACAATTCCTTTCTGAAATTCTATTCGATATCCTATATTGTTTAGCTGTGCTACACTCAACAAATTGTATTTCAAACCTTCAACCCAATAAATATCATTGCATCTTGCATTGTCAAGAAGTGTTATAGATCCTTTACCTCTTACCGGACATGGTGCATCATTACCAAATCTTACACAGCCTGCATCATAGTCTTCTAACATAACAAACTTGTGTTTATCACCTGTCATGTGATGTGAACATCCACTATCTATGATCCAAGAATCATTTGTATTTATGTGAGATATTAGGGCTTTTTCTTCATACATTTCTTCATCTGATCCATCTTTGATAGCCACATAAACTACTTCCTCTGTATCAATTTCATCTGATTTATCATCATTGAATTCCTCATCGACTATTAAGCATGTCTTTCTATCTCTTCTTCTGAAGTCTTGGTGTCCTCTGTAATGATTATCTTTCTGTCTATCATCTCAATAATCTCTCTTTTCAGTAGAATCTTTGTCAGGACAGTTAGAAGCCATATGTCCTATCTTATCACAGTTGAAACATTTCAAAGGTAGTTTTCTTTATACTTACCTTTGCCTCTCAGTAACCTTCTGGCTAATGGTGCTTCAAACTCTTCTTGCTTTCTAATTTCCTCATACAGTTTGTGTACTTCCTCCATGTTCTTGTGAAATCTTTCAATTGCTCCACTGTGATCCCCTTTAGTGTACTTACTCATTCTATCATTGTAATCATCAGATTCACCAATATGAAAAGAACTAAATGCAGATTCAACTTTATTTACCGATGACTGACTGTTATCAAAGTTACTTAACTCAAATGCATGTAACTTACCAATAGTAGCATCTAAAGAAACTGACATATTGGGTACAAACCTCAATTCATTGATTGCAGAGACTCGGATTGCAACTTACTTGTTATATCCTTTTCTTCAATAGTTCCACCTGCTCCTTTGATTTGATTGACAATCTCCTTTAGTCTTGTACTGTACTGGGTTATGTTCTCACCTTCATTCATCCTCATAGATTCAAGTTTTCCTCTTAGACTATCCACTTTTTCTCTTTGAACATGTTCATCACCTCCATACACAGATATGAGCTTGTCCCACATTGCCTTTGCATCATTGCAGCCTTCTAGATCATTAAACTCTGAATCGGTCAATGCAGATGTTATTTCAATCATTGCTTGAATATGTTCTTGCTTTGCCTTTATCTCTTCCATTGTCAATGGATAGGTGCTCGATGTGATGAAATCATTCTCCAAATAATATACAACATATTCTCCAACTCCTGATAGGTGCAGCTTCATCCTTTTCTGCCATGTAGAGAAACTTGACTTGTTCAGCTTCGGTGCATCCCTCTTATACATCTTTGGATCTTTTCCTCAAGTACCTTTAAACTTTTTCTTCCGGAGTGCAAAGCTCTGATACCAATTGATAGTTCTGATACTTAATGTTAAGTACAAATGCCAAACTAATAAGATGAGAGGGGGGGGGGGTGAATCATACAAACTTAATCTTCCATAAAAACATCAGGTTCAACCTCGGTAACCTATACATCAGTAATATAACCAAAACTGCTAAACATGCAAACTAAAAAGCATATAAACATCATAGCACTCATAACACTAGATTTAACGTGGAATCCCAAATAGGGAAAAACCACTGTGGGATTTCGGACCCACTAAGAAATATACTCTTCTAGAGTATGCTCGGTTAAAAGCAAATCCTGTTAAAGATTACAAACACATTGCTAGATGTGACCCGGTTAAGGGATTTCCCTCAGATTTGTTAGGATCTTCACCTTGTTAGAAGTGACCTTGTTAAAGGATTTCAAACAACTCAATCAGAATGTCACCTTGCTAGAGGGTTTTACAAATAAGGCTGTTAAGTCCACTCAGTTAAGAGATTTTCTATCACTTTACAAAATAACAGTAATAAAAATCTATCTGCAACTTCACATCTAAAATGCTAATGCAGATTCTTATTTGCTCAATACAATATAGACATAGAACTAATCTTGTCCATCTGCTGGGCTCTATACTCTGTTATTCAAAACAAGTCTTCAAGCTTCTGTTCTCGGTAATCACTATGTAGCATCCCTGTGCATACACTTGCCCGCATACATTGTTTATCAACAATTCCTTATTTATAAACAATAGCTAACCGCTTAATCTCCTTGATCACATTTCCCATGATCAATCATAGCTATCAGATCTTCAAACTTGACTAGGTTCAATGTATCCTTTGATCTGAAAATGTTTTACCCTGCCTAGGAACTTGCATACATTTCTTGGAACTTGTGCTAGGGTATTGCGGTTCAATTTGGGCTGTAGATCTTCCTGCTGATTTTCCTTTGCCATAGATTATTTAACAAACTTCATTCACGACATACCAATCATTTAATCATAGCCAGCTCATCAACTTCCTTCATTAAATAATGCTTTTATTCATTCAATGCATTCTGTTACTACTCAGTTACAACTCGGTAAATACTAAACTTCACTCAGTAGACATTCTGCCTTCATTAACCGGTAGCGATAACCTTAGTGTTTACTGAATAGGTTCCTTAGGGTTTACCGACTAGGTTCTTTGCTTGATAACATAGTAAAGTATTAACCTTACAATCAATAACGTATGTATGATATCAAAACAAACTAAACATCATGATATCATCATTGTCTAACTCGATAATAGTTGCCCATTGAATAACTTATTCCTCCCCTTATTCATCATATTCTTTCCATGTCTTTTACCGACATCTTTATACTCATCAAATCATACTTCTCAAGATATGGCAATATCATACTGAATTAGAAAATCAATTTCTTGACATCAATGACAAAATAATAATATTAAGATAGTAAATATCCTTAATCAGTTTTATCCATAATCATCAACAACCTTCTCAATATCCTTATTGAAATGCCAAAAATCTCTCCTTGTCTATTATAATGCCAAATGCTAACAGCAAATGCCAACAATCTCCCCCTTTGGCATTGATGGCAATACAAATATCAACACAATTGCTTTGTTGTTGTGATTGTGAATAGGAATCTTGGTTTACATTATCAAGTATTCACATGCTCTCTCTGTCTTTAGTCTATCACTAGTTTTTCTTTCGAGAATCACATTAATTCTTCTCCCCCTTTGACAGCAATGCCAAATTGAAATTAAAACATGTAATGTGAAATTTTCACTGTGCATCAAGAACATACTGCAACTTGATACTCCCCCTATGGAATACATCCACCTCTACACCAACCCTTGTAAAATTCTAGAAGTGATTCAGGGACTGATGCAGTCAACATCATGTTCAACTAATTTCATGAAGAGGGAAAACCTCTAACTGACTTCTAAGATACTCAAAAGTAGTCTTAGGCAGAGGCTTGGTAAAAATATCTGCAAGCTGCTCCTTGGTAGAAACATGCTCTAAGATAACATCTGTTCTCTGAACTTTTTCCCTTAAGAAATAATACTTCAATTCAATGTGCTTGGTTCATGCGTGCAAAACATGATTCTTGGAAATATTTATGGCACTTGTGTTATCAGTTGAAATATTTATAGGTTTTGAAATCTTCATCTTAAAACCTTCCAAAATGTGCCTCATCCAAATACCCTGTGTGCAATTCATGTAAGTTGCAACATACTCAGTTTCAATAGTAGATTGTGAAATATAAATCTGCTTTTTACTACTCCATGAAAGAAGCCTTCCTCGAAGAAAAAATGCTCCACCGGTTGTGCTTTTTCGGTCATCAACATTTCCTTTCCAATCAGCATCTGTATATGCCTTCAAATCAAAGTTTCCTCCATATGAATACCATAATCCATAGTCAACAGTACCTTTCAGGTATCTAAAGATTCTCTTGGTTGCTATTAGGTGTGTCTCCCTAGGATTCTTCTTGAATCTAGCAACTATGCCAACCGCATGGGCTATGTCTAGTCTGCTGTGAACAATATAGTGCAATTTGCCAATCATTGACCTATATTCCTTCTCATCAACAGACTTAGATTCATCTTCCTTGGACAACTTACAACTTGTAACCATTGGTGTCCCAACTGGTTTACAGTCACTCATGCCAAATGTCTTCAAAACCTCTTTCACATACTTAGACCGTGTAATGAAAATTCCATTCTTCATTTACTGTATCTGCAAGCCTATGAAATTTTTCATTTCCCTTACTAAAGACATTTCAAACTCATTTTTCATTTCCTCTGCAAAACTATTGCTCATGACATCATTACCTCCAAATATAATATCATCAACAAATACTTCACTAAACAATATGTCATCTCCTTCAGACTTGAGATATATGTTACTATCATCACTAATTCTCAGAATGCCTATCTTCATTAGATGTGTGTGAAGCCTTTCATACCATGCTCTTGGTGCCTGCTTTAATCCATATAAACCCTTATGCAATATGCATACCATGTCTTTCTCATTAGTCAAAGCATAACCATCTAACTTCTCTATGTATACCTCTTCTTCCAATATCCCATTCAAAAATGCAAACTTAACATCCATCTGATATGAAATTAACTTATTATGGGCTGCAAATGCAAGTAAAGTTCTGAAACCTTCTAGTCTTGCTACTGGTGCAAATGTTTTGCCATAATCTTCTCCTTCTTCTTGCGTATAACCCTTGTGGACTAATCTTGCCTTGTTGCGAGCTACAACACCATCTTCATTCAACTTGTTCCTGTATACCCATTTAGTACCTATAACATTTTTATTTACTGGTCAGGGTACTAGGGTCCAAGTGTTGTTCTTCTCAATTTGATCCAATTCCTCCTCCATAGCTTTAACCCAATGATCATCACCAAATGCCTCCTTAGAAGTTCTTGGTTCAATAATGGAGATCATGCAAGGATTCTCTTTGATTCTTATTCTGGTTAGCACTCCAACATCCTTATCTCCAATAATCTGCTCAGGATTGTGATCCTGTCTCACATATCTAGGAATAACATGATAATTATCTTCAGGTTCAGTTTCTTCGTTGTCATCATCTTCTTCTAAATTTATCTGTTCCAATTGGATTGGTGCATCATAATTTGCTTTTCTAGTTTCAGATTTCATAGTTTCTGGTTCCAAAATCAAAATGCAAGGATCTTCATCCTTTTTCTTCGAACTAGTTCCTTCTGAGATTTCAGGAAATTCATCCACTCGAACATCAACACTCTCAAAAATTCTCTATGTCCGGTTGTTAAGACATTTGTAGGCCTTACTCTTGGTGGAATAGACAAGAAATATGCCTTCATCACTCTTAGCCTCAAATTTTCTAATGTAATCACCTCTCTTAATGAAACATTTGCTTCCAAATATCTTAAAATAGATAACATTAGGTGATCTTCCATACTCGTGCAGGAGCACCTAGTTGAGTAAAACTCCCATTTTTGAGTATTTAATGATTTCATGTTTGTAATGTCTTGTGTTAGGTTTATTATGTTGTTTTAGGTTGTTATGTGTCATGTTTAGTGGTTTTGATCTCATTTTGGGCTCAAGAGATCAAGTTTTGCCTTTCAGGCTTTGAGTTGACCATTTTTGGCAAAAATGTGCAAAATTGCCAAAAAGGTCTTCTAATGCTTTCCAAAGCATTGAAACATGTTTGATAAGTGTTTTTAGGAATATCTAAGTTTTTTAGACAAGTTGACAAGGTTAGGATGTCAAAAATGGCTCATTGAGCAAGAAAAGTTGTCATTTGGCTTGAAAAGTTGTCAAAATTGTCATTTTTGGGTTTTTCTTGCAAAATGTAGTTGTGAAAGCCTCCTATCCATATAGGGCTTGATAAATAATTGGATGGAATATAAAAAGACCTCCCTTTTCCTTGAATAAGGTTGATGATTGTATGAGCAAGATCTTTTTAATGAAATCATGAAATTTTGGCTTTTATGACTGGTTTTTCCTTCCTTTATGAAACAGTTCATATGGTAGCTCCATAGTCCATACTGTACCTTTGGGAAGTGTGCATAATAGTTGTATAAATATCTCTAGTTGATTGTTGTATTGGTTTCTATTGTAAATTGGATTGTCGCAAATTATTTGCAAACTGTGTGCTTGCTGCCTTGTCAAGGGTTTGAAGTTCTAAAATGTCACCACTTGACTAATCCAGGTCTGGGATCCCACATAATGGATTCAGTCAAGTTGGAATTCATGTATATACTATACATATTCTCTATTTTGTGCCAAAAGTGTGGTTGGAGGAAGGACCAGAGTGAATACTAGGCAAGTATTGGTTATTTGGCTAGTAGCATGAACAAAAACTCAAGATTTGCATCCAAAAGTAATTTGGAGTGAACAAATGAATGAGGAAGAGGTTTGGACATATGGAAAAGGATGTTAAACACCATCTTGGTTTGTTAGAGTATCTTTTTCCATTTAATCATTCTCTTTTTGTAAGCAAACCAGCGAGTTCACTGTTTTTGGAAATTGTGTTTGTAAAAATGCTCAAGGAATGCTTCAAAGCATAATCCACACCTTATAACCATGAAGGCTATGTAATAGGGAACTTCTTTAGTGTCTTTTAGACCTCTCTAAGGTATATTTCCCATTCAAACTTATCATTGTGTAGGTCCAAAAGTGTAACAGCTGCTGATTGGTAAAAGGGCAGCAAATTAACAGTGACAGTGGCAATTTTACCATTTTCTCACTTGTTTGCCAAGTGTTTGGTATTATGTTTGCAGGGCAGTAATAGGGAAGGCTCTATTTTATGTGGCAGAAGTTATAGGTCATTTTGGAGACTTGATGAGTGGAGTTGGAAATACTTCTCAATGTTCTTTGGTCTAAACCCTACCAAACCCTCCAAAGGTGCCTTAAAAGGTGGACAGTCCTCATTTTGCCATAACAGTGACCTAAACCATGAAAATCAGTTAGCAAATACCTCTAAACCAGGTTTGTTGGAGGAGAAGCCCATCGTTGGGTAGGGTGAACAAAAAAGTGGCAATTACCCCTCCATGGGCTAGTAGCCCTTTGACTGCATAACACATAAATTTCATGAACCCGATTGCAAGGAGGACTTGGGAACCCTTGGAAATTTGTGAGAACAACCTAGAGTAGTGAAATTGATGGCGTATAGGTCCTTGGACAATGTGAAGCCCTTTTTGAGGTTTTGACCCTTGGTTGGTGAGTTGAGTAAGCCAAGGCTATGGGCCTTAAACTAAATTGTGAGCATCAAACCTTGAATGAAACCTTGTTGCCCCTACATTTCCATGTAGAAGACTCCTAATACACTCTGAAATAGAGGGTTGAATGTCCAAAGAAAAGAGATTGAGAATGTGTAGATGGGTGGAGTGAGCAATTTGAGTAGATTTGAGCATGGGTGTGAGCCATCACCAAAAGGGGAGTTTGTTAGGGAAGTGTTACATGAAGTGTTGGGCACTATAACCACAAGAATGATTTTGTTAACACATAGAACAACCTCAAACAAGCTTTTGGGTAACACATTGAACCTCTTGACAAAAATTGGCCTTTTGAGCACTTTCCTAGCAATCTCCCTATCACATACCAATATTCATAAGGTGTCTTTTCCTTACCTCTATTTACCAAAACCTGGTTCATCGTGTAGACAGCTATGTTGACAGCTTCTCTCCAAAAGGTTTTCACTACACCTCCTTGTATCAACATTGTCCTAGCAACTTCAACAACTAACCGTTTATTTTTTTCCGTGATACCATTCTGTTGTGGTGTCCTTGGTGTGCAGAAAGTTGCCGTTTGATACCATTCTCTTCACAGTACCTAGTGAATTCCTCACAAGTAAATTCACCGCCTTGATCTATCCTCAGACATTTTATCTTCTTACCGCTCTCTTTCTTGGCTAAGGCCCTGAATGCCTTGAACTTACCAAAAGCTTTAGTCTTATCCTTCAATAATGTGACTTACATCATCCTTTAGCAATCATCAGTGAGAATCATAAAATATCTGTCACCTTGAATGCTTTTTGTTCTTATTGGTCCACAAAGATTTGTATGAACGAAATCTAACAAGTGCTTTACTGAAAAGGATTGGCTTTTGAAAGTTGAAGAAGTCATCTTTTCTAGCTGACATTCTTTGCAAAGAGTATTAACCAATTTTTCTAACTGAGGCAAACCTCTCACTGTCTTGGACTTACTCACTTTAACAATGTTATCAAATTTTATATGACAAAATCTATGCCAAAGCCAGCTATCATCTATTTTTGCAATAAAAGTGTTGCTAACTTTAGAATTAAGATGAAACATCTTACCTTTAGTTTGTTTCCTGGTTGCAATCAATACACCTTTGTTGTCAAAGATTTTGCACATACCATTTTTAAACTCTAATGGGTATCCTTTGTCATTGAGTTGTGCCACACTCAAAAGATTGTGCTTTAGTCCTTCAACCTAGTAGACATCATTTGCATTGCTCGTCCCATTAAGAGAAATAACTCCTTTACCTTTCACCATGTAGGGTGAGTCATTGCCAAATCTAACAACACTGCCATCAAATTCTTCCAAAGAAAGAAATATGCTCCGATCACTGGTCATATGATGTGAACAACCACTATTAATGATCCAATCATCAGAGTTTTCCATCCTGGATACTAATGCCTTATGGTCTGATATCTCTTCCTTAATAGCTACAAACACAATATCTTCACAAGCATCACCATCATATTCTTCATCAGTGATACCACTATCAATAGCAATAAGACAATCTCTTTTGCCTTTACCCTTATACTTCTTGAATTATCTCTCTTGTGTTCATTTTCACCATTAGGAGAATTTTCTGTTATGTGATGGATCTTGTTGCATGCAAAATATTTTGAAGGTAATTTACCTCTTTATTTATCAGTGCCTCTAGGCAATCGTTTTGCCAATAATGCTTCAAGCTCCACTAAACTATCTTCATCATCAACATCTCTATTGGATCTAGATTCATAACCATGACTAGTATCTCTACTTTATCTCACAGATGGGTTAGGAACAGAAGCTCTAAATGCACAGTCAGATTTCTGTACACTACCATCATAATCATTTAATTCAAAAGCAATAAGCTTGCCAATGATGGAGTCAAGATTTACCTTAGTTTTGTGAATGGACTTCAGCTCCTGAATACGCGCAACTCGAATAGCATAGATCGGTAGCAGGGTTATCAGTACCTTACTGATTACTATGGCATCTTCCACTTTCCCTTCCGCACTCTTAATTTCACCAACTATCTCTTTTATCCTTTGACCATACTGGTAGATATTCTCACTTTCAGACTTCCTCATGTCATCAAACTTTCCTCTTAGACTCTCTTCTTTAGCAATCTTAACATGTTCATCACCGCTATAAATCTCTTCAAGTTTTTTCCATACTTCATATGTAGTTTCAAGACCATGAATATCTACATATTCAACATCAGATAGGGAACTGATAATAGCCTCCAATGCTTGATGAATTTCTTGTTGTTCTTTCTTCTTATCATCAGTCAGAATCCTAGTAGGTGCAATATACTTAGTATCTACATGATCCCAATACTGACTTCCCAGACTCTTGATGTAAATCTTCTTTATGTCTCTCCATATCCTATAGTTTTCTTTGTTGAACTTCGGACCTTCCTTCTTCATCATGGTCTAGCAGATCTTTTCCTCAAGTTGTTAGGATTAGACCTTAGAGGACCTGAGATGCTCTGATACCAATTGATGGTATGATGAAATAATAAGTATTTGGTAGATTACTGAGAGGGGGGGGGGGTGAATCACTAAATAGAAAAAATGATACAAACTTCCCAAACTCAAACTCAAACATACAAAGTATACTTATCAATGAAATACCACTGTCAAGATCAATACTCATAAGAATATCAGTTGACTGTTACAACAACTTAACAGTAAACAACATTTAACTTGTAAACATCCAAATGCTTTATCATATGCCAATGCTTCATTTCTCAATGCTTCTGGTTATCATGCCTTATCAGAAATAGTTAAGTAGTTAATAAAATCAACCATAAGATCATAACCACAAAAACATTCACCACATGACACAAGTATTTATACTTGGAAAACCCAAATAGGTAAAAACCTAGGTGAGATGGGACTCACAAGATAATATCTGAACTCTTCTAAAGTTTGCCCTATTAAAAGCCAAGGTTGTTAAAGCTTTTACAAAAGTCTTGTTAAGAAATGATCCTATTAGGAATCACCCAGTTAAGGGATCGACTACAAATGCCTTGTTAGAATAAAATACCCTGCAAGGAGTAACCTTAGTAGAGGATTTGAAAATCCAATCTAACTGACCACCTTGTTAGAGGATTTAATAAGTAACCAAGCTTGTCAGAGCTTACTCTGTTAGGGGATTTCAATTCTGTTGTAATTGTTAGAAAACAACAGGAGTTTCTTGATTTGTCTGAATAGCACTACACTTGCTTGATAAGATCTATTTAAGCTTCTATCTACCTTTACTCAAACTACAGACTCATTCTCCAGTTTGGCAACCACACACTCAACTACAGACTCATTCTCCAGTTAGAAAACAACAGGAGTTTCTTGATCTTTGCTCTGAACTTTTTCCCTCAAGAAATGATACTTCAATTGAATGTGCTTGGTTCATTCGTGCAAAAAATGATTCTTGGAAATATTTATGGCACTTGTGTTATCACATAAAATCTTTATAGGTTCTAAAATCTTCATCTTAAAACCTTCCAAAATGTGCCTCATCCATATAGCCTGTGTGCAATTCATGTAAGCTACAATATACTCAGCTTCAACAGTACATTGTGAAGTACAACTCTTATTTTTACTACTCCATGAAACAAGCCTTCCTCCAAGAAAAAATGCTCCACCAGTTGTGCTTTTCCGGTCATCAACATTTCCTGCGCAATCAACATATATGTATGCCTTCAAATCAAAGTTTCCTCCATATGGATACCATAATCCATAGTCAACAGTACCTTTCAGGTATCTAAAGATTCTCTTGGTTGCTATCAGGTGTGTCTCCTTAGGATTCTTCTAGAATTTAGCAACTATGCCAACCGCATGGGCTATGTCCGGTCTGCTGTGAACAACATAGTGCAATTTGCCAATCATTGACCTATATTCCTTCATCAACAAACTTAGATTCATCTTCCTTGGACAACTTACAACCTGTAACCATTGGTGTCCCAACTTCTTTATAGTCACTCATGCCAAATGTCTTCAAAACCTCTTTCACATACTTAGATTGTGTAATGAAAATACCATTCTTTATTTGTTGTATCTTCAAGCCTATGAAATTTTTTATTTCCCCTACTAAAGACATTTCAAACTCATTTTTCATTTCCTCTGCAAAAATGTTGCTCATGACATCATTACCTCCAAATATAATATCATCAACAAATACTTCACTGACGAGTATTTCATCTCCTTCAGACTTGAGATATATGTTACTATCATCACTGGTTCTCAGAAAGCCTATCTTCATTAGATGTGTATGAAGCCTTTCATACCATGCTCTAGGTGCCTTCTTTAATCCATATAAACCCTTATGCAATCTACATACCATATCTTTTTCATCAGTCAAAGCATAACCATCTAACTGCTCTATGCATACCTCTTCTTCCAATGTCCCATTCAAAAATGCAAAGTTAACATCCATATGATATGCCTTGAACTTTTTATGGGCTGCAAATGCAATTAAAGTTCTGACACCTTCTAGTGTTGCTACTGGTGCAATTTTTTTGCCATAATCTTCTCCTTCTTCTTGCACATAACCCTTGCAGACTAATCTTACCTTGTTGTGAACTACAACACCATCTTCATTCAACTTGTTCCTGTATACCCATTTAGTACCTATAACATTTTTTATTTACCGGTCAGGGTACTAGGGTCCAAGTGTTCTTCTTCTCAATTTTATCCAATTCCTCCTCCATAGCTTTAACCCAATGATCATCACCAAATGCCTCCTTAGCAATACTTGGTTCAATAGTGGAGATCATTCAAGAATTCTCTCTAATTCTTCTTCTGGTTAGCACTCCAACATCCTTATCTCCAATAATCTGCTTAGGATTGTGATTCAGTCTCACATATCTAGGAATAACATGATCATTATCTTCAGGTTTAGCTTCTTCGTTGTCATCATCTTCTTCTGAATTTATCTATTCCAGTTGGACTCATACATCAAAATTTTCTTTGCCGGTTTCAGATTTCACAGTTTTTGGTTCCAAAATCAAAATGCAACTGTCTTCGTCATTTTTCTTTGAACTGGTTCCTTCTAAGACTTCAAGAAATTCATCCACTCGAACATCAACACTCTCAACAATTCTTTGTGTCTAGTTATTAAAACATTTGTAGGCCTTACTCTTGGTGGAATAGCGAAGAAATATGCCTTCATCACTCTTAGCCTCAAATTTGCTAATCTAATCACCTCTCTTAATAAAACATTTGCTTCCAAATATCTTAAAATAGCTAACATCAGGTGATCTTCCATATCAATATTCATAAGGAGTCTTTTCCTTACCTCTCTTTACCAGAACCCAATTCATCATGTAGACAGTTGTGTTGACAGCTTCTCTCCAAAAGGTTTTCGCTACACCTCCTTGTATCAACATTGTCCTACCATCTTCAACAACTAATTGGTTGTTTCTTCCTGCGATACCATTCTGCTATGGTATCCTTGGTGCAGAAAGTTGTGATTTGATACTATTCTCTTCACAATACATAGTGAATTCCTCAAAAGTAAATTCACCGCCTTGATCTGTACTCAAACATTTTATCTTCTTACCGCTCTCTTTCTCAACTAAGGCCCTGAATGCCTTGAACTTACCAAAAGCTTCAGTCTTATCCTTTAAGAATGTGACCCACATCATCCTTGAGCAATCATCAGTGAGAATCATAAAATATCTGTCACCTTGAATTCTTTTTGTTCTTATTGGTCCACAAAGATCTGTATGAACCAAATTTAACAAGTGCTCTGCTGAAAAATGATTTTCTTTTGAAAGTTGAAGAAGTCATCTTTCCTAGCTGACATTCTTTGCAAAGAGCATTAACTAATTTGTCTAACTGAGGCAAACCTCTCACTGTCTTGGACTTACTCACTTTAACAATGTTATCAAAGTTTATATGACAAAATCTCCTATGCCAAAGCCATCTATCATCTATTTTTGCAATAAAAGAGTTTCTATCTTTAGAATTAAGATGAAACAAATTACCTTTAGTTTGTTTCCCGATTGCAATCAATTCATCTTTATTGTCAAAGATTTTGCACATATCATTTTTAAGCTCTAGTGGGTATCCTTTGTCATTGAGTTGTGCCACACTCAAAAGATTATGCTTTAGTCCTTCAACCCCATAGACATCATCTACACTGCTCTTTTGATTAAGAGAAATAACTCCTTTACCTTTAACCATGTAGGGTGGTTCATTGACAAATCTAACAACACCGCCATCAAATTCTTTCAAGGAAAGAAATTTACTCCGATCACCAGTCATATGATGGGAACAACCACTATCAATGATCTAATCATCTGAGTTATCTATCCTGGATACTAATGCATTCTGGTCTGATATCTCTTTCTTATTAGCTACAAACACAATATCTTCACTAGCATCACCATCAGATTCTTCATCAGTGATACCACTATCAATAGCAATAAGACAATCTCTTTTGCCTTTACCCTTATACTTCTTGAATTTATCTCTCTTGTATTCATTTTCACCATTATGACAATTAGTTGCTATGCTATGCAAGGTGATGACATGGTGTTGTTGGCAATTGGCACTCAATTGGTTGGTTTCACTATGTTGTCATTGATGGCAACATGGTATCTTGTTCTGACTTCTTGTTTTGGTTTACTTGTGTACCGACAGGTACTTCACAAACACTACACTGACATCAGCACCAACATCGACATGATAGAAGGATTTCTTTGGTTATCAACAATGTAGGCTGAAATGGTTTAGAATATGGTTATCGGTATTGGAGGTCAACATCTCTTGGATCGGGCATTTGTAATTATTTTTGATATTCATGTATTTATGTTATATAGCCGACATGTATATTGATATTATAATTATCTTTGTAAGCCAACATGAGGCATGATAAGTTGTAGAGGGTATATAGGTCAGTTGGTTTAGATCATTTTGATATCATCATGGTAATGGAAATGTAATGGAGATGTGGATGTGATATGATGCAAAATATATCAGAGAGATTATGTATGTGAGGATATTCATGTAAGGGTTATGCCGGCAAAGGGTTTAGGGTTTCAGACCAGAACAGATAGAGCTTAAATGAAACTGTATTCTGGCATAGAAGATGCTATCTTTTGCAGTTCAACACTTCTCTGGATTGTAGTCTGGATTTATATGTAGTTAGTGAGGCTCCTTTTGTGATTGAGCAATGTGCTCTAGGTTGTAAGCCTTCCTATAAGTGCAGGCCCCTAATATTTAGTGATATCTCTTCATATGGCCAGTGGATTGATATTGTGGGTCACAAATCCCACCGTGTTTTTTCCTCTTTGAGGTTTTCCACATATAATTCTGTGTTATGGTTCTCATTTATGTGATTGGCTTATTGGTTGCTTTACTTCTTTCAATTCTGTATGTAATAGTATACCGGTTGGCATATGCATGTTTCAATAAGGCTAAAATTGATCATTCTGGTATAACACTGATTCACCCTCCCATCTTAGTGTTATTGGATTCCAACAATTGGTATCAAAGCATTATGCCTTAGAGGAAGTCTAACATCTTGAGGAAGATCCTGAATCCGGAATCCATGGACATGAGCTTGGAGAAGCAACTTGAGATGGCACTTGAAGATTATGATGCTAAAAGGTTGAAGAACTTAAAGCTACAAGATGAATTGAATTATGCTAAGGAATTAATTCTTGTCCTATAGGAGAGGCTATCATTTGTTCAAGCTAGGAGGAAGGAACTTTTGCAAAATCAGGATGATGAAGAGAAAGATGCACTTAAGGAACAATGCCAGAAATTGAGTCAGGAGAACATGGTTATGAGAAATGAAATGCAAGCTATAACTATGAGGATGTCTAAAGAGATTGAAGACTGAAAGAAAAAGGAAGAAAAACTTGTTGTATCTCTGAAGAACAAATTTGAAGAATGTGGTAGGTTGGTTCATGAGAATGATATGTTGAGAGCTAATTTAGTACAATCCCAGAGTAATGAACAAGAGCTTGAGAGATAAATGATAATTCTGAGAGAAGATCTAACTACTGCAAGTGAGTATAAAAAAAAATTCAAGATTAGTTCGACACAACTAGATGAGTTGTTGAAGAGACAAAGGCAGAATGGAGATTCTAGTGGACTTTGATTTGAGCAAGGACAGAGTTTTGGGCAAAGATCAAAATCATAAGGCACTAGTAAGGCAGTTTAATTCTTATAAATTTAATGGTAAATGTTTTTTTTCAATAAATTTGGTCACATGGCTAGGCAATGTAGAAACAGAGCAAATCAGAACCCTGCTTCTACTCTTGGTAAGTGTTCTAATTGCAATAAGTATGGTCATAAGATAGAAGATTGTAGAATGAATATTAAATGCTATTCATGTGGAAAGTTAGGACTTATGGCTAATCAGTGCAGGTCAAGCAATTATACCATTTTTAGTAAAGCAATTCAAAAGAACAATGTTACATGTTATGCATGTAATGAGGTTGGACATATTGCCAAATTTTGTTGAAGCAAAAATCCACTAGTTGTTAATGGAGGATCAAATGATAAAGGGAAAGAGAAGGTTAATGAAATCTGGCAAGATCATACTCAGAGATGGGTCAGGAAGACTGAAGAACAATTAGCAGATGTGAATGCACCGGTTACTTATCTCACATAAGAGGTTGCTCCTGCATCGACAGGTAGCTCATCCGATAACTGAGGAAGATGCCTTAGGGGTAGGAAAAATTCATGAAGATGTTGTATATGCCCCGAGAAGAGGTTCTGGAAGATGTTCTAGACATTGGATATGTCTATCCGGCATGGATATGTTTTGTTCGAGATCCGGTATCTTTCACTGATAGTCATTGATGTCACTGAAAGATTAGGGTTTTTCTTGGAGGATAAATGGTTGAATTCACTTCATTTTTTTATCACCTTGCATTTAGAGCAATTTTAGTGTGATTCAAAATGATGAAAGGCTATTTAGTGCAATTAGATATCTTCTTGAGTGATTTCACCAACGACTGGAAGAATTTGTTAAGGGTTTCACCAGAAGCGATCATCAGGTATTTATCTTTAATCATGGAAGTGGTATCATCATCTATTCCTATCTTTGTTGCAAATCTGATTGTTGTAGAAGTCAAGGACCATCCCAGGCCAGTTTTCAAGCGGTATCTACATGTGGCTACCCTGGAAGATTCGGTTGGAGCATTTTCTTGTGTTCCAGAGGGAGTTGTTTATGTCGAAGATGTTAGGGCATACATACACTATCACATTGAGGATTTGAGGATATTTGATATAAAGAGCATGTACATGAGCGAGCTTATGGGAGATTCTGGAAAGATCAAACTGACATACAAGCACGTTCAAGACTTAGGGTTTACCAACATTCTGGACATTCTGGAATTTGAAGATGAAATCATTAGGTATGTTTTGAAGCAGAGTACATGGAGAGTTTATCTGGTTGGATAGACCTTACAAGATCATCAAGGAAGCCATCAGGGCAATTACTGGTTTACCACAGGTTGGGCAATGTCCAGACAAGAAGGTCTCTAATGATTATGTCAACAAAATTACTGGCGCAACATTTGACAGGAGATCTATGAGAATAAGCACTATTACCAACATAGACATTAGATTTGATAGCATGATCATCGATTATAAGGTAACTCAGTCAAACCGTCTAAATTCTATTTCTAGCTCCTCCATTTTCGAAGATTACAAAATGATGAGAGAAAATGAGAAATTGGATCTATGTGGTTGGATGTTAGATGAATTACTGATAAACCTAGGAAATATTAAAAGTGAAAAGAAAGGAACTTTCCAGTATGGAAACTTAATTGTTTGCTTGATGTTATTTTTAATGAATGACACTCCCAATTTTGGGAAGAGACAATGGGCATTTGGTATCCCGGTAGGGAGACAATTGAAACAATCAATTGCTACTTTAGGTAGTCAGAGAGATGATAAAGTATGGGGATATTTTAAGGGATTCTAGAAGTCTATGAAATATAGGGAAAGGGTTCCTAAGCATATTGTTGAGAAATATTCAACTGAAATATGCTTCATGGTGAAGAAAGATGAAACACTTATGGAAGCGGTTAAGCCCCGAAGGATTTGAATTGAGGAAATGGGCTATGAAGTTGATGCACAGATCCTTGAGGCTTATGCAAAAATGTTAATTGATGTACCTATTGATGAGGCTGAGAAGTCCTGTGGTATTGCAAAACAAAAAACACAAGAGGTTGAAACAAAGTTCAACTGGAAGAAGAGAGAGAAGTAGGAAGGAAAGATAAGCAAGTTTGTTGAGAAGGTTTCGCAGGACATCAAAGCATTGATTGATGTTGTCCTGGAGAAAGGAAGGAAGAGGAAAGAGCCAAAAGTGTTCATTGAGTCTATCACAACAGAGTCTGAATCGAATGATGACATACCCTTGGCATTCAAAAGGGTTGTAAGGAAGAAAATAGAGGAAACCAAGGTAGAGGCTAAAAAGCAACCGGTTAGGAAAGTTACATTCAAGATACCGAAATAGAAGAAAGCACCAAAAGAAACACCTTCATCTCCATTTGGTACTTCAAAAAGGAAGAAGAAGAATGACATTGATACAACTATTCAATCTGGTAATGTTCCACCAAAAAATTGTGCAGAGTTAGTAGATGAAATAACTAAGGATGACATGTTAAAGAATGTACATTTCTACTATGATCATTTGGAGAATGATAAACAAAGAGAGGTAGAGGAAGCAATATTGTTATATCTGGATAATTATAAGAAAGCCTTAATAGAAATTGAAGATAGAATACCAGCAAAATTGTATGATATGTTAGATGCTAGGAGACTATCAACAATGCAATAAGAAAAACACATAAAAATTCAAGAATTATTATCTATTTGTGTTTCTATTAATCCACAGGAAATGGATAGGACACTTGAGGTGGCATATAGAAAAGTCTTTAAAAACAAACATAGAATAATGAGTTTGATGCTAGGAAGGGTAAATAAGATAATAAAGGAGACCCACAAGGCATGGGTTAAGTTCTTTGGAGAGAACCAAGGTTTCTTTACTTCATCAAAATCAAAGATAGACACTGCAGACACCCCGGTTGAAGGAAAAGGAAAAGGTATTATGGGTACTTCACCCTCAATTTTGAAAAAAATTAAGATATTGGAAATTAAGCCTCCAGTAGATACAAGTGTACAGACAAATGTTGAGATACCAACAAATACAGAGAGTGAAAAGATTGATATTGTACAGGATACTAATGTTGAGGATAACAGTCCTCCGGATACAAATTTATAGGTTGAGGTTACAGTTCCTACAGGGGAACCGGTAGTTAAAGAGACTACACCAAGTGGCGAAGCCACCAGTGTAAGTGAGGAAGCTATAAAGGATAAATCATCAGAGGAGAAGAAAGGGGAATCCGACAGGGAACCAGTAGTAGGTCCATAATTGTTGTCAAATGACACCTCATAGGTTGTAAAGAAAAACATAACCGAGATGAGTCTGACTGAATTCATGATGATGGCTACACAGAAATTGATGAAGGAGGGATCTATAGATAAAGAGATTATTGATTAGTCTATCACTGTTTTACATAAACTAGTCTCGGAGTACGAGATTAATAGGGAAGCGAGCCCATTCGGCAAGCTGAAGACAATTACTGAGCACATTTAAAAGGATTTTCAATCTTTGCAACAGATTTAAAACATGCAAGCATTGGAGAGGTTCACATAGGCTAAAAGAGCCGCATTTGATCAGGTGATTGAATCTGAGAAGAAGAAGATTGATGAAAAGTTGAAACTGATAGATAATTCTTTGAAGCGGTGTACAAATATATACAGGGTATGTTGTAAAACAGATATACTTACACTTAATGTGGATAAGAAGATAAAAGAATTTCAGGAGAAAATTGCAAGTATAGCTAATTCTTTTGATGGATTGACTTCATTGACTACATCCATTGATGGTCAAATTTTAATTTTGGAAGCCCAAATTTTTGTTCTTGAGAAGGAAAAAGACAAAATCATAAGAAGAGCTAGAATTCTGAGAGGCTTGGTGAGTCCTCGGTTGGATTCACTTAGTGTACATAAGGAGTGTATGGATATGGTTGGAAATCCCACACCGATAGAGATAAGTGAGAAAGAATCATTTCCTCATATACTAAATGGACTCGTATCTATTTCCAACAATTTCAAGTCTGGTTGGGATACTTATCTTGAGCTATTGGAGAAGGCTTATCCATAAATTTTTAAATTTGTTAAGCTCTGGTAAGATATTTTTTGGATATTCATTGTATATTTTTTGGATCTTTTAAATTCTTTTTAGAATTTTTGATGGCATTGATGTCAAAGGGGGAGTGATATTGATGTGAAAAAGAATAGAAGGAGTTGTATACATTAGGGGGAGACCTTTTAATTTTGGATGTATGTATGGTATTATGATTAAAATGTATGATGTAATTTAGGTGATATTAATCTTAATTGCATGTATGAGGTTATTAACTAAATGCAGTAATATGGATTGATGGATGAATCTTAGTGATGTAATGTAGCTAATGTTAGATGTATATATTCAATCATGCTAGTTAAATCTCTTATGGAATTTAGTTTCTATGTCCTTGTGGTAATCATTTTATCATGAGTAGGTTTAATCTTTCTCATTGTTAATTGGATTAATAAACCTTAATGTTCATTGGATTAATCGAGTAATCTTCATTGGAAACCCTTTAGGTGTTTAAGTTAAGTCTTCCGCTTGAGCAAATGTTATTGCAATATTTAATTTAATGCATCTTTAAGTTCTTTAATGTTTAAAAAATAAAAAATTGTTTTCACTCTTTTCGAGAGTTTTAGTTGAATCCTGTAAGGTTTCTTGGCGGGGAATTACATGTCGGTTTCATCCTGCCTACTCTCCCCAAGCTGAATATTAAAATATACTCCATACTCCATGTCTCCCCCTAATGTATACAACTCCTTCTATTCTTTTTCACATCAATATCACTCCCCCTTTGACATCAATGCCATCAAAAATTGATATAGGAGTTCACATCAATTACATCCTGTAAATTAGGGGGAGACATGGAGTATAGGAGTTCACCACTAATGGGCTACATCTCCGGGTCTGCTTCAAGTGCAAGACCATTCTATTAAATGAAAGATGAAAAATACATAAGGTTCTCATCAATTACATCCTACCATCAAGGCGTACAAAAGCAAATAATACATATGACCACATAGGGTCCAAGAGATACATGAATGATCCAAGAAGAAGAAAGAGATATATAGTTTTGTATTATTATTTTTATACATGGAAGAAATATATCTGATTTAAAAAAAAAAATTAGATTAGAAATTTTATTTTTGAAAAACAAGGGAAATGATTATTTAAAAAATAAAATAATTATCAATAATAGTTTTAATTTATATTTTCATATATTTGAAAATATATAGTTGATTAAGAAAAAAATAGAATAGATGTTTTATTTATTTTTAAATGGAAATGAATATTTTATTTTGAAAAAAAAAAAAACTATCAATATTGGTATAAATTAAATTATATTTTTAAATGTATAGCATATAAATATAATCATGTAAATGAGTTTTGGGTTTTAATTTATTGTGAGATTTTGATATTTATTTTATTGTGTAAATTGAAATATATAGAAGAATTAGAAAACTTTGGTCGACATGTATCTTAAACGAAATGAGAATTTTTTTTTAGGATAGCGAAGATGCGAGTTTATTTACTGTATTCGCATTTATGTTCGAAACTACAAGTCCTTGATTAGATTATTAGATGTTGTCATGTGGTGGTTTTTATGATCATTTATGTCTTGTGATGAGGATTTGTCAGTTGGTTACATTGCGTAAAAGTTTGTTTGGCCAAGTGATTTTCTATTGTCTTGAACTTTGTGTTCTTTTCCATGTGTATACCTTGGTTTTGGGAGTTCATCTGATCTGTGGTTAAGTGTCATATGGGAGAGTGGCTTTTGAGTGGGGGCCACGCCCAAAGTGGTAAGCAAGATAACCCATCGAAATTTTGTCTAACTAAGTGATAATTAAATAATATATTAGGGGGTTAGGTAGATGAAACATTAATAAAGATAATTGTCCCTCGCTCATGGTTGAGTGCTAGTACAAACTCAAGATGCAGTGAGAAGGCCTGGAATGGCCAACCAAAACCTTGTCTTCACAAAAGGATGTGTTGGGTTCACATGAGACTTGGATGGGGCAGGGGGTTTGGGAGCGGTTACCAGGATAACCCATGATGGGGCCTGGGATCTATGGGGGCTTGCCAGGATAACCATACCAATCTATGTGATGGCACTCTTCCCTTATGTTCACTAGTGTGCAGTTTTTGTTGATTTTTCTTTGAGCACTTTTGTGGGAGTCATATCTATTTGTTTATGATTTTTGTGAGTACCTGATATTCATGTTAGGTCATGTGACTCTTATGATGGATTGCGTGGATTTAGTTTCGCTAGTGCTCCAATTGTTCTCTTGTATTTACTCCATATCATGTTTCAGATGGATCCTCTTTCTTCTTCTTGGATCATTCATGTATCCCTTGGACCCTATGTGGTCATATGTATTATTTTCTTTTGTATGCCTTGATGGCAGGATGTAATTAATGTGAACCTTATGTATTTTTCATATTTCATTTAATAGAATGGTCTTGCACCTGAAGCCGACCCAAAGATGTAGCCCATTAGGGGTGAACCGATATCAATTGGTGTTGTATGGTGTATGTGTTAATCTGGTTCCTTTTAATTTTAGATGTATGTATGGTATTATGATTAAAATGTATGATTTAATTTAGGCGATATTAATCTTAATTTCATGTATGAGGTTATTAATTAAATGCAACAACATGGATTGATGGATGCATCTTAGTGATGTAATGTAGCTAATGTCAGATGTATATATTCAATCATGCTAGTTAAATCTCTTATGGAATTTAATTTCTATGTCCTTGTGGTAATCATTTTATCATGAGTAGTTTTAATCATTCTAATTGTTAATTGGATTAATAAACCTTGATGTTCATTGGATTAATCGAGTAATCTTTGTTGGAAACCCTTTAGGTGTTTAAGTTAAGTCTTCCACTTGTGCAAATGTTTTAATTTAATGCATCTTTAAGTTCTTTAATGTTTTAAAAAATAAATTATTTGCACTCTTTTCGAGAGTTTTAGTTGAATCCTTTAGGGTTTCTTCGCAGGGCATTACACGACAGATGAAACCAAGACCATTTTTCAAATGAGTGTTGCCATCAATGCCAAAGGGGGAGATTGTTGGCAATTGACACTCAATTGGTTGGTTTCTCTATGTTGTCATTGATGGCAACATGGTATCTTGTTTCGGCTTCTTGTTTTGGTTTACTTGTGTACCGGTAGGTACTTCACAGACATTACATCGACACCGACACCAGCAGGATAGAAGGATTTTTTTGGTTATCGACAATGTAGGCCGACATGGTTTAGAATATGGTTATTGGTATTGGAGGCCGACATCTCTTGGATTTGGCATCGACAATGGTTTTTGATATTCATGTATTTATGTTATCTAGTCGACATGTATATTGATATTGTAATTATCTTTGTAAGCCAACATAAGACATGATAAGTTGTATAGGGTATATAGGTCAGTTGAATTAGATCATTTTGATATCATCATAGTAATGGAAATTTAATGGAGATGTGGATGTGATATGATGCAAAATATATCAGAGAGATTATATATGTGAGGATATTCATGTAAGGGTTATTCTGGCAAAGGGTTTAGGGTTTTAGACGGAAATAGTCAGAGCTTAACCAAAACTATATTCTGGCATAAAAGATGCTATCTTTTGCAGTTCAACACTTCTATGGATTGTAGTCTGAATTTATATGTAGTCAGTGAGGCTCCTTTTGTGATTGAGCAGTGTGCTCTAGGCTGTAAGCCTTCCTTAAAGTGCAGGCCCCTTATATTTTGTAATATCTCTTCATATGGCCAGTGGATTGATATTGTGGATCACAAATCCCACTGTGGTTTTTCCATCTTTGATTCTGTGTGTTATGGTTCTCATTTATGTGATTGGCTTATTGGTTGCTTTACTTCTTTCAATTCTGTATGTACTGGTATACCAGTTGGTATATGCATGTTTTAATAAGGCTAAAATTGATCATTCTGGTATAACACTGATTCACCCCCGCTCCCTCTCAGTGTTATTGGATTCCAACAGGTGCATTAAATAGGCATGTGGTTCATAAGAAGGGACAAGTGAAGAGGTTTATGAAAACATTTTTTACATTTTATGTCCCTACTTTAGATCAAGATCAAGGGATGGATTTGAATGGGATGGAGATAAGATATGGATATGATATGAATGATCAAAAGTGCTAATGGATGGTGGAAGTAAGAAATGGATAAGGTAACACATATGAACTGAAGGGTGTGGATAAGGTGAAGCAAATATGATGCACAATGCTTATGGAGATCCTTAGCCTTGTTAAGATCAAATGTGCAGAAAGGAATAATGGATGTAGATAGGGTGAAGGATAGGGGAGGATGAGGGATCATGGAGGATGAGGTAGGGTTAGATAGCATGGATGAAACTTTCCCCAAGTATAGTTTACAAGAGGATGATGGATTACACATGGTACTTGTTTATTAATTCTTTGTCATGGTACTTTCCCAAGGTGCCACAAGAAGTGTTTTTCACGAGTGGACGAATTAAATCTATTTATAGTTTTTTTTTTCATTTTATAATGGGAGATAATAGATGCATTATAGGAGAGTGAGGAAGGACTAAATCAGGGTAAGGATTTATGAAAAGGATTGGATAGTAAGGAAGGACAAACGGAAAATAGGTTTTGGATAATGAATGGGGTGTTGGAAGATTTGTGTATGGCTAGATGAAAATGTTAGAAAGTTCAATATTGGCACACACCTTGAAAGATGGTGGAAAAGTGAATTCTGAATTTTGAGATTATAATGGAGGAGTGGATGTGGATTTTGGGACATAAGGACATAAAATGGATAAAGGAGGCAATGGAGGAATAGGTTTGAAAGTTAGGAGTTGTTTGGGTGGAGGGATAATAATTTTTTATGCCAATTTTAATTTTTCTTTAGGATGCACTGCATCTATAAGCTATTTAGGAATACACGTGGTTTTTTATTTTTCTTTCTTTTGTGGTTCTTTGGAATGCATTGCTTCTATGCACAATTTAGGAATCCACATGGTTTTTTTTTTTTGGCTTGATGTGCCTTTGTGCCTTTGTGGCATTTTGGATATTTATTTTTTTCTTTTGGATAAATTTTTTCTTAGTGTTTACATGTCTTTTATTTTTAAATGTTTTTGATTAAGGAAAATCAGGTTTTAAGGGACCCGAAACCTGCTTACAATATGATAGATGAGCAAGAAAGAAACAAGAGAAGATAGGACCAAAACAAAATAGCTGCAAAAGACCAGTACAAAAACCAACACCTAGGACAAAAGGACAGCATGGAGCCAATGAGAAGTTGGCATCCAAAACCCAGCATTACATTTCAGATGAAAACTTTTATAGACTCCTCAGCATTCTGAACCAAAAGCATCATGGCCTTAGCGGCTTCTCTCAGATCATTTCTCTCTTGTTTCAGCTGGATGTCTTTCATTTTGGTCTCCATATTAGTGGTGGTCTGCCTAGTCCTTCACCTGGAGATTTGATGAGTGGAGCTGGAGGTCGGTACATCTTCAATGATTACCAAGTTCTTATCCTGATTTTTCCTCTCTAAGTGATCCACCAAGGCATTCATATTATGTGACGAGACTCTTAAGACCTGAAGACTGTGGTTCATGAAGCATTTCAAAGCCTTCTCAATTTGAGCAACCCGTGTGATGATGTTATCTTTATCCACCTCAGTCTTTTCTTTTGCAATTCTGATAACATCCTCCAGATGTTTCAAATCCCCTTTTATCAGGTCTTTCTCCGACCAGTCTTGCATCTCAATTTCCTCCTCAGCTTCACTGGTTTCCATCTCCTCACTCTTTTCCCCCGAATTAGTTTCCTTAATCAAATTGTGTATCTTATTTTCCAGTTCCCTCTGTTTGCTCTAAATGCTTGTTATGTTGTCAATAACCCACTTCTGGAGATTGAAAGACTCCAGTGTGCAATTTTAGGCAGTATTCAAAATAGTATTCACCAAATCCCTACCCTGCTCAGTGCTCATGGAATTAGGCTTGTCTTCCTCCATAGAGTTCGGGGTGACATTCTTGCTATCTGAACCCATAGGGTTAGAATAAGGGTTTTCAGAATTAGCATCCTTTTTCCCTTCCTCCTCTTCTCCAGCGTCCTCTACCTTTTCACTCTCCATTTTTATCTCAATATCCTTCCCCTTTTCCTTCTCCAATTCATAATGCACCTTCGTTTCCACAGTATCAATATCAGTTCTCTATTTTTTATGAGTAGGGGTAGTAGACTAGTCATTATCAGACTCAGAATCATTACAACTCTCAAAAACATGTGCATTAGTTACCAGGTAATCATCCTTGCTAGCCCTAGCGTTTTCCTTCAGGTATTCGTAAATGAGTAAAATAAGCCCCTAATGGGCTATGGGGTAAGAATTGGGCTCTTTAGCATGGTCAGCTAAACTCTCATTCAGAGAAGAAGCTAAGTAAGAGGGCAGGGAAATCTTAACCCCATGGCATAAATGATTAAGAATTACAAAATGATAATTGTAGATTTTAGTAAATCTACCATCAACAGTAAGGAATTCCATCAAAACCCTTAACACTTTCTGCCAAAAAGACTTTACTTGCTGGGGGAGGTAGTAGGAGATGTTGTCTTTCTTGGCAAGCTGAGCCTTCTCATCCTCAGATTTCGGGAAGTTTTTAATTGATTCAACAACATACTTCCGGTCTCTATAGAATTTAGTGCCCTCCTCCTGAAGACCCGTGACCTCCACAACCATATCCTCATCAATATTCTAGGTCTCCCCAAACAAGGTGACTCTATTGCTATCCTAGCCCCTAGCAAAGCCATGTGACACCAAATTTCTTCTTCCATGCAACTTTTCCATATAGTCGGTGAATCCATATCTATGAAGCCTCCTCCATACTTCCCGCTCACTCTTCCAGTTTTCGCAATCAGAGGGCTCATTCCTATTTAAGTTACCTCTGATATTGAACAAGAAGTTGAAGTACCCAAAGGTGTATCTCACAATCTGCAGATTTAACCCCAAGTTCTTGAGAAATTTTTTGGAATAACAGAACAGAGTCCCATTTGTGGTTTTAAAGATAATAATAATGGCCGCACAAAACCGACACTTATTATTATAAACCCCATCACACATATGATCATAATACCGATGCCTAAAAGCAATCATTAACTGATAGTTCATTTGCCCCCAAACTCTGTCTTTGATTTCTGGACCCCAAAAGATAATCATGATTTTAAATTGACCCATTGATGCGATCAAGTAATAATTGCTCTCTAACATCCCTGTTACAATGGGTCTCTCCGATATATTTAACCTCCACCTCTAAATTGACCCCTTCATTAGCTAAGAGGTTTGCAACCTTATTGCCTTCCCTTAGAGTGTGAGTTATGAGAATACTAACATAGTCATTTAATATCTTTTTAGCACTTTCAACTATATTTGTAATATTCCAAGATACAAAACTAGTACCTTTAAGAGCCTGGATGATGTTGAGGGAGTCCCCTTCCAGCCAATTTTTTTAAAATTTGAATTCCTGAGCAAGCTGGAGGCTTTTTAGCATAGCTTGAGCTTCAACCACATGATTATTTTGGACCCCAAAAGGAGAAGCAATAGCCGCAATACAGACACCTTGAGCATTTTTTATGACTCCTCCACCACCAGACTTCCCAGGGTTGCCTTTAGCCGCCCCATCAAAATTCACCTTTATCCATTCATGATCAGGAAATCGCCAAACAATATTATCTCTCCTAGTCTTATTGTCAGATCTGCAAACTTTGTGGATTAAGTTCCATTCAGTAAGGATGCCTTTTTAAATTTCATTCATATCTGTAAAAAATCATTATTTATTGTTCTTGTGAGGAATATTTATGTTTTCTTTTATAGCCTTGTAAACTTTTTCAAAGACCACCTGAGAGGTGCACTTAGCTTCCCTAAATATTCTATTATTTCTCTCTTTCCAGATTCCCCAGCAAGTCATGGGGAGGATCAGGGACCAAAGGTTCTTAATAAGAGGAAATTTGGTGGGGAAGGTCCACTGCCAAATAATTTCCTTGAGACTCTTGTGCATGACCCAATCCACTTTCCAATTCACCCAAAACTTACTCCAGATTTCCCAAGTGAAGGAACAATGGAAAAATAGATGATCAACTGATTCTTCCTCTTTCTGGCATAGCTCACACCTGCTAGGGAACATAAAGCCTCTTCGAACCAAGTTGTCAATAGTAAGGATCCTATTGTGAGTAGCAAGCCAAAGGAACATATTGACTTTAGGGATAAGAATTATGTTCCAAAATTTGCCCCATATAGGGTTACTGATCTGAGTGAAAGTGTTTTTGTAGGCAGAAGCAACCGTAAAGTCACCTCTTGGATTACTCTTCCAGAGGAAAACATCATCATAATCTTTGTTAATAGAAAAGGACAGCAACCCCTACTGGAGCAGGGAAAATCCAGCATATACAACATCAAGCCTAACCCATTTGTTCTCCTTCCAGTAGTCACACACCATAGACCCAAACCTCCTTTTACATTCCTCAATAAATTGACTGCTGCCTTTATCAAAGAGAGGTTCATTGTTCATCCAAGGATCCTCCCAGAACCTTATTTTGTCACCTTTTCCAAGGACCCATCTAGCTCTAGCTTTGGCCACTTTTATGGATTTGATAATACTATTCCAAATGAAGGATCCAACAGGGATGTCTTTAGAGTTGAGGAGATCCTAGAGAGGCTGATTCTGAATATATTTGTCAACTAGATCCAGTTCCAATCTTTCTTAATGTCATAAGCTCTCCATATTTTTTTTAGCAAGGAGAGCTTTATTAAAAGTTTTTAGAGCTTTAATACCAAGCCCTCCTTTTCTCTTTGGTTTACACACTTTGTCCCAAGCAACCAAGGATAGTATCTTTTTTTCTTCAACCCCTCACCAGAGAAATCTCTTCTGGATTCTTTCTAATGCTTCAGCAAATTTAGCCGGGATACCAAATAGACTGAGAGCATATACATGGAGATTTTGGAGAGTAGCTTGAAGAAGCTGCAACTTTCCAGCCTGAGATAAAATGGATCCTTTCCAGCCAGCCAGTTTTTTTTTGAGTTTGTCAATTAACATATTCTAGAAGGAATTTGGGGGAGCTAATCCCAAGGGGAGACCCAGATAAGTGGAGGGGAGCATTTCCACCTTGCAACCAATAATTTTAGCAATTTTCTGTTGTCTTATAATAGGAGTGTTCATGATGTATATAGCCAATTTGTCCCAATTGACTTGCTGACCAGTTGCCAAAGAATAAGAATTAAGAGCACCTTTAAAGGCAACAACCTCCCCAATAGAAGAATATACCATTAAGATAGTATCATCAACAAACTATTAGTGACAACAAAAAACATTAGCAGAGGAAGGTTGAAGACCTTTGATAATTTTATTCACTTTCATTTTTTGGATCAGTCTACTCATGCTCTCCGCAAAGATGGTGAAAAGAATAGGAGATATGGGATCTCCTTGTCTAAGCCCCCTTAATGATTTAAAGAATTTAGTAGGAGATCCATTAATGAGAATTGAAAACATAGGAGTGGAGATCAACTCTCTGATAATTTTGATTATCTTCTCATCAAATCCAAAAGCCTCCATGATTCTGAAAAGAACTTGCCAATCCACTCTATCATAAGATTTCGCCAGATCCAACTTTATTAGAAATCCTTCTTTATTGGTAGCATTGAGGGAGTGAATATTCTCATGCACAAGAATGATAGAGTCCAAAATCTGCCTACTAGGAACAAAACCTTTTTGCTCCTCGGAGATGATGAAGGGGAGGACAACCAAAATTCTAGAATCAAAACTTTAGATATGATCTTATAGAAGGAGTTACATAGACTTATTGGCCTAAATTTTCCCATTGAATCCGCCCCTGCCACCTTAGGAATTAAGGCAATAAAAGTGGAGTTGATTTCCTTAAGGATTCTTCTTGAACCAAAAAATTCTTTTACCGCATTGATCGTGTCTTTTCCCACAATATGCCAAAATTCCTGGAAGAAAAACGTAGGGAAGCCATCAGGTCTCGGAGCCTTATCCCCTTGAAAGGACAAGACAAATTTTTTAATTTCCCCAGCAGAGGGGATAGCAGAAAGGGCCTTATTCTAATTAGGATTAATAATCTTGGAGATGATGTCAACTAGATCTTGTTGTTGAGTATAATCAATATCCTTGCTACCGGTGAGGGGCTGAGAAAAGAAACTAACAGCTTCATCCCTAATATCATCCTCATTAAGAAGAATTTTTTCCTCGAAAATTAATCTGGAAATTCTGTTCGCAGCTTTATGTTTCAAAGAGGTCATGTGAAAAAATTTAGTGTTTCTGTCCCCAGCCTCCAGCCAAATAGCCCTAGATCTCTGCCTCCAATAGATTTCCTCCCTAGATATGATGTTGTGAAGTTTGACTAATACATCATCTTCCTTAGCTTTGGGATACTTTTTATAGCCATCTTTCTATATAGAGTTTTGGATCTGTTCTAATTCCTCCTTCAACTTTTTCTTTGAGTCAAAAATATCACCAAAGACCTTCTTGTTCCATATCTTAATGTTATCTTTGATGTTTCTAAGTTTTTTAGCAACTTTATACATGGTTGTTCCATTCACATCAATATTCCACCAGTTGGCAATGGATTTTTCAAGAGAGGGGTGAGAAATCCACATTTTCTCAAACCGGAAAGGGAAACTCTAATTACTCTTAATGGACTTAGCAACAAAGGCAATGGGATAATGATCCAAACCAATTCTATTGACAACTGACGAGGAGCATCTATGAGAAAGAATCCAATCATTAGTAACAAGGGATCTATCAAGTCTTACCTGAATGAGGTCTTCACCATCCTTGTGATTAGACCAGGTGTAAGAAGCTCCAATTAGATCCATATCAATAAGAGCATTGACATTGATGAAGTCCATCAAATCAGATCTGCTGTCCAGTTGGGCTTGAGTTCCTCCAGATTTATCAGTACCTTGCAGAGGAGTGTTGAAATCTCCCATCAACAACCAGCTTTTCTTAGGGAAAGATCTTCTTTTCTGCTGGATTTTATCCCAAAATTTGCTCCTAGCAGATTTGGAATTAGGGGCGTAGATATTTGTGACCACCCATTCCTTTCCTTCGTAGATGCTTTTAACTTTCATGGATATAATGTTACCATCTTCATCAATCATTTCTCCTACAATAGTTTTCTTGTTCTAGAAAATAGCCACCCCACCAGATGCCCCGTTCGAGCTGCTACCACAAACCCCTCCATTTTTAAAGAAGTTTAACTTCTCCACTTTCTCCTTACTCATTTTGGTTTCCTGAACCAAGATAATATCCAGTTTATGGTCTTGAATGAGATTTCATAATATATCCTATTTATTGAGACCATTTAGGCCTCTGATGTTCCATGATATTACCTTCATTTGGAAACCTGGGGGCAGGATTCCTATATAGTTCGCTGCCTTCCATCAGCTATGTTTTGCTTGCTCTCCTAATCCTTATGCCATTTCATCGTTTTACATCCCTGTGGAGATTTGGAGACACCAATATCAGCCTTGGACCTGATCCTAGTTTTCACCCCATTAGGGCATCCCGCCTTCTTGTTTTTATTTTTTCCATTCCCTGTTATTTCTCCCTCATGCTCATCTCTAGGCTCATCTTTCATGTTACTCCACAGTTCTCCTCTTTGCTAGGATGATGTGGGCATATCAACTCCATTATTCTAGAATAAGGCATTTAGATTAACCTTAGGCGATCCAAACTTGTTCTTCCTTCCAAGTTTAATTTCATGTTCTTCAAATTCATTTAGGCACTCTTCATCTCTTTTTGTTGCTGAAGCTTGAGGGGCCTCATGATGAGATTCAGTGACATTCTCAATCTCACCTTCTTCAAGAATCTCTTCACTGATAGCATTCTCTTCCTCCTGAGCCTGTAGGGCCTCAAAAGTATTAACTGTTTTGATCTCAAACTCACTGATTTCATTCTTTTTATCTTCCTTCAATGGGGGAGTCTTAAGAGGGTCATTTCTATCTCTTTCTGATAAGTCTAGTATGTTACTAGGAATTCCACTTCTTCCTTCCACTTTACTAACTTCCTTATTATTATTCTTTTCTTTCCAAACCTATTTATGGCTTTAGGGTTACTAGGGCAAGCCTTGGCCTAGTGACCAACTTTTTTACAAGAAAAGCACACAAAGGGGAGGGATTTGAACTCTATTGTCTGTTCCCATAAACCAAGTTTGGAACTAATATCAATAGAACTAGGAATATCCATCTTCTGCGAAATATTGACATAAATGCACGCATAAACCAACCTCTTTCGAGCTGCAGTCATTGGATCTATCGCAACAAGCTCCCCAAAGGAGTTTTCAATTCCTAAGAAAACATCCTCAATCTAGAATTCTAGCGGCAAGCCAGGTAGCCTTACCCAGACCGGAGCAGATTCAAAGAAAGAGTCATTGAGTTCCATATTAGGAGACCATTTTCTCATAGATAGGGAAGATTTACCAAACATCCAAGGACCACCGCTTAATGCCGCTTCCATATCTTCCCCACAAGAGAAGGAAAAAATGAAAAAAACTCTGGAAAGGGCAGAAACATCAACTTGACCTTTCATCCTCCATTTTCTCTTAACAAAAGACCTAACATCCTCAATATTGGGTCGTGGTCCAACAAACTTCCCCACCAGAGAGAATGCCATTAAAGAAATGCTATGATCGATAACCAAATCTGGAACCCCAATAACAAGTTTACCCATTTTTCTATCAGAGATGTCTTCCACAAATGGAAAAGATGATTTTCCAGTTGGTTTATTTGCAAAAAGACTACTCCAGGGTTTGAGGGCTTTCACCTCCGTGGTCTTTTCTGAGTCAACTTTCATAGCATCGAGACCCATTTTGGAGAATCTATCATCTTTTTGCGGTCGGGGGGAGGGTCCCGTTGCCGTGGGTCCCCATCTGGTCTCCCATCCTCATCATCTATCACTTGTCCTTGAGTTGCAGAGGTAGCAGAACTAGAGGACCCAGCCTCGTTGTTCCCTCCATTTCTAGGATTTTAAATGTTGATTCTTGAATACATGTTGATTTTTGAAATTATGGATTTTATCCTTAGCATCCTAATTACTTCAAAGAAAAGGATTCATGGGTCGATAGAATTATGTGGAGGTCTTTTGGGTCAGTTGATATAGGTAAATGTTTGGAAGGTTCTCAAGGATGTGTGTCAATTCTCATCTTGATTTATGATAGGGTAAGTATATTGTGAGCTAGAGGTGATATGGATTGTGGATGGAGGGATATAAGGATGCAAGATATATGGAAGGTATGAAGGCTTTGGTTTTGGGATACAAGGACCTAAGATGGATGGGAGTGATGCGGGGGCATATGTATGTTTGGGTTTAGATAGAGGAATGTGGGATGTAGCAGGCATACCAACGTCTTGATAGTGAGCTATGTAGTCGAGGCCATGATAATTAAGATTTCCTTTGATATTGAGAGGTTCTAATATATCTAGTTCATGGAGGCATAACCCTTTTCCTTGATAATGCATGCTTTGACAAATGTTTTTACTAATGGGATACTGATTGCTTTTGAACAATACATGAGTCCATTTTCAAGAGGATATGGTATGTAAGGAATGACAGGATTATGAAGTAAACCTGATTTGATGAAAGTGGAGGAACCAATGTGATCTATAGAAGACTCATGATTAGCTTGGGTAAAGGTTATGGGGTCATGAGGAGGATTAGTATAATTAGGGGGATTAGGAGGGATGATGAGATCTTGAGGTTCCAATTAATATCACGAGGGAGATTAGAAGGGACAATGGGATCTTGAGGTAGATTAGGATCACTAGAGAGATTAGGAGGGATAATAATATCATCTAAGGAGAAGGGATGTTGAGGTGTATATGGAGGTGAATGGATACCTTGATCTTGAAATAGGAGAGTATCATTGGTTAGAGTAGAAAATGATCTTTTCTCTCGTTGGGATCATCTTGTATGGAAGAGATACAATGGTCTTGTCAAAGGAGTGAATTATGAATGAAACTTGAAAGGACAATTTTCTCTTGAGGTGGAAGAGGATCCTTTTGAATGGAATAAATAGGGATAAAGGGACCATCATAATATTTTAGAGAAAATGGATCGTGGCCAAATTTTTGAATGGATTGAAAAGCATTAGGGTCTTGATCTATTTTAGAACTTATTTTTTAACCTCTAGATTGCCTTCTTGACATGGGGCATGAGTTTGGATATATATAGGGGAATCATCAAAGGTTTAAATGTTTTGGGAAGAGAGAAATGGGTTTCAAAAGGGACTCTCAAGAGTGGGTTGGATTGGAAATGGAGTGTATGATGGCATTGGTTATAGGATTTATGAATTGTAGGAGGACTTTCTATCAAGAAATGGATTTGGAATGAGCCATTGCTAGACATAGGTATATAATTTTGATCTTTCTTGGACCAAGTGTATTGATCTATGTGTTCTTATCCTAATTCTTGGAGAGCCTTGGTGAGAAGGTTTAGTATGTGATTACTTTTCGAAGGAACATGTGAATAATTTTGAGGCTTTGAGAAGGTTGGTGTTTTATTTTGTATTCGGTTGAAAGGGATTTTTGTGGGCAATGGTAGAATATGGATCATATTTGTTTGGGAATGTTAGGTTTAATTCAAATTTTGTTTACATGCTCTTTCAATTGAAGGTATAAATTCTTTGCCTTCCCTATGAAATGCATAATGTCAATCCATGATGTTTGTTTGTAGATTTTGGACTAGGATCAATGATGTTCAGGACAAAGATGGTGATGCTTTGGATGTGACCTTGAAAATTGATATTGAGTGATTGTTTTGTTTTTGGGATTTCGTGGATTTTTTATTTTTTGTGCTTTTTAATGTTTTGAGAAATGCTAGAAATGAATCAAACTATTTTTTTGGGATTTTCTATTTTTAAGGGATGATAATGCAACTAAAGGAAACAAAAATGCAATTAATTTTTGGATTTTTGAGGATGAATATTGCAACTAAGAGGTGACTATGTTACTGTGCTATGCTTTTGAGTTTTTTTTTGTAACTTTGAAATTAAGCCACAACTAAAGGATGATAATGTAACAATACTATATTTTTGAGTTATTTTTTAGAACTTTGAGAATAAAAATGCAATTAATGGATGATAATGTAACTACACTATATTTTTAATATTTTTGGGACCCTTGGAAAATGTAAATGCAACTAAGGGGTGACCAATGCAATCTTATATTTTTGGATTTTTGAGAATAAAAATGCATCTAAAGGATGATAATGTGAGTATATGCTCTTTTTTGGGATTGTAGATTTTAAGGGATAAATTTTGGATGACAGAAAGTCTAATTGTAGTTTTCAAGTCAATTAGGATAGTTACATTGTAGATTTGATCAATTGTGTTATAGGACAGTCAATTGCATGAAAATAGTGACAATTGAGGTGTTTTGCTAAAATCCTAGGATTTTGTTGAAATCTCTGATCAGTTTGATTTTGAAAGAACTCCTAAAACACAATAGACATATATGGTTGTTTTGACTATGGTTGTCAAAGTTTGACCATAGAGCTAGATTAGCTCAAAATTTTAAAATTGCACCAGTATATCACATTTGAAGACAATCATAAGCATGTACAACTTGGTAATTAGGTAGGATGTTATTTGAATAGGTCTAAAAGATAAAATACCCATCAAAGGTTGATAGCTGGAGGGCTAGTGGCACAGGCACGGTGGCAGATGGATCATCTTTCCTCTTACCATGAAGGTCTAAAAACCTTAGTAGTTTACAAATTTCTATCTTATTAAGGGGGTACATGTTGGGTAATTTTAGGGTATGATTTGTCTATACGGTGAAAATGGATAACAACAATATTGAAAGACTAAATGAATTTAACCACAAAACCCTAGCCTAACAACAACAAAGATCCACCATAACATATGAAGATTACCTAATACAATGTAAATCAAATGAAATCACAAAGATTATACCATCACATGTCCAATAGGGTTTGGATCTCCATTCTTCCTATCTCCATTGATCTTTCTTGATATATTTGCTCTTAGATTTTATGTGCACAAGAGATCAACAAAGAACGGAAATGTGGTTGTAAGTAGGCTTGATCGCATATGAAATTTTGAATGCTAGGATGCTTGATTAGAATGTATATGTCTCGAGCTTGATAATGAAGGAAGCATCTCCTTATATAGAAGACACTATATGAAATGGAGGGATACGATTAAGAGGTGTAAAAGATAAATGGTCGGCTATGATTAGAGGGTAGGTAGTGTAGGAATTAAGAGATGAATGACATGTGTCATAGGCAGAAAAGGTTAATGAATTAATTAATTAAATAAAGATTTATTTAATTAATAGAAGAAGTGGGATCAATTAAATAAATAAGATATTTATTTAATTTAGGGAAAAGGATAATTTAAATAAATAAATGTATTTATTTAAATGAGAAATAAGGCTAGAAGAGGATAAATGAATGAATTAAATAAATAAAGATTTATTTAATTAATAGAAGAATTAGGCTAAAGATAATTAAATAAATAAAAATATTTATTTAATTAGATAGGACAATTTTAGGTGTCTACAATCAAATTAATCTGAAAACCTTACTAGTTGACAAATTTCTATCTTATTAAGGGGGTACATGTTGGGTAATTTTAGGGTATGATTTGAATCCCTTTCCCCAGTCAAATAATATTGAAGGATGAACTCTAAAATCATAAAAGTGTCTAGTGGGGGAACTACTAAGATCATTGACATGTGTACAAGTGTGAGATGCAAGCGATCAAATCTTAAGCAATCAAGTTTGAATCCCTTAACTTGAGTCATAAATCACCAAGGACCTTAAAGAAATACCTGCTATGTCATGATCGGATTGAGATACACCTTTCACTCTTGCCCCTTTATATAGCCAGTTTGACATTCATTCTTGAGGTCAAACACTAGGGTGATGAGGAACCCTGATAAGCCTCGTACTAAAAATAAAAATAGGGTGTGATTGCGCATTTATCTCACACCCAAGGTCCATTAAGGTGAGGTAAGTGGATATATGCATAGGTTACTTGTGTAAGATATAACAAACATGCAAGCACACCAAACAATTCAAGCAATTGTTCATTAACCTTAATAGAAACAAACTATTTTCTAAGCTAATGAATTCATAGACGCTTTTATTTGAAAGATTTTACTTCGACTGCCTCACAAAAATTCATTAGTAATTCACAATAATGATCTTCATCACTGATTTGCAAAATTGTTTCACAAATTGAGTAGTAGCCAAGAAGCATAGATCAAATTCATTAGTTTCAAAAATCAAATGTTTGCATATCATTTAATGAAGAAAATACAACAATGATAGTAAAATAATAATAACTCTCTCTATTATTAATGAAATTTTAAATTGTAAAATGATTTGGAAAGCTAAAAGTGAGATCTAATAGATTGAGAAATCATTTGATCAAATTCCATGTATAAATTTTTTTTTATAGATGAAAGATTTGATGGACTTGAAAAGCACAAAGGGGGGGGGGGGGGGGCGGTGAATCAGTGACACCAAAACAAACACTACTTTAAACACTAATTGGTAGATGAACTTAACCAAGTAGTTAAACAAAATACATGTTATCCAAAAGGAAATAATAACATCCACATAAAGTAGAATATCCACCATAACACAAGTGTTTATACATGGAAAACCCAAATAGGTAAAAACCACGGTGAGATGGAACTCACAAGTTAACTATCTGCAGTAATAGAAAATTGATCGGTTAAGGTCTTACAAAGATCCCTGCTAGGAGCGAATCTTGGTAGAGATTTCAAGCTTGATTAGAAGCTTATACCCTATTAAGAGTAACCTTGCTGGAGAATTTTAGAATCCAAACTAATGGATCACCTTGTCGCGTTGTTTCAAAGAAGATAAGATGAACTGATACAAAGTTGCCCAAGATGGGAATGATATGCCCCCTCGATAGATTGGATGAAAATTTCTAAAAAGATCACATACAATCTCTCAATAAGAAAGAAAGGCTAGAATGGATTGACCAGACAGGATAGAGTGACAGAGTCACGGGATAAAGAAGATTGACTTAGGAAACGAGGGCTAGGGCTAGGGCTAGGGCTAGGGATAGGGTAGTCTATAAGATAGAACACGAGAGGAAAAATCCTCATTGTCATCCACACATCCAAGAGATTAGAGTGCAGAGAGGGAATAGAGCAACAACAGTCAGCAGCGATGGCATTGGTGCATAGATTCGATCGCGTTTGCCGATTTCAGAGGCTAGCAGAGGCAAGAGAGCCGACGAGTACCGCAAAACCTCCTTGTACTTTGTTGCGATAAATGTTGTCATAAATGCATGCCAGGTAGCACAATAAATGTGCATTTAGGTATGTCAAACAAGGTCAAAAAACACTAAGGCACGTTTGTGTTGGTGCCAAGTGCATCTAGGTTGGCTAGGCACGTCTGTGTTTGTGCCAGGCGCATCTGTGAATGAAAAGGTGTTTGTGCCAAATGCGAGCGCGTCTGTGTTGTGTAGGTGCGTTTGTGCTATGTGGGCATGTCTGTGCAAAGCAGGCACGACTATGCAGAGCATAGGTACGTCTGTGTATCTCAAGCATGTCTGTGTAGAGCAGGCACGTTTGTGCAATATGTAAGTACGTTTATGTCATGAAGGCGCGTTTGTGTCTTCTAGGTTGAATCAGCAGTTCTGTGATGAACATATGTTGTCGATTGGATAAACTGCTGAGAGGATACACTCAAGCAGGTCCTCTAAGGAAGACTAGGATAGCAGATAGGGCTAGGATTAACAATTCTGTGATAGAACATACATTGCCAATTAGGAAACTACTCAACAGGATACACTCAAGTAGAGGCCGTAGGATAGGATAGATCGAGGCACTTTGTGATGAACAGGGAGTACCAAGACATAGTACTTTGTGATGAATAGGGAGTACTAATATGAGCAGCACTTTGTGATGAACAGTGAGTGCAAATATGAGCAGCACCTTGTGATGAACAGGGAGTGCAAAAACACGTAGTACTTTGTGATGAACAGGGAGTACCACTAGGATAAACAACAACACTTTGTGATGAACAATGAATGTTACTAGGATAGAGCGCCATGTGATAGATATAAGCACTAGGATAAAAAGTAACATTTTGTGATGAACAGTGAATGTCGCTTTGACTGACAGAGCTGATTTGTTTGACTGCAGGAGTACCTACCGATGCTGGAGTCATGGGAGAGATTCCCATCAACTCAGAGCTTACAACTGGAGCTGACATTTGAGGATAGAGCAGCTATTGAGGTTATGGGCTTGCAATTTATTTTGTATGTGCCTGAGTTTCAGGCAAACATGGGGTTGCTGAATGAGTTGGCTGAGAGATGGCACTCAGAGACTTGCACATTCCATTTGCCAATGGGTGAGATGACAGTCACCTTAGAGGATGTTTACAGGATTCTGAGGATACCAATCGATGGGGAGTTGATACCCTATGATCGAGATGGAGACAGGGATGCACTGAGACGAGTGTTTCAGGATCCAGGATTGGAGATGAGGGCATGACACTTGGCTTGGGATACCATGACATGGACAAGATTGGCACTACTAGTAGTATTGGCAGGAGTGATCAGTGGGTTCCTATGTCCAGACAGGGTGACACAAGGACTGACTATGGGCTAGGGGAGCACATTGGAGACACTGGTGACACAACATACTAGATATGCCTAGGGACCATGCATGCTGGCACATTTGTACTATGAGCTTCATCAGTTTGTATACCATGGATCCGTAGGATTGGGCTGCAGAGTGACATTATTGCAGGTATGGGCTTATGAGCGTCTATCGGTTACCCGATCAATTCATTTCAGAGGCAGGGTCCATGGGCGCAATATTGTGCATTTATATGATATGATTACATCGCAGCCACAGATTGGCAGATTGGAGTACTGGCGCCGAGTCATCAATGAGATTGACATTGTGGTATGGAGACCATACCAAGAGCGCGAGGAGTGAGAGGATGATGTTGTAGAGCTGCCCTACACATTCAAGAGTAGGTATCTGATTGGGCGGACACCCTATGTACTGGAGAGGCAGTTGGTTGATAGGGTTGGCAAGTAGTTCGGTAGGATTCAACAGATGCCACGGGGTTCTAGGATGTATGCTCGGACAATGAGAGATCAAGCACACTTCAGGCCGTTATTGTCATATGATCAGGTAGTGATGCAACTGGTAGAGATGGTGCCCTTGCCTTGGGATATGTGGCCAGAGATAGAGGATGTAGGGATGGATGCAGAGTATACTACTTATTGGGTTGAGCATCCATTTCCATGACTAACAGACCCAGGATAGAAGCTAGATGGAGATGGCAGAGGTAGAGGCCGATAGAGGAGGCGAGGGGTGATAGGAGAGAGGAGAGTGGCTCTGTAGAGAGAGGGTGGAGAGGAGAGACAAGCTCACATTGTGAGAGGCAGAGGTGGATTGCCTTTATAGGTGCCAGGAGCACAGGGTCCCAGACAGGTACAGGGACAGGGACAAGGATGAGGACAGGGGTAGGGGCAGCCATAGGAGCAGCCATAGGTACAGGGGGATAAGAGGAGGATGAGCTATTGGCTTTGAGAGAGATCTGCCAGGGACAGGAAGATGAGATCCAAGATCTCGAGCGGGAGAGGGATAGGCTTAGGAGATAATTGAGGGACACTAAGCGGGAGAGAGATCAGGCTATCCAGCATTATACAGAGGCTGAGACAACACTGAGGGTAGGGAGGCAGGCTGCAGAGGACACAGGAGCCAGATATGCCTATGTTCTATGGGCAGGGGAGGAGATAGCCTACTGGCGAGACTTGTACTATGGAGTGGTGCCACCAGAGAAGCGGGCTAGGAGCTTCCAAAGACCACCACAGACAATGATGACCACTGGAGGGAGAGACATGAGACAAACATCTGGCGGTGAGGTCATGGGTCCTCCAACACCACTAGATAGAGGGGGCATGAGAGATGATCTTGGGGTGGGTCCTTCCAAGGCTCAGACTCCATCGAGTCCAGACAACTCCGAGGGAGGGAGTTCATCATAGCCTTAGAGGGCTCCCTATGTATCAATTTTGTACCATTTTTTATGATGATGTCGACACCTTTGGGTGATTGTAGCCATATGATTTTGACATCATTGTATCATGACACTTATGATTTTGATATATATATGAGATGACTCATCCTTGCGGTAGCTATATGCATGTGTACGTATGTGATGAGATGTTTCATGATGTATGTTTCTATGTGATGGTTATGATATGGATGCAAATATGTACATAATGAAATGCAATATTTTTGTTCTTTTATGTTTTTAATATGTTATGCAAATGTGAATGTATGAAATGCAGATGAATATGATAATGAAAATAACTATTTACATGATGAGAATGTAAAATGTGCTAACATGTGTTGTGTGCAGGATGTGATGTAATTGTGATATCTATATGTATGTATGAAATTCTTAATATATGGTAATGCAGGTGCAACTACATGAAATGCAAATGTTTTTGGTGTGTCATTATACTCAGTCATGTGATAGCAAGCTACACGGACTCGGGAAGGATGATGGAAGTCAATCAAGAAAGGGGGATGGAAGATAGAAGATATGAAAGTGAAAGAGCTTCTTGTGTGTTATCATCATTGAGCTTTATTATGACAAAATAGGTTATGACAATCCAGATATATGTTTGACCTAGAAAGTCATTGTACCCGTTTGCATGGAGATAAGACAGTTGCAAACAAGGAATGCCCTAGTTCACACTAGACTTAAAGTGTCCTCATATCCTTGGACAAGTCATAGCATTACTGAGAGACAATCCACAGACAACAAATAAAAATAGGTGACGATACCCCATCCTCGCCTTTCTAGTCAAAGACATCCTGGAGATAAAATCTCTAGTCAGAGACATCCTGGAAAAGCTAAAAGACATGTCACCAAAAGATAAAATCAAAAGAAAACCAAGACTCGACACCAACATCCACTGTAGTCCTCAAGTTTAGTGTCTCTTATCATTTGTATAAGTCTTATTTGATTGTAGTCACAATGTTTACTTTCATAAAAGGATAGATAGCACTGAACCATAATGTTGTCTGAGTCTATTGAAAGATTTGATTTGTTGAAGTCCATTGTTGCTACTGTGTCTCATCTGAAACTAACTGAATCCATGAAACTAATACTTTATTGTGGAGAAGACATAACTTTATTGCGGATCTGTGATGCAAGTGTTTCTTTATTGCGGATTGTGCACAGATAGATTGAAGAAAACTGGAAGAAACTGTACTCCTCGAAACTTGTAATGCTCTCAGTTCCACACCCATCACTAGACTTAGGATTTGCCTTAGCCACAAATAGGAGCTGATTTATTATGAATGGAAAGGGGTGAAAAGGAATGTTATTATGAATGACTAACCAATCTTAGGTAGATCAATGACAAGCCATGATGGGAATGGGTATGTTTATTATGAATGAATAGGTTGTGAGTGTGTGCAAAGTGATGGGATGAAATGGAATCCTAAAGGAAGGAGGAGAAATGTCTCTCCACATGGCATCGGTGACCCAGTTTTCACCATGGTACTTGCCCAGGGCACCACTGAAGTGGTTTTCACCATTGGATGAAATGTTTTTCTTTACTTTTTTTTATTTTTCAATTTTTTTTGTGTCACAAGGTGTCTGTTTGCCAGGTTTTCACCAAGTAACAATTTTTTATTTTTTATGATTTTTTATGATTTTTTTTGTTTTTTTTTGTATTTTTGAATTAGGATACTCTGAAGAGCTATGTGTAAAACCTGCGAAGGTGCATGTTGTTGATAGGATCCTCCAATGGTTCGCCATTTGGAGTTGAGAGCTAATATGCACCAGATCCATAGGCTGCTGTAATGATGTAAGGACCAGGCCAATTTGGTTCGAACTTGCCCTTCTTCTCTCTGTCTTCCTGATTTTTAGGATTTTCCTTGAGAACTAAGTCACCCACCTCAAATGTGTGAGGCTTCACCTTGTGATTGTAACTGTGACGCTCCTTGATTGAATGATATGTAGCTCGAGCGACTGTCTTCCTTGATAAGGGAATTGAGATAGAATTACTAATGTGTGGACTACGTAGGCCCATATGTGTGTCACCTAAAGAAGTTTGGGCATCCCTGACAAAAAAGTCCCTTAAGGAAGCTCCATTAAAGGTCAATGATGTATCACCAAAAGGGAAAGGATGTGTGGAACGAGTAGATGAGTGATGAAAGCTCATGATTGTGAAAAGAAGTGAAAGTAGGATAGCATGATGGAGACTTAGGATCAACAAGTATGCTTTTTGACTTGAAATTTTAGAACTTTTGCCCACAGTTATTTTGATATTAGGGGAGATCATCTCTTTCTCTTTTTCTTTCATAGGATTTTTATCCTTGACTTTGATTTTTTCAAAGTCCAATAGCTTTTGATTTTGATTTGGACTGAAAGACTGTTCTTTATTTTTGACTTTTAGATTTTTCTTTTCAAAGCTTGTTTTTTGATCCCCAATTAGTAAGGGCTTTTGTAATTCTTGTTGATCCAAGTCTGGGAGAGGAGTGGAAATGGAATGAGTGGATGAAATGGTAAGGCTATAAGAGTTATCAAGAGGGCTGGCAATATGCTCAATAGATTCTTCGCTGGAACCACTCTTAGGACTATTGATATCAAGAGGTGCTTGCACCACTAGAGGAGATTTGCATTCAGACTTAGTAGCCACAACACTAGGTGGTTCATACCCAATTCCTTGCAAATTATTTATAGATTGTTCCTGTTGACTGAATACCTTAGGAGATAGTGGGAGTTGATCAACATGAAAGATATACTCACCACATCCCATGTCTTTAAACTTGAACTTTTCTTTGATCTCTGTTTGTTTGGATGTAGAAGCTTTCAAGGATTCTAGATCAACATATGTTGATGAAGGAATAGCTTCTCGATTTACTGGGATTGTTATTTCTAATCTAGGTCACAGATTGTTGCAATATATGAATGGATTTGGGTCAGCTTTGACGGTCACTTCAACTCCATTGTGTGGAAACTTGATACATCAATGATATGTAGATGGTATTGCGCTCATCTCATGAATCCAAGGACATCCTAGCAATATGTTGTATGTGAGATCTAGATCAAGGACTTGACAAATCACATCCTTTGTAATTGGCCCAACTCTGAGAGGTAAGGTGACTGTGCCTTTGGATGAACGCTCTTCATCATCATATGCTTTGATGGTAATTTGTTTGTAGCATTCACATCTTTGTCTGAATATCCTAATTGTATTATTGTTTTCAAAGTACATATATTGAGACCTGCTCCTCCATCTACCAGGACTCATTTTATTCGATGTTTATGTAGGAAGGCTTCAATGTGTAAAGGTGCATTATGTGGTTGGCTCACAGAGGCGTCGTCAGCTTCTATGAATGTAAGGGAGTGTGGAATAGAAAGGTATCCCACCATGGCTTGAAACCGGTCCACGTTCAGATCAATAGGGACATAAGTGTCTCTTAAAGTTTTGTCAAGAATGGCTTTATGTGCAGGGGATATGCGTAAGAGCTCAAGGATGGAGATAAGCGCAGGTGTCTTCCCTAACTATTCTACAAGGTCATACTGAGGTTTGGTTGACGAGGAAGCGATGTTTTTAGCTGGAGCACATTGCAAGGTGAATTTACCTTGACAAGTTGTGACATTACATTCAGAGGTTGGTTCAAAAGAAGATACAATGCCTTTTAGGACAATCTTGGGTCTTTGGGTAGAATTCTGATGTGTTTTGTCCTTGATGATAATGGTAGAGACATAATTGTCCATCAAAATGTGATTGATAGTTGAATCATAGTTATAAGATGCTCTGGTATAGTTGGTTTGGTCATCTGTGGCTTTAGCTTTTCCCTTGTCATGTTTTGGGAATGGTTCCTTAAACATCTCATGTTCTTGATTGGATGAGTGTCCTTCAATCTCAATGTCACCTCTATCAATGAGATCTTGTATGATGTTCTTCAGTCGATGGCAATTTCCTATCTTATGACCCTTTCTCTTATGAAATTCACAATACTCATCATCATTCCACCAATTTGGTTTAACCTTTGGTTCATCTGGAGGGAGGTCTGGAAACGTTATTATTTTGTTTGCCACTAGCTTCTTGAAAACTGATTCTAGTGGTTCTCCCAATGGGGTGTACCTCCTTCATGACTTTGAAGTTGTTTGAGTATTCACCTGATTGTTTGTAGATCTTGATCCAGAAAAAATGATTTTGGGTCGCACTATATTAGCATCAACAACACCATCATTGACTGTGTTCTTGTTTTTATTCCAAAATCTTGGCTTATCTTTTCCTTTAAAGTCCTCTTTGTTTTCTTTGAATATCTTAATGACTCCTTGTTCAATTAGGACCTTCTCTGTTGCTAAGCCTTTTTCAATAACGTCCTTGAAGGTGGACAAACAAGCTTTTCTTAGGTCATAACCAATGTCTTTGTTAACATTATGGGTGAACATATCTACCATTTGTTTTTGTGGAATTTCACAAGAGCATCTGCTGGCTAGATTTTTCCATCTTTGTAAAAATGATGAAAAAGATTCTCCATCCTTTTGTTTGGTGTTGCACAAAGTAGTGACTGATTTATCTGTCTCTATTTTGTATGAGAAATGTTGGATAAATGCCTCTGCTAAGTCACCCAATGACTTAATTCCAGGTGGGAGTTGGGAGAACCATTCCATAGCTTGATCACCTAAGCTCTGCGCGAATAATCTCATCAAATATGTCTCTTCTGCTACTACCTGAATGCAAGCTGTGAAAAATTGTCTTATATGTGCCTTAGGATCCCCTTTGTGTCTGTACTTATCGAACTTAGGTGTCACGAAATGTGTAGGAAATGGAGGCATTGGAATGCTTTTGTCAAATGGATAGGGACATATGTCTCTCACTGTGTAAGTTGGCTTTGGTGTATTTATGTCCTCCATTTTCTTTTGTAAGTCCTTAATTTGCTGCTCCAAATTGTTCTTAGGTGGAGACTGACTTCTTATACCATATGCCATGCCCGAGCCACTGTGTGGAGGTGTAGAATGTTTCATATATGGATGATATTGATCATACACATGTTCATATGGAGGAGGTCTATAGTGATGTTGCGTATAAGGACCACTTGGTATAGAGTCATGATAAGAAATGGAATATCTATTTTGTCTATGTATACCATACTCTACAGGCATGTCATGAGTTTGTTCTAATGTGTTGCCCCAAAATTTGACACGGGGTTTCCTTGTGTCCAAATTTTGAGCATGCCTTTGAATATCCAATTACTTTGGTGGTAGGTCTTTAGCATTAGCATGTGATTGAGTATATTTTTCTGCATAAGACTTCCATAATGGTCTACGAAGGTGAGTATCATATGCTTGACCATGTGTGTATGGGACCTCTTGTTTTTGAAACAAAGATTATGGTGATTCAGACACAAGATGTGGTCCCCTATTGCCTCCACTATTAGGCCTCCTTTGATCCATGTTGAGTTGAGGTTGTTGTAACGGTTGATTTTCCATTATTTGAGACATGTCAAAATCATGAGGTATCTTGGCTCCACTTTGTGCCATCACTTGTAAGAAGTATTCTCTATCTCTCCTCATTATCTCCTCAACCCATCGATTGAAACGGGGATCCATAATGGAGTCTTCCACTTCTGCTGAATGTATGGAAATGTTGTCCATATTGTCATTGTGTGTACCATTGTTGTTTGTAGTGTCCATGTTTTCAACGTTTGGAATGTTTCTATAGGCATCCATGTCAGGTAATGTAGTATGGTTAGAATTAAAAAATATATCATTGTCATACTCATAGGAGCTCATGTTTGCGGACTCTTGAGCCTCTTTAGCTTCTTTTCTAGACTTTTGGGAACAGGTTTCAACCATGAACTAGGTATTGACCAAGATGTTTAAGACTAGATGAAAATGGAAAGAGTATGGAAGACTAAGAGTTGGATGGAATGTAAATGAATCTGAGGTGTACTTGCAATGTCCAAAGTGTAAGACCAAGTATGTATGTAGTAGAGTAGGTGTTACTTCCAAAGAGATGATAGTTTCTCTTGATGAGGTAAGTTGACCTTGACTCTAAGTAAGACCAAATGAGACCCAAAGGTGATAGACCTTGATGAGGGACCGCTTAGTAAAATGTTGTTGTATGTAGTGTGTTGACAAAGTATGATGAGGACAAGCAAGTGACCTTTTGACTCAAGTTTAGACAATGTGAATGTAATGTAAGGTGTAAAGCAATGATGGACTTTGTGAGACCCAAAGATAGGTTGAATTCTAGATGAAAACCTGAAGAGATAGCTTAGGAAGCTCAATAAGTCTGAAACTGGCTGTTCTTGTTTGTTGGATTGCAAATTTTTTTCAATTCTGAACACAGACGTGCCTGTATACTTCACAGATGCGCTTAAATGACACAGGCATGGTTCTATCAGACACAGACGCATTTCTGAGATTTTGTAAATGCAATGTTGCTCAAGAGAACACAGACGCGTTCCTGCCCTTCACAGATGCGGTTATATGACACAGACGCTATTTTGTCAGACACAGACGCATTTTTGAAAACTGAGTGCAATTTTTTTTCAATCTGTGAAGTGACTTGTTGTGACCAAATCTGAATGTTTGACTGTTTTTCGTGACAAGAGGACACAGTGTTGATGAAGACTCAATGTTTGCAAGTGTTTAAACTCAAAATGACTCAAAGAAAAGTGTGTTGTTTGATATAAAATTGTTTTGCATACACTTGAAGACACAAAAGACACAATGCTTTGATGTTTGGTCTTGAATGTTTGACTGTTCAAAATAAGACAAGCACAATTCTTATGGCTGGCCAGGACAATAGTTATTGATCCCACATGGGGTTTCCCCCGAGGCTACGCTATTCAGAGCAGATACTTAGATGCTTGACCCCATTGGCTCCACCCTCGGCACTCACTTCTTGGGGTAGCCAAGCATCAATCCCCACGAAAACTCTCCGTGGTAAACTTTGTATCTCTACTAAGAACCATATGTGTGTGGGCCGCTCCAGAGGTCCGACCTCCTGCCCAAACAACTAGAAAGATTTTGGCTTCTAAAACAAAAAGGTGCTAGTAAGGGCATCTGCTCATGTGGCCATGCATGCGACACTTTCAGCTCTGTAAATACAGAAGGCTCCCAGCTGGTAGGGGTTATGCCCTACAACTGATCAAATAAATTTGATCAAACGGGTTTATGGAGAGACATAGTGTCGGTATGACCTAATCAACACACGTTATCCATTGTTTTCACCATGAATACAGTTGTTTATAGTGGTTTGGAAGAGGATGGATTTTCCTTGCTACCACTTGGGTTGTTCTCTCCTCACTAGTAGTCCTAATGACCACATGGGGAGACAGGCCCTCTAAAGATGAAACAAAAAGAGCCTATTGCCCAAGACACAAAAGACATTGGTTCAATTTTAGTGCACCAATTGAAGTGTTTGCTAGTCTATGAAAACAAGGCACACAATAAAGATCAAAAACCCTTGCCAAAGTCTTGCAACAAAGATCTATTAGTAGTTTGGATTGTTTCAAATGATCACCCCTTCCTGCAAGCACACAAGTTAGGTAAATTTTAGATCCAAAAGACTTTGTGAAATAGGGGCCTTCAACAATGTGTTTGTTTGACCAATTCAAAGATCTGATTCATCACAAAAAAGACCACCTATAAAATTTCAAGAAATTTTCAGAAATGTAAGAAAATTCAAAAAATTTGCTAATTTGCTCCAAAAATTAATTTTTTTATGAAAAATCATAAAAAATGCAAAATTGATTCAAAAAAATTTGAAATTTTTACTGGACACTCCTAATGACCTTCCAAACCCACATAAAAAAATTCCTACAAAATTTCCAAGCAGTTTGTGAGATATGAGCAAAATAATGCAAAACTCTAATTTTCAAAGATCTGATTTTTTAGGAATGATTTTGCATCAAAATTAAAATCAGAAAGAACAAATCTTGTGTATAATTATGAGATATTTCCAAAAATGTAAGAAAATCCAAAAAATTCACTAATTTTCTCTCAAAATTAATTTTTTATGAAAAATCATAAAAAATTCATAGAAACTTCAAATATGCTCCCAAAAATCTGAAATTCTTACTGAGCACCCCTGATAATGTTATTGACTTAAAAAAAAAATTTGATGCTACAATTCAAAGCCGTTTGTGAGATCTGATCAAAATAATGAAAAACCCTAATTTTTAAAGATCCAATTTTTTAGGAAATATTTCTCATCAAAATTAAAATCACAAAGAACAGATCATGTGTATAATTATGAGATATTTATAAAAATGTAAGAAAATCCAAAAAATTCGCTCATTTGCTCTCAAAAATAATTTTTTTTGAAAAATCATAAAAAATTCATAGAAAATACAAATTTGCTCCAAAAATTCTGAATTTTGGATTGAGAGCTCTTAATACTATCTTCAACCTGCAAACAAAATTTGGTACAAAAGTTATCATCCTTTTGTGATATCAGATCAAATCTCTCCAAGATCTTGATTTTGTGTCCAAAACCCTAGCTGCACAAGGTTATTCTCCAAATTGTTTTACAAAACAACAATATATGATTAGGAAAACCAACAAAAAACACAAATCTAACAAAAATCCATGTCCCATGGGGCGTGCCAAAATGTTTATGGTGAAAAGTGGATAACAACAATATTGAAAGACTAAATGAATTTAACCACAAAACCCTAGCCTTACAACAACAAAGATCCACCATAACATATGAAGATTACCTAAGACAATGCAAATCAAATGAAATCACAAAGATTATACCATCACATGTCCAATAGGGTTTGGATCTCCATTCTTCCTATCTCCATTGATCTTGTTTGATATATTTGCTCTCAGATTTTATGTGCACAAGAGCTCAACAAAGAACAGAAATGTGGTTGTAAGTAGGCTTGATCGCATATGAAAGTTCGAATGCTAGGATGCTTGATTAGAATGTATATGTCCCGAGCTTGATAATGAAGGAAGCATCTCCTTATATAGAAGACACTATATGAAATGGAGGGATACGATTAAGAGGTGTAAAAGATAAATGGTCGGCTATGATTAGAGGGTAGGTAAAAGAAATAATAAAATAATGAGGGTAGGTAGTGTAGGAATTAAGAGATGAATGACATGTGTCATAGGTAGAAAAGGTTAATAAATTAATTAAATAAATAAAGATTTATTTAATTAATAGAAGAAGTGGGATCAATTAAATAAATAAGATATTTATTTAATTTAGGGAAAAGGATAATTTAAATAAATAAATGTATTTATTTAAATGAGAAATAAGGCTAGAAGAGGATAAATGAATTAATTAAATAAATAAAGATTTATTTAATTAATAGAAGAATTAGGCTAAAGATAATTAAATAAATAAAAATATTTATTTAATTAGATAGGACAATTTTAGGTGTCTACAATCAAATTAATCTGAAAACCTTACTAGTTGACAAATTTCTATCTTATTAAGGGGGTACATGTTGGGTAATTTTAGGGTATGATTTGAATCCCTTTCCCCAGTCAAATAATATTGAAGGATGACCTCTAAAATCATAAAAGTGTCTAGTGGGGGAACTACTAAGATCATCGACATGTGTACAAGTGTGAGATGCAAGCGATTGAACCTTAAGCAATCAAGTTTGAATCCCTTACCTTGAGTCATAAATCACCAAGGACCTTAAAGAAATACCTGCTATGTCATGATCGGATTGAGATACACCTTTCACTCTTGCCCCTTTATATAGCCAGTTTGACATTCATTCTTGAGGTCAAACACTAGGGTGATGAGGTCCCCTGACAAGCCTCGTATTAAAAATAAAAATAGGGTGTGATTGTGCATTTATCTCACACCCAAGGTCCATGAAGGTGAGGTAAGCAGATATATGCATAGTTACTTGGGTAAGATATAACAAACATGCAAGCACACCAAACAATTCAAGCAATTGTTCATTAACCTTAATAGAAACAAACTATTTTCTAAGCTAATGAATTCATAAATTCTTTTATTTGAAAGATTTTACTTCGACCGCCTCACAAAAATTCATTAGTAATTCACAATAATGATCTTCATCACTTATTTGCAAAATTGTTTCACAAATTGAGTAGTAGCCAAGAAGCATAGATCAAATTCATTAGTTTCAAAAATCAAACGTTTGCATATCATTTAATGAAGAAAATACAACAATGATAGTAAAATAATAATAACTCTCTCTATTATTAATGAAATTTCAAATTGTAAAATGATTTGGAAAGCTAAAAGTGAGATCTAATAGATTGAGAAATCGTTTGATCAAATTCCATGTATAAATTTTTTTTATAGATGAAAGATCTGATGGACTTGAAAAACATTGAGAGGAGGGGGGTGAATCAGTGACACCAAAACAAACACTACTTTAAACACTAACCGGTAGATGAACTTAACCAAGCAATTAAACAAAATACATGCTATCCAAAATGAAATAACAACATCCACATAAAGTAGAACATCCACCATAACACAAGTGTTTATACGTGGAAAACCCAAATACGTAAAAACCACGGTGAGATGGAACTCACAAGTTAACTATCTGTAGTAATAGAAAACTGATTGATTAAGGTCTTACAAAGAGCTCTGCTAGGAGCGAATCTTGGTAGAGATCCCAAGCTTGATTAGAAGCTTATACCCTGTTAAGAGTACTACGCTGTTAAGAGTAACCTTGCTGGAGGATTTTAGAATCCAAACTAATGGATCACCTTGTTAGAGGATTTGTACAATGAAGCTTGTTAGAGCTTACTCAGTTAGGGGATTTAATTCTGTTGTAATGACTAGAAAACAACAAGAAAGATTTGATCAGATTATTCTAGGTACATTCAACACTCCTCTCCATCTAAACACTTATCGCTCTTCAGTAAAAGTATTCACATAGATCACCTCTATTATATCTATTCTCTCTTTTTCATCTCTTTTTAAAATGCTTCACTAAGATGTCTCTAAATAGGCATTCAGACCTTATTTCGGCCATAGGAACACAATTTCCTAGGTGCAGTGTATCTAGACATTTAAACATAAATCATCACAAAAATGACCGCCAAACAAACGGTGTTGGTAACGCATCACAAAATCAGATACCGGTTAGAGCAGTCAATACCAGTTGGAATAAAACTAGTGAATCGTTGTCCAGGAATCTTCCACTTGATCTTCACCTTCAACTTCATCTTCACTTTGATGCTGACTTAGTGTTACCACAGGTTATCTCTTAGGCACATACTGGTTGACACAAAGTACCGGTTAGAGATAGACCTTAAACATACCGGTTGGTAGTAAAAACCAATTGAAGTTATACCGGTAGTCAATGTAATCATATATATGTGTGAGAGTGTTTCATCAATGACAATAAGTGATGAATACATTACAATTATCATCAAGCCAACAAGATCATCCCATATTTATAAAAAAAGAGGGATATTAAAATGAAAATAACTTTTTAAATTCTTAATAAAATTTCGTATCACAATATGATTTGGAAAGTTAGGAACAAGATCTAATATGCTTTGAAACCCTTTTCACAAAATTCTAGATGTAAAATTTTCTATGAATGAAAGAACAACATTGAATTAAAAGAAAAATTGCAAGAAAAAATAAGGTCCATTGTAATAAATGTTATATTTGCATTTGCATCAGGTTCACCATAAATGTAGGACCAAAAATAAAAAAAATAATGCATAAACCCTCATAGGCAACCACAAAACATTAGAGTCATGCTAGTATATCTAATCCTACTCAATTAAGAACAAATTTCAATGCAAGAAATAACAAGATTAAAATGAAACTACACCTTCAAGAATTCAGGTCAGATTATCTTTATTGTTGTCTACTTTGTGAGTTGAATGATTGTTTCTCTCACATTTGCATGTGCACAAGATTGTGTAAAATCTCAAAACATTTATTTTACAAAAGTTTTGAAGATTGTGATTTGATTGAAATGAAATAAAATATTGATTTATATAGACGGTTTCGATTTTGATCAATGGCTATGATTGATTTAGATTTAGGGGATCAATGGATAGAATTGAACGACATTTAAAGTGTCCATTTGAAAGTGGAGGAAAGGAGTGAGGAGTAAAAAGTTAAGTCAAAATAAATAAACCAATTATTTATTTTCAATAAAAAGCTTCCAAATCAAAAGTGGAGTACAAAATTGGAAAGTGAGAGTCATGAGTGAAATGGTGGAAGAGGTGAGTGAGGAGAGAATTTGGAAAGTGGAATATTTAAGTGAGGTTAAAATTTTATTTATTTCACCCACATTTGTGGTTGAAAGGATTTCTTCAATAAAAGTATGTGGCTTGTTTAGAAATTGACAGATTAGATGAACTAGATATTTCAGGCACATGCTTGCTAAGAATTATTATATTCTTCATCAACATACCCTGTTAGTTATTGAAATTATCAATCCATCCTACTTTTCAAGAAATTGGCAAGCGATTATTTTACGGTTCAATGATTCTCTCCTTACTGGGTCACCACCCATTTGTGACAATTCAAATCCTATAGCTTGCCTTGGTATCTTTCTATAGCGAAACATACATTCTCACCTCTTCTTATTCTACATTGAAACACTTGTTTAAACTAACTATATCACTTTAATTTTGCTTATCAATGAGTAACACGAGATAGTAGTAATGCATGTGACTAGTATCATTCAATGCAAAGATAAAACTAATCAATTCATATGATGAGAATTATAAAATTGAATGTAGCTGAAATTTTCTTTTGAGGCATATTTTTCATAACACCAAGCTAACTTATATAAGTTCGCAATGAAATTTGAATTGATAATCTTTGATAATCAATTTTGCTAGCTAGAGGTTAAAAAACTCTTTGAATGGAAAATAATTATTACATGATATATGGATTGTCATTATATGGTGAAATAAAAATAATAAGAATTTTAATACATGGAGAAAAGCACTCGTGGTCAAATAAAGCATGGTTTTATTTTTTAAAACATGCCTTGCTAAATTTAAGAATCATATGCTTAGATATCTCAATGGATTTAATTGGTGTTCTTTCTTAAACAATATATTGGTCGTTGCTTTCCTTGTTCATCCATGTTGAAAATATACTACAAAGTCACCAACCCCCTTGGCAAGTTGTTTGGCTTCACCTGTAAAACTTGATCACCAAACTATTGTTGCAACTTTTTCTTATTAATAACTACAAACTTAACTTCTTCAATAAAAAATTAGCAAGTTGTTCTTCATTGTCAAACAAATGCCAATGAGTGTGATTATGTAGGATGGATGCCCTTACAACCTCCTTTGCATGCTATTAAATGTTATTATTTATAATTTCATTTAGAATCTCATATTCAACACCTATGGTAGATAATATCTCATCTTGTTTGTTCTAAGTTCTTTGTATTGGCAGTAGGGAAACTACATAAAAATATTCAATAACATCCAAAACACTACATGTGTATATGAATTGATAAAATTTTCAAATAGGCATTAGTTCAATTTTCAATATAAAGGTTGATGGCATATCAGATCATTAAGCAACATTCCAATTTTATTTGACACCATTATTGGAGCCGGTAACAAGGCCTAAGAAACTTTGGTGGATGAGTTACTATTTCTTTGTGGCTACTAAGCCTATGAGATTAACCTTTGTAAAGAACTAAGACTTCCACACATCAAACCACCCACTTTGAGAAATTTTCAGATAAATATCATAAAATTATGTATAGGAGTGCAAGAGGCTTTTCTACAAGTTAATGATACAAATCAAAGCAAGTAAACTATTGTGCCCCAAATAAATATTCAGCAAAATTATCAACCTCGATTGATTAAATTATAAATTAATGTAGGAACTTTCATAATAAAATCATTGAGGATAGTGGGTAGAATAACTAAATGAAGAAATGAAGTCTCAGTAAGATGTTGGACCGCATCAGAGTTGGTTGGTCACCGCACAATTAGTGTATGCTACATATTTAGATGATGCAGGAGCGTCAAGAAGATTTGAATAACTAGTTATCACAAAGCCTCAAGTAATGGAGATGGGTTTTGCATAGTACCATATTTTATCATATTTAAATATAAAATTTTAGACATACAAAATCTTGGCTAGTTTGAACAGCTAGAAGTACGAAAAAGTCTACGAATTGTTTGTTTGGCATAAGGCACCTCAATTCTAGATTTTCCTATGGCTCAACAAATAGTTTTGTTTAGTCTCTTTAGGGTAGGTTTTCAGAATATGGAAACATCCATTGAACTACACTATAGGCACCATCCAATACAAAACTATTAAATCATTGCACATTCCCTTTTTATCAACTACAAAATCATAAAATATAAGATTCCTTTTGAATTTTTTAACCTTTTTCTTTTTAGTTACTGATGATCCTATAAATTGACCATATTATTTCATGTTTTATGATTTTGTACTCATATTTATAATGTCCTTCCAAGTCATTTCCAAAAATTACCTTGGTTTTGTGAAGCATTAACTAGGATTAATGATATTTGATATGCATATAAGTGTCTAGCTAGTTGATGCTAAATGATGATAAAATATTATAATAAATGGTTATATTGAATGTAAATTACTTAAGAAGGATTAACATGTTGTTTTTGAGTAGTTTGAGTCATTCATATAGCTAGAAAGGAGGAGGAGAAAGTTGGTAATTGACAAATGTAGCAGTTGACTGAAAGTGCAGAAAAAGTCAAAAGACAAGTTTCAGTAAAACATAAATATCTCACTCATTTTGTAATGAATATAAATTTTCAAAATGATCTGGAAAGATTAATAGGATACCTAAAATGGGTTTAAACTGTTTGAGCTGATTCACAATAGTTAATGAGAAGCATTCACCAGAAGTTGACTGAGACAAACTAGTAGATTTTCAGGTAGTAGTTAAGGATTGAGTTCTAGTTCAACTTGGACTCTTCTAACTCTTCATGAGTTAGTGTATTTGGAGTTATTAAAGTGAAGAAACATTGGAGAAGATTGTGGAAACAATATTTGATGATACATAGATAATTATAACATGTTTTGTACACATGATCAACCATGACTGTTCACAATCCACCTCACAATGATGTTCCTCCTTCTCCACCTAACGAACCCGAAAGGGAACAAGAAAAAGAGGAAGAACTACATAATATTGAGGAAGAACAAGAACTGTAGCTGCAAGAAGAGGGGGAACTCTAGAACATTGAGCATCTGCAGATAGAAGTAGGTTTTTAAAGGCTGGAAAGCTTAGCATCTTCTATAGAACAGGTTATTGAAGCAGGGAGCAAAGTTGAAAAGAAGAAACCCAGGGCACCTATTCATAGACCACCTACTTCCCTTACTAGTCATGCAGTGGGACTTGTTCTCTATGAGATTAGGAATTGGAAAAGGTAAAAATGCAGATGATAATCGAATGGTAGAAGAAAATTATTGAACAAAAAGATGAGGAAATTGCTCAACTTAAAGCTAAGGTGGAAACAGTAGCCACTATGGTACCACAACTAATGCAATGTCGAGAACCTCCTCGTGTTTACTCTGTGTATTTAAAAAAATAGCATATCAGTTTCCAGCTGATGAGAATTGTTAGGGATCTAAGTCCCTCATTGGAGACACCAGAGGAATTATACAGTGCTTATCAGACATCTCCTACAACAATTAAGAATTTACTTTGTGAATTTTATGTACATAACTATGTTGCTCCTAATGCTGTCGATTGGAAACCTCTCCTCTGCATTGGAGATATCCAATTGAGAGCTCTTATGTCATGGATGTAGAATGAAATAGCAAGGGGAGAGCAGTTTTAGGTGCATAAAAATGAGGACCTTGAGCTTTCACTGCCATTAAGGGCTGAATCAAGGGATCCTAGGAGACTTTATTTTGACTAGCAAAAGATTATATATCAGCCAAATTATGCAAAGGATATCCTACCCTTATAGGAAGAAGTGTATACAGAATGCGAACAAATGGATCCAAGGGAAGGACAAGTAGCAATAGGACATTTAGTCCAATGCTGGAATAGCCTGCAAGATGAGAAGGCAATCTGAGGCACACTCAGTGCAAAACTACCATGCAACAACTTTAAACAGAGCACCCAAGTATATGCACTGTGGAAGAACAAAGGGATGAAATTGGCTGCCTCTCAATTTTTAGCCTCCAATCCTCCTATGGCCACTGATGGGATGCAAGGACAATGACCCACCATATAGTGAAGCAGTGGAACGTACCAGGTGGAAGAGGTTGGAGAAAATGAAGGGATTCTACTAGAGTTTGTTTGTAGGAGGTTCTGGGCAATTTACTCCAAGCAATTTTTGAATCAATGCCAAAATTTGAAATTTTCCTGTTGCTAGAGGATCAGCTAGAAGTTAGGTTAGGGGGAGATGATGAGCCTAAATAATGACTCTATTTTGATAGGTTTTTGCTATAATACTCCTGCCTAGGTCTTGTGATTAGATGACATTTGGATCATGATACTCTCCTAGTTGATACCTTTTAAGTGTTTTTGAAACTGATTTGACTTATACTTAAGGATGTTATATAATGGTTTTAAATGATTTATCTATGCAAATATCTAATTGAATCTTAAGTAAGGTTTACATTATATCATGTTAGCATTAGTATATACATATGTTTGTTGTGCACATTAATATCATGATGCAGGGTCGGCAAAGGAGAAGTAAAGACTAAGTGGCGGTTTAATGAAGCACCAAGTATATAGCCGCAATGCAGATCCAATCAGAGAAAAGAAGTAATGATTGAAGCCACTTGACCGATTCTTCAACAGAATGATTTATGAAACATTTATAATTGTTCTTAGTGGAGCTTAGATCCACGAAGCAAGTCATGCTATATTTTCTTAGCTGCAGGACAAATGTTGTTCTGTTTTCCTACGCTGGCTTCTTCTTCTTCTTCTTCTTCTTCTTCTTCTTCTTCTTTTGTTAATAAATCCTGTTCGCCTATTCTGTAGGAATGTGGTCGATCAGTTAGGAGTCTGTTATAAGTTTTTTTATAAATAAAGGGATCTCTCTCCTCTCGGAGATAGTAGAGAACGGCCATAACATTTGTAATACACAGTCTTCTGGTATTTTTATGTATTTTTCATAGTCAAGATGAAATAAAGAGATCAATATGATTTCGAACACTTAACAATTGTAATTTGAAAGTTCCGGAGATACTCACTCAAGGGGGCCCACTTGGTGAGTAATCCTTTGTGTGTTCTAGTTAGTTTTCATTCTTCAGTTTTAGTTGTTTCAGCAGTCGTTTGTTCCTGCAACCACTGGAAACAGTTCCTATGTCTATTCCTATAGCCACAATAATAGAGTAGTTCTTGTTGCTTGCCAGAACATTATCATTTAACAGTAGTTGTTTAAGTAATTTCCAGTTGTGAGATTAAGTATTAGTTCATTGAGATTTTGTGTGTTTACTTTAAATAATTTCCTTTCTTGCAGTAATATAGAATGGTTGCGATATGAACTTGGTGCACATACAGTGCTGGCCCATTTTAAGTTTACGTCCTTGGTTGATAAGTAAATGAGCCTTTTCTACAAGAAAGCTAGCTATTCAAGGATATTCAATCTATGAATTTTGTTTTGTTAATTGCAATCGAGGTTGGAAAGTAATTAGCAACTTAGGGATTTTATCCATATTAAGAAACCCTTCATGAACTAGAAGCTACATTTAATTATCAACCCAGAGATGTGAACTTGAAATGAGACAACATTGTATATGCACTATGGAAGCCTTCTAATCTATTGTATCAATTGTGTATAACAAATAAACTCAGAATAATAAATTGAATTGAAAACACGACAATGCTGGAAATAAAACTAACTACACAACAGTGGCTGTAGGACGACTGTTCTAAAACTAGTGAAATCAAATATGCTGAAAACAAAACCTATCATAACCAGCTCACTATTTAGAGTAAAGCATAATGAATAAAAATCCAAACTATAATGAAATCATAGTTCCTCAAGTGGCCCTTGCTTGAGTTGCTTCAATCTGTCATTAACATTTCATGTTCAATAGACAAGCTTCAATGCTCAAATAATCTTCTTATTGCAAATCAAATATTACATGGACATATATTAGACTTGCTGATTGAAATTGGATACCATTAACAAGACTCAACACTAACTGGATACTCTCTACACTATTCTTAACATTAGTATCAACACTACTTTCAACACTACTTACTCACAACTCAACAAAATCTCATTTTAATACTTGAGGCTTGAGAGTTGGAGTAATTACAAACTCAACAACTTATTAAAAATGTCATTTCTCCTATGACAACAAGGAGATAAATTATTCTATTCATGAATGATAATAAAGATTAAACTAACAAGAGTTGAGAGAGTTCTAATCCTCTTTGAACTCTACAACTATAAAGTACAGTCATGGCTGAACATGTGTACAAAACATGTTATAATTATTTATGTATCATCAAATATTGTTTCCAAAATATTTTCAAATGTTTCTTCACTTTAATAACTCCAAACACATGAACTCATGAAGAGGTAGAAGAGTCCAAGTTGAACTAGAACTCAATCCTTAACTGCTGCCTGAAAATTTGCTAGTTTGTCTCAGTCAACTTCTGGTGAATTCTTCTCATTAACTATTACGAATCAGCTCAAACGGTTTAAACCCATTTGATATCTCCTTTTAATATTTTTATATCATTTTGAAAATCTAAATTTTGTTAAGAAATAAGCAAGATATGCTTGTTTTATTGAAACTAGTCTTTTGACGTTTTCTGCACTTTCAGTCAACTGCTACATTTGTCAATTACCAACTTGCTCCCCCTTTCTTATAGCTACATGAATGACTCAAACCAGTCAAAGATGACATGTTAATAAAAAATGTTGGAGTTTTTAATTGCAATCGAGGTTGGAATACTAATTCACAACTTAGGGATTTTTATCCACACTAAGCAACCCTTCATGAACTAGAAGCTATATTTAATTATCAAACTAGGGACGTGAACTTGAAATGAGATAGCATTGTATATGTGCTATGGAAGCCTTCTAAGATATTATATCAGTTGTGTATAGAAAATAAACTCAGAATAATAAACTGAATTGAAAACATGACAATGCTGAAAATAAAACTAACTACACAGTAGTGGCTGCAGGAAGACTGGTTATTTGCAATAGCAATGGCTTGCAGGATGACTGGTTATTTGCAACAGCAGTGGCTGCAAGATTACTGGTTGTTTGCAACAACAGTGGCTGTAGGATGGCTGGTTATTTGCAACAGCAGTGGCTACAAGATGATTGGTTATTTGGAACAACAGTGGCTGCAAGACGACTGTTCTAAAACTAATGAAATCAAATATGCTAAAAAAAAACCTATCATAACCAACTCACTAATTAGAGTAAAGCATAATGAATAAAAATCTAAACTATGATGAAATCACAGTTCCTCAAGTGGCCCTTGCTTGAGTTGCTTCAATCTGTCATTAGCATCCCATCTTCAATAAACAAGCTTCAATGCTCAAATAATCTTCTTATTGCAAATAAAATATTACATGGACATGTATCAGACTTTCTGATTGAAATTGGACACCATTAACAAGACTCAACACTAACTGGATACTTTCTAAACACTATTCTCAACACTACTTTCAATACTACTTACTCACAACTCAACAAAATCTCAGATTTATGCTTGAGGCTTGAGAGTTGAAGTAATTACAAACTCAACAACTTATTACAAATTTCATTTCTCCTATGACAACAAAGAGATGACTTATTCTACTAATGACTGATAATAATGATTAAACTAACAAGAGTTGAGAGAGTTCTAATCCTATTCGAACTCTACAACTATAAAGTACAGTCATGGTTGAACATGTGTACAAAACATGTTATAATTATTTATATATCATAAAATATTGTTTCCATAATCTTCTCCAATGTTTATTCACTTTAATAAATCCAAATAAACTAACTCATGAAGAGGTAGAAGAGTCCAAGTTGAGCTAGAACTCAATCCTTAACTGCTGCCTAAAAATATGCTAGTTTGTCTCAGTCAACTTCTGGTAAATGTTGCTAATTAACTATTGTGAATTGGCTCAAACGGTTTAAACCCATTTTAGATATCCTTTTAATCTTTCCATATCATTTTGAAAATATTAATTTCATGAAGAAATGAGTGATATTTTCCCATTTTACTGAAACTTGTCTTTTGACTTTTTTTGCACTTTCAGTCAACTGCTACATTTGTCAATTGCCAACTTGCTCCTCCTCCTTTCTAGCTATATGAATGACTCAAAGTAATAAATTTATTTTTTTTACCCTTCTTAATTAATTTACATTCAATAATAACCATTTATTATAATATTTTATCATCATTTAGCATCAACTAGCTAGACACTTATATGCATATCAAACATCATTAATCCTAGTTAATGCTTCACAAAACCAAGGTAATGTTTAGAAATGAATTGGAAGGAAATTATAAACATGAGGTAAAGTATCATAAAACATGAAATTATATGGTCAATTTATAGGATCATCATTCCCTCCAGCTTAAATCTTGCTTGTCCTCAAGCAAGGAGTAGGCATTGTTTATGCATGAAATTCTATGACTATCATATCTTCTTCCTTGACTCTTGTCTTTTTTTCTCATTGTATTTGCTTCTAAAAGGGATTTGAAAATATTCTTTCCACACTTGTATATTTATAATCATTTCTTGATCTTGTTCCATCATCTCTATGGTGTAGGACAACAATACAAGGCATGGATATTCCCCCCCCAACTGAAAGGTCATTTGTCCTCAAATGACAATGAATGGATGAGGGTGGAAAAATAAATAAGTTATGAAGCATGTAACTAGAAAAATGCATAGATAACCAATTAAATAAAAATGATAAATATTACAAATAAATGGAAATCATAAATGTAAGTACCTTTAGTGATTTGAAAAGCTAGAAATTTGGTGAAGAGCTGAAAGTACAGGTCCCTAAATAGCTGAGTTTGCAGGTCCCTTTAAGAATGCTGCATATTTTACATTAATAGTTGTTGTAGAATTCTTGGAATATTGTGTAGGTTGACTATTTCGTCACACTACAACTGCTGCAAGGAACTTAAAAAGGCTGCAAACTTTTTGAATAATTCATGCACCTCCATCCAATGACTTTAATTCAACTCTGAAAGAGTCATTTAAACAAGAAGAATTTGGGGAAGCAACTTCAGTAGACAACACCTAACTAACTAAGCATGAACAAATGAAGAAAAAGACATCTAAGATATTGTGCAAGAGCACTTATTGAATGAAAAACCTATCCGAACCTACACTAACCAGCAAATAAGACTCAGTCAAATAAAACCATTAACTAGTTTTGTGAAATATCTACCCTTTCTTAGCAACTTACAATTCTTCGCATGCTTATGTGCAACCAAAAAGAGTTGCAATATCAATAGAAACTTAACAAACAACTGCAATGACTTTTCAAAGACATTAACAAACTCTCTTACAACTTCACATGGACCATACATACTGCTATTTTGAAGTGGATAAGAGAGATGAAACCATTCTTCTTTAGCTACAACTAAAAATTCAGCTTCATCTTGAACTGCAACCTCATGCTTGGATGCAATAAGTTGTGATTCTTTGCTTGCCTCCTTCTTAGCTAGATGTCTAATGAGACATCCTCGTGAAAGCATAAATTTAGAACCCTCCTTAGTGCTTTTGTGTTGATGGGCTGCCTCTTTGTCCTCTTCTTGATTTGTAAACTCCATTTTGTGTGACTTATTTGACTGAAACATAAAAATTTCTGCACTTTGCTCTTGCTGCTCATGATTTTTCTCTATAAAATATACTTGTCTAGCATCCAAATTTAAGTGAAAATTCTCTAAGTCATCCCAAAACATGTCTTCATCAATATCTTCTTTAATTTTCAGCATTAGAGGACAAAATTTAGTTTTATGGAAGCTCTCTTCTTGAAGTAAGAGTTCTGATTTGACATCAGGTTCAGCAACCTTGTGTATGGTAACTTCTTCATTTTGCAAAACAAGGTTATCTTTCTTTACCTTCTCACAAACCAACACCTTGTCATCAATACATGAATAAAATTCCTCTATGATTAGAGAACATGTCTTCATTGATTTGCAAACTTGCTACAAATGATATTAGCTCTTGGTTATTGTGCTGCATGGATCCAAAATCCATTTTTTCTGGTTCTTGCAAATACTTACAAAATGTAGACATTCTAAAACAACTTAGAGACTCTCATAGCTTGACTCATCCCCGACAACGATGCCAAAAATGTTGGGCTTTTTAATTGTAATTGAGGTTGGAATACTAATTCAGAACTTAGAGATTTTTATCCACACTAAGCAACCCTTCATGAACTAGAAGGTACATTTAATTATCAACCCAGGGACATGAACTTGAAATGAGACAACATTGTATATGCACTATGGGAGCCTTCTAAGCTATTGTATTAGTTGTGTATAGTTAATAAACTCAGAATAATAAACTGAATTGAAAACATGACAATGTTGGAGATAAAACTAACTACACAGTAGTGGCTGCAGGAAGACTAGTTATTTGCAATAAGAGTGGCTTGCAGGATGACTGGCTATTTGCAACAACAATGGCTACAGGATGACTGATTATTTGCAACAACAATGGTTGCAGGATGATTGGTTATTTGCAACAGCAGTGGCTACAGGACGATTGTTCTAAAACTAGTGAAATCAAATATGTTGAAAACAAAACCTATCATAACCAACTCACTAATTAGAGTAAAGCATAATGAATAAAAATCTAAACTATGATGAAATCACAGTTCCTCAAGTGGCCCTTGCTTGAGTTGCTTCAATCTGTCATTAGCATTCCATCTTCAATAGACAAGCTTCAATGCTCAAATAATATTCTTATTGCAAATCAAATATTACATGGACATGTATCGAACTTGTTGAATGAAATTGGACACCATTAACAAGACTCAACACTAACCTGATACTCTCTAAACACTATTCTCAACACTACTTTCAATACTACTTACTCACAACTCAACAAAATCTCAGATTTATGCTTAAGGCTTGAGAGTTGAAGTAATTACAAACTTAACAAATTATTACAAATATAATTTCTCCTATGACAACAAGGATATGACTTATTCTACTCATGACTGATAATAAAGATTAAACTAATAAGAGTTGAGAGAATTCTAATCCTCTTCAAACTCTACAACTATAAAGTACATTCATAGTTGATCATGTGTATAAAATATGTTATAATTATTTATGTATCATCAAATATTGCTTCCAAAATCTTATCCAATGTTTCTTCACTTTAATAACTCCAAATAAACTAACTCATGAAGAGGTAGAAGAGTCCAGATTGAACTAGAACTCAATCCTAACTACTACCTGAAAATCTGCTAGTTTGTCTCAGTCAACTTCTGGTAAATGCTGCTAATTAACTATTTTGAATAAGCTCAAACGATTCAAACCCATTTTAGATATCAGTTTAATCTTTCCAGAAATTTTAAAAATATTAATTTCATTAATAAACGAGTGAGATATGCTCGTTTTACTGAAACTTGTCTTTTGACTTTTTCTGCACTTTCAGTCAACTGCTACATCTATCAATTGCCAACTTGCTCCTCCTCCTTTCTAGCTATATGAATGACTCAAACTACTCAAAAACAACATGTTAATCCTTCTTAAGTAATTTACATTTAATAATAACCATTTATTATAATATTTTATCATCATTTAGCATCAACTAGCTAGACACTTATATGCATATCAAACATCATTAATCCTAGTTAATGTTTCACAAAACCAAGGTAATGTTTGAAAATGACTTGGAAGGACATTATAACAACTAGCCTATGGAGGAGAAAGACAACTAGATTAATCAGGAGGAAAGAGAAATGGAAATTGAGTAGAACAAGGATAAGGAGGATACGAGCAGGGAGAATGATAGAGATGGAGATGAGATTATTCTGGATAAGCTCAAGAACCAGTCTGATGCTCGTTTGGGTTTTGATAGGTGGGTATATGAAAGAATTAATAAAATGAAAAAAATAGCTAATCAATAGGAAGAGTAGGGACAAAAAGGTGAAAGTAACCAGGAGCAGTGGAAAAAGGTTATGGACGAAAAAGTGGAGAAGTTGGAAGTTCAGATCAGCAAGCTGGAGGAAGGAAAGACAACCATGAAGAACTTCCTGATTATGATTCCGGATATCCTCAACTCTCTCACCAGGAATATGGAGGAAATTGCCAAATACCTTGATGGCTCCAACACTTCCAAACCTGTTGTGGACCTTGATGTTGATGACGATGCTATTGAGGCTGGGAATGTGGATAGTGCTCCTGGAGGTGTGGCCAAAAGGACTAGGGCGAGTATGAAAAAAGTTGCTTTGGCGTCTTCCAAGGAAATCCCAATTCTCAAGGATAATATCAAAGAAATGCAAGGGATTAGCGGGAAATTGGCTAATGCCCTTAAAAACATTAAGTAATTTGTCTATTTTCTATTTTGGTTGGTTGTTGCTGGGTGTGTTGGGCTTTTGTGTTGGCTTTTGCCCAGTACTTTGCTGGTTTTTTTGCAGTCTACCTTGTCTTGTTTCTTAATGCTCTTATCTTTTAAGGTTCTTATGTAAAGGGTTTCGAGGTCCATTCAAAACCTATTTTTCCTGTAGTAAAAAACATGAGGTAAAGTATCATAAAACATGAAACAATATGGTCAATTTATAGGATCATCAGTTAATTTTTACCTAATAATATATGTATTTGTTTTCCTTTGCAATTGGCGGGTGTCCAAACATTCGAGAAACTCCTCTCTTCACCCTAGAGGATTCTTGTGTCTCCTAGTGTCCCTTGGCCTATATTTGATCCTTGCCCTCATCAAGGCAGATAAGTCATTAAACAAGCCATCGTATCAGTTGAGTGTATTTATTTCTCTTATCTTATTGATTACTTGCTCCATGATTCCTCCTTTATGTTGATAGACAAAAGCAATGGAGATTTTAATTGCACACTAGATTTTGGTTCCCAGTCTAATCTAATCATCTCCTTCATGGATTCATTAAATCCCCCTATAATTCAACATACATTGAGCCTATAAGAGGTGATGTTGTGGGTTAGGTGATGATTGATTTGAATATTGTATAAATGGTTGATTAATAAAATGACCGGAGTGTGAATTGGTGGGGGATATGTCCTAATCTAACATGATTGGTGCAAAGCTAGAAAGATTATATGGACCGAAAATAGGGAGTTCAGAGGTTTGAATTTACAAATGATCCAAAATATTTAAGGTCTACCAAAAAAAATTTGTTGGGAAATATTTCAAGCATGAGGAAATTGAATTCCATTTGGTGATGCCCACCAAAAATAACATATCAGTTAATTATTAAATCTTGTATTTATTTCTTTAATAACTAGTGAGTTTGAGATTTTGTATTAAGATTTTGTTTGTTGTTCATCATTCACCTCCATCTCCTTTTACAATTATTGTAATGATTATTTAAAAATAATTTTACAACTTTGTATTTTATGTAAGGGTAAATGACTCCTTCTTTCCCTATAATTTTAGGTTAGAAGCAATAATTAACCATTACATGAATTTAGAGTATTAGAAAAATATAATTACTTGCTCTCACTTTTGGAATTTATTTTTACAATTCTTTATTAGCATTAGCTTATGTTTTCTTAAGTTATTTAAGGTTAAACTCATCTTCTTTACTCTCACTTTACTTTAAGTAATATCAAATTACCACGGGGTGATAATAGAATAGTTGTAGAAATTTATTCACCTGTGTTATTATATACGTGTAATTTCATTAATGAATTCTTTACTTAAGTAATTTATATACTTAAATAGTTTATTTTTCAACTAGGAAATAATAAATAATATTTTCTATTATAGTTTATGAATTGGGTATTTTATGGGATTAATCATAATTGAAATTTTATTAATAATCAAGAAAATAGTTAGTTGACTTAACCAATAGCCTATTATAGATAATGCTTATGGTAACAAGTTTCTTAGTAATAAACATCTAAACATATATGTTCATATGAGTTTTAAATCACCCCTTAAGCATAATGCACACTCCTTAAGTGAACCCTATACTTGCATTAAGAGTTGGTATCATAATATTGGTGCTAACAATTTTGATTATACTTTTGATTCAACTATGTTAGTAAGCATTACATTCACCGAAAAAATAAAAATAAATGAGTTGGGTTGTTATACTACCAATTTTCCTACCTTGATCTGGTGTCCAAAGATTGTCATGGAATGTAGGGTATCTTACTTTGTTGAACCAAGGAAAATTATTGCATCTAATGGAAGAGATTTAGTTGATCTTTTTGTTGCAGCAATTACAGAGATATTTAGGATCCCTTTTTATTTGATTATAGTAGATGTGATGAAAAAACATGGTTAGAAAGGTCTATGATCAAGGGTCTAAGAAATGCTTGAAGATCATCAATGGAAGTTGGATGAAGAAGACAAAATAACAACAGGTAAAATTCCAAAATGTTTGTATATAAGTGATTCTATTTTTGAGTTTAATAATTTGGTCACCATTTTAAGCAACTTTATAGGCTTGGGTTTGTTGGCATTATACAAGAATTTATTATGTGTTGTCATTGATGTCAACACTGGTTCGGTTGGTTACTGACCTGCTCCGGTTGGCTGCTAACTTATTCCGGTTTGACATGGTTTTGGCTGAGGTTATCAGAGGTTCTGATCAGTTATGATCAGATTGTTAGATTAGGTTTTGGATGGTTATTTAGGATAGCTATATGTTTGTCATATTCATTTGGTTCATGATTTGGTGCTCCGGAAGCTATCGTTTATGTTCTGGTTTACCAATTGCTTCTTGGTACCGGTTGGTGATACTGGTTGGTGATATTTGATGAAATGGTTAATTGGTTTTGGTTCGGCTTCTAAAAATGGTTCATAACGTGCTAAAGGTGTGCTTGATCGCATCCTAATTATTTGGTGGCTTCACATTGGTTGGCACGATGATTTGGTGATCCTATTTGGATCCGGTTGGTTATTCTATGTCATTAACACTGAGGGTTTCTACTGGTTGGTGAAATGTGTTGCATTTGGTCTTGGAATTTGTGGTGGATATAATTGTTTGGTAATTTGAATTAGGTCCATGATATTTAATGCAAATCATAATATTGGTTTGGTGGTATCATGTGATGTAATTTTTGTAATTATGGGTTATGGGTTTAGGGTTTAGCCGACCTTGTTTATCAAGGTTGATGATTTGTATATATAAGTGATATATTCATGTAATTTATATGATATGGTTATGTTTGCATTATCAGAGAGTGGTTTGTGTGCGAACAAGGTTATATCATTCAACAAAGCTTTGAGGAGAGTTTGGTATTGTAGGACAGACATATGTGCTTAACTGGAACTGTATCAACCATTAGGAGATGCTATTTCCACAATTCATTTCCTCCGGATTGTAGTCTGATGTTTATGTAAGTTAGTGAGACTTCCATTTTGTGTTGAGCAATGTGCTCTAGGTGGTTGGCCTGATTGCAAGTGCAATCCCCATTGTAATATTTCACATACTACTACAGAAGTATTATCTGACTGTGGGTAGGGTTTCCCACCGTGCTTTTTTCCCTTAACCGGATTTTCCATGTAAAAAATATTGGTGTTGTATCTTTTGTACTTTCATGCTTTATCTTTCACTGTGTTATTTTCATTGTGCTTTGATAGAAGGTTTATAATTTGCAATATTTGTTTAACTTGTGGAAAATTGATTCATTCCCCCCTCTCAGTTTTCCTCTAGTTCATTCTAACAATTGGAATCAGAACTTGTTAACAGAGTTCAACATCTTCATTTCACTATTGGATGTTCTACTTTGTTGAAGAAATATTTGATGGTAACACAAATATCTATTGCACAAAGATTATAAATGATAACATCTACAAATAGTTTATGATGATGAAGAAAACTATAATATTTCAAATGACATGATATGCAATATATATTTTTGTTAGAAATTTTAGTTATAGAGAATTGACTTGCAAAGGAATTATTGTTAATGCTTTAGAGAGATAAAAATATATGACTATAATCTACAAATACAATTACGGGATTCATTATCACACTATAATAAGGTGAATGATTTAAAAAAAGTATTATCTAAGCAAGTCATGAAGCTAGTAAACAAATTTGGATACTAATTTATTTATTTTCTAAAATTTACTTATTTCAAAATCGAAGGCTTCCTATGGGCACAAAATAGGCTCCCATAATACCTCACAAATAAAATGGTTTTACCAGAAGTAACTAGGCAAGCAATTCATTATATTAAAGTTTTGAAAGATCAACATTGGGCTTGTGTTCCTTATGCTCTTACCAAGGGAGAGGACTATTTTCATATCCCTTCTCTTAGTCAATACAATATTCAGATGTTGAGATGCAACTACCAAATACTCTAAAATATCTCATGTAGTAGGAACATGACCAAACCATAGCTCATAAGGGGTCTTACCAGTATCACATTTGATGTAAACTTTGTTGAATGTGTAAACAACAGTGCTAATGACTTCTCTTCAGTAGATCTTCAAAACATTCCCTTCAATCAGCATAGTCCTTGCAACATCCAAGATAATTATGTTCTTCCTTTCAACAACTCCATTCTGCCGAGGGGTTCTAGTAGCAGATAATTGTCTTCTAATCCCATGCTTCTCACATAATGAATTGAAATCACCGAAATATAATTCTCCACCTCTATCAAATCTCAGACACTTCATGTAGTGTCCACCCTTGATTTGACCTATTCTGACTATATTTGACTATTATTTAATGTTTGATAGACTTATCTAGACTATATTTGATGATTTGGATGATGATTACTCATGTGTTTCAGTTACTTACTATTGATGTTAGATGCTATTGGGCATATGATATTTTGATGATATATATGGATGTTGATACTATCATTATTGATCATGTGATTTGATGGATATATGTATGTGATGATTTCATATGCTTACTATGTGATGGATCATTGATAGATTATGTTGATCATGGATTTGATGTTGATTATGATTACGCTAACCCTGTTTCATGGCTACATATGATGAGATGTTTTAAGATGTGTTTGATTATTATATGTTTGTCTTTGTGAGAGGGACGATGTCACATCACTCATTGCTAGCGGGATGTGCCGTTGCAATTCCCTATCACTTGTCTGTTATGAGATATATGCATATTTTGTATCATTATTTTATGGTTACGGGATCTTGCAGGTACCAGACATCGAATCCACCTATCTTCACAAGTCTGAGTGTGTCTTTAATTCCAATGGCTTATGTGGTTCAGAGATGACATGAGTTCCCTACACATACTCTAGGTCTAAGGTGTTCACCGTGTGTCATAAGTGTCTTGGCATAATTTGCCATGTTAGTTAGTGAGTTTGATCTTTTTAATATTGTGAGTATGTTATCATCCTCTACCGCATAGTGTAAGGAAACATTGTATAGCAAGTTGAGAAAGAATATTGAAAGGAGCCATGCACATAAAATACAAATTGATGATTTTTGGGTTGATTGTCTAAATGAGTATGAGATAAGAAATATATTATTTTATATACTTCCACTAGACTACGTAAGAAAATTTTAAATAATTGTGTAAATTGATAAAATAGTATATAGTAGGGACTTAACATGGTATGAAGAATGTAGAATAGTATTTTCTACATCAATTCCTCTTCTAGAGTATTCTAAAGAGGAAGTAATCATTCTTGATGAACAAAATATGGGTAAGAATGTAAATCTCAAAATTGATGCATCAAAATATCCCATTGTCATACAATCTAAAGGATGCAACGAATAAAATTAAAGATATATTGAGATGAAATTAAATTAGATGAGGAAGAAATGGTATCATTCTCTAGACAAAAGGGAAAAGGGAAAGGGGGGACAGAGAAGATGATTGAAGAAATCCAAAGGCAACCAATTATGTGTACCAATATTTATAAGAGAAAGAATGACTAAGATAAACAAATTAAGGCTTTTGTCAGTCCAATCTCAAAGAGAGAAAAATGAAATTATAAATAAATTCCAAGTGAAGAAAATTGTATTACTTCACCTCCACCATATGACACTTGTAATGTCCTAAAATCGCACCCCTTGAAATTTTTGATTGCATTTGGGTCTTCGATTACTGTTTGCGCCCCTCAACCTGATCAGAGACCTGAATATGCTCATATAAGTCAAAGTCTGCATTTTTCTCAACTATGCACTCAAAAGCCACCTTGATCCTACCCCAAAATAGGGCAAGACTGGGGTGTGGCACCATGGTCCTCACTAGGTCCAGGGTGTGGCAAATTGGGATCCCTTAATTGGGGCCTATCTTGATCCCCTCCCTTGGACCTAACTCAAATTTGAAGTGGTAAAATCCCCCCTATGTCGGCTCAAGTCAAAAAATCAATCAATTAATCCTATTGGCAAGTATATAAGAGGGATTTCCCCTCTCATTTGACATCTACAAAATTCAATCAAGCATTCAAGAGATCAAGCATTCAAGCACTCAAGAGCAATTGAGCATTTTCAGTCTCCCTTTAAGCTTTGGAGCAGCAATAAAGTCAAGATTTCAAGCATTGAAGAGGAGATCATCATTTTACTTCATGAAATCATAATTCCATGTGGAGGCAAGAAAAAATTTACAAGGAGGTATAAGCATTACATTTCCAAGCAATTCGACATCCCCTCAAAGAGGAGGATTTCTAGTTTCAGTCATTTTATTTACATTAGTTCAACCACTTGGTTAATTCCAAAATTGAGGTTTGACCTAAAGGGAAACCCCTATTCCCAACACATTTCCCTTTCTTTCCATGTGCAAGAAACAGGTGCACAATTATACTTTTGGAATTAAGATTTATTCGTAGAGATGAAAAAGTCCTTTTCGATGCATGAAAAGTTCGGAGGACCAAGTGGAGGGTGCTCCTATCTGGACACACTGTCCCTGAAAATTTTGCCCAATTTCATAGAGCAGCTCCAAATCATCTCAAACTTCTCAGATCTAGGTGCACGATTGAATTCTGAACCTATAGCTCACTATTTTCGCATAATTTGTCTTTATTTTCAGCACTTTTTCTTAATTCAATCAATTAACTTACAAAAGAGGGTCAATTCTATTTAGTATTCGATCCTTACATCCTTTGGGATTGGATCTAGTAGATTCATCCCCCTCTTTTGAATGTAAAGTTTCCCCAAGTGAAAATTGAGCTTAGCAAATTCCCCACTCCCAAGTGGAGTTGGCCAAGCTCCCAATTTTCCACTATACATTTTTGGTGAACCCAACATCTTACACCCTTATTTCTGATTTTTTATTTTTAGATCTGAGTGTATACAAATTAAAATTAAAATTTTCAATTCCAATTTTAATTTTCTTGCAATTTTAAAAACTTAGAGGTTGAATTCACAAAAACCCTAATTTTTAGATTCAAAATTGAACTTGTCATTTGTCTAAATTGGATTGATTGTTTCAGATCTGAGAAATTTTCAATTTTGTAATTCAAGTCTTCATTTACACTTTCAATTTTCAATTTTAAAAAATAAATTAAGTGGTTAAATTAGAAAACCCTAATTTTTAATTTTAAAATTGACCTTGTGGATTGTGTAGATGTTGAATTAATTTTTCAGATTTGGATCTTTGCTTCAATTTCCAAAATTAATTTTCCCTCCTTGCAACATTCAAATTTTCAAATTTAAATTTTTTTAAAATTAAGCAGTTTATGCAACAAACCCTAATTTTTAAAATTAAATTAACCTTGTGCAATTTCAAATCTTTCTTTAAGCATTTAATTGATTCAATGAAATCTAAAATCTCTTGTTGTCCCTCTAAACATCATAAAATTCGACCCTTAAGTGTGCCCCTTTTGTTCTTCTTTCAATTTATCATTCTTCCCAAGTGTCCTATTTCGACTTTCAAGGCTTATTTTTGCATATCTAGGCATCTCTAATTAACATACCCTTCTGGAATTCACATTAAAATCACAATATCTTGCTTCCTTGAAAATTTGTGAAAAACTTGGTCGGACCGTGCTGCTACCACCTTGGTCTTGACTTTTTCTGCTCAAATTTTGGGAGCCTATTTTGACTATATTTTACTGCACAATTCTAGAGATATGTGAGATTTTACTGATTTTAGGTCACCCTAAGGTCGAAATTTTTTTTGAATTTCAACATTTCCATTTTTCAATTTAATTTTTAAAATTAAGTGGTTAATTACATATACCCTTATTTTTAAAATTAAATCGATTTCTTCAATATTTCAACATTTGAAAATTTCAAAATTTTAATTAAGAGTTAGATTTGGACAATACTAATTTAAAATTTGATTTTCCCTCCTTTCAAAATTTTAAAATTAAGAGGTCATTTTCAACCCTAATTTTAAATTCAAATTTCTATCTTCTTGGGGATAATTTTAAATTTAATAATTCAAATTCCTAGGAGATTGCATTATTCTTTCCAATTCCTTTTTCCTAGTGCATGAGTTTTACTACTATCAGTTCTACCTATAGTATTCCCGTTAGGAGAAGTTGTAAAGTTAAGGCTGCCCAAGTTTTAATTACCGATGAAATGGAGCCTAAGTTGGCTACCTTTCTCAATGAGGATATTGGTGGTTCCTCTAATCCTATAGATATTTCTGTTTATTGTCTTGATAATTCTCACAATGAGGAGGAATCACTAACTAGGCTATCCATTGACCAATTGGCGAAGATGGACAATCACTTTGATAATCTTCAACAATGGATGAGTCAAGTGATGAACTTATAAGGCACTGAGAGGTGGGGGGTGAACTAGTGATAGTAAAAATAATACAAATCTGAATATCAATTTCACCAACTATTAGGATCTGACTGCACACTGTTAGGATCTAACAACAAGTACAAATGATCGCAGTATAACACCTTTTGTGTCTGATAAGATCCGCTTCAGAACATTACAACATTACAGAGACTTCATCTCTCAACTCCTTTGATCTTTGCACTATCAGAAATACAAAATTCGTTCATCACATTCACACTATCAAACTCATGTATATATATCCTTTCATACCTCATCACACAGTAAAAATTATCATAAGGTTGGCCAGAACCTTATTAAAATTCCCTAGGTTCAATGCATCTAGACAATCTTGCATTGTATGCTTTAGTTATTTCGACCATCGACATAACAAATCTAATTCTGTGTCATTTTACCGATATGAGTGATTTTCATCACTACCAGTTAACTGTGTTTCTTGGTCTTTGCCTTATTGATCAAATCTCATTCATCTGATCAAATCTACTCTTGCGGTCATGAAGTTATCTTCAACTGCTAGTCATCAATGTTGCTGCAAAACCGTATTCCTTCATCCTTCATAGATTTCATGTACCAGTTGTCGGTGTGAGACTTTGTCCGTCATTTTACCGGTTGAAGTCCTAATTACCGGTTCTGATAAAACTATCTCTGCTTTACCGGTTAAGTCTAGTTGGTTGATCTGTAGGACTTAGATGACTTAAGAAACATAGTTGCCATCAATGACAACATACAAAATAATCATCATACATAAATCCAATCTCTATGCACAACAAACATATACCGATTGCATCAAGAAAACACACATTACATTACCTGGTTGACCAAGTGATCAAATGCCAACAATCTCCCCCTTTGGCATTGATGGCAACACTTAGGAAAATTTTGTCAACTAAGTGTACAAAACAAAAATGACTTCATGACATAAACTCCCCCTTAGCAATTGCATTCCATTACAAAAATAAAATCATTACTCCCCCTTAACAGTATATACAAAATTTTGACTCTTAAACTAATTCTATTCCCCTTTGACAACAATGACAAATAGAAAAGTAAATTACATACAGTACATCAAAATTTGTTAACAAAAACTGCATATATAGATAGATATAAGAGTTTTGAAGTCTTTACAATGCAATTTGCAAGAAAATATCACTGAAATGAACCTTTAATTGCTTAAGGTCATTGTCCCATGTTTCTAACAGTGTCTCAGTGATTTCAACATGTGTCAAAATATGTGCAACAAATTCTTCCATAGCATCAATAGTGCTCATCTCCGGGGTAGCCAAAATTGCTTCAGACTCCTTGTATGCTCTTTGTAAGATTTCAGCCTTTGGAATTAATTGATTTCTTCAACTCCTTCAAGGATCTTATCCGCTTCACCTGTTCAAAATCATAAATATGTAATATGTGTTGTAAGGCATCAACTAATTTACCAAAAGTTATTGCGGAGTCATGTACCGGTATGTAAGCATCACTTATCCTTTCTAGTTTCTTCTCTGTATCTTCTCTCTTCTTCTTTTAGTTTTTTTATAATAATGATACTTTAGATATAGTGGCCAAAATTTTACCTCCGGTTTCTATTCCAGTTTTCAAAAGATCTTTGTTCACCATTAGAGCCACTTTGCCTTTATCTATCTCAACCATTAACTGTTCTCCCCTTTTCTTCTTGTAATCTCTTTTTGCTAAAGCATGAGATGCCTCTTCAAGTGATTTTAGTTGTTCACCGGCATCAAAAACTAACTGTCCAAGCTTTGCAATAGGGGTGGATAGATTATCTATATTAGTCTCCGGTAGGAGACTTGATAAAATTTCAACAGCAGTTTGAATGGTCTCTGCTTCTCATTTCGTCTCTTTCAACTGCTTCTTTTGTGCTCGGGATTGAATAGAAGTAGCAATCTCCATTAATTCAGAGGAACTTAGATTGTCCATGTCTATTGGACCTTTAATACTCACAGAGTCCTCATAATCATTATCGATCAAGGTTTTTTCTTCTCCTTTGTTTTCTTCTCTTTTGACTTCTTCTCAGGTTTCTCTTTCCTTATCTCTGGTTGTTCCTTCTGTGTTGTTGTAGTGACTGGTGGCAATTGACTTTCAACATGATGTTCCTTTACCGGTGGTGGTTGCATTTTCACACTTTGTTCAGTAGTTGGTGCCTCCTCTTCCTTATCAACTAAATCCTTTTGATTATCCTCAGTAGAAACATTTACATTTGCATCTACACTTACATTGACTGGTGCAGTCCGAGTCTCTGTAGATTGTGCATTCACCGGTTGCTCACTTGAGCTCTTATCAGTTTCCTTCTCATCTTCATTATTTACATCTTGTTGTTTCTCTAGGGGATCATCCATTTGTACATCAATATGTACTATATTTAAATTATCTCTGGTATTGTCAACGTTATCTGTGTCATCATTAACTGCATTACCAGTGTCATCATCATCCGGTATATCTATATGATTAGTATCAACAGGGTCTGGCTCAAAATCTGTAGGCTTTACACCCTCAGGAAAATCTTCTCCCTTTAACTTAACAGGTGTATCATCCTCATCGTCTTCATCTTTTTCTTCTTCTTCTTCAGGGTTGAGACCTAAAATTTCTTTATCAAAATTTTAGTCTCCTTTTGGACTGATTCAGTATCACCTATCAACATTCTAGTTAATCTCTTCTTTGATCTGAATAGAGATTTTGAATTTACCTTTATTTGTTCAATTTCCTCTTTAGTTGCTTCCGGTTGCAAGTGTTTAAGTGTATAATCAATAAATTCTTTATCAAGGCTAATTGCCCCTTGCCACCTAGCATCAATCAAATTATACAAGGAATATGGAATTTTCCCTTGTATTTTAATGAGGGCTCTACTAAACTTGTTCATACTAAAGATGACTGCATCTTCAATCTCCCTTCATTGACTTTCAGACAAATGAGTAAACAATAAGTTGAAACCTTTGTAAATACCATACTCCTTAATAATTCTAATCATTCTAGTGAAAGAATCTTCTAGTGTCAATATTTTTATAGCTTCTTTACCTTTTCGAGTAGTCTTTTTCTTCTTAGCACTTGCCCTTAGTGCTCTCTTATCTTCTGCTGATTCTGTTTCTTCAATATGTGTCACGAGTTTGTGAGCTTTCTCCTTCTTTCTTTTTCCTGTTTGGGTAGGCACAATAGGAGGTTCAACAGTTTTTCCTTTCCTTCGGAATTATATTTTAGAGGGTTTCCCTCTTTGAGATTCAACATGCTTCACCTTAGTTTCTTCTTCTTTCTTCTTCTCAGCTACTCTGGTCTTACCGGTGGGGGTACCAGTTGGTAGACTAGAAGGTCCACCTTGTTGAGCCTCATATTTGTCTCTTGCTACAACTATTTGTTCTTTTGTGAATCCGACTTGCTTAGCAAAGGCCTATACCTCTTTTCTGACTTTCTTTGCAATCACCGGTTTTTGTACTTAGAATGCACTTTCAGTAGTTTCTCCTTGTAGGTTCCAAACCTCTCAATAGTAGCATCTACCAGTTGGCCTAACAAATGATTAGCATAAGCGACAAGTAGATCTTTGTCTACTTCATATCCCATGGGCATTACCCATGTGGTTTTTGGAATCATAGCTTCCATTAGGCATGTATCTGTATCAACCATGAAATAGATGGAATCCTCATACCGATTGACTACCTCGGCCAGTATGTGTTCCCTAGCATGCATTTCCTTATGAAATTTCTTAAAATATCCCCATGAAATATCATCAAAATTATTTTTTATCATCCTAATGTTGTTCTTCATATGCAATAGGGCAGGTGTCCTGGTTATCCATTGTACATCACCAATACCAGGGAAAAAGTTTTGGAAATAAAAGAATAAGCCCATGATAAGTTGACCAAATTTAAATCTCAACTGTTTCTCCTTCTTCACGGCTTCAAGATTCACCATTAATTGACTTCTCATTGCTTCAAAGAGATCATAATCAACATCCTCCTTAATCATCTGGTAGGCAATGCGAATAGTTGTTGTCAGTATATTGTTCATTCTACTTGAATAGAAAATTCTATAGCAAATCACCATAGATGAAAATTTAACAATAGGATCATTAATTTCATTCATGGTCATGGCTCTTTTATCCTATCTAGATCCAGTTAAATTCACAACATCATCCTTAGGTATAGACCTAAGAAATGACACTTCACAGGTTGAGCATAAGCCGATTACAACATGGATTGCCTCCTTAGTGATTTTGTGAGGTGTGTCCAACCACATGAACTGATCATGACTACGGCTCAAAACAAATCTCACCAACTCGTCATCAAAATCATCAATGAAATTGATCGCATGATGAAAACCTTTATCGGTGACACTTTTGAACTGTTCTTTCAATCTTCCCTGTTCATTACACAGAGATTTGTATTGCTCATAAATAATTGCAACTCCCAAGTCTTAAAGTTTGCAGTGATAAAAGGATCTTACATATTCTACATGCAAAACACCATTTGGTACACCGGATAGGGCACCGACAGGGTCAATTTCCTCTAACTTATATGGATGTCATTTGTATTGAGGTCTTGCCCTCTCGGTCACATGAACTAGATGCAGAGTATCCATACTACAATATGCAAATCACCAAGAAAAGAGTAGAATTTCTCAAATAAATACCTCTTCTACTTCGGTACTACGGTTTCCGACTGTCAAAAACTTTCAATACTCGATCACTGAATCAAACTTCACTTCGATCATCTCAGATTGCTGGTAAATAATTTGAATGCTACTTGCACAAACTTATCTTTTCTCTGCTCACTTCGCCAAAATTTCTCAAGATGCAAAGTGATAAATTAAATTCGAAAAGTTCTATTTATTCACACTTTAACTACTGCAATAAATGCATTTACCGACAAAACCCTAAAACGCCTTAGCAAACTCTAAAACATATTACCGGTAGCAAAAAATCAATGATATTTACTGGTTATGATCCAAAAACACATCAAAACATCAAAATGCATCAAAATATACATATTTAACTTACAGTACATCATCCAGGGGTTCAACTCAAGCTTTGACAATAAGCTCACCCCAAGTTGTAGAAACAACTTAGTTTGCCAGAGATGGATTCTCCATATTAGGTGAAGAATCTGATTCCTTAGATGGTTTTTCATTACTCTTCTTCTTCTAGGTTCTATTCATCTCAGCTCTGGTTTCTTCAATATCAACCTTCTTCTTTCCTTTCCGGTCTGCAAGATGATTCACCGGTTGGTTCTTCTTTGTTTTTCAAAAGTTGGCAATGTGTCCTGATTTGTTGTAATGATAGCATGTCATTCTAGATGCTCTCCAAGGTCCTGCATTGCCTCTCCATGTTCTTCTTCTGTAGTTCATTGCCACATGTCCAAAATTGTTGCAAATTGAACAAGTCACATTGACTCTCTTTTCCATCTCATAAAGACTAGACTGGTTAACATAGGGTCTTTGCCAATTTGTGTTCCTTCGGTTAGTGAAATTCCTTCTCTAGTCACCAATAGTTCTTGGATTCAAGTGAAGTGCGGGATTGTTTGCACCATATCTGCATTCAACTGATCTATGCCCATACGTGTTACATGTATAACAATATCCTTGAAATATCCTAGGCACATATCTAGTATTAGGTCTATAACCAATATTACCATCAGATCTGCTTCTACAAACATTAGGAGTATGTCCTGGTTTATGACAGTTAAAGCAAACAGATTTGTAAGCTTTCTTACCAGTAGGCTTCTGAGCCTTAGGAGAAGTTTTACCTTCATGCATGTTGCTCTTGGTACCAGAAGGTTCTCCCTTCCTAGATGTATTGTATCCTAACCTATATGTATCACCTTTCATCCTCTAAGATTGGATCTGTTCATCCAACATAATAGAACTCTTGTTGAATTTTGCAAGATTCTCATTAGCTTATGTAAGTTCTTCAGTAAGATCTTCATTTTGCTTCATAAGAGTCTCTCTTAGAGACATTGCCATAATAAGATTTGCTTTGATTTCTTTTTTCTCTTCTTTCTCCTCATGCCAGTGTTCATACAAAGTTGCATTCTCCTGCTTGATCTTAAAGATATCATGGTCTTTCTCTTTGATCTGGTCTTTAGCTGCCCTCCTAGCTTCAAGTTCTTGACTCATACGGATTGTAAGGGCTTCAGGTTCTCTCCTTAGGTTAAGTTTTTCACCATTCATTTTCTCCACTTCCTCAACCAATGCACCAATGTTCACCTCATCTAAAGAGCTACTGTCAGAGATCTCCAATAATTGATCAGTCAGTTCTTTCCTTTTTTCTTGTGAAGCTTTGTGTTTGCCTCTTAGGGTTTCTAGCTCATCCTTAGTTTCAACAAGTTCTCTAGCCATCTCTCTATAGCTTATTCCTTCACCCATATTTTCCTTAGGATTAGAGATCCCTTCCAAGTGGTTAAGCCTTAAGGAAGTTAGGTTCTGATACCAATTGATGAACTTATAAGGCACTGACGGGGGGGGTGAATGAGTGATAGTAAAAAAAATAAAGATCTGAATATCAATTTCACCAACTTAAACCTCAATAGACATGTAATAAATAACACCAAATATGCAATCACCACATAAAGCAAAAACCACATGATACAAGAGTTTATACGTGGAAAACCCAAATGGGAAAAAAAGGGTGGGAGTTAGCACCCATAAGATCCACTAACTGCAGTATAGAGATCTGATCGGTTAAGGTCTACAACACCCGGTTAGGGGCACACCCTGTTAGAAGTGTTTAAGCCCGGTTAAGAGAAATACAAAAAGGCCTATGAGGACCAACCCTATTAGGAGATACCCAAGTAACTGGGATTTGCAAACACAAGCTAATGTGCCACCTGGTTAGAGGATTTAATGATTATAACTGTTAGGATCCAACTACACCTTATTAGGAGTGACCTTGTAAGAGGATTTTCTTGCTGCAACTGTTAGGAAGACAACAAGTACAAATGATCTTAGTATAACACCTTCTGTGTCTGATAAGATCCGCTTCAGAACATTACAATATTACAGAGACTTCATCTCTCAACTCCTCTGATCTTTGCACTATCAAAAATACAAAATTCGCTCATCACATATCACACTATCAAGCTCATGTATATATATCCTTTCATACCTCATCACACAATATAAATTATCATAAGGTCGGATAGAACCCTATTACAATTCCCTAGGTTCAATGCATCTAGACAATCTTGCATTGTATGCTTTAGTTACGTCGGCCACTGACATAAAAAATCTGATTCTGTGTCGTTTTACCGATCTGAGTGATTTTCATCACTACCAGTTAACTGTGTTTCTTGGTCTTTGCCTTTTTGATCAAATCTCATTCATCTGATCAAATTTTCTCATGCGGTCATGAAGTTATCTTCAACTGCTAGTCATCAACATTGTTGCATAACCACATTCCTTCATCCTTCATAGATTTCATGTACTGGTTGTCCGTGTGAGACTCTATTAGTCATTTTACTGGTTGGAGTCCTAATTACCGGTTCTGATAAAACTATCTCTGCTCTACCAGTTAAGTCTAGCCGGTTGATCTGTAGGACTTAGATGACTTAAGAAACATAGTTGCCATCAATGACAACATACAAAATAGTCATCATACATAAATCTAATCTCTATGCACAACATACATATATCGGTTGCATCAAGCAAATAGACATGACATTATCGGTTGACCAAATGATCAAATGCCAACATCAAGAATACTCGAAAAGTGAAGCTCTCCCATTGATCAAATGATTAAAAAGAATGATCCAAGGTGATAAACATGGTGTAGATATGTTGCATGGTATTTCTCATATATTTCTAATTATAATATCATGCCTATGAAGAGTTATGCCAAAAACCTAGGTTATACACAACCTCCTAATCAAGTTAATCATTCCATTCCTTTGACAAATCGTATGACTAGTGTCCCTACCTTCACATCAAAGATAATCGCTACATCTACACAATACGTCATACCAACAAGTGTTAGTCATGGGGGAAATACCTCTTCTTTCATATCTCCTACCATGAGTGTTCCCCTTGTTACCCAATCACATTCACCACCTATAAATGTTAGTCAAGGGAGCAAATCCTTCAGTCATAATTCCTTCATTCCTCCTATGAGTCTTCCATGTGTTACCCAATCTTCTCCATTACCTAATTATCAAAGTGTCCGACCTCCTTATTCTCAATCTCTTCCTTCATTCAACAATATTACTCCATCCTCTCAATCCAACATGTTCAATTTCAATCCAATACTGAAGCTACAATTAATAGTCTAGCCCAAACAAGGTCTTCCTTACAACAACAAATAGCTTCTATGAACCCATCCAAGTATAATATGCCCACACTTGATGTAGCGAGCCCATTATCCAATTACATTGTTAAAGACATCCCTTCCAACATGTAGAAGTCCCTCAATTGGAACTTTATAATGGAAAAGGTGATCCCTTAACTCATGTTAAAACATTCCAAACTTTGTGTAGTGACTTTTCTCATGATCAAAGGTTATTAGCAAAATTGTTGACTATAAAATTAAGGGATAGAGATTTGCAATGGCATTTTTCTTTGCCTTCTTATTCTATTACTTCTTTTCAACAACTAGCTAATGCTTTCATTCAATAATTTCACAATAACATTGGTCCTAAAGTTACTTTAAGTGATTTGATGCATTGTAATAAAGAAAAAGTCATTTATTTTATTGGTAGATATAAGCATTTGTATTCTCAGATTTCTTTTCCTTTTCCTGATCAAAATATTCAAATTATTTTCATTCGTAATTTACAAAAAGATACTAGGGATAAACTTCTCTTAACGGAGTTTACTTCCTTTCTGCAGTTGTGAGCAATACTTCATAATTATCAACTGACTATGAATCAACTGGAACAATCTTCTCCTTCCATGGCTCCGAGTGATAAGGGTGATAGTGCTCAAAAACCTTTTGTGAAGTTCAAACCAAACAAAGGATTCATCAAATTCAATGACAACATCAACAACATTCAACTTGTAGGTGCTATAGGTGTGCATCCTTTGTCTAAATTATTTAAAAGAGAAAAATGGTTTACTCCTTTGAATTAATCTTTGCATAGCATTATGTCTTAGTTAATACAAAGGAATGCGTTAAAACTTCCCCAAATCAAACCAATTGATCCATCTAAGACAACTTCCCCTTACTTTGATGCTAAATATTTTTGTCGATATCATCGTCAACCTGGGCATGATATTGAGAAATGTTTCTCATTAAGAAGTAAGATTCAAGAGTTGATTAATAACAATACCATATTTGTGGTAGGTGTGAATGATAAAGGAAACAAATTTGTAGCTCCTCCTAATCAAAACCTTCAATTTTTCACTGATCCTTTACCATCCCATTCCAGTAATGTGATTGAGACTGATCATCCTTCTTACTCTCCCAATGATGTGACCCTTGAATCTAATAATGTGGTGAACCTTGTAGATCAACAAGAACCTCCTAAGAATTTGTGCATAACATTTGATCCTAGTGAGACCATTAAGGCACCCGATGACCCATTATACATAAGTGCAAAAGTCAAAGGTATATCTGCTAGAGTCCTTATTAATCTTGCTTGCATGGTTAATGTGATAGCTGAAGAATTTCTTTTTACTTTGCAATCGCATCAAGTGATATATGATGATACTAATGTGATAGTTAAAGTTTTTGATGGTTTTTCTTGTCATGCTATTGGTTCTATAACACTTCATATTGATGTTGGCACTAAAAGCTTAGATGTTGAATTTGCTATCATTCCTACATCCAATCAATTCTGTGTGAAGTTGGGACATCCTTGGCTCTCTTCCATGAAAGTGATCACTTATAGTGTTCATAAGTGTTTGAAATTTCCTCATAATGTTGAAATCATAATTGTTAATCATAGCATATTTCAACCTACAATGAGGCGTGGAGATGTTTGTCTTGATTATTTTTGGTCAGAACAATTCAAGCCTCTTCAACCTAAAAGTGATTCTCTCTTTAGATCATATTAAAATTGGAAAAATGAAATGATTTTGTCATTAAGTAAACCTAGAAATCCAAGACTTAGCATTCCTCTTGATGATCATATACCCCTTCTTGAGGATAATATTATTCTTCCTCCCAAGGAAAGAAATAATCTTCTTCCTAAGGAGGCACCTATTCCTTCTCCTAAAGAAAAGAGTATCCTTCATCCTAAGAAAAGAGATATTCCTCTTCCTAAAGAAGAATCCATTCCTTCTCTCCTGGATGAGTCCACTCTTCCTCCTAAACATCAAACTATTCCTCCTAACATCAAACTATTCCTCCTAAGGTTATACCTATCCCTCCTCCTCATGAAAGACCTGGTCTCCATCCTACACCTCTCATTCCTCCTTTATATGTCGTGTTTCCTTCTCCTTCATCTTATAGAGAGAAGCGACTGAACTCTCCTATTGTCCAACCTAAAAGACCTCAACCCATTCATCCTTCCCTAAAATAAGCGACAAATCCTATACCTAATGAACATAACCCTTCTCAACCTTCAACCAAAACTAGACGAAACCGTTGTGTGGGAGAACGTCGACGGAGACATTGTGCTAGAGCTCGTGAAGTTGCTTCCCAAACCATTTCTTCTCCTAAAATAGCAATAGTTGACATGATTCTATTTTCTCCTAAACAAGATGTTTAACCTAATTCTCCAAAACGCAAAATGCTTAAGACAAATGATGGTTGAATTTCTATTCCTGTTAGAGCTCCTATTCTTATTAATCTTGATGAAGAAATAGGTGAAAATATTCTTAATGATGAAAATGTTGATCCTAATATTTCTGATGTTGAATATGAATATGTTGATGTTGACAACGACTTATCTACAAAATTTTCAAAAGCATTAATCCTAGCTCCTAGTAACGAACAAAGTGACTCAGCATTAGAACATGGTCCTTGTTTGGAACTTGCGATAGCTCCATCTATTGTGCTTGATGTGGTTCCTCTTGCATGTTGTCTACCTTCCCAAAATAATGATCAACAAGATTGGGGGAGGACGACGTGCTTGATTAGCTTCATGAGCACCGTAGACTCTCTCCATCTCTCTTCTCTTGCGTATTTGTGACATTTTTCTATTTTTTCTCCTTATTCTTCTATTTGTTGTCCCTAGTTCTGTCTACTTGAGGATGATGCAAAGTGTTGAGATCTCTTTTGGTCTCTACCGTGTTGACTCAAAAGACACATGTGTTCCCTTCTTCCATGATGGTTTCCTCTCTTTGGGGGATGCGGATGATTCTATGCACATACATATACATGAGTTATCATAAAAATCACATTGACTCCAAAGTTAGGTGAAACCACCTCATCCTTTGTGTTTTGTGTTCATTATCCTTTCATTTATCCTCTCTTGGGGTTAAATTATTGTGATAATGTTCTTGCCTTTTTTGGGTGTATCCTAGCTTGAAGAAATTGCTCCTGGTAAGGCATACATAATTGCTTTAACATGGGGTAATACACTCTGCTCATGATTCTCTCTTTTGATATTTTAAGTTACTTAGCCAACTTTGTCTTTGCTTTGTTAATTTTGGTATTTTTTTCATGAGAACTAGTAAGAGAACCTTACTAGTTGTAGTAATGGTTCTCTTTTTCCTCATGATCTTCCCTTTTGTCTTATCATTACATTCGTAAGATCCTAAAATCCACTAGAGGCTTGGTGAATCTTTCCTCCTTGATGTGGTGAAAGTCTTTCAATTTGAATTCCATGTACTTTACCGACATTATTTGCATAAGCTCATACTCCCACTAAAGTGGGGGCTAAATGTAACATCCTAAAATTGCACCCCTTGCAATTTTTGACTGCATTTGGGTCTTCACCTTAGTGTTTGCCCCCCTCAGCCTAATTGGAGACCTGAATATGCTCATAGAAGTCAAAATATGCATTTTTCTCAACTGTGCACTCAAAAGCCACCTTGATCTTGCCACAAAATAGGGCAAGACCAGGGTGTGGTGCCCTGTGAGACCTTAATCGGGGCCTATTTTGATCCCCTCCCTTGGACCTAACTCAAATTTGAAGCAGGAAAATCCCTCGTATGTCAGCTCAAGTCAGAAAATTAGTCAATTAATCCTACTGACAAGTATATAAGAGGGATTTCCCCTCTCATTTGACATCTAACAAAATTCAATAAAGCATTCAAGCATTCAAGAGCAATTGAGCATTTTCAGTCTCCCTTCAAGCTTTAGAGCAGTAATAGAGTCAAGAAAGCATTGAAGAGGAGATCATCATTCTACTTCATAAAACCATAATTCCATGTGGAGGCAAGCAAAAATTCACAAGGAGGTATAAGAATTTCATTTTCAAGAAATTTAATATCCACTCAAAGAGGAGGATTTCTACTTTCAGTTTGTTGGGTGAAAATTTTGTCACAAGCATACCAATGACAAAATATGTATTTCACACACAGCTATGTTAAGACAAAGTCTTTCCTCTCATCAAGAGGAGGTTCCCTTGAAGAATTCGGTTATTTCAACAACTTTGAAATTAAATTCGGGGATAAGCTTAGGGTATGTAATTCTCTTTTTTCAGAATTAATGTATCTCCCTTCACTTGATGATATTTCTTACAACTAACAAAACTAACAACTAATAGAACTTCTTTACAATAATTTTTAATATCTCAACAATCATGTAAGCTCAAAGAATTACGTGAGTGCAACTTACTTTGATCACCACAATTACAACTATAATCACAACTTGTAGCTCAAAGTCTCCAAGATGTGATTAATTTTCCTAAAAACTAAGACCAACTAATAGCAATACAAAGCTTACTATGTAATCACTTAACTATTAGAAGATTTCCAAAAAAAGCAAATAGCACAAAGTCTACTTATCACAATTAGAAAGCTCTCTTACTCACATACACAATATCACCAATAAGATTCAAGTATTTAGGAATAATTATGAGAACTGGACATAAGAAAAATTCAATCATAAACACAATCTTTGGCCCAACACAAAGTTTGGAAACTAGCGGATTGCTATCTTTATTTACTTGAATTAATCTTTACATCAACAAAGCTTAGAGTCTTTTTTGAGGAAAAAATTTGGTAGAGTCTTGCTTAGAATAATAAAAGATAAATATTTACAAATGAGGTCCTCCTTATATAGGAAAAGAAGTTGAGAAAAATGTGGGCACAGTTGACTAATTCAACCGCACAGTCCCACTTGACTACAACTACTGCATAAAATAAAAATGCAGCTGCAAGAAAATTTGCAATAACTAAGAATCCAACTACATTAAAAGATAGTGACAATGGGGACACTTTATTCTTATTTCTCCTCATTTATTTTCTGAATTCCTCGAACTGAGCCAAAACAGCTTCCATCTCATCTTTTTCCAACATTTTGGTAAAGCTAGTGATAGCGTGATCCCGGGAAACTACATCTCCAACTTTCACATACTTCTTTCTTCCATCTTTCAACTTTGAGGCAAGAGATTCAAAACTAACCTATATCTCAAGCAGTTTATCAAATGTATTCAATGAGAAGTCTTGTTTTGCCCAGTGATTAATTAGGGAAATAAATTCTTGTATGATGTTCTCACTGGATATTAGTTTCTAATCATCATCATACAAGCAACAAGGAATCTTAGCTATCCTTGCCGAAATCTGGTCAATCTCATTATCACATTCTTTCTTTTCTCGATCTAGCTTTGTGATTATTGACCTTATTATTTTATCTTTATGAGATAATAACAATATAATTTGGATGTATTTCTCTAGTGTCGATATTACCTTGTTTTCTACAAGGATATCAATCCTGAAATCTTCCATTTTGCCCCAAAGAGTCATGGCGCTCTTTTCAATGTCTTCCATTTCTTTGGACAAAGTAGTTTTGATACCTTGCATTTGAATTTGAATAATTTCATAGTCTATTAATAACTTAACCATTGAATCCAGAAGACCAGAGTCCTCTGACATCAAACGATCGGTCCATTCATCCACTACTTGGCCCTTGACGCCTACCTGTTCCACCTTTTTGAGTGCCTCAGTGTAAATTGAGGAAATAATCGGTTCAATCTCCTAGGAAGATTGTGTGACTTTGAGAAGGACACTTGTTAGCTGATCACACTTTTGTTTTCACTCAATATTTTTAGCTCTTTCCTCATCTAATCTACACATAATTGCATTCAATGCAGCTTGAGAGTCTTGGTTGACACTCTCGTGTGTTTCAACCCCGAGTTCCACTATTTGCATTGTGTAGTCAGTAGGTTGAACATTATCTTTACTTTTGTCTGCCACAGGTATCAAAACTTCAACATACTTTCTCTTAGTAGCAGGATCCGCCAACACCCGAGAAACAGTCTTTGGCTTTTTAGTCCCTTTTGCCTTGGATGGAAATAACTACTCGAAGACAAAGTCATTTGGTAAAATCACTTGTTTCTTCCTTTTGGGTGCCACAATATCCATCCATGGTGGAAGATCTGCTTTGGTGGTTGGAGTTGTGGCTTCCTTTTGTGTGTGTGAAAAAGTGGTTTGTAGCTGCAAGCACAACAATTCAATTAAGTTATTATATGCATGGTTAATAATCAATAATCAATAAGTAATAAACCATAACAAAGCGACTAATTGCCTTCTAAAAGATGCGAGTATAAGATTGCTCTCAGATTTTTATAAGCAATACCAGTGACTAAACTACACCAAGATGAAGGATTTAATCTATATGATATTAACTATATGGATGCAAGATGGATGAATAATTCAAGCAATAATGGATGCAGGCAATAATGGATGATAAAATGGATGAATAATATAAAAAGCACAATAATCTTCAATGACTCCAGAGCAAAATTAGCGTGATAATAATCTCCAAGCGTGTTCTCAAAAATCTTTGGGGTAAATTGGAATTAGAGATGAAGACTGAATTTATAGAGAATCACAGGAGAGATGATGAAAAAGCTCAATTGAAAATAATTGAGAAATCATGTTCAGTTAACCTTGAGATAGATTCCAATTATAGTTTAATTGAAATGCATTCAAATTAGAATTCCAAGTTGCATTAGAAATAAGGTTTAATTAATTCCATGCATTTGTGATAAAAATAGATAATTCCATGCATATATTTGATTTATTCAAGAAAAAGGTATTTTCAATGCAACTGAACTTCTTTTTCTAAAAAGCTTTGAGTTCCAATTTTAGAGAATAATTCAATAATTCAATTAAATTGCTTTTATGATTTCAAGTTCTAAATTTAAACAAAGAAATAATATCTCAAGTTTGATTTCTCTCTCAATTCAATTCTTTTTGTTTAATTTTCAATTCAACTCTTTCTTTGTAATTAATTCCTCTTTTGTAATAAATTAATTCCTTTTGCATGATTAAATGACAAATTTATTAATTAATTAAATATGCAAGGATATTTAATAAATTAAAATAGGATAATTGATCAAAATGATATTCTTGGAAATGATTCAATTAATTAAATAAATATCTAATTAATATTGAGTAATTGATTTGCCATGTGATAGTTGATGATTAAAGAATTAATAATGTGCTCAAGATTGATTTAATTGCCTTTGGTTAGGACCTTGGTGATGTTTGTCGAGATTAGGGGCCCATGGTTTAGATGACCATTTTTAGGGAATTACATTTGCCCCTCTTTGAATTAATGTGCGAGCAGTGCGTTGGTTCAAAGAATGTGTGATGTCTAGGAGATTCCAGTTCTGAACTTGATTGATCATGAACTAGATGAATAGCAAGGTGTTTAGCTTGATGCGAAGCGACAAAGCTGAATGAAGTCTAATTAAAGCGATACCGATCCCGAACTTGATTGAAATGAGGAACGATAGAAAAAAAAAGATACCGAACTTGAACTTGATTGATCAAGAAGCGGATCTTACCGATCTAGAACTTGATTGAACTTAGATGCAGTGAGTGATGATAAAAATTGATCTTGAACTTGATTAATCAAGATACGATGAACAAAGATAAACTATTCAACTTGATCAAGAAACGAATACTGAACACCTGCTCAGATTGAGCGTATGATCAAAGATACTCTTTAAAATTTTGATTAAGTTTAAATGAATAATCAGTTTGATTTGAAGCGATAAAACTGATTAACGTTAAGAGATTAATTCAGATGAAAGAAAAATATTAGCTTGATTTGAAGCGATGAAACTTATATGCCCCTAGCGATTGATTCGATTCAAATGATCGAGAGATCTCAACTTGATGTGAAGGGATGAAGCTGAGATGCCCCTTAGTATAAGAATTGATTTTCTTTCGTTGAAAAGATTTTGCTCGACTTTTGATGAAGATTTGAAAATTTTCTCAACTTGTGAGATGTGAAGTCATAAGGTCGTGAGTATGCCCCCTCGGGAGCGAAATCAAAAAAATAAGGGATTGATGATTATAGGCAATTGTGTGGCAAAAATAAGTTATTTGAGCACAAATTGATTCTAAGGAATATTTGAAAAATTCGGCGCTGATTGATGAAATTGAGCGTATAGTTGATCATAAAGTTGACGTGTAGAATTGAAATTGAATTAAGATTCAGCGTTGAAATTGAGCACAATTAGAAGAAAAATGAGCATTTTGATGAAAAGAGTGCTAAGTGGTCCAAATTGTGAAATTGAATAGCAAAATGATCTCGGATTTTGATTTCGATCCCGAAAATGGAATCAAAATGGTCAATTTAGCTAAGGGTACAATTTTCATGTCCATCAGAGCAAGTTGAAAAATTAGGTTTTTGGCTATATATGGGACTAAAGTGTCATTTTCAAATCATTTTGACCCTCCAAGTTTGAAAATTCAAAAAGCCTCTTGTGAAGAAAATGGTGGTCCCTACTCATCAAAATCGATTCAAGCGCCAGAGAAGACATAATCGACCCCGAAACTATGAGCCAGTGGTAAGTGATCGATCTTAAGCCTCTCCATGTTTTCAATTTTGAATTTTTTTATTCATTTTTCAAGTTTTTCGCATGTGTGGGGTCGGGTTTCACGTTTTATCATGCGAGACAAGAACCTATCTTGTATGAGTAACTGGTAAAATTTCTTTTTTCGTTTTAGGTCACTAGAATTGTCGTTCAGGGCACACCCGTGTATAGTACGACAGGTCTGTCAAAAGACCATTTTGTCATGTGAAACCCAATAGTTTGTCGTTTGGGGTTATTTTATCGTGCTACACCTAATCTTGTCTCGTACGAGATACTACTACTCTGTGTTTTGTCATTTGGGAAACAGTGAAAATTTTTGAAGGTGTAAACATGAAAATTTGATTTTGCATTTGACTTAGTGGGATTTGCGTGATGTTTTACTTCTCTTGTAGGCTCATTTGGAATGTTTTCTGATGCTTCGTTGTTGGGTTTTTGCAGGTTTGATTACCTCATGTGCTCTTTAGATGCGTTTATCCTCCTACTATGGCATTAGTTTGACATTTATCTAAGGTTGAGCAGGCTCATGTTGATTTATGTGGCTTGACTCATCTATTGAGATTACCTGATATCCATGTGAACCACAGAATGCTCACGGCTTTGGTAGAGCATTTTCATTCAGAGCATAACACGTTTCATCTGCTGATGGGGGAGTTGACTATCACTCCCAAGGATGTATATAGGATTCTCTATATCCCTTTTGCTGGGGATAAGGTGGATTATGATTCAGGGCACCTTCCAGGATTACAGGCAATGAGGCATGTCTTTAGTGATCCTGACATTTTGACTCGTTCCATTAGTTGGGACATACTGATGAGCAGGTAAAGTAAGGAGTTTCCTCTGGCATGTATTCTAACAGGGTTCATAGGCTATTTTCTGATACCAGACAGAGGGCAGCAAGGTTTCCAGTGCGGATGGGGTCGGATGCTAGAGAGATTGATAGAGACCCCTCAAAGACTTGGCTGGGGTTCGTTTTATTGGCCCACATGTATTGAGAGATGCATGAGATCATGTATAGAGATGGGCAGAGCATGGCTGCTGGTGTATATATTTTGCAAGTGTGGGCTTGGGAGCACCTTCCCATTTGTTGGCCCATAGTAGATGACAGTAGAGAGCTTGGGTAGCTGATAATATATAGGTATGTTGGATACATTACGTAGCCCCATCTGGGCAAGACAGATTTTTGGAGATGGCAGCTAGATGACCTGAGAGCCATTGTATGGAGACCGTACAGAGGCTTAGAGCCGTGGGATGACTGGCAGATGGTTCGTAGGGACCTTTTTGTTACGCGCCCTCTCATCGGGAGATCACGGACTATTGTGGAGCGATTCATCATTTCTCGAGTGATGAGGCAATATGGCTAGCCTTAGGGGATCACACAGGAGTACACAACTTATGCATGTTACATGAATGAGGAGAGACAGGGATGGTCTCCACGATTGTCCTATGCTTTGGCCATGCAGGAGCTGACTGGTTTACATCGCTTGAGGTGGGATTATTTGGATGATGTGGTGGATGCAGGGGTATTGCCCCAGTATGGAGATTATTTTCAGCAGCATTTGTGATTCACAGATCTAGGAGAGCAGGCTCCTCATATTGAGGATGTTGAGGATGATGCCCCCGCACCAGCATAGAGACAAGGACAGGTCCATAGGTAGGGACAGGCATAGAGAGTTGAGGTTTCACAGTGGACTGGTGGTGATCCCGGTGCTAGCAGCATCAGGGTGCCAGCTGATGTTGGACAACAGAGGGGTGAGGGCGGATCCCTAGGGCATGTAGGAGTGAGATTGGGTGGGACTGAGGAGGAGCGAGCAGCTCTGAGACAGGTCCGACAGTGGTGGGATGAGCAGGGTGGAGCTACAGGTGGAGGTGGGGGTGGGGAACCTGCGAGAGAGCAGGGGACTGATGCAGGGCGGTTGATAAGAGCACGTCTTGCAGAGTTGCAGTCACAGTTGACAATGGCTCAGACCCAGCTGGCGGAGTGAGACCAACAACTTGCCAAGGTGAGGGCCAAGCGTGATCACCAGATCGCATCATTGAGAGAAGAGTCGAGAGCATAGATAAAGGCTTTACGACAAGAGGTCCTTCTCCAGAGTAGTAGGGCAACCTACTATGTGGCAGCATATAGTGTCGCAATTCCTGTTGCACAGCAGGTGATACCCTACTCATAGTATATGGCACGATCAGAGGGATCTTGGGCACCTCGTCAGGATCTCGGGCATTAGGCTCCTCCTCCTCCACCAGGTGATGAGGGAGAGGGTGCTAGCTAGATTATTTCTTTTTGTAGCTCGGATAGTTTTTGTAAACACACCCATTTTTTGTAGCCTATATGATTCTTGCTCTGATGGGAGTTTGTATATGTCATTCGACATTATTTTGTACTCTTATACTTGACATGATATATATATATATATATATATATATATATATATATATATATAGATACATATATATATACATACATATATATATATACATGATGTATATATATATATATGTATATATATACATATATATCTATACATACATATATGTATATATATATACATATACATATGTATATATACATATACATATGTATATATACATATATGTATATATACATATATATATATATATACATATGTATGTATATATATATATATATATATATATATATATATATATATATATATATATATATATATATATATATATATATATATATATATATATGTATGTATGTATGTAATGCAAATGATTATGGATATCTATTTTTATGTCTTTTCATATGCAAATAAATGAATGAGTATGAGTAATGTGAAATGTAATGTTTCATTTTTTATGCAATAAGATGAATGCAAATGAGTAATAATGAAATGTATGAAGCTATATTAAATGTTTATGTATTTAGCTAAACATCTCAAGACACAAGTACTCGATCAAAGAAATGATGACAAATAGACCACTTAGCGTAAGAAATGATGATGCTTTCAGCTCTCATTCAAAAGATAAAGAGATTATTACCATACCAAAATCACTCTAAATTCACAAAAATACAGAATGATATGCAAAACGCATCCTAAACCTAGTCACTGGATTTAAAATACTTAAGATTCATCACTAAGCATAATGAACACAACAGGCAGGTTAGAGTTCCTTTCTTTTTCAATGTGCAATATTTATTATCTTGTCCGCAATGACCCTTTTTTCATTCATATCCTTGGACAAATTTCGCAGGGACTCGAATTACATCATAAAGAAATTCACTCAAAACAAACAAAGAAATGATATGGACCTCCCTGTAGCATACAAATAAGTGGAGTCGAGGTATGTGAGGTGATTTCACCTTGTTGTGAAGGCTCTTATCACAGACACCCAGCTAATTTATATGTTTCCAGATCATTGGGATCATTCCTACAAGCAGAAAACAAAGAAAATATTATGCCCCCAACCCTTGCTCCTCTTAGTCACAATAGAATTCCTCAAGTTACTCAGAGGGATAATAATCGAAAACCAATATAAAAGACAACACGCAAAGGAAATTTTCAGTCATAGCTCAAACCGTTTAGTGATTGTTTTCCGTTATGTTGTTTTGCTTGTGTACTCAGTGATAAAAACTCTTTGGTAGTTAGGAGACAGGTGATTGACTCAGAGTGGATGACCAGGTTTCACTGACAGAAAGATGACTTGGTTGACACTGCTTAGGATATGTAATGTGCTCTGTCAAGTAACCTAAGACTTTGACGTTGATCAGTTTCAAGTCATGAGGGTTCCAACAAACCAGGATGTCACAAAATTGACTGAAAAATATGTACAAGCAAAATCAAAAGATGCATGAAAGCAGGAAATGCCAACGTTGCGTTGATAGATGGAGCGTTTGAGTACAAGCGGCGCTTGTTTGTCAGGTTTTCACCTACTTGGCAAAAATTCATTTTTTTTTACCAAGGTGCTTGTTTACCGGGTTTTCACCAGGGCATTTTCTCTCTTTATATTTTTTTTTCTTTTTCTTTTTTTTCAATTTTTTTTTTCATTTTTGTATTTTGTCATTTTTGTATTTTTTTCATTTTTTTGATTTTTTGATTTTTTTAATTTTTTTCAGGACTTTTTCCAACTGTACATGTTGGTGGCACAGAGAATGCTAAGCGAAGAATTTCTTCAAGTGGATGGTGTTAATCGGTTCACAGAGTTGTTCTCCTTTCGAATTTGAGAGTTGATAGGCACCAGAGTCGTATGCTGCAGTAACAATGTAGGGACCCAGCCAGTTGGGTTTGAACTTCCCTTTATTGTCGCGAAACTGTTGATTTTTTGGATTTTCTCTTAGAACTAGGTCACCAACCTGAAATTCTCTTTGTCGAACTTTCTTGTTATATCTTTTGGACATTCTCTTCTGATACACTCTGAGATGATCAAACGCCACTTGCCAACACTCATCCAACAATTCAAGCTCTTGCAATATAGATATTCTATGATCTTCATCAGTAACAAGACCTTGCAAAGAAACTCTTAGAGATGGTATTTCTACTTGAATAGGTAATACTGCTTCAGACCCATACACCAAAGAGAAAGGAGTAGCCCCAGTAGGTGTTCTAATACTTGTTCTATAAGCCCATAGTGCAAGATTGAGTTGTAGAAGCCAATTCTTCCCAAATTTGTTCACTGTTCTATGCAAGATAGTCAGTAGGTTTTTGTTAGATTCCTCAACTTGTCCATTACCTTGAGGGTAATATACTAATGACCAGTGTTGCTTTATTTTGAATTTCTCACAAAGCTCATCCAGATCTTTATTCTTAAATTGTCCTCCATTATTAGTCACAATTGATGAAGGTATCCCATACCTGCAAATGATATAGTTTAGGATGAACAAGGTGACTTGTTTAATGGTTTCTTTGATGAGCAGAACCGCCTCTACCCACTTGGTGAAATACTCAATGGCAGTTATGATGAATTTATGTCCATTGGATGAAGCCAGATATATCTGACCAATGAGATCAAAGGCCCATTGCTGAAAAGGCCAGTGTGTAATGAATGGTATGAGGTCCCTTGCTGGGGCATGTATGAGATTTCCATGAAGTTGACATTTCTCACAAGTTTTAGCAAATTTTATGGCATCTTTTTCCATGTCTGGCCAGTAGTAGCCAACCCGTAATAGTTTTCGAGCTAAAGTAAAACCATTCGAATGAGATCCACAAATACCTTTATGAACTTCTGATAACGCACGTTTAGATTCTTTAGTTTCTAGACACCTAAGCAATGCACCATCCAAACCTCATCTGAATAAATCGTTAGGAATGATAACATATCGTGAAGTGTTTCGAGTTAGGTTTCTTTTCTCATTTCGGGTAAGATTTCCAGGGATAATTTGGTCGCATAGATAGGAATAGATATGACTATATCGGGATGAGTCATGTCCAATAATAGAACCGACTATTTGGGTCTTAGGAGAATCATAGGCAGGGTAATACAACTCTTCCACCAAGAAATCAAAGCGACAATTGGACTCTTGTAGCTCAGGTATAGATGCCAAGGTAGCCATAGCATCTGCTGCTCTGTTCGCTGATCTAGGAATCTGTTGGAATGATACAAAAGCAAAATACTTCTTAAGATCATCAACCATCCTCTTGTAAGGCATCAATTTCTCATCTCAAGTTTGATATGTATTGTTGATTTGATTAACCACCAGCTGAGAATCTCCATAGATATATAATTCTGCAACCTTTCATTCAATAGCTAGTTTTATCCCATTCACCAAAGCTTCATATTTTGCAATGTTGTTTGTACAAGGGAATATAATCTTATAAGATTTTGGGATTGAATAATTTTGAGGAGTAATGAATAATATGCTAGCACCTGAACCATTTTGAGTAAATGAACCATCGAAGAACATCTTCCAGGGTTTTTGAGTAAGATGCATTATTGATTCATTTGGAAACTCTATATGTAGCGGTTGAGTATCCTCAAGTGGAGCGTCAGCAAGTTGATCAGCAATTACCTGTCCTTTTATGGCTTTGCATTCCACATATTCAATGTCAAACTCCATAAGGATCATTACCCATTTTGCCAATCTTCCTGTAAGTGTTGCTTTACTGAGAAGATACTTGAGTGGATTGATTTTGGCCACTAGCTTGACTGAATGTGCTAGCATGTAGTGCCTCAGTTTTTGTGATGCAAAGACTAATGCCAAGCATGCTTTTTATATTATACTATAGTTCAATTCATAAGACACCAATGTCCTGTTGATGTAATAGATAGTGTGTTCCCTTTTATTGTCATCTTGTTGTGCCAGAAGTGCCCCCAACAATGAATCAGTTGCTGATATATATAAGATTAGTGGTTTACCCTAAATCAGTGGCATCAATATCAGTGGATTTGACATGTACTCTTTGATTTGCTGAAGATGTTTTTCACACCGCTGATCCCAATTGTATATTATTCCTTTTCTCAATACCTTTATGAAAGGTTGAGCTTTGTCTGCTAGCTGAGAAATGAATCGTCTGATGGATTGGAGACGTCTCTCCAGACTTCTCATTTAACTGATGTTCTTCAGAGGCGACATTTCCATTATAGCTTGGACCTTCTTAGATCAACCTTTATTCCCTTCTTTGAAATGATATAGCCAAGTAGTTTACCAGATGTCACTCCGAATGCACACTTCTTTGGATTTAATCAAAGTTTGAACTTTTCCATTCTGTCAAGTATAGGACCTAGCTCTTGAATATGTGTTAATCTCTTCATAGTCTTCACTAAGGTGTCATCAACATAGTCTTCCATATTCTTATGCATCATATCATGAAAAATGGTTGTAATTGCTCTTTGATAGGTTGCTCCTGCGTTCTTTAGCCAAAATGGCATGACGTTCCAACAAAAGGTTCCCCATGCATAGATGAAAGTTGTCTTTTCTTGATCTCCAGGAGCTATTTTAATTTGATTGTATCTGGAGAATCCGTCCATTAGTGAGTACATTTCATACCCAGTAGTCATGTCGACTATCATATCAATATTTGGTAATGGAAAGTCATCCTCCGGACATGCTTTGTTAAGATCTCTGAAGTCAGTGCAAACTCTAATAGATTTGTCTGCCTTTGACATAGGTACTATGTTTGAAATCCATTTGGCATAATCTATAGCTCTAATGAATCCAACTTTGAGTAGTTTTTCTAGTTCAGCCTTGACCAATAGCGCTACATGCCGGTGCATCTTATGGAGTTTTTTCTTAACTGGTTTTACTCCTGGTGTGATTGAAAGATGGTACATAATGAGATCAAGATCCAAGCCCGGCATATTAGAATATGTCCATGCAAAGTTTTTTTTCTTTTCTAAGAATACCTGAGTGAACTCCTTCAATTTTTCTGTTGATAGTGATTGAGCTACATGGATAATGTGTGGTCTCTCTTGACTCCCAATGTTCTCTGGCTGAGTTGGCTCAATCAATATGGAGGACCTTTCTTGGAAATGACTTGGCAGTATATCAAGTATCTCACCTTTAGGCACCTCAGAGAGGTTTTCACCTTTAGATACGTCCTTTATTTTCTCTTTTTTAGATTCTAACACCGCCACAATGTGGTTTTCGGCATCAGATCTTTTATTTTTATTTTTCTTGTTTTTGCGACTAAGATACTTGATATCCGCTTCAGTCATATTTTCACTTTGTTCGCTGGTGGAAGATTCTATAGGTTCGACTGCATTGAGATAATAGGCTAACGTATAGTCATTAGCAAAAGTAGGTATACTCATGGGTTGGTTTTGTAACGTACAGTCAATCAACTCGGGATGTAATAAGGATAAATCTTGGATAGGTTCAAGAGCATTCACGGTATTGTTATCATAGCCATGGATCGAAAAGTCGAGTTCCAAAATGATACCTTGCGTAAGTGTCTCGATACCAGGAAGAGTCGGATCATGATTATTAAAGTTCACATTAATATTTAATCAATCTAATCCGATAGACATACTTGTAACATCGTTCACTACGCTAGACTGGACTTCATATTATGGTTTAACGGCAATAAGACCAGTAGATGAATTTTCATTGTTTGTATTAGATGATTCAAAATTTGAGGCTGAGTAGATATCGTCTTGAATAAGACTGTCATCAGGGTCATTAGAGTCATCGGATGAAGTATCCGCGTCTTCTTCAAGTGATTTAGTAAGCATATGTATGGTATCAACACCAACATCTTTAATGTTGCAAGTTCTTTCATGTTGTGATTCATTTGTCATTTGTATCTGACACACTTGTTGACATGATCTTGCTTTTTTTGTGACTTGTTGTCGTCTACTCCATTCAGCTTCTTCTAGACTGATAACTAGCTCTTGTTCTGTAGCTTCCAACTCTTTTTGTGTAGTGCTATACCTAATTTGTTCTTTTTTAGGATAAGGGCACATAGATGAGAAGCTTTCTGGTAATCTCCCTTCTTTCAATCCTTGTTCATAATTTGCTTGTCTCTTTTGTCTAATTTCCTGTATTTCTTTCTCTAGTTTTATGTGCATCAGTTCTTGAGTATCATCTATGACACCGCTAGATTCCTCTGAAGTTCCTGTAGTAGATGTATCTGAAAGATAGTCAGGACCCCATTCATACTCATTTGAATCAGTCTCTGAATCATCTACTTACTGCCTGCCAGTATATGTGACTAGAACTTTTAATGGCACAAATAATTATCTGATTCTTACTACTTCATCTCTTATATCCTCAGGGACCTCAAATTCCTGTATTATCGTATCTGATACCATCGAAGCTTGAGAACTAGCTGTTTCTTCTTTCTTGACTGTTGATTCCTCTTTCTCTTTTCTACAATCTGCTTTTGTTTGTTTAGTATGTGCTTCATGTAATGTTGAAGGCAATATCCTTTTTGGGCACTTAGACTTAGAAACATGTTTTTGGTCTGATGTCTTTTTCAGATTGTACCCCAGTCCAACCTTATCATTTGTGGATTTGGTTTGCAGTTGAATTGGTTCAGTGATACCTTCTTTTTGTTTTCCCAAAGGACCAGTACCTGAATATCCCATACGCCGAATCATTTTCTAACCAGGACCATATTGGTTTGAGGAAATATCACAATGTCGTACCTCCTCATTTTGACTATCCTCCTTAAAGAGCCAGTTAAGAACAACATCCTCTTCTATTTCATCCGCCAAGGAGGTAGAAGATTGTACAAAGAGACCATCATATATAGTATTCGGAGCTAAAGTTTGTGTTCTCATTGCTTCTGATGGCTTGTCCAACTATTTTGGTGACAGAGGGAGAGAAATTAATGAAAGTACCGGATATATCTTGTAGCCATCCATGTCGGTATTTGTAATCTTCAATCTCTTTTCCAAGTCTTTCATCAACATTTTTGGATCTTCATTTGGAGAGGCTGCCCTATTATGAGGCACAAAAGTATCTACACCTTTTGTCAATGCATTACAGATGACATTTGTATCAGCAGGAATATTGACTTCAGCTCCATTATAAGGAAACTTTAAGCATTGATGGTATGTTGATGGAACTGCCTTCATTTCATGAATCCACGACCTGCCCAGTAATATATTATATGACAAAGGAATATCAAGTACCTAGAAAAGGACATCTCTTTCTACAGGTCCCACTCTGATAGGTAATGACACCAGACCTTTAGAAGTCCTTTCTTCTTCATCATAGGATTTTATTGTTATTTTCTTGCCAGGATCAATGACATTTTCAGAGAATCCTAGTTGTGTAAGCAGATTGTAAGTACAAATATTCAACCCCGCTCCTCCATCTATCAAAACACATTTGACTCTGTGTTTATGGATCATGGCTTCAATATGCAATGGCTGGTTATGTGGATGATTTAGCGAGTTGTCATCTTCTTCGGAGAAGGTCAAATAGTGAGGTGAAGTCAGATGACTCACCATAGACTGAAACCGATCAATGTCTAAATCTTTTGGAACATTGGTAGTGAGCAATGCTTTGTCTAGGATTTCTTTGTGAGCAGATGAGAGTTTTAGCAATTAAAAAATTGAGATTTGAGCATTTGTCCTTTTCAACTGTTCAACTACACTATATCCAGAAGATGATGATGAAGTTAACCTTTTAAATTTATCCAAGGTTGATTCTTTTTGTTTGTTTGGCAATGCTGGTGGGTTTGATGTTGCCTGAGCCAGGTCGGAAGAACTAGCTCCTTGGAGGGTGACTTTCTTTTGAGAATGGGTCAGAGTTCTTGCATATCGTGATTCATTTGGTTTACCTTGAACTATAATCACATTGCAATATTCCGAGTGGGAAGGCTCAATTATGTTGATAACATTGTCCCGACTGGCATAAGTATAATTTACTTTGGCACCTCCTTTGGTCTTTGAAGAATCACCTTGTTCGTAAATAGACAAAGGGTCTTTAAATGCTTTATGATCAGCATTGGTCGGGTGATTCCCAACAGTGACTTTACCAGCGTCTATGAGATCTTGAATCTCATGTTTTAGCTTCATGCAATTGTTTATGTTATGACCTTTATTCCAATGGAAGTCACAGTATTCATTTTCTCTCCACCATCTTGGTTTGACTTCTGGATCATATGGTCTAGAGTTATTTGGTAGCATTATCAAGTTGTTTGCCAACAGAGTTTTGAAAGCGGATTCATATGATTCTTAGAGAGGAGTAAAATCACACTTAGGCTTAGAAAGCCAAGGCTTTTCTTTGAACCATTCTTTTGTTTTCTTTGGTGGATTTTCTGTTGCAGCCTCAACAGCTTTAAGTGCTTGTGTATCACTAGCCAAGTTGAATATTATGGGCTTTGAGTTGGTTTTAATAGTGTCTACTACTCCATCATTAACAACATTCTTGTTGTTGTCTTTTCCAAATTTCCAATACTTGTTCTTCTCTCTAGAGCTAGATCCTGGTTGTGTTTCTCTCCAAGGCGTGATATCCCCCTTCTTTATGAGCACATCTTCCATTCAAATGGCATTATCTACCATTTTGTTAAATGATGGGTGTACTTGCATTTGTATACTATATTCCAGTTCAAGGACCAAGTTATTGACGAATATATCCATTTTCTCATAGTTTGGGATAGGTCGTGGATACCTAGAGAACATCTTTCTCCAGCGTTGGAGGAAAGTAAGAAGAGGTTCCCCTATTTTTGGTTGAGTATTACAAAGATCGATCATAGTCACAGGATGTCTAATGTTGTATGAATATTGTTGTAAGAATAGTTGGATTAGTTCTTCAAATGTTTTTATTCCTTTGGGTAGACTTGAGAACCATTCCATTGCTTGACCCCTTAAACTCCTTGGGAGGAGGCCCGTGAGGTACGTTTGATCATGCATGAACTCCATACAGGCAGCACAAAATTCCCTGACATGATCTTGAGGGTCTGAGGTACCATCATATTTGTCAAATTTTGGGATCTCCACTCGTGAAGGAAATGAAGGCATGTATAAATTCTTGTCAAATGGAAAGGGACATATTATTTCCAGAGAATATTGTTTTGGGGATTTGTCCTTATTTTTCAATTTTGTTACCTCCATCCGTAAGGCTAGCAATTGTTTGTGTACCATGAGTATAGGTGAGTCTTCCTTTTTAGTAACGAGTGTCTGAACATCGTATCCAGTAGGAAGTTTGGCACCTTGTTTTGCTAGTTCTAAGAAATAGTCTTCCTTCTCTCGGGTAATGATAGCTTTCATCATTTTTCTAAAGTCTTTGTCCTTTTGACAGTCAAGGATTTCTTTTTCTGGAGGTTCAGTGTCTTCGTGAGTCTCACTTGATGATGAGGAATCATTGTGAGTTTTGGGAACATTACGGTCATTTTTGTCATTGTGTTCTATCTCATGTATAGTGGGAGATTTAAGCTCATCAAAAATTGGTTTGCCTAACGACAATGGCATGTCAGTGAGTGGATCCTTCATGTAGAACAAATTATCTTGATATTTGAAGGGTTGTTCTTTGCCTTTTACCTCTTTCTTACAAGCACTCTTGGTTTGAGTAGGCATTTTTTATGGATTAGTGTGACCTAAAGTTGTTTGTGATGCAGAGGTCAAGATCAATTTCAGAGCTAGCTGTTCTGTTTAGAGTATTGTTTGGGAGAAACAACTGAGATTCAGCCTGGTTTCAGGAACGATCTATCCTCTATAAGACATTTATCTAAGTTGATTCCAAGAGTAGTGTAAGATTCGGTCTGGTTTTAGGAATGATCTATCCTGTATAAGACGTTATCTCAATGACTTAAATTTGATAGGTAGTTGATTGAACTAGCTAAAAGGTGATCGACCAAATCGTGCAATGCAAATGTTAGAGGTACGCTATCTTGATCTGTTTATGCTCAGAAAAATTGATAACCAGTATTATGTTCATTGTAGATTGTTTTTAGGCAAGTTAGACTATTCTGTTCTGACAAAACCAGAGACTCGTACGACAAGGTTTTCTAAACCGGATGACAATTTAGCAGTTAAAGGATGAAAAAAGTTCTGTTTCATACAAGTTGCTGCCTCGTACCATACAACAGATGGGTATGTGTAGGATGACAAAATACTCAGAGCAGTTCTATTTCGCACGACATAGGATACAAAGCCAGACGAGATATTAAAATGACTTGTACGACACAGGATCATATTTAGGACGACAAATCAGAAGACTCGTACAACATAAGATCAAATTTAGCACGATAAATTATCAGACTCGTACGACTATTCACAGGACAGAGCCTAAAAATTATGAGTTTTTGGATTGCTGAGTATGACCACTGAGTATGACCAATTTTGAGATGGACTGATTTTTTACCAGGATAGACTAGTTTTGGACAGAATTCCGACTTAGGCTGAACTAGTTTCTGACATGGACAGAGTTTCGATTTAGGATAGACTAGTTTCTAACACGGACATAGTTTTGACTTAGGATGAACTATTTTCTGACACAGACAAAGTTTCGACTTAGGACAGAGTTTCGACTCACTGAGTTGTTTCTTGTCTTCTCCAATTTATTGGTATTTCAGTTTTTGTCTCAGGGATGAAAATACAGAAAACAAGTAGTATAAATAGTGACTCCAATTACAGCATGCAAACCCTAAGGAATTTGGTGAGGAAAGAAAACCTTTTCTTGTAGACTTAGGTACACACCCAATAGCTAATCAGAATACGACTACTAAGTCTCACGCAATGGATTCTCAAAGCCGTATTATCCGACTCCAAATGCTAATGGGGGCACAAAATGACAAGTATCTTGGGAGATTTACTATCTCTCTTGCACAAAGATTATCTCCCTTTTGGAGGTGAATTTGGTAGCTTCTAATTTTGAATTGGATTTAGTCAGGGATCTGTTTGGTGCGTCGAGGTATAAACTCAATTAAGAGGTCTCCCAGCCTTGAAAACCAAGGTTTAATATACCCGAAGGTATGGAGGAGAGCTATTCCCAAGCACTGTCGTTGACTTGATTTTCATTAAATCACGTTTATTTTATAGTCGATTGGAGTACTTGGCGTTTAGTCGTTCCCACTTAGGTCATTCCCCTCACACTGGTCGTAACGGCTTTAAGAGTTTTTCAACCCCTCGGGAGGGTAGACCTGCTAAAGATGTACAAATCTCAAACAAAGAAAAAGCCTCAAGGGTTTGGATTTCTGATTGTCTAGAAAAAGACAAGAGCATACTCTCCTACCTCTCAGAATCTTCTAAAAACATGAAAGACAAATTTGTTCTTTAACTAGATAGCAAGTTAGGTTCCTAAAAATGAATTTAAAGAATACACCATGTTTAGTCGATTCTTGTTAGGCAACCTGCAAAGACAACGAATCAATAGTCATATTGTCTTTGTGCGACAAGCATATTATTTGACAAGCGTTCTGCAAAAACTGATTAGGCTGTAAAAAAAAATTCTGAGATAGACAGATAAACAGGTAGGGTCAGTTGTCAGAATAATCAATAAAAATCATGAAATTTTGCCTTTTTAACCAGAAAACACAAAGTCGTATGACAATATGAAAACTCATATGATACAGGATCCCAACTCTTACGAGATAGGATTCATGTTCGTATGACACCTACAGTTTGTCGTTTTAACCTGTGGGAATTGTCGTATGAGATGTACGGACGAAAAAATCAAAAAATCTGAAATCTGGAAAATAACAAAAAAATAAAGCAGTCAGTCTTGGAGGTTGAAAAATGTAGTCTTCTGCCCCATCGTGGTCACTAGAGATGTGTGTGTGAAAAAGTGGTCTATATCTGCAAGCACAACACTTCAATTAAGTCATTATATGCATGGTTAATAATCAATAATCAATAAGTAATAAACCATAACAAAGTGACTAATTGCTTTCTAAAAGATGAGAGTGATGCTCTGCTAAATGGACAAGGTTAGCAAATGACAAACAACACACAAGACATAAGAAAATCGTTAGTGTTAGTCAATCAAAAACTAATCTAAACAGGCATATCAAAAGAGACACTAAAATCATGAAAGCATATTTAACTAAAGAAGCAAATATGATGAGGCATCTCCAAATACCTCCTAACATGCTCTTAGCTTCTTCTCCTTTGTTCCTCTCCTCTCCAAGTTCCAAAATAGTGTAGCTCTCAGCAGTTTTTTGCACTATGGATGCTTATGGAGGATTGAGATTAAAATATTGCTCTAAATGTAAATAAAGAAGCTAATATTAAGCTATTGATACTAAAATGATTTATTTTAACCAAAATGACAATATATGAGTTTGTTATGTTAAATGCTCTCTAAAATGCCTATAGGTTAAATGCATACAAGTTTTCGAGATCTGGATTATGAAGAAATGGGCTCTATTTATAGGGAAAATGGAGCAATGGATGGTTGAGATTGAGCAATCTCAACAAGGGTCAGGATTGAATGATTTCAAATCCATGTGAGGGCTTTCAACCCAATCCCAGGATGACAAGTGTCAGTGTGAGATAGGTTGAGAGGGGAGGGAATAAGCATTAAATGCTTGATATGACCTTGGGAGTTAAAGTCAAGGTTAAATGACTGAATAAACTCTTTATTCAAAGAATAAAACTTTTATCCAATGGATAAACTCTTGTGCAAATGTGAAAAGGATAAATATGGTCAAAACAATAAATGTTTGGGGAGACAAGTTTGAAATAACCATAAATGGTTATGTAAGAGCCATAAATGGTCATGTAAGAGCCATTAGTGGTCTTGGAAGACTTTGGGGGCTAATTTGTTGAACACACAAAGCATTAAATGCTTTTCAAAGACTTTGGAGTCTTTGAGAAGTGACTCCATTTTGCTTAGGAATGTGACAATAATTAGGGGATGGATTAGGCTAATTAGGAAGGGGTTAGAAGAATCTAGAAGGGGATTAGATTTTGCAAGTGGATTTGGTGGGTGAGGGAAAATAGGATTTTATTAAAATAAAAATTCATTTATTTCAATAAATATGTGCAAGTTGCATTTGTAGGAAAATGCAAGTGGGGGGGGATAATGATGTAAATAAATGTTTTTATTTAATTTATTTAAAAGAGGAATAGGGGGATTTAATTAAATAAATAGATTTTATTTATTTAATTGATTTGAATTTGATTTAATGAATTAATTTAAAATAAATTGAATAATTTATTTAATTAATAGAAGAATGTTTGGGGATGAATTAATTAAATATTAATTTAATTAATTGATGGCTAGTGGATTTTTAATCAAATAAATAGCGAATATTTATTTAATTAAGCTGGACAGAATTGTGTGACTACAGTGAGTATAAGATTGCTCTCAGATTTTTATAAGCAATACTAGTGACTAGACTACACCAAGATGAAGGATTTAATCTATATGATATTAACTATATGGATGCAAGATGGATGAATAATTCAAGCAAATAATCAATTCAAGCAATAATGGATGCAAGCAATAATGGATGATAAAATGGATGAATAATCTAAAAAGTACAATAATCTTCAATGACTCCAGAGCGAAATTAGCGTGATAATAATCTCCAAGCATGTTCTTAAAAGTCTATGGGGTAAATTGGAATGAGAGTTGAAGACTGAATTTATAAATCACAGGAGAGATGATGAAAAATCTCAATTTAGGATTAATTGAAAATAATTGAGAAATCATGTTTAGTTAACCTTGAGATAGATTCCAATTATAGTTTAATTGAAATGCATTCAAATTAGAAGTCCAAGTTGCATTAGAAATAAGGTTTAATTAATTCCATGCATTTGTGATAAAAATAGATAATTCCATGCACATATTTGATTTATTCAAGAAAAAGGTATTTTCAATGCAACTGAACTTCTTTTTCTGAAAAGCTTTGAGTTCCAAATTTAGAGAATAATTCAATAATTCAACTAAATTGCTTTTATGATTTCAAGTTCTAAATTTAGAAAAAGAAATAATATCTCAAGTTTGATTTCTCTCTCAATTCAACTCTTTCTTTGTAATTAATTCCTCTTTTGTAATAAATTAATTCCTTTTGCATGATTAAATGGCAAATTTATTAATTAATTAAATATGCAAGGATATTTAATAAATTAAAATAGGATAATTGATCAAAATGATATTCTTGGAAATGATTCAATTAATTAAATAAATATTTAATTAATATTGAGTAATTGATTTGCCATGTGATATTTGATGATTAAAGAATTAATAATGTTCTCAAGATTGATTTAATTGCCTTTGGTTAGGACCTTGGTGATGTTTGTCGAGATTAGGGGCCCATGGTTTAGATGACCATTTTTAGGGTATTACACCTTTGAGTAGTCATCGGTATCTGAGACACATTCTAACTTGATGATGCAACAATAGAAGATTGAATTACTTGCACTATGGCTATTGTAACAGATGGTGGTTTTGTTAATAGAGAAGCAGTAGTCATTATTGGTGCCTCCCTTGAAATAAATATGGTTACAACCGTTGATGGTGTTTCGGTTGTGACAATGGTACTTAAAATAGGTGGAGCTTCAGCCATGATAGTTATAGAAGGTGGGGCCACTGACTATTTCTCTACAACTGTTTGCTCCAAATATTCAGTGAAATCCAGAATTGAAGAATCAATAAGTAATGTAGGAACATCATCAAAACTTGGGAGACTAGACAATATAACATATTCTTGATCACCCTTCTCTTGTGGTAATTCTATATTCAACCCCTCATCATCATATTCTTCTACCTCTTGATCCAAATCTGATTCAATAAAATGAGTGACAACTTGTGTAGGATTTGATACCTATGAAGCAGTAGGCGTAGTACTTTCTCCTTGTTGAGTTGATTCTTCTACTTATTGCATTTCCTCTTCATTAGGAATCTCACCTTCTTCTTGTTCTTTCTTTGGTTCATTTGCAGTTGGTTGTTCAAAATCCTTAGATGTTACTTGTGGGGCTGATGAATATTCACCTTTCTTTGAACCTTTGACCGTGAACTTGAACTTCGTTCCTTTTCCCTTAGATTTTGGTGAAGGGATTGGCGGTGGGACCTACACATCTTCTTTGTTCTTGGTCCTTAATTAAGATATTTTCCAACTAGACCTTCACTATCATCATCATCAGCGGAACTGGAAGGAATCTGCTTCATTCGAATACCCTTCTTCAACAACCATGCATTAGTATTAGCCAAAATAGATGAAATTCTTTAGGTAATAGACTTACTTTCCTTCTTGGACCATTGGATGAGTGGCAGGGGAGAATCATCAATCTTTCGTTCAAAGTAGAACAGGTCTACTATGTCATTAGTATCTTCCATTGTATTCGAGATCCTACCAAATCAAGGTTCTCAATCTATTCTAAGGCAAGACGACTGAAATACATCCTCCTCACATCTTCCTCGTCTTCACAATCTGCCCAGACATCTTTGAGCCATTATACATTTGTATATCTCCTCTTGATTTTGTTCTTAATCCCATGAAAAATTAAAATTATTAATGGCTTTGAACCTTCTCATAGTCACCCACTACATTTCTTCCTCCATATTTTTGGCCTTTGGTTTGGTCAACACTGAATATCAACCAATAGATTCTGGAAATTTGAGGCCAGTTTTATGAGCTTGTGACTGCCTCTCATGTACATGAATCAATTGTCCACATAATTCCACGAGGAAAATTTTATCTGAAGGATACCTTGGCAGCATGAATGGTTCACCTATAAAACATCCTATGTGGATATATGCGAAAGTAGGAAATTGAAGGAATACACAACCAAAGAAAGAAACTTTGTTGTATGTCACTTCTGAAAGTCTTCTCTTCTCTAAGCCTTTATCAAACATACACTTCCAGAAAACAAAGAAGGCATCACTAACCCTTCTCAAGTGACTTCTCTGATTATCAATTGTAAGCCGATAATAGTAATCCCATACTAGCACTAGTCTTCTATCACCCTTGGTAGACAAACCTGGATATTGCCTCATGGAGGCGACTGTATACACAAGGTATGAGATCATATAGAATTTCAATGTTGTTTTGATCTCTTTCAGCTACGCACATAATACATCACTAATCTGCTTTCCCCAATCTATTTTGGTAGTCCCTTTTTTAATTATGCTCATATAATAACACATCCAATTTTGCAAGTCATGAGAATCTCTCAGACCTTTTACTCGTGATATCATAGTGACCATATCATTGTATTCATCATTAAAATCACTTCTATGGAAGTATTCGGGCCATCTTGAAGTACTAAAGACCCTGGCTAAAGATAAGAAAACTATATTGATCATCTTCTTACATTTTTCTTCATTCTTCTCATAATACTCTTGAGCACTATCTTTGGTTATGTTTGCTACCTCTTCTACTAGAGAACCCTTAAACACACTATTAAAGAAAACACTATCTAGTGTCATAACAACATTTTTATTTGCATCCTTCACCTGTCTTGTATTAGGACCGAAATGATCTGCCACTACAAGTACAAAATACGGAGCATGAGCTGTTACTTGGAAAGAAGCATACTTGTGCAGCTCTGAATTGATCAAGCACGTCATATGAGATGGAGCCTTTTTAACTCGATCAATAAATTCTTGCATGTCTATGTGGCCAATCTCAGTGTCCCTGATTTCTTTGACATTTGATTCAACTGAGCTTTTCGAGAACATATTCAAGTATTTGTCATACTTGTACTTCATTTTTTTCACAGGCAGCTTGCTTGGTGAAGGCTCTAACTGACTTGAGGAAGGCTTTGATTTTGCTTGAGCAGGCTTAGACATTTGCAAAGTTCTACATTCAACACTAAGGATTAGTTTTTTGAAAGTCATCACCATCAGATGAGCAATTTCATTGAACAAAACAAGTTTCATGAGTAAAAAATGATAGGAAAAAAATCTAGACAAAAACTTGCAGGTTGGACTTTAAAGTTCGATCTGCAAGTAAGAAAACCAATATTCACACATTGGACTTTAAAGTCCGATGTGCAAGGGAAAAACATCACGGGTTGCATATCGGACTTTAAAGTCCGATGTGTTGGGAAGGAAGAACAACTTTGCAGATCGGAGAAAAAACTCCAACCTGAACTTGAACAAAGTGTAAAGGATCATGCACATTGGACTTTAAAGTTCGGTATGCATCCAAGGTATGACAAAGGTCCCTACATGTCGGGTTTTAAAACCCGATGTGTAGGGACATTGATAGGTCGTATGCGAACCGAACTTTAAAGTCCGACTTGTAGACCGCAATGGAATCAAACATCCCTTCGCATACCAGTCTTTAAATTTTGATATGCGAAGGAACGTACATGGTGTATCCTCATGTTGGGTTTTAAAACTCGACATGTAGAAAGATGGAAAAGCCAGCATGTAAGTCAGATTTTAATGTCCGACTTGCATGCATGAAAAAAGGGGTCGATCACCTCAAATTCGCTCTACACTTGAGCAAGGCTAGAAGGAAAAAGGAAAAGGCGAGGCAAGTCGGACTACAAACCCTGACCTGCCACAAATTCAATCTAAGACAACAAAAACCCTTGAAAATAAAAGCAAAAACAAGAAACCCTACCTAAAAGAAAAATAAAGTGCAAAACACGACAATAACTTACCTCACAAGGCGAAAACAATGAAAATCTAAACCCCGATCAAATGAAGATCAAAATCTAGAGAGATCCGCACGAGGGAAAGAGAACGTGCACATAGAGCCAAAAGACTAAATGCAGATTAAAAACAACTTAAAAAATTAAATAAGAAGTGTATCCACTTAAGTTTCACCTCAGAGATTAAACCTGCAAACACATTAGTCTATCATGCAAATATAACTCAAGTTTCAACCAATGAAACGACATGAAATAGAAAAGCAATGAAATTGTTACACCTTCATGAATTATGTTTCATTGTGTCCTAACCCCATTGTTCTTGGTTGCAGATGATTTTGCTCTCAAACAAGCACTAGTAGCTTCCAAGATGACATATGAAGAATGGATAGATAACTGGTTGTTGATTGATATGCTAAATGATATTAAGCTAATATGCAAAGATAATGATATGCTATGATAAAACTCCTAAAATGCTAAATTTCTTTAAACTCAAAACTCATGGAGGCAAAATGAAGACTACATGATTAGCTATTAGTTTCAAAAATGGCTTAGGAGACCTCTATTTATAGATTTTTTAGTGCATAAGCCTAGGTGGTAGAGATCAACGGTCATGATTAAATCTTGCAATTTGGATGGCTATGAGCAAGAGGTTGAGATGTGAGAGAGAAAGGTGGAAGATGTTCCTCCTACACCTACAGGATGGAGGAAAAGATGGAAGGAGAAGCCAAGTGTCAGAAGGCTCACCTTGACTAAGAAAGAAGACTAAGAGAATATAGGATAGTTGGAGAAGATTTAAGGATAAGAGAACAAGTGGACTCAACTTCTTCCAAAGATGTAGGAAGGTTGAGGAATGTGTGTACGTACACATTATTTGAAGAATAGAATGAATGTTGAAGATAATAATGCATACTAATATTAATTAAATATTAATATTTTTAGCAACATGATGGATGAGTTGGCTAAGAAGAAGTGATGTGGAGATGAGGGGAGATGAAAAAGGGAGATTAAATAATTAAGAAATTATTTAATTGATGAGACTATAAGATAGTGGATAGAAGAATAATTAAACATTAGATATTTAATTAATTGATTAGAAGAAAAGCTAAAAGAATTAATTAATAAAATGTTTCAATTAAATGAATTAATACAAGAATATGAAATGAATTAAATAAATTAATATTTTCAAATTAACTATTTAATAGAAGAATTTATTATTAAATAAATATAAAATATTTATTTAATTGCTCATAGCCAATTTTATGTGTATACAAAAAGCATTTAAACCCTAACTCAAATTGCAATAAATGCAAGGCAGGTCGTGCAGGTTGGGGTAAAAAGTCTGACATGCACTTAATCCAGGCAGCAACAAAATTGCATGTTGAAGAAAAAACTCCGATATGCATGCCAAAGACACTTGCACATCAGACTTTAAAGTCAGATATACAGGTACAAAAAGAACCGCAGGACGGAGAAGAAACTCTGACTTGAGCTAGACAAGTGACCAACCTTGTAGTTAGAGTTTAAAGTCCGATTTGCCAGTTGAAGGCAAAGGCTTGTAGGTCAGACTTTAAAATCCGACCTGTAATTTGACTAAAAACTTGCAACTCACCACATTAGACTTTAAAATCCGATGTGCTTAAAACATTAACCCGTGAGCCTCTGCAAGTCGGACTTTAAAATCCGATCTGCATGAAAGACTGCAAAAATAAGGACAACTTAAAAATGACAAAACAAAATGACAAGACGCAAAAAGCGACTAACTGACAAGGTAGGCTAGCCTTTCTTCAAGTACGTGAGGTACGAAATGGACAAGTTTCGTAGGGCTGCCTCATGATTTTGACCTCGCTGAAATTGATGACAACACAGTCATTTCATTTATATTATTTCAACCACTTGGTTAATTCCAAAACCAGGGTTTGACCTAAAGGCAAACCCCTATTCCCAAAAAAATTCCCTTTCTTTTGGTGTACAAGAAATAGGTGCACAACTATACTTTTAGAATTAAGCTTTATTTGTAGAGATGAAAAAATCCTTTTCAATGCACAAAAATTTGAGAGGACCAAGTGGAGGGCGACCCTCTCCGGGCACATGGTCCCTACAAATTTTGCCCAATTTTGTAGAGCAACTCTGAATCATCTCAAACTTATCAAATTCAGGTGCACGATTGAATCCTGAACATGTAGCTCACTGTTTTCGCATACTTTGTCTTTATTTTCAGCACTTTGTCTTAATTCAATCAATCAACTTACAAAAGAGGGTCAATTACATTCCAATCACTACCAATCTACTTAGTATTCAGTCCTTACATCCTTTGGGATTGGATCTAGTAGATTCATCCCCCTATTTTGAATTTAAAGTTTCCCCAAGTGAAAATTGAACTTAGAAAATTCCCCACTTCCAAGTGGAGATTTGGCCTAGCCCCCAATTTTCCACTTTACAATACCATGCCTTCTCTCACCACTACTGTAATGTCCCCTTTTTAGCTCATTCCTATTTTTGAGTGATTAGCCTATCATTCTGATCCTCGTAGGCTAATAATTATGGATAGAGGGTCTTCTGAGGTAGAGGCTTGGTTAATGGAGGTTCTTGTCTTCTCCAGAATTCAGTATGTTCCAGTTTGGTCTTCGTTTGGCTTAAATTGGACTTCGTTTGGTCTTAGTTTCATATACTTACTATTTATAGTAAGTCATGAGACGATCGAGAGGGACCCTTTCTATTTTTAGTAAGTTAGTGGGTTGGACAAATGATAAAATGGTCAACTCCTCGATGTAGACAACATGAAAAATATTGATTAATCATGGAGTTATGCTTATTTGATTATTAATAAAGTGATAACTTTATTAATAAATTTTATTATGAGGCCATTTAATGTTATATTATAAGTTATTATTATTTCATAAAGAAAGGGTCATGCTCATCATTAAAAGGGGGCCATTTATTCAATTAAGTATGGGGGTCCAATATTAATTAAATGTTAAAATATTTCCTAAGTATGAAATGAAATAACATTTTAAATGTTATTTAAATGCTTTTCCTTGGAAATCAAACTTATGAGGAGTATATAAGTCTTCAAGCCAAAATGGATTTCATTCTATTGAGCATTTGTTTTGATGAAATTGTTTGAGAGGAGGAAGCCAAGGGTTTCATTCTTTGAGCCATTGGAGAATGATACATTCTTTAGTGTTGCAGTCATTTGAGGTGGTGAAATATCCATTGAATATGGCATTTCGAAGAGCTTCATCCAAAAGTTCTATTTGGGCTTAAAGGTGAAGAATTTTTACCTAGGCTTTGAAGATTATTGAAGGACTATCAAGTGCAGACTTGAAGATTGAAGATTCATTATTGGCAACCATTAGCGATTAGATTTCAAGCTTTGTGTTGGTTGCGACAGTGACACATGAACAGTACCTGCGCTATAGTAAAACACTACAATGATTGCTATAGTGATGTGCTTGGTTGGTGTTGTCTCATTGACATTATTAGAGGGTTTCTATTGCTATGAACATTCCCAAAATTTGCCAGTATGCTGATATGAAGTTTGGTGAGAAACATTTTCCTAATTGCTGGTTACACTTCCATAATTTGTTGTGATATAGTTTCAGACCTACAATGATAGATATCGATTTTCGGGTACATTTATATTAATTTGCAAAAGAATATTAATCTGATTTGAGTCTTTATTGTATCTGAGGAAATTGTAACAAGATTTGAGACTATTATTTCATTATTGATGCATTATTATATTTATAATTGGTAAATGTTATTTGCATTTATAAATATTGCCTAGCATCTCAACAAATCAAATCAAACAAGCGAGGATTTCTAAAACCAAAGCAATTAAACAAGGCAAAAAATTTGTGTTCGCAAGAGTCCACTTTGGGTGGGTTCTTACAGTGGTGTCTGAGCAGTTTCCTGCCAACCTATTGGGTAGATTGATTCAACTAGTTAATCATGGTTACTTCAGGTACCCATAATTAGTGGGACAAGAATATGAAGCAGGTGTATTCCTCATTGGAAAAGTTAAAACAAAGCTAGAAGAAGCTGGATGAATTGATTTCACACCCTACAAATATTAATAGATTCGCTCGGTATATGACATCTATTTTTAAGGGGAAGGAGAAACAAGAGGTCTCTACAAGGGAAGTATCTAGAAACCTCTATAATGAATTTTTAGCAACCAGTGACCAGCATACAGTTGAACCTATGGCGAGCAAAAATTAGACTTATATAGAGAAAGATGTTGGGCACAAGACACTTCATGATGACTCCAAGAGTGAAGAAGAGGAAGTAATGGGTGAAGACAAAACAGTTACATTAGAGCAACTACATGAAGATAAGGTTTCTTGTGATGCTTTATTAGGTGATTCTAGCATTGCTTCATCCTATCATAGCAAAGAATCAGATTGTGGTTCGATCAATGTTATTCATACTTATGAAAGTCCATTAAAGGCCCAAAATATAAAGGTGGACATGGAAGTTGACCCTTTACTTAGTGGAGCAGCTATTAGTGTTTTTACTACACATGATGAAGGGGACATTTTACAATGACATGAATTATTTTAGGACATCAATATTATGTCCCATCATTCTCATGAGATAAGAGCTTGTGATCATGAGAAAGCCAATGATATGATATCACCCAATGATGAAAACCCTACACTAATTAGTAGACATGAAGATATCAAGAAAGAAGAAGTTTTGTCTCCAGTTGCATATGATTTGATGCATAGTGTCTTGGAACAATGCGAAGACAAGTTAAGACCCTATTTGTTGGAAGATGAGCAAGAGCAAAAAAAGAGGGCAAAATTTGAAGTGGGTGATGATGAGTCCCTTAATGATTCCTTTGGGGCTGATGTTAAATGGACTCATGAGAATCAAGAGGAAAAAATAATAGGTGAAGTGTGGACCAAAATTATTGAGACCGGGGCTATTTCAGTCGATCTTCACCTAGTTGATGTTATAGAAGATAGAAAGGAAGAAACAATGGATCCTATAGGACAAGGTTGTACAAGTCTCGTAGTTGGTGATATGAAGGTTATGATTGGGGACTCTTTGGATAGTCCTAAGAGTGATCTTACCTTTCTGGATGAGGTTAGAAATTCACCATCTGTTGAGTCTACTTTTTGGAGTGATGATGTGGAGTTTGGGTTGGGAATAACTGTTGCTCTAGTTCCAAACCAGCATGAGGACACTTTAGAAGAATATTTTGATGAGAGTCAAGCTCTCCATTGGCAGCCCACAACTTCTAATAATGAATTTTCCATGGTCCCTAAGTTTGATTTGGAGAACCAACTAAAGGTTGGTGAAGATAAGATTGTTACAGCCCTATCCCATTTTGATCATTCCCACAAGATGGTGGAAACTCATCTATGGAAGGTCCAACTTGAGGGGAGACATAGAGGAATTGAAGAGGCTCCATCTATCTTTTATTTGCAAGTGTTTAAGACATCCATGGAGATTATGATAAATGATTGTTTAACTCTTCTTTCTGATAGAGATCACTTGCTTGAATTGGGAGTTATATATTATGATGCATTGAGGAGGAAAGAGGAAGAGGTTGATCGACTCACTACAGAGCTAATGAAGACTATAAAATGTTTGGAAGACACTCAAGTGGCTCTTTGTATGATGGAAAATAAGATTGATGAGTTGAACGTGGAGTTGAGTTTGGTACGGTCTTCACCATCTATAGATATAGTTCAGGGTTCTATGGCAACAGTCGGTGATGAGCATATATCCACAAATTATGGTTGTGAGAAAGTTGAGGATGTGGTTACATCCATCCCGGATATAGGGGCCGTTGACTCAGTTGAGATGAGTACTTTGATTGAGAGCAGTAGAGAACCACATGTTGCGTCAGGTTCTCTTGAGGCTAGTACTATGATAGATGATGCGGGTCAGATTGTTGATAGCTCTTGTGTGGCTACGGTGGATTCTCCAAAGAGTTGTGTGTTGGTACATGATGATACTCCATCATCTTCACAGGAGGTTCACAGAGTGTCATCTAGTTGGGAGTATGGATCTCATATTGATTTGTTTACCTCTCCTTGAAACAAATATGTTACCTCATCTCATGCAGTTGATGGTGATAGATAACTTGTTGCGTTGCAGTGTAGTACCCCTCCTCAATCAGACTCTTTTTGTACTTATGTTTGACTTCCGTTGACTGTTCAGTGGAACATTATTGTATATTGATTCAAACTTTATGCGATGTTATCTCATGCTTTATCTGGATATGCAGTGTATGCTTTCATGCAGTATTTTATTACTTTGTTTAATGAGATTTTGTATGGATTACTGACATGGACTGACACATTTACTTCATATGTGTGATGTGCTATTTATATGTTTCGTGTTTGCAAGTGTATGGGATGTGAGGGAATGATTTTCCTTCACTCACTTCGGTGAGACAGGGAACATCACGATTCTCCTTCATCAGTGTGCATGTTGTGTCTATTATATGTTTGTATATATGCACGTGTGGTTCGTTGATGCAAGACATTGCAGGTACAAGTACTGGGTAGGTACGGGGTGTCGTCTCCACCTGGTTTCACAGGTTTGAGCGTACCTTATTTGTCTGATGGGAGTGGAGGAGATAGTTGTGGTACCCTAACTTTACCCGCAGTCACACTCCTCTGAATGTTGTCAGTCGGTCGTCTTTATCATTTGACCAGTATGCGAGTCATAGTGCTTTAGTGTTCCATCTTGTGAGTCATCGTTTGATCATTCCTCGTTTTGCGTGGTTCTATTTTTTTGAATAGTTATTTGATTGAGTGAATGATGCTATTTTTGTGTTGGCATAATTAGTTGATTATTATGCTCTTAAGTCTATTGATTTAATTAAATAGAGGAATTGCTAGAATTAAATGGCTATTTTGGCTTATTTTATTGTGTTAAAGTTGTATTTTTGTATTGGGGAAAGAAGTTAGTAAATGCCTTGCCATTTAAATTTTAAATGCATGTGTTGAAATAAAGTATCATGGAAAATAGAAAACGAAATAAATAAAAGCTTTTCTCTTTTACCTTTCCATTTGACTTTTGTATTTTATTTTGTTGGAAAATAATTGTTTATGAAAAAGGTAAATCTGATTGCTTTTCCTTTTTAAATAGTTTATTTTGATTGGTGGAGAAAACTTTTAACATAGAAAGTTTAGGTTGAAATATATTTTTCCCATACATTCCTGGAAGTTCACAGGAAGAAGAAGGAAAATTTTTGAATGAAAAAATTTGGAAAACCATTTCGGAAGAGGAACTTGAAGTTGGATTTGGTTTGGAGGATTATAACTCTTCCACAAATTTGCTTCCTGGATTGCTTGAAGGTTGGTTAATCTTCTTCTTGTTTGCAATTAAAATTTGAATGTTTTTAGGTTGCTTCCTATGTGTTTGAAAAATTGAAAAATCTCTTTGAAGATTCTTGTTGAATGTTGAATTGGAAAGAAAGAGTAGCTGTTATTGATGATTTTGTTGAATTCATATCAAATGTGGGCATATTGGAAGGAAATGGTTCATTTTTCTATTTGTTGTTTGTTATTTGTTCTTGCAAAATCTAGTTCTTGGATTATCTCTTCTATTTGGTATAGAAAGAAATAGATTTAGTTTTCTGTGTGTTTTCTAGTTTATATTTGCCCAAGATTTGGGGTTTTTGTTGGCAAAAATGGGTTATTTGCCTCTTGGAAGATGCAAGGAATCTTCCTGTGTAATGAAAGTGAAGAAATTTATCAAAATCCTTCTCATCTCTTTTAAATTCGTCTAATGTTTCCCAAAATCTTTATATGATTGGGGCTCTTGTGTGTTGTTAATTTACCATTTACCTTATTGAAGAATATCCTTTTTATTTTTGTATTTTGGCACTGAATGTGCTCCCGTGAAAAATGATGAACAGGGGATGATTTAATTTATATTAAATTGTTTTAAAAAAAATGTATATTATAAAATAAATTTTAACTTTCCCACATGGCGGCCTAGCCCCACCACGTGGGATGGTAGTGTCTTGCTACCGCCGTAGCAACACTACCGGTCGGTAGTGATTGCTACGCGGGTAGCAGCACTACTGGTCGGTAGGACTGCTACTGGTCGGTAGCAGCACTACCCGCGAGTAGGACTTTGCCCATTGCGTGCCCTTTTACCCTTCGCGATGCAATTTTAATGTGTCGTTAAATTTTTATTAAATGCAATGCATTTAAAAGTTAGTTTAAATGTTAAATTTTAATGATAGTTTATAAGTTAATTCTTTATGTGTTGGTTTTAATATTAATTTATTTGATTTATTTGTAAATAAATATATATATATATATACATATACATATACATATACATATACATACATATATATATATATATATACATATACATATATATATATATATATATATATATACATATATATATATATATACATATATATGTATATATGTATATATATATAGATATACATATACATATACATATGCATATACATATATATGTATATATGTATATATACACTTATAGTTATATATTTATTTAAATTGTAAATCAAGGCTTGGGTTATTAAATCGATTGTTAAATTTAGATTTAATGTGGAAATGTATAATATGTTTTAATATAATTCATATGGATTTTACTACTTTGTTGGAATTTTGAATTGGAAATTATATAGAATTGAATGACGTTTTGAATGATGCAATTAAATGTAGGGTGTTGTTATTTAATTTTCAATCAATGAATTTGCAAGTGTTTATGATGCTGATTTTCTCAAAGATTGTCTGAGTGCGGACTTAGTGAAATTAGCTTTCCTCGCAAAGAGTATTATTGGTGGTTAATCCTCATCTTGTTAGTCGTCTTGTTGTGGCGTATTGTGTGTCTTTTGATCAAGTGATATATGATGACCTCACTGTCTTAACCATGTAGTGTCTTTCCTTTTGGTTAACCAAGAGTTAGTATGTCTTTGTTTTGACCACTTGTTTTTGGATAGTGGTGTTATGGTTGCCTGTTTCACCATAGGGTCCTCGTGGAGTGACCATGTTTGTTTAGTGTCCTTTGAGAGAGTGTCTTTCGAGCGGGGGCCGCGCCCAAAGTGGATGGTAGGATAACCCCTTGAAAGTCAGTTAATAAGTGATAACCTAATAATTGATTAGGAGGTGGGTAGTTTATAATATTATATAAGATATTGTACCTCGCGCATGGTTGAGTTCTCGTATAAGCTCAAGATGTAGTGGGAAGGATTGGAATGGCAAACCGACCACCTTGTCTTCACGAAGGGTTGGTAGGGTCCGCATGAGACTTAGATGGAGCTGGAGGTTCGGGAAAGGTTACCAGGATAACCCAGGATGGGGGCCGGGACCTATGGAGGCCTACCAGGGTAACCATCATAAGCTATGCGATGACACTCTCTCTTTAGGGTCACTAGTGTATTGTGATGTCAAGTCACTTGAGTTTTGTGATGTTGAGTCACCTGGAATATTGTGGAGTCATTTGTTCTGTCATCCATGTCTTGCTTATGCTTGCTTGAGGGTGCTCTTCTATCTCCTAGCATAGTGGGGTGATTCCATTTTGGGGATTACATGGCTAGGTGGTAGTGCCACTTCCCATCGGATATTCTTGTTCGTACCTTCATGCAAGGATTGGCTTCGTAGGTGTTCCTGTGGTTCGTGACTCATGCTCTATCTCATGTTGGAGATTATTGTTCTTTGGAGACCTATGTGGTCAATTGTATCAATGAATTTATGTAACCTTGTAATTTGGTTAAGTTGTTAACTCTGAATGTATTGGAAGATCAATGTAATCCTAAGTTTTGGATGTTATTTATCATATTTCTTTAAATGATTTGTGTAAATACTTTATTGAAGAGAAATTATATTGTATCCTTTCAATCTTTAAATGGAATAATCTGTTATTGCATATGGCTTATTATGCTCAATGAGTAATGATAGTTAATTGGATTAATCGTAATTGTTGAATTTAACTTTTAGTTTAATTATTCATTGGTAACCCTTTAGGAATTTTGGTGTAAGTCTTTTGCTTGTGTTATTATTGTGCTATTGTAGTAATTAATGCACTTAATGTGACTTATCCTTTAAAAAAAAATTATTTCACCCTTAGTTGTTGGTATTCCTTTCGGGTTCCTGGCGGGCCATTACATGCAGAGTCATAGTGATCAGTTGTAGGTTTTAGAGGATAAGGTTGATCCAACCTTATTTCATTTTTACCGCACCGATACATTTGTTGATTACCTATTTGAGAGTCTGGAGTTTAAGGAGGGTCCGTTTGGGGTCACTAGAGATACTCTCATTCATGGTTCATGTGCTATCAAATGTTTTGTGGGAGTCATTGTAGTCAGAGTGAATATAATGTTTCCTCATAGAGATTTTGTGGTTGGGTTTGTAGAGCAGGTTGCTAGAGGCCCTACCCAATCAGTGTTTCGGGATTAGAGACTAGAGCCATCTCCTTATTCTATTATTGTTAGAGATGAGCCCTTGACTGAGGTTGGAGCATTTTATTGCAACTACATAGTGAGGAGTGCTCATCAATTTTATTTTAATCCACACGTGGAGGACTTGATGATGCATTGGTGTGGATTGGCTTCAGGGTTATACCATCCATTGCGGGATGGAGAGTTACCATCTTCAGTAGATGGAACTAGCAGTTGCAAGTACTTGACTCAGTTGATTGTTGAGGGCTATTTACTAGAGCAGTGTTCAATTTCCCATCATGTTGATGTGTATCTGGTGGAGATTGTTATTGCTATGACACAGATACTATCTTTAGATACATGGCTTAAGAGAGATTATGGTGACAATGGGCGTGATGGTTTAGTTGGATATCACATCCATGGGAGTTCAACAGAGGTTGTAGAGAGATGTTGTGTAGAAGATGTTTTCAATTATTCTTATCACCTTATGATGAATGGATGTGAGTATCAGTTACATTGGGATCCGAGTGGTGACAAGGTTAGCGTTGCAGTTTGGGTAGGTGTCATTGGTTGGCTTCACCACTAGCATGGTGAAGTGGGGATCAATGTTGAGCAGCGGAACTCTAAGAGAGGTTTACATGGAAGATTTATTTCCTAGATTTGGGATCTTGGTATATTATGTTGGACACTCGCTAGTATGTTGAGGGATCCTTTGTGTGCATCAAGGTTCTGGTTTGCATTCACTGGGGAGTATTACTGCATGTACATGGTGTGGATCATTAGTAGTCTCATTTCAAGTTTTCATGTACATGATTTATTTTATATGCATGGTTTAGTGGCACATGTGATAGACAGTTTGTATGACAACATATCTTGTGCTAAGTTTGGAAGCAAACAAGATCAATGTTTTGAGTTGCTTCCACTCGAGACTCTTACTCCATTGACACCTGATGGTGAGGATGAGTTGATTCAGTAGGTTCAGTTCGATGTGCCAATGTTATAGGAGTTGTTTGGTGACAGCAGGGACATTGCATAGGTTTTGTCTTGGGATCCAGGTGGAGGAGTTTATTTGCAATCCAAAGCAATTTCAGGAGGGGCAGACTGTAATGTCCCCTTTTTAGCTCGTTCCTATTCTTGAGTGATTAGCCTATCATTCTGACCCTCGTAGGCTAATAATTATGGATAGAGGGTCTTCTGAGGTAGAGGCTTGGTTAATGGAGGTTCTTGTCCTCTCCAGAATTCAGTATGTTCTAGTTTGGTCTTTGTTTGGATTAGATTAGACTTTGTTTGGGCTCAATTTCATATACTTACTATTTTAGTAAGTCAAGAAATGATCGAGAGGGACCCTTTCTATTTTTAGTAAGTCAGTGGGTTGGACAGATGATAAAATGGTCAACTCCTTGGTGCAGACATAATGAAGAAATATTGATTAATCATGGAGTTATGCTTATTTGATTATTGATAAAGTGATAACTTTACTAATAAATTTTATTATGAGGCCATTTAATGTTATATTGTAAGTTATTATTATTTCATAAAGAAAGGTTCATGTTCATCATTAAAAGGGGGCTATTTATTCAATTAAGTATGTGGGTCCAATATTAATTAAATGTTAAAAGATTTCCTAAGTATGAAATGAAATAACATTTTAAATGTTATTTAAATGCTTTTCCTTGGAAATCAAACTTATGAGGAGTATATAAGTCTTCAATCCAAAACCGATTTCATTCTATTGAGCATTTGTTTTGATGAAATTGTTTGAGAGGAGGAAGCCAAGGGTTTCAATCTTTGAGCCATTGAAGAACGATACATTCTTTAGTGTTGCAGCCATTTGAGGTGGTGAAATATCCGTTGAATTTGGCATTCAAGAGAGCTTAATCCATAAGTTCTATTTGGGCTTAAAGGTAAAGAATTTACCTAGGGTTTGAAGATTATTGAAGGACTATAAAGTGCAGACTTGAAGATTCATCATTAGCAGCCATTAGCGATCAAATTTCAAGCTTTGTGTTCGCTGCTACAGTGACACGTGAACAGTACCTGCGCTACACTAAAACACTATAGTAATTCCCTACAATAATCCACTACAGTGATTTCTATAGTGATGTGCTTGGTTGGTGCCGTTTCATCGATATTATTAGAGGGTTTCTATTGTTGTGAACATTCCCAGAATTTGCCAGTATGCTGCTATGAAGTTTGCTGAGAAACATTTTCTAGATTGCTAGTTACACACTTCCAAAATTTGTCGTGATACAGTTTCAGACCTACAATGATAGATATCAATTTCCAAGTACATTTGTATTGTTTTGCAAAAGAAAATTAATTTGATTTGAGTCTTTATTGTATCTAAGGAAATTGTAATCAGATTTGAGACTGCTATTTCATTATTGATGCATTATTATATTTTATAATTGGTAAATGTTATTTGTATTTATAAATATTGCCTGACATCTCAATAAATCAAATCAAACAAGAAAGGATTTGATAAACCCAAAGCAATTAAACAAGGCATAAAATTTGTGTTTGCAAGAGTCCACCTGGGGTGGGTTCTTACAACTACTTCACCTATCCATGGTTCTATATCTTCTCCACCCACCTCTAATCTCTACTCCACACAAGAGGTTGTTTCTACTAGTCAAGGCATTATGCCTCTTAAATAAAAATATTGAGGTTATGAATTCTACCATACCACTTTATATCCTTGAGTCCACCTTGCTACCATTTTCCATCATTTCTCTTCCCATTTCTTCAACTTTGTTTTCCTTTCTTCCAATACCATCATCCACACTTCCCCAAAAGTTTGTGACTATCACTTTTGTTGTTCAAGTCTCCTCCATATCTACCATCCCAACTACCATATCTCTATGCCCCTTCCTTTCTCCATTCTTGTCACTTATCCCATTTTCTTTCATATCCCAGCCCAATTGAAATTTCCCTAAGGAAGTTACTATTGATTTGAACCTCCATCCTTGGAGGGGAATCAATAAAATTTATGAGAAACTAATAGTACAAGTGAATTCTCATATGAATGCTCCTCCTTCTTCTCCTACCTAGGATGATAATGTTGTTATCAAAGAAGGAAAGGATTAGCATGTAAAGGTTACTGAGAAAACAAATCAAGTTCAATCTATTGATCCTTTTGAGAAAGCATAGAAGAGATTGTAGTAGGGGTTCCTTCAATTGAGTAAATACAAAAAGAACAATCATTTAGAGATGCTCACAGTAAGAATGAGTACAAAGTGAATGGAATAAATGATCAACAATAACTTCGTCACTCTCCTCTCCAACAATGTACCATTGATAGTGATTCTATAGCTCTTGAATGGTTACAATTCCAATTGAATAAAAATAAACTTATAATTGATAGGCCTTCTTTGGATTTAGCTATATTTTTTGTACAAAATTGAGCAACTAAAGTAGGAGAAGAAGGCCAGGGTGCACTCTCATGTATCGAGAGATGCCAATAGGATCAAGGGTAGTGCATATTTCTAAATTTATTATGAACAAGAATTATAAGAAAATGAGATGTGAATATTTCAAGATATCCACATTAAACTTTGGTCCAACTGCCAAAATGCAATAAATTACATAATTGCAAGATTTAGTGTCTATAACTATGCAAAGGATAAGAAAGATGAGCTTACTAAAGCATAATGAATGAAACACAATTAGAATAATTATAAGTGAATACTAAGCATTTTGTGGGCTCCATCCAAAGGAATAAACGCACGCTTATTCATATCTCTCTCCACAAACCATAGTAGCATTCTCCATCTCTATTTTATTACAAATTCCCCAAAATGTCTAAAATAAAATTCATATCTAATATTATAAGGAGCATATGTAAATAAGTTATGTGAAAAAATAAATAGTTATAAGAAAACAAATAACCACAAAATCTATTTCTTATAAATGACTTTAACAAACTTTATTTGAAATATTAATAATAATTTTGAAATCTAATTTGAATTAAAAAACATCATAAAATAATCTCTAAATTTAATTTTATAAATTATTTTTTATTAAGAAAATTACCTATTTAAATAAAACTTTATAAAACTAAAACATTTCATATTAAAACAAAATTAAAAAAAGCTGAACCTACTATTATTCATAAAAGATAGATAGAAAATAATATAAGTATGTGATAGTAACCTTGATGTTTTTTAATTTAACATACTGCTATGTTACTTAGCTTCTCGTATTGCCATGGGATGAATCACACAAGACCACCCTCCCAATGATGTGGGGTTAAATAAAAAAAACAAAGCCTACATTTTACATAGGAGCCTACGTTATAAATATGTTGACCAAAACGAACGAGCGATCATTTCTAATCATTTCTGTGCTGTGAAAATCTTGAGCAGACAAAGCTTGTTAAAGACTGGTTTAAGATGGCTCGTGATACTTTCCGCGCAGAAGAAGACATTATTTTTCTCTCGTGTTTAATAGCTTTTGGTTCAATGATGAATTGGCATGCCGAGTCTCTACACGAAGTTCTCCAGGATCTGAAGATGAAGGTAAAAACATTCATGGATGAACAAGAAGAAGAAAACAGTGAGCAAGAAGAGGATGAGGATGATTTTATAACAATGGAATTTGGTGCAAAATCCCCTGATCACTCAAGTCCCCAGAATGAAGGAGCAAATCTAGCACAATCCCCTGATGATCATTCAACAAGTCCCCTGATAATTCAAGCTGGAGGAGTGGCTCCCTATCATCCACTCCACAACCCATGTGCTCCCAGGCCTACATTTTTAAGGTATGGAAAGAACTCCCCTGGATTTTCCATACACAAACTCCGGCCTATTGTTGACATCCAAAGATCAGAAGAAGAGTCCAGGGCAAAGGCAGAGTCTGAGGCAGAGGCAGAGACAGAGGCAGATCAGGGTTACAATGGAGAAAAATCTCAAGTCAATGAAGATTATGTCAATGAGTCCCACGGTCCTCAATTAGCCCAAGACTCACCTAGTCTGGAGGATCAAGAATCAAAACAACCAAATGATACAACAGAGCCCAACCCCAATTCTCTGCTCCTGCTCGCCCATAGAATTAACACAAGCACTGTTGGATTCAAAAGCTGTAGGTCTGTCATTCGCAAGATGATGTTACCTCTATTTATGTTGCTTGTATTGGTCACGGTCACCGTGACTTCTGGATTTGACCTGCTGGTGCTGGATAATAATTATTTGGGCTCCAGTATTGTGCATCATCACAGTGCCCATATGAACAACCCTCTGCCGCTTACAGAAAGAGTGAGTTTATCACAGAAAATAAAAGGGTTCTTCTTCTTGTTACAACAGTCTGAAGAAAGAGAAAAAGAAAATAGACAAACAGTGAGACAGTCCAGCACTGCTACTCTTGCACTGGTGCAAGAAATTCGAAAGGTTGAACAAATGCAAGATGAAATCGGCGAGGATGCTAGCCGGGTATTTCACCTGCAGGAGCTAAAACAGGCTGAAGAAAGAGAAGATAACTTAGCAACTGAAAATGGTGAGAACGCAGGCCTTTCTTGGCCTGATAGTGGATGCAATGCTTCTCAATACTTGTCTCAGGATTTGAAGGATGATACAAAAATACTCTTAAAATCTGCAATTGAACCTGAATTAAAGCAGTGCAACGAGCTAAAAGACCATACTATTGAGGTTGATAGTTCTGATTTCAGGACTAGCCTTTCAGAGGTTAACCGCCAGTCTCATCTTGCAGGAAATGAGATGATTAAATCTGATGTTTGGGGCCACGCACACTGTTTAGAAACTTTTGAGGAGCACCACCATGGAGGATTAAATCGTCTTCAATCGAAAGGTATAGATGGTGGACTGGATTATGATGAATACTCCATTATTCCTCAATCATAATCTGATAGTTTTCTATTATTTGTGTCAGATTCCTTGAGTAGCAAAGTTGTTTGTCAGCTACAAAGGGACTGTGATGAAATCCCTCGAATTGCTGAACTCAAAAAAAATGAGGAGATTAGGTTGCCTGACAGGGATTGTTTGCCACATTCGAAATCTGATGGAGCTGTGGAAGTTTTAGCTGTTGCAGGTTGCGATGTAAAGAAAGAGATCCTCTCCACTCCATCGAAAGGAGAGAAGAGGTGAGCTACCTCATTCTCTTTTTATCTTTCTTTTTTTTTTGCATAAATGATTTTGTATTTTGATCCAGGAGCTCCAATTTCCTACAAAATTGATATTAATTTCTTAGCATCTTCAACAGGACTAGTGGTGAGATGAACTCAAAGATAAATTGTTCCAATGGTGAAGTCTGTCAAGATGAAATCGGTGAGGATGCTAGCCGGGTATTGGAGATAGCCTGTCTTCGTTTAGCCCAATCAGGACTGAATCATGATGCAGCTGAAACTATTGCATTTGTGGGTAAGCTGGTCGATTCCTCTTCTAGTTACTCCAATACGAGTAAGACTGCCACTGCGGATACTGATCAAGCCAGTAAAGATGAAACCAATCAGATAATTCAAGGGAATTCATCTACTGTACCCGTCTATCCTAGTGAAGAACCTACCAGTTTTAGCATTGATGTAAAACATTATGTTCATCCAGAACCTTATGATCAAATTGTTGCAGAAGATGAGGAGAATTCAACAGTTCTAGCTACTGTAGTGGCACTGACAATTCTGTTGATTTTAGTTGCTGGTGGAAATAGGTGGCGTAAGGCCCAAGAAATAGAGGTCACAAAACGGTACAGCAGGAATAAGCCTAGAAAGGGAAGGCAGCAGATTGAACAAACTGTCTTTCACAGCACAATCTTTCTTAGGAGATCATATAAGATCTGATTCTAAAAGATTGTATACATACTGCTTCTCTGTTGTTTCATTTCTTTTTGAGTTTGTAGACATATGAACAGTGCTAGAATTGCTAAAGCAATTCTCTTGAACTAGGATTTTGAAACAGGAAAAGTCGATGTGAACCAAAACCATGAGCATATCTCATGGATATTTTCCACTTGTTCTTACTCTTACATTACTCTTCCACGTGTTTTACTCTTGTGAAATTTTGATGCTCCCTGTATGCCATTATCTCCTCTCTCTATCATGGCTGATCTCTATGTCTTTCAGTCTCTTGACTTTGAAATTTGGGTTCATGTGTTATTTCTGATGTATTGCAAAGATACAAATGGATGGTTTTGAATTTTCTTTAATCTGGGAGTGAGGATGTGGACTTAGATCCATTCAACTGTTATTCACTGTGTGTGACATGCTATCCTCTATGCATAGCTTTAATTTTTTAGGAAAGTTCACCGTTACAAGTATCTAACAGTTCATTCATACAAGTTTTGGTTATTTTGTCTGAATTGCTATAGTGCACTATGTTCTCATCTATTTGTGTGTATCAAAAGGCTTTTTGGAAGTACCAAGAGTTGCATTAATTGTACTTGTAAGCTGTAGATTTATCGGTCTGATGATCATATATCATTAGGATTTTCAGAGGTAATATTCTATATTAGTCTGATGATCAAATATCATTAGGGTTTTCAGTGTAATTGTGACCAAATTGGTTTTCAAATTTCAATGCTTAGGCTGGCTTAGTTTAGAGATAAAGTAATATAGTGTTAGATTCTCACTGTTGACACTTGACACCCATATTCAAAATTCTAATATGGCAGCTAAAGGTGGAATTCTAAGTGGTGTATTGGTCTGACAATAATTTCAAAGCTGCTTCTCTTAAGAGTTAAATATTGGTTCCTTCTAAGGAGTATGTCTCTGTATTAATTGGTTCATATACTTTTTTTGAGTTATGTCTGTAGACTATAATAATTCTATTTAAAAAATAAGAAAGAAATAATTCAATTTTAAGTTAACCTGTTAGACTTGGGTGTTCAGATATTAATTGCATTTTTTCACAGCGAAATATATAAAGTCTGAAGAGCCCAACAAGGAGTATATCTCAAGTGGTAACTGTGTAGATGAAGGCATTTATACCTTTGTTGCAGGGTCAGATGTATTGCCTGTTACCGATTGTTACAATCACAATTCTGCATTTGCGGAAACTTTTGATTGCTGTATTTTTTTGCCTTTATAGTTGGTTTAAGGTATTTCAGATTTGTGTATTGTCTGCAATTGACACACTACATGCTTGCTGATTGATGATGCCCGTTTTCTATGGTTGAGGCCAAAACAAATAAGTCCACTTAGACCTGGACTCCTGGAAACTTTATATTCTTAGTGAGACAGGAGCACTAATATATCATTCATGGAGGAAGTGGGAGCTAATCTTCCCCTTCAATCCTGTTTTGTGAAAAGTATTGTCTTGCTTGCACTTTCATGTATCAATGTGATTGTGTGCGTTTAGGCTCTTTAAATTACCTTGTTTTTAATTTGCACTTAATGTACAAGGTACAATAAAATTGTTTTAAATCAGCAACAATGGAATTAAATATAACTTGTCTTGGTCAATAAGTGACCAATCTAATCTTAGTTGATTTACACAAAATTTTCCCCTTTTAGAGACCTCATTCTCCTTGGTATGCCTCTCCAGCGTAGCAATAAGATTGGTGAAATATAGGAAGAATGGTTGGCTACACATTAAGCAGAGGATTTGTATCTTAGGTATGGCTTACAGTTACACACAGTGTATAAAGTCTGTAACAATCTACATCAGATTTAATCTTCATGCCTTGAGCCACTAATACTTCCAAGACATACTTCCAGACATAGCCAGGATATAAAGAAGCTAGCTATCATTAATATTGTTGTTATTCATAGGACTGTCACGATCTTTCAAAGCCCAATACCAACGATTGAGAATATAGCCAAACTGCAATTCATTATTTTAAAGACTTAAATTTCCGTTTCTGTTAGCCAAATTGTATGTTTTTTTATGCTTCCACATTATCTTAGTAATCTTCGGTTAGCTATTGAATTGATAATTAATAGATATCCATTTCATATTTTTAGTTCTCATTTAAAAAGTAGGAAAATTTTAATCTTAGCATTAAATTAGTTTGATTTGATGTTCTTAGGAATGGAATATTATCTTTTGCAATTCTTAAGTTGCATTTTAGTAATATCTGAGATTCTTAAAATATTTTGTATACTTTGTAATCAATGATTACAATGACAAAATTCAATTTAAAAATGAACTATATTATTCCAAATAGATGAATCTTCTTTTATTAAGGTTCTTATCTATGGATAATGTGGAATACTAATGTGCTGGAGATAGTCTGTCTTCATTTAGCCCAATCAAGATTGAATCATGATGTAGCTGAAACTATTGTATTTGCGGGTAAGATTGTCAACTCCTCCTATCTTTCCTCGTGTCAAGCCAGTAAAAACGAAACCAATCGGATAATTCAGGGAATTCATCTACTGTACCTGTTTGGGCCACTGCCAGTCAAGCTCCTACCAGTTTTACCACTGATGTAAAACATTATGTTCATCAAGAACATCATGATCAAATTGTTGCAGAAGATGAGGAGAATTTTTGTGAAATAATATTTTTTGTTTTTTTGTATTATAATATAATTAAATTTAAAAAAATGTAGTGTTGCTATTAGTGGTGCTTTTAATTTATATTTTCAATTCATCCATGACATCTATCACTTAATATAGTCATAAAAATTATATTTTATGACAACATTCCTCTAAATTGTTGGGGAATTATTAGGAACATCTCATTTGCATTGCAATATTCAAAATGTAATCTATTGTGACAATGATCAATGGGACATCAATTGGATAATACATTGGGATAGAGTGATATGTATTGAATGACTTGTCGTGCCAATGCCACTAGTCTCATTAAAAAGTTTACCCGACGCATTGCAATATGTAGGGAGTTACTCGACTGCTTCAGTCTAAAAAAAATAGAAGTTGCTCTCATTTTCAACATTTTTTGTGTAATAATGGAGACAACCAATCTATAAAACCAACAACTACTAGATAATGAAGTTTGAAAGTATAAGAATTCTAAAGCTTCGTTTTTTTATAAAGGTTTAGTTAATGGAGATGTGTTTTAACACACACAAGGGTGTAAACTAGTTTAGGATAAACTTCAAAAGTCAAATCTCTATATGAATTTTACATTCAAATTGAAATTCATTCAATTACATTTGGAGTTGTTCAAAATGAATGAAAAAAAAGTGATGTCATGAGCCTAGCTTCGAAGAATTGAATCATAAAATAAGATGTTGATGCTAGTTGTGTGTGTGTGAAAAAGTGAACCTGTAGCTGCAAGCACAACACTTCAATTAAGTCATTATATGCATGGTTAGTCAGATATAAGCATTTATAAGAAAACCATGACAAATCGAGCAATTGCCTTCTAAATGATGCGAGTATAAGATTGCTCTCAGATTGTTATAAGCAATGTCAGTGACTAGACTACACCAAGACAAAGGATTTAATCTATATGATATTAAGCTATATGGATGCAAACAATAATGAATAATTCAAGCGAAAATCAATTCAAGCAATGATGGATGCAAGCAATAATGAATGGAAAAATGGATGCAAATAATCTAAAAAAAAGCACAATATATCAATGACTCCAGAACAAAATCAGTATGATAATGACGTCTTCTCAAAAATCTCTGGGGTGAATTGAAATGAGAGCTGATGACTGAATTTAAAGAGAATTACAGAGAGATGATGAAAAAGCTCAATTTAGGATTAGTTGAAATAATTGAGAAATCAGGTTGAGGTAACCTTAAGATAGATTCCAATTATAGTTCAATTGAAATGCATTCGAATTAGAAGTCCAAGTTGCATTGGAAAACAATAATAAATCAATTCCCTGCATTTGTGATAAAAATAGATAGTTCTTCAATTTAATCAAGAAAAGAGTCTTTTTAATGCAACTGAACTTCCTTTTCTGAAAAGCTTTGAGTTCCAATTTAAGAGAATAATTAATAATTCAATTAATTGCTTTTCTAATTTCAAATTCTCAATTTAGAAAAAGAAATAATATCTCAAGTTTGATTTCTCTCTCAATTCAATTCTTTTATTTAATTTTCAATTCAACTCTTTGTTTTGTAATAAATTCTTCTTTTTGTAGTAAATTAATTCTTTTTTGCATGATTGAATGGCAAATTTATTAATTAATTAAATATGCAAAGATATTTAATAAATTAAAATAGGATAATTGATCAAAATGAATATTCTTGGAATGATTCAATTAATTAAATAAATATTTAATTAATATTGGGTAATTGATTTTGCCATGTGATATTTGATAATTAAAGAATTAATTATGTGCTCAAGATTGGTTTAATTGCCTTTTGGTTAGGACCTTGGTGATGTTGTCGAGATTAGGGGCCCATGGTTTAGATGACCATTTTTAGGGTATTACACTAGTAATGGTCAAGATGAAAACCTTTGGGAGAAAGATTGCCCAACAAAAAGGAAAGCCTTATGATAATGTTTTTCTTTTAGAGGTGGTCAAAGTGATTGAGGAAAAGGTTGAGACTGATGGAGGAATAGAGGGAGAGGAGGTAAAATTGATAGATGGCAATTCCAATGTATTGGAGACATGTGCCTCAAATTTACTGACCTGAATCTCCTGGAAGAGAAGAATCAGTGACACACTTGAGATATCTTGGTGACAGGCAGTTTAGCTTTAAAGGATCAAAGTGATCAGATCGGTGAGACTTGTACTTGCTCTTGCCAATGAGGACTTTCAGTGTGACACTAGTCTTCGATAAGACCTAAGAATGTTGGCCCGACAATTGAAGTCATATTGATGGATCTGTTCTTGTTGAACATCGGTGTGACTCTTGCTGATGAGTTCATTTGGACTACTGTTGACTTGTTGGTCATCGGGGTGACTTGTGACTTCGATGAGACATTTCGAACTCCCGTCGATGGTTTTTCTCTTGCCGATAAGGCTGACAGTGAGATCGGTATGACTCTTGTCGATGCTTGTGGTCTCAGTGTTCCTTAAAGGATGTCGGGGAGACTTGGGCTATCCGTTTGAGATCTCAGATGTTCGTTGATAATGTTCCTCTTGCCGATCAACTTGAAGGTGGATCGTGGTTGAACGGGCGCTGACTCAGCTGGACTGCTGGTGTGTACGATAGACGTTGGAGGACTATGCTAAGTTGGTAGTGACTATTCATGATAGGTAAGGTCGACGGTTGGTCTACAATGAAAACTAAATCGAATTGTTCTTGGTTGATGAACAAAACTTGTTGTACAAAATTGATCGACAGTAATGGATGGACGAATAGGGGTGATCAGTAGACTGTATGAATGTGAAATGTGGTTTGTCATTGAATGCTCAAAGAATTTTTCAGATAGTCATGTTGACTATAATCAGTTGAGAACTTTTTAATCGGGTGTTCTGTATGCTGCCTGAATAGAGACTGAACAAAGAGTTAGTCTGCACTTGTATGTAATTGTTCTTAAACTATAATACAAGAGACTTCTTCTTTGGTGTTGTGGGTTTTTTCCTCAAGGGGTTTTCCCACGTAAATATGGTGTTCAATTTTATATGATGTTGATAATTTGCTTACTCTATTTATGTGAATGTACATTTTAAATGAACTGTAATTAGAAATTGAACTTGTTATCTGAATTCTCCTCTTAGAATTAGCATTAGGAAGGTGTTTCCACACCTTTTCTTTCCTTACGAGTGATATCAGAGCCTAGCTAGTTGTGTTATCCTTGTGGGTAGGGTTGGTTTTTTGTGTTAATTCTGGAGTGGGAATCTTGTAGAACTTTGGTAATTGCAATTGCAGTTTAGAATGGCAAGTACATCGGGAAGAGTAGAAATTAAAAATTTCAATGGTGGCAACTTTGAGTCGTGGAAACTCAAAGTGGAAGATTTGTTGGTTGATCGTGATCTTTGGCTTGACGTGTCTGGAATGAAACCTTCTGGCATGAAGCGAGAAGATTGGGATTTGGCAGATCGAAAAGAAAAGGGGTTGGTAAGGCTTTGTTTGGTAGACTTAGTTCTTCTAAATGTTCATGAAGAGAAGACTGCATCTTCTTTATGGAAGAAATTAGGAGATATTTATCAGGGCAAGTCCTTGGTGAATAAGTTATTCCTAAGGAAGAAGGTGTATTCATTGAAGATGGAGGAAGGGGCATCTGTTGCTGATCACTTGAATACATTAAACATGTTGATTCCTCAGTTAACATCCGTGGGTGTGAAAATTCATGATGAAGATCATTGTATGCTATTGTTATGTCCTTTTCCAGATTCTTGGGATCACTTGGTGATGGCCATTGGGAGTACAACAACCACTTTCAAGATGGAAGATGTGGTTGCTTCTTTGTTATTAGAAGAGATGAGAAGATAATCTTTTGAGATGGCAAAGGAGGCTCTTGTTGTGCATGGCAAATTTAAAGAAAAAGGACAAAAAGTGCAAATCAAAATCAGATGGGAGATCAAAGTCTCCTGGCAAGAAGTCCAAGGTGAAGTGCTAGAACTATAGGCAGCCTGGTCATGTCCAAAAGTATTTCAAAGAGGAGAGAATAAAGAAGAAGAAGAAGAAGAGCTATTCCAATAATTATTCTTCTCAAAGCGAAACAAATGCTTTCATTGCAACCTTGGCAACTTGGGCATCAGATGATATCTGGCTGATTGATTCTAGATCATCTTTCCACATGACATCTCATAGAGATTGGCTCACAAAGCATGAAAATTACGATGGTGGAAAGGTGTATTTGGCAAGCAATTCATCTTTGGAGATAGTTGGTCGTGGAAGAGTCAGAATTGAATTCCCTGATGGAAGAATCAAAGGAATTGATGGCGTAATACATATACCAGGTCTAGCTCAGAATTTACTTTCTGTAAGCAAGTTGAATGATGTTGGAGTGCAAGTCACGTTCTCAAGAAATGGCTGCAAAATGACTAGAGGCTCAATGGTGCTGGCAAGCGGTGCTCAAGTTGGTACTCTATATAAGATGGAAGCACTTCCTGTTCAATGTAACAATGTCTCTACAAAGTCACAAAAGGTTGTTCATGAAGAGAAGAAGGAAAATGTTCATGTGAGTGCAAATTCTTTGGATGTTGAACTTCCAGCAGAGAAGACTATGCTCTAGCATCAAAGGCTTTGTCACATTGGTGAAAAAGGTTTAAAATCTTTGAAAAATAAAAACCTAGTTAGGGGCTTGATGATTGTAATTTGGAATTTGAATTTTGTGAACATTGCATATATGGTAAACATCATTGCGTTCCTTTTTACTCCAGTCCTCACAAATCTTCTGGTGTTCTGGATTATATTGTAGCGTCCTAAAATTGTGACACTTGCAATTTCGACTGCATTTGGGTCTTCATGATGGCAGCGCAACGTTGAACCTGAATGGAGACCCCGAAACCTGCTTGCGACATCAAAAACTGCATATTTCTGCACCTTGGCCTGATCCTTCCTTGCACCCTGTTGTCCCAGGAGGTGGGACCATGGCGCCCAGCGCCCTGGTCCCTGGCCCTATTTTGGACCCGGTCTCTTGTTGGGCATCGGGTCTTTAAGTTTGCAATTCGGAAAATAATGTTTCTAGGTCGGCCTAAGGTCGGAAAAATCAGTCTCTCAACCCTAATTGACAAGTATATAAACTACTTTTCCTCTCTTAGAAAGGGAGGAGAAAAGAAAGAGAGGAAGAAAATAAGCAAGAGCAAGGTGCGAAAGCAATATTCAAACATTCAAACATTCAAGCATTCAAGCATTCCTTCAAGCAATTGAGTATTCTAAGTCTCCATTCAAGGCTAAGTGTTGCATTCAAAGACAAGGATTCAACCATTGAAGAGGAGATCACTTACAACATACAAAATACAACATTCATTACACCTTCGCATGTAAGAATACAAACATTCTTACAACAAGGTATCAGTACTTGTTTACATTACAAACATTTACATTTACAGCATTCTCATTTCTTGGTTAATTCCAAAACCGGGGTTTGACCTAAAGGCAAACCCCTAATCCCTAACCCCCCAATCGTCCTCTCTTTTCTGTGTGTAGGTTGTAGGTACACGGCTGTAATTGAAGATCTGGAATCCTTGTGCAGAGACGAACAGATCCCCCTTTGTTTCGTGGATTTTTCGGAGGACCGTGTGCACTCCGGGCACCATCGTCCCGTCAACTTTCGCTCAAATTTGCAGAACAACATCATCTCGACAGTTTACTGCTAGTTTCAGGTCCGTAGCTTCATCCTGTGTCCCTATCTTCGTTTATAAGTGAATCTTTCTTACTTTACAAGCATTCCTAGTTCAATCATTCTATCTACATTCTTTACAAAAGAGGGTATCCTTGATGTCTTAACCCTTGAAACTCATTTAGAATCCAGTCTTGCATTGTGTGAGATTGCATCTTGTGGATTTCAACCCCTCTTTTGAATGTAAAGTCTCTCATAAGTGAAAACTGTCAACCCTAGTGACCCTCCTTTCTCTCTCCTTCGAGTGGAGTGGGGGGAACAACTAGGGTTCGATTCTTCCGCTTTACATTTTGGTGCACCCGACGTGAACATCCTAATTCTGATTATTCATGGTTAGATCTGAAAAATTGGCTTCCTTAATTACATTTCCATGTTTGATCTTTTGCAAATTTTAGAGGTTAATTGCATAAAAACCCTAAAATTTTCTTTTTAGTAATTGAGCTTGTGAAATGTTTAATTGTTAATGCTTGTTTCAGATCTACCCTCCTATTGAAAATTGTCAATTCATATTTGTGCTTTAATTCTGAAAATTAAGTGGTTAAGTGTCAAAACCCTAATTTTTAAAACCCTCTTGATTCAACCTTTGACTGATAATTTCACTAATCAAAACACCTCCAAATCGGCTGTAACATTGGATTCCGCAACAAAATCATAATATCTTTCATCCCTGAAAATTTGGAAAAAAGTTGCGAGGACCGTGTGCACCCCGAGCGCCATTGTCCCCAACATTTTTTCTGAAATTTCGGGAGCTAGATCTTACTGTATTTTTCTGCTAAAATCCAGAATCTTGGCTGATTTCATCAATTCTAACACTTTCAAAATTAAAGTCAAAATTGGTCTAGTGATTGCTTGGATTAAGGCTTATAATCATTCAAAAATTGTTGAAATTGAAATTTGTGTTAAAATTGTATTTCTTACTGTCCTAAATCTGAAAAGTGTGTTGGCATTCATTCGAAATTTCAATGCTTTGTTCAAATTTTTGCAGTTTGTGACTTTTGAAATCAAGTGTTTAATTGCATCAACCTTGATTTCCACTTTCAGAATTGAATTTTGCATGAAATTGAGTCAACTTTTAAATTGCAAAGCTTGCACTGCTTTTAGTATTCCCTCTAAAATCATAAAATTTAAAATTTCAGTTTCCCTCTCTTTTTCAAAATTCAAATTTTGCATTTTTTCAACAATCTTGGTAGGGTTCAACTTTGAGATTACAACTTTATTTTGGCCTACCTAGAGATCGTAAAATCACTCAATTTTTTCAGATTAGCTTTAAAATCATCATAACTTTCATCCCTGAAAATTTTGAAAAAAGTTGCGAGGACCGTGTGCACTCCGTTTGCCACGGTCCCTGACATTTTTTCCGAAATTTTGGGAGATTGTCCTGATTGCATTTAACAGCTTAAATCTAGGAGATTGGCTAATTTTATTGAAATTTGCTACCTCTAAAATTCAAAATCTTCTCTCTCTCTTTAGTGCATGAGTTTTACAACAAGAAGCCCTACTTACACTATTCCCGTTAGATGAAGCCTTAGAATTAAGTCCTTCCAAGGTTTAATTACCGAGGAGATGGAACCTAATTTGAATGGCCTTTTTAACAAGGACATGGGTAATTCCTCTAATCCTCTTAATGATGAAGAAGCTCTCCATGAGGTTCCTGTAGAACAACTTTCGAAATTGGATAACCAATTTGATGATTTTCAGCGATGGATGTCTCAAGAATATCCCGATAGTCAAGCTCTTTCATTAATTGAGGGTCTAAAATGTATGGTTCAAAGTGATAAGAATGGAATTGATATTTTGCGTGGTATTGCACACATTGTGGATTCGAATGTGATGCCGATGAAAAGTTGTGCCGAAACTTTAGGTTATACACAACCTCCTGCTCAAGTCAATCATTCTATTCCTTTGACGACTTCTATTGCTAGTATACCTACTTTTACATCAAACATAATGACTACTTCAATACAAGACATTCCACCTATGATCACCAGTCATGGGGGCAATCCTTCCTCTTCAATCAACCCTCTTCCTTCATTCAATCCAACTTCTTCATTCATTCCTTCAATGAGTGTTCCTATTATATCTCCACAAATGAACATGACGCAAGGGGGCAATTCATTTAACCCTTCCATTCCTCCTTTCCAATCATCTCCTATGACTAACTATCATAGTGTCCCACCACCTTACTCTCAATCAATACCTTCTTTCAACAACATAATACCTCCATCACAATCGAACACGTCTAAAATGAACTCTTCGACTGAAGCGACCATTAACAATCTTGCACAAACTGTCTCTTCTTTACAGCAACAAATTGCCTCTATGAATCAATCTAAGTTTAGTGTGCCAACATTTGATGTTGCGAGCCCACTTTCTCTTGACATGGTTAGAGCTATCCCCCCTAAACATGTTGAAATCCCGCAATTGGAGCTTTATAATGGTAAGGGTGATCCTCTAACACATGTTAAGACCTTTCAAACAATATGTACCGATTTTGCTTATGACCAAAGGTTGCTTGCAAAACTGTTTACTAGAACGTTAAGAGATAAAGCCCTACAATGGTATTGCTCGTTGCCTTCTTATTCTATTACTTCTTTCGAACAACTTGCAAATGCTTTTATTCAACAATTTCAAAACAATATAAGTCCTAAAGTTACTTTGATTGATTTAATGCATTGTAAACAAGGTGTTAAAGAAAGAGTGACTGATTTCATTGGTAGATATAAGCATTTGTATGCTCAGATTTCTTTTCTAGTACCTGACAATGATATTCAAAGAATCTTTATTTCTAATTTACAAAAAGATATTAGAGAAAAACTCCTGTTTTCTGAGTTTACTTCTTTCCAACAGTTGTGCGCAACTCTTCAAAATTATCAACTGACTATGAGTCAAATGGAACAAGCAAATCCTATGGCTCCGAGTGATAAGGGTGATAGTAGTCAACAACCATTTGGGAAGTTTAAACCGAAAACATCATCAACAACAATGTGAATGCCGCATCAGGTGTGCCTCCTATTTCTAAGTTTTTCAAGAAAGAAAGAAAGTTTACTCCTTTGAATGAATCATTGCATAGTATTATGAATAAGTTATTGGAACAAAATGTGCTTACTCTCCCTCCTATAAGGCAAATAGATCCTGCAAAGATTAATTCACCCTATTTTGATAACAAATCTTTTTGTCAATTTCATCGTCAACTTGGGCATGATACTAAAAAATGTTTTGCTTTAAAGGGTAAAATTCAAGATTTGATTGATAATAATACTATCTCTGTTGCTGGTGTGAATGATAAAGGCAACACATCTATAGCTCCTCCTAACCAAAATCTTAAGATTTTTACTGATCCATTACCTTCTCATACCTCTAATGTTATTGATACTAATGATTCCTCTGTCTCACCTGATGATCTTGTGTCTATGACTCCGAATGTGATTAACTTTGTAGAGCAGCAGAAAATCCCTAAAGAACCTTCCATCACATTTGATTCCAGTGAAACTATCAGGGCACCTGATGGTCCTTTATATATAGTTGCAAAATTCAAGAATACACCTTGCCATGGAGTGCTTATTGATCCTTCTTGTATGGTTAATATCATTACTGAATAATTTCTTTTTACTTTGCAATTGAATCAAGTGATCTATGACAAAACAAATGTGGTTGTGAAACTATTTGATGCATTTTCTTCTCCTGCAATTGGTTCTATTACATTACCTATTGAGGTCCATAACAAATACCTTGATGTAGACTTTGCTATTATTCCATCATCCGAACAATTTCATGTGAAGCTAGGCTATCCTTGGCTATCTTCCATGAAAGCTATTGCTTCTCCTATTCACAAGTGTTTGAAATTTCCCCATAATGGTGAAATTGTTACTATCAATCATAGCCTCTTTAAACTAGCTGAAAGAACTTCTAGTGTTCCTATTGATTATTTTTGGCCTAAACAATTCCAATCGCGGAGTGATCATCTTTTCAAATCTTATCGAAAGTGGAAAAAAGATATGATCCTATCTCTAAGTGAACCTAGAACACCCAAACTTGATATTCCTATCATTCTTGAGAAGGAAGTTCTTCCTTTGAAAGATAAAACTAATGTCTTTCCTCAAGAAGATTCCCAACTCATCCCTATGAATGTGACTACGTCTATGACTAATAAATTTTCTAAAGGTAGACCTATACCTCCTCGTCATGATGGACTTGGTCTCCTTCCTAAACCAAATATTCCTCCTTTATATGGAGCAGTTCCTCCTCCTTCCTCTTATAGAGAGAAGAGACCTTCCTCTTCTCCTATTGTTCAACCTAAGAGACCACAACCTAAACACCCAAGTGATAAGGATGAGAACATTCCTCCTCAATCTTCTCAACTTCCTACTAAGACTAGACGAAATCGTTCTGCACGTGAATGCCGACGAAAGCATCGTCTTAGAGCTCAGGCATCTGCTTCTCAAACTTTGCAATCCCCAAAAACACCTTCAGCTAGTATTATTCCATTTTCTCCTCAGCCGAAAATTGAGCCAAAATCTCCTAAACATAAGATGCATGATGGTCTTGATCTTGTGCGAGTTAAAGATCCTATTTTTATAAATCTTGATGATGATATAGACGAAAATGTTATTCATGATGAAAATGTTACTCCTCTTTCTTCTGATAGTGAATATGAATATGTTGATGTTGATAACCATTTATCTAACGCATTTTCTAAAGCACTTATCCTAGCTCCTAGACAAGAACAACGTGGCTTGGAACATGAACATAGCCCTTGTTTTGATCTTGTGATAGCTCCATCTGCTGTGTTGGATGTTCCTCCTCTAGCGTGTTTCCTACCTTCCCGAAATATTGATCAGCAAGATTGGGGGGTGGATGACGTGCTAGACTAGTTTCATTAACATAGCAGACTCTATCCTCCTCTCTTGATCTCTTTTGTTACTTCTTCTATGTGTTATTCTCATTCTTCTATTTGTTGTCCTTAGTGTTGTCTACTTGAGGATGATGCAAAGCATTGAGATCTCTTGGTCTCTCTCATGTTGACTCAAAAGACACATGTGTTCCCTTCTTCTAGGTGACCTTCCTTGATTGGGGAATGAAGAACAATTATGCATACATACATATGATATACATGAATTATCATACAGCATACTGACCCCGAGGAAAGTGAAGTCACCTCGTGGTTTGTGTTTTGTGTCTTTTACCCTTGGGTTTATCTCACACTTGGGGGCTAAATCCTAGTGATAACGTGCTCCTTTCCCTTCTCATTTCTTATATGTATCACTACCTTAAAGAAATCACCCCCGATGAGGCATGTGCGATCACTTTAACGTAGGGGGGCATACACCCCGTCCATATCTCTTCAAGATACTTGAAAGTTTCTTGGCGAACTTAGCTTTGCCTTGAAAATTTTTGGTATTTTTCTTGCATGACTCATAGTGAGGGAACCTTACTACTGACAGTCATGTTTCTCCCTTGTGATCTTCCCTTTTACTTTGTCAATCAAAGTCGTAAGATCCTTAGTCCACTGGGGGCTTGGTGTATCTTGCCTCCTTGACGTGGTGAAAGTCTTTCAACATTGTTTCCTTGTACTTTACCGAAAGTATGGGCGTACGCTTATACTCCCGCTAAAGTGGGGGCTAAATGTAGCGTCCTAAAATTGCGACACTTGCAATTTCAACTGCATTTGGGTCTTCATGATGGCGGTGCAACGTTGAACCTGAATGGAGACCCCGAAACCTGCTTGCGACATCAAAAACTGCATATTTCTGCACCTTGGCCTGATCCTTCCTTGCACCCTGTTGTCCCGGGAGGTGGGACCATGGCGCCTAGCACCCTGGTCCCCCAGGACCATGGCGCCCAGCGCCCTGGTCCCTATCCCTATTTTGGGCTCGGTCTCTTGTTGGGCATCGGGTCTTTAAGTTTGCAATTCGGAAAATAATGTTTCTAGGTCGGCCTAAGGTCGGAAAAATCAATCTCTCAACCCTAATTGACAAGTATATAAACTAATTTTCCTCTCCTAGAAAGGGAGGAGAAAAGAAAGAGAGGAAGAAAATAAGCAAGAGCAAGGTGCGAAAGCAATATTCAAACATTCAAACATTCAAGCATTCAAGCATTCCTTCAAGCAATTGAGTATTCTAAGTCTCCATTCAAGGCTAAGTGTTGCATTCAAAGACAAGGATTCAACCATTGAAGAGGAGATCACTTACAACATACAAAATACAACATTCATTACACCTTCGCATGTAAGAATACAAACATTCTTACAACAAGGTATCAGTACTTGTTTACATTACAAACATTTACATTTACAGCATTCTCATTTCTTGGTTAATTCCAAAACCGGGGTTTGACCTAAAGGCAAACCCCTAATCCCTAACCCCCCAATCGTCCTCTCTTTTCTGTGTGTAGGTTGCAGGTATGCGGCTGTAATTGAAGATCTAGAATCCTTGTGCAGAGACGAACAGATCCCCCTTCGTTTCGCAGATTTTTCAGAGGACCGTGTGCACTCCGGGCGCCATCGTCCGTCAACTTTCGCTCAAATTTGCAGAACAACATCGTCTCAACATTTTACTGCTAATTTCAGGTCCGTAGCTTCATCCTGTGTCCCTATCTCTGTTTATAAGTGAATCTTTCTTACTTTACAAGCATTCCTAGTTCAATCACTCTATCTACATTCTTTACAAAAGAGGGTATCCTTGATGTCTTAACCCTTGAAACTCATTTAGAATCTAGTCTTGCATTGTGTGAGATTGGATCTTGTGGATTTCAACCCCTCTTTTGAATGTAAAGTCTCTCCTAAGTGAAAACTGTCAACCCTAGTGACCCTCCTTTCACTCTCCTTGGAGTGGAGTGGGGGGAACAACTAGGGTTCGATTCTTCTGCTTTACATATATACACTGAAATTTTTTGTCTAGTAAATGTTCCTTCATTGTCGAAGTCAAAATATTATGTATCTTTCATTGATGATTACTCAAGAAGGGCATTTGTATATTTTTTGAAAAGAAAATCAGAAGTGTTCAGTCAGTTTAAAGAGTTTAAGAACTTGGTTGAAAATCAGACTGGAAGAAAAATTAAATGCTTGAGGATAGATAACGACGGTGAATTTTGTTCAATAGATTTTGATACGTATTGCAAAGACCATGGAATTAAAAGGCATAAAACAACACCTTACACTCTGCAACAAATGGAGTTGCTGAGAGGTTGAACATGACATTGATGGAGAAGGTAAGAATTATGCTGAGAAATGTTGGTCTAGAGCAGAAGTTTTGGGTTAAGGTTGTAGCTATAGCATGTTACTTATTGAATCAATCTCCTTCGTCAACACTTGTTGATAAAACACCTTTGGAAGTGTGGTCTTGAAAAAATCCCTCTTTGAGACATGTTCATGTCTTTGGTTGTGAAGCATATGTTTATCTTCCGAATGAGAAGAGATCTAAACTGGAGAACAAAGATGTTAAGTGTATCTTCATTGGCTACGGTATTGGTGTGAAAGGATACAAGCTTTGGGATCCTTTGACTGAAAAGGTTGTATACAACAAAAGTGTAATCTTTTGTGAGTTGAAACCTTCTTCAGTGGATCTCCAACCAAAGGTGGAAGAAGAAGTCGAGGAGAAAAATGATGTAGTCAAAATTCCTCTAACTCCAGAAAAAGAGGAACAACAAATTGACAGTGTACTTAAGTCTGAGGAGAGTTCGAGCAGCTTTGAGAGTTTTGAAGAAGAATCACAACCTCAGCCTTAACTTGTGAGGAGGTCTACATGTGAAAAGAAGAAACCTGATAGGTATGGGTTCTCTATGTTAGATTCTACTTGTGCCTATGCTTTAATTACTAACACTGATGAGCCTAGGACTCTTAAAGAGGCAATTGGGATGCCTGATTCAAACTCTTGGTTGGAAGCCATGAATGAAGAAATGGCATCATTAAAGAAGAATGAAACTTGGAGTTTGATGCCCTTTCTTGAAGGCAGGAAAGCTGTTGGCTGTAAATGGATATTTAAAAACAAAATCGGTCTGGATGGCAGTGTTGAAAAGTACAAAGCGAGGTTGGTTGTGAAGGGTTATTCCCAGGTAGAGGGAATTGATTATGGAGAAATATTTTCTCCTATAGCCAAGCTGACATCTATCAGATTTCTTTTGTCACTTGCAGTAGCAAATGACTTGGAGATTGAGCAGATGGATGTGAAGACAATATTTCTTCATGGTGATCTTGAAGAAGAAATTTATGTCCTAGCCTAAAGAAAATCTGGTTTCCAAGTTAAAGAAATCTCTATATGGTTTGAAACAATTGCCTACAATGTGGTACCAGAAATTTGACACATTTGTTTTGTCTTTGGGATTTGTAATATCAAAATCAAATCATTGTGTGTACTTCAAACCTGAAAATGATCGGGTTCTTATTATTTTTCTCTATGTTGATGATATGTTGTTCATAGGGAATAGTAAGTCTATGATTTTTGATCTAAAATCTTAGGTGTCTGCAAAGTTCAAAATCAAGGATCTTGGTGCAGCTAAGTATATTTTGGGAATGGAAATAACCAGGATAAGAAAAGGAAAAAGATTTTGCTCAACCAGAGTAAGTATATTAACACTATTCTGGAGAGAGTTGGTATGGCTGATTGCAAGCAGCTAGTTGTTCTAGTTTTGCAGGGAACGCAACTATTTGTTGAAGGATTGTCTAAAATCTCCTACTGAGATTGAGGGCATAACCATAGTGCCTTATGCAAGTGCAGTTGTCAGTTTAATGCATGCAATGGTTTGTACTAGGCCAGACATTGCCCAAGTAGTGGGAGTACTTAGTCGGTTCATGACGAATTCAGGAAGGCCATAATGGGATGTTTTGAAAAGAGTGTTTAGATATTTAAAAGGTACATTAGAGTACGCTTTGTGCTATCAGGCTAACTCGGTTGGATAAAAGAGATCGCTCAACATTCGAGGTTATGTGGATTTTGATTGGGAAGGGGACATTGATAGTAAAAAATCCGCCAGTGGATATATTTTCATATTGAATGCTGGTGTAGTCAATTGGATGAGAAAGTGGTAGGCTATAGTCATTTTATCCACTATTGAAGTTGAGTACATGACAACAACACATGCCTATAAAGAATTTATTTTTCTTAGACATTTGTGTTCTGATATTGAGTTCAGTGCGGGGTAAATTACAATTTGTTGTGACAGTCAGAGTGCTATTTGTTTGGTGAAAAATCCAACTTTCCATGCCAGGACGAAACATATTGATGTGCAATATCACTTTGTATGAGATATGGTGGAGGATGGAAAGGTCTGTTTAGAAAAATTGGCTACTCTGGAAAATGTTGCAGATGCTTTGACGAAACCAGTAAGCACATACAAGTATAGGTGGTGTGCTAGTTCGATGGGTCTTGGAGCCCATGAGTTTCAATAGTTTTTGGGTATTCTGGAGGTGTCAGTAAGATCTTTGTCAAGTGGGAGATTTTTCGAGACATGTGCCTCAAACTTACTGACCTAAATCTCTTGGAAAAGCAAAATCAGTGAGACACTTGAGATGTCTTGGTGAGGCCAGTTTAGCTCTAACGGATCAAAGTGATCAGATTAGTGAGACTTGTACTTGCTCTTGCTGACGAGGACTTTTGGTGTGACATTGATCTTCGGTAAGACTTGAGAATTTTGGCCCGACAGTTGAAGTCCTATCGATGGATCTGTTCTTGTTGAACATCAGTGTGACTCTTGCCAATGAGTTCATTTGGACTAATGTTGACTTGTTGGTCATCGGGGTGACTTGTGACTTTGATGAGACATTTGAAATTCCTACTGATGGTTGTTCTCTTGCTGATAAGGCTAACAGTGAGATCGGTATGAATCTTGTTGATACTCATGGTCTCAATGTTTCTTAAAGGACATCGGAGAGACTTGGGCTATTGGTATTAGATCTCAGATGTTTGTCGATAATGTTCCTCTTGTCAATGAACTTGAAGGTGGACTATGGTTGAGCGGGCATTGACTTGGCTGGACTGCTGATGTGTATGATAGATGTTGGAGGATTGTGCTAAGTTGGTAGTGACTATTCATGACAGGTATGGTCGACGGTTGGTCTACAGTGGAAACTAAATCGAACTATTCTTGGTTGATGAACATAACTTGTTGTATATCATTGATTGACAATAATGGATGGATGAACAAGGGTGATCGGTAGATTGTATGAACATGGAATGTGGTTTGTTATTGAATGCTCAAATAAGTTCTCAGATAGTCATGTTGATTGTAATCATTTGAGAACTTGTTAATCGGGTGTTCTATATGCTGCTTGAACAAAGATTGAATAGAGAGTTAGTTTGCACTTGTATGTAATTGTTCTTTTAATGTAATACAAGAGACATCTTCTTTGGTATTGTAGGTTTTTTCCTCAAGGGGTTTTCCCACATAAATTTGGTGTTCAAGTTTGTGTTGTTGATAATTTGCTTACTCTGTTTCTATGAATGTACATTTTTGAACTACAATTAGAAATTGAACATGTTATATGCATTCTCCTCTTAGAATTAGCATTAGGAAGGCATTTCCAAACCGTTTATTTCCTTACACAATGTAACAACCAAAGTGATAGAGACCAAATATTATAAATGATGTGCTAAAAAAGGTAGTCATTAAGCCCCATGAATGTAAATATCATGTGACAAAATAGAAAAATCTTTCAAACAAAACTTTATAAACAATTATGATGATAAAGTATCAAGAGTAGCTCAATTCGTATATGGTAGCAACCATGATGACTCTATGATTTTATATTAAATTTTTCCTATTACACTTTAGTGAATCTAGCCGTGACATATTGCTTGGTTATTATCTACTCGGAGATAAGCAAGTCTAAAGATAATTCGAAAAGAAACCATTTAGCTCAATTTTCTAGGACTTAATATTTTTTTACTATATAATTTACTATAACTTCCTCAACTATAGTGCAACTTGTATCTAATATTGATTTAGCAACAAGGCTAGTCCATTTTATGAAAAAAAGGGACAAGTGCTGATTTGAAAGAAGTCTAATAATCAGGTCACATTAACTAGTTGGGATTATGTATAAAGTTACTAAAATTCAAAGGAGGGTCAACTATTTCAAGGAGTTTTTCTTACCTTAGTGAAGGAGGCAATATTTTTTATAGTCTTTTATCTCATGCAATACTGGGGCATGTTAATTATGAAAGGATTCAAATAACACACATAATGGTGTTGTTGGTTTTCCCACTTCAACAAAGATAATTGATAAATTTGAAGATTTCATTTTGGAAAAATAGCTCAGAGACCCTTTCCCTAATTTGACATAACACAACTCATTATTCTGGATCAACATGACTCAAAAGGGGTTTCACTATAACGAGTACCTAGGATTTGATTAATCCAAAATGTAAATTGTCCATTTTTAGAATTTCCTCATATTTAATACAGATGTCAGTGTTTTTTGAACACTCCTTGATTGATTTTACAATTTACATTAGTATTGTGAAGATTAATTCAATAGTCTTGAAGTTTGTTTACTTGAGGGTGTAGGGCCAAAAGCCCACTTGCAGATTAATCAAGAAAAACCCTTTTAACATGTTCCTCCCTTTAAACTTGGGTTCTCTTCCTGTAAGAGATGCCTATGTCAATCATATGCTTCAATTGCTTGCATAGGGAAATATAATATGTTTTTCCAGGGACATCAACCTCGAGAAGCGAATGGGTGTCTCCACAAATCAAGTTTTGGAGACCTTGATGCAATATGACAATTTGATACATTCGTAAATAAGGGTCCATATATAACCCTCTGTCTAAATAAGATTGACACTCTTCAAATAGACAAAAGTGGAGAATTTAGACCTTTTTAGGATCATCCTAGTCAAAAGGGATTAAGTAAATTATCACTATTCTAGGTACTCTCCAACAAAATGATGTTGTTGAAAGAATGAGTAGAATTGTTGTAGATATAGTCAAGGAATATTATAATTCAAAGGAATAAAGTGATATTTTTGGGCATAACTAGAAAAAATAATTATTTATCTTCACAATAGGTTTGCTTCATTTCCTCTTCATGAGGTGACTTTATATGAAGTTTGGCTTGACTATTGTCCATCTACTCAACAATTTAGAATTCTTGGCTCGACATGTTATGCTTTGATTCCAAAGGAGAAGAGAAATAAATTGGGCCATTGGAGTCACAAATTTTATCTTTTTAGACTAGATTGTGATTTTTTAAGGCCCTTTCGTTGTATGATAAAAAAAAATTATGATCGGTCATGATGTCAAATTTTATAAGCTCCCAAAATATTATCAATGTTAAATTCTAATTAAATTAAATTAATTGTTTGCCAAGTTTGTCCCTTGGAAAGAACATCCTAGCATTATTCTTTGCTTTGATAGGGGTTTAAGTAGTTTAGTACTACATTTGGAATCTCTACCCTAGGATATCAAAGAAGCAAATCCCTCTCACAAAAAAAATCAAAATTTATTGGATGAAAGTGGAATTCAAGAGACTACACAACAATAGTTAGAAGACAATGGGGATTTTAATTAGGAAATTAAAGCATCCATAAATTAACTTGATCTTTGAAAAATGGTTTTAAAAAGTCCAAAAGCATCTTAAATATTTGAGAATTGATGAAATTGGCATGATAGAAACAATAAGTTCATACAAAGAGAGGCAATAGGCTCAATCCAATGAAGAAATTAGCTTGAAAAACTCAAGGAAGTCCCATCGAAGAATATTGAAGAGGTCGATATATCATTAGACTCAAAACAAATGATGCTCTTTTGAAAATTAAACTCTTGGATTTGGTTGATCCTCTTGTAGGTTGTAAACCTATTACTTGCAAGTAGGTTTTTCAAAATACTTACAAAACATATATGAATCATTTGGAAAACATAAAGCAAGGCTTCACAAAGGGATACACTAAAAATGGACCTCTATACATACAATGAAGTAGTTTTCCATTTGTGTTTTGTTGGCCTTGTTAATACAAAATGGGTGAGAAACTCATCAAATGAATGTGAAAAATCCAAGCTTAAATGACACTTTTAATGAAACAATGTATATGAACCAGTGGAAAGGAAATGCGGTCAAAGGTTTAAAACAACAAGTGTGCAAGCTTATAAAATCATTATATTGGTTTTAAGTAAGCCCTAAGAGCATGGTATGAAAAACTACCAAGAACCTCTTGAAGATGAATTTTAAGCACTTTGAATTTCTTGAAGCAACCTTTTTTTGTAAAAAGCTTGACAAGACAATTCCATATTTAATTATTTATTTATATGACTTGTTCACAATTAGTAACAATGAAAGGTACATTGTGACTATGAAAGAATAAAGGAATGAAGGCTTTTATTTGACTTGGAATACCTTTGATTTATATTTTGTGGATTGAAGTGATTCTCAAATCCAAGTATACCTTCATCACTCAACAAAATATGCTAGACAACTTTTTTGAAGATCTAAAATGTCGATTTGCAAACCACTTAGTACTCCCATAGACAAAAATTTGAAATTGTAACTAGATGATATTGAAGATTTTGTCACAATTAAGTAAACACGACTTCTTAGGAGTTTGATTTATGCAACATGACCAAACATTTCTTTTGTTGTTGGAGTCCTTTCTAGTTTCATGCAACAACCTAAAAAAGTCATTAGGTGGTAGCAAAGATAGTTTTTCAATTTTGAAGGGAACTTAAAAACTATAGCTTTAAATACTTTGAGGTAGCAAATTTTAGATTAGTTGGATATTTAAATTTCATCTAGTTGGATATTTAAATTTAAATTATGTAGGCAAATTGGAAGATGAGAAATCTACTTTAGGTTTCTAATGCATCGAGGGTTGATAGTTTTATAGTAGACATCTAAGTAGTAGAGAATGCCAACTCTCTCATTAACATAAACAAAATATATGTGAATGTTTATGTAGCATCCTAAATTTTACTTACCTACAATTTTGTCCTCCAAGGCTTGATTACACCAATAATTCTTCTCATAGAACCCATTCACCTCACATTCTCGCCACATTTCAACCAACTTGAGCCCCAGTTTGGAGTCCTAATTTTCAGGACTAGGATGTAAGCACTTCGTGGTCCCAAAACCAATTCCAGGGTACACCACGCAAATTCAAGTGAGCAAGCAATCAATTTTGTATCAAGCATTGGAGTAGAAGTGAAGTCAAGATTGAAGCATTGGAGATGACATTCATGTTATATGTTTTATGAAGAAAATGTACCTAAAACCCTAATTTATTGGTGGAGACAAACAAATCTTCATTAAAGGTATATCACTAGTGTTTCATTCATTCTCATACTTTCCCTCAAGAGGAAAACATTTTACTGCAATACTTTATATACATTTTCAATTTAATTTCATGGTTAATTCCAAAACTAGGGTTTGACCTAAGGCAAACCCTTATTCTCAACATATTTTCCTTTTCACTATGTGTAGGAATAGGTATAGAGTTGAGCTCGGGAGGATCAACGGGATTCACAGAGACGAACAAGTTCAACTTTTGACCATGAAAAATTTGGAGGACCATGGCGAATTGATTCTACCCGGTCCCCAAAATTATGTCTGAACCTCTGGGAATAAAATCCAAGTCATTTTCTTCTACTTAGATCTAGGTTGGTGTCTCTGTACGACATCTGTAGCTCAATGTTTCTATTAGATTACTTCAATAATTCACTATCTTGCCCTAATATTCAACATTTCAAATCAATTTAATTTAAGGTGGGTAGAGCCCTATCAAAGGATCCTTGAATCTAATCAAAATCTTGGTCTATCAAGGCTAGATATATTACATTGCTCTCCTCAATGTGTTGGTTAATTAGGCCATTTAGTGGTTTTATTATTTTAATTTAATCTTAACCAAATGAACCCAACTACTTGCATGCTAATTTATGATTTTTTATCTCAAATATGATTGTTTATGCATTTTCAAATTCAAATTTGCATTCATAAATTTTATTTTCAATTGAATTTCATAAATTTAGAGGTTGATTTTATACCAACCCTAATTTATAGTTCTAAATTTGAATTTGTGAGTTGCATAATTTTATTCATTATTTGATGGTGAATGCGATCACTAAAGAATATCTTTCCATTTTACAATTGCATCAAGTAACATATGATAAATATGATGTTACAGTCAAAGTGTATAATGGTTTCTCTTGTCTTACTATTGGTTCTATTACCCTTATCGTTGAGGTTGGTACTAAGTGCTGAGATGTGAATTTTTCTATCATTCCTATATCAGATCAATTTCATGTGAAGTTGGGATATCCTTGGCTCTCTTCAGTGAAAGATATCCCTTCTAATATTCATAAATGTCTAATATTCCCTCATTATGACACTATCATAACAATTAGTCATAGCATTTATAAACCCATGACAAGGCATGGAAATTTAACTCTTGATTACTTTTGGCCTAGACAAATTGAGCCTATCAAGCCTCAAAGTGATGCCTTTTTTTATATTATCAAAAGTGGAAGAATGAGATGACCTTACTCTTCAATGAGACTAAATAACCTAGACACATTCCTCCTCCTCTTGATGGACTTGGTATCCTTCCCACACCTTCTATTCCTCCCATATATTCCATAGCCCCACCTCCTACGTCTTACAAAGGAAAGCACTTGGCATCTTCTTTGTCTCAACCTAATGTGGATTCTCCCATTCCTTCTCTTCAAAGGAAGAAAAGAAGCCTACATCCATTGATCCTCATCCTTCACAATCGTCAACTAAAACTAAAAGAATTATTGTGCGAGAGAACATTGACGAAGAAGTTGTGCTAAGGCTCATGACCTTGCTTCCCAAACCATTTTCTCCCTGAAGATACCAAATGTTGATTGGTCCCATTTGTCTAGTGTTCACCTAACCTTAGTTAGGAAATTCAACCTAAATCACCAAGGTAAAAAATGCTTAAGAAAAATGATGGTTCATGCTATTTTCGTGTTAGGGATCTCATTTTTATTAATCTAGATGATGAAATTGATGATGACGTTTTTCATGCTAACAATTGTAACTCTAATTATTATGGCAATATGTATGAGCTTGTCGATGTTAATCATGATCTATCTTCATCTTTTTCAAAGGAAATTAACCCTACCTCCTAGTGAGAAACAAAGTGACTTATCATTAGAGCATGGTCCTTGTTTGGAACTTGCAATAGCACCATCTTCTATGCTCAAAGTTGCTCCTCTTGCATCTTGTCCTCCTTCCCAAAATAATGTTCAACAATATTGTCATGATTATCTTTTTCTTTCATCTTTATTATAATACCCCTTTTATTTTAATATTGAAGTAGTAAGATCCTAAAGTCCCGTCTTGTCTCTTTGATGTCTTGGTGAAAGTTTTAAATGCAAACCTTTGTACTTTAATATGAGTATTCTTAGTCTCATACTCCCATTAAAGTGGGGGCTAAATGTAAGTCCTAAATTGTACTCCCCTATAGTATTTTCCTCGTTTGGGCCTCACTTTGGCATTCAGTCCTCCAAGGCATGATTACTGCACCAATTTTGATCTCACCACCCATTCACCTCACATTCTCACCACATTTTCAGCTTGACCCATGTTTAGAGTCTAGATTTGTAGGACTAGGATGTACCATGCCCTGGTCCCAAATCAGGACCAGGACATACCATGCCCTGGACCTCTTAATTAGACCCCAAATTGGCCCCTCTTAAGAGTCACCTTTAATGAGCGATAAATCTAGCCTCTTGTTGGCCTATTGAGGAAATTCAATCGGATTTTCAACAAGCAAGTATAAAAGGAGGTATACCCCTCTCATTTTAAACATTACAAACAAATTCAAGATCTCAATTACACTATAGAAAATTCAAGTGAGAAAGCAATTAGTTTTCTATCAAGCATTGGAGCATAAGTGAAGTCAAGATTCAAGCATTGGAGATGACATTCATGTTCTATGTTTTATAAAGACAATCTACATGAATCCCTAATTCCTTGGTGAGACAAATAAAACTTCATTAAAGGTATATCATTAGTGTTTCATTCATTCTCAACCTTTCCCTCAAAAGGAAAGTATTTTACTATAACACTTCATTTACATTTTCAATTCAATTTCATGGGTAATTCCAAAACTGGGGTTTGACCTAAGGCAAAACCCTATTCCCAACATATTCCTTAATTTATTATGGGTTTCGTATTTTGAGCAGTGAGCTCTAGGAATTGTGCTTGAATGGATGCACATTCCCATTGTAATATTCACATTTACTCCTAACGGGGTATTATCTCATTGTGGGTAGGTTCCCACTATGGTTTTTCCCTTAACCGGGTTTTTGACATCAAAAATCTTGGTGTTATGTGTGTTATTGATGTGGTGTTGTTTCATGCTTTAACTATTAATTATCAGATATGTTTTGTGGTTTAAGTTGCAGTAAGTTTTTTGGTGCAAACTGATTCACCCACCCCTCTCAGTTTGCTTCATTGTTGCCAATGATTGGTATCAGAGCTAGATCCTTCAGAAGAAGCTTGATCGTTTGAGGAGATCCAGGATGGCAACCTTTTCTTTCAAGAAGGATAGTCCAAGATTTGATGGAAAAAACTACACTCTCTGGAAGAGCCAGATGCAAGTTCATTTGAGATGCATTGGAGAAAAGTATTAGAAGATCACTAAGAATTTCTATAATGTCCCTCAAAATGGTCCTTCTACTCTAGATGTGCTAAAGAAAGCAGAATACAATATTAAAGCCAAGGAAGCATTGTTGCGTGCCTTGTCAGATTGTGAGATGACTAATGTGATGGACTTAGAGATTTATCATTAGATATAGGTAAAGTTGGAGAACTTGCATGAAGGTGATAGTCATGTAAAAATTGCTAAGTTACAAATCTTGAAGGGTAAATATGAGAACTTGAAGATGGGAACATTACTTCTTATATGCAGAAAGTGAATGAAATTGTGTGTGGAATCAAATGTGTCGGTGGAGTATTAGAAGAGTCTGATATTTTTTCTAAGGTGTTGAGATCCTTGCCTCCTTACAAACGTAAAGTTGTTGCTATCGATGAGATCCAAACTGTGACAAATGCGACAAGAGACATGTTGATTGGTAAACTTGTTGCTTTTGAGTTGAGTGAGTTTGGAGACTCTCTTTCTAAGATTGAATCTACATTCAAAGCTACTATTTTTGGGAAGAATACATATGATCCAGGAGAAAGTTCTACAAGAGTATCTAGCTATGAGAAAGAGATGAAAGAGATGGAGGATGAAAGAAGAGAGCTTGATGAGCTTGAAGCACTTATTGCCAGGAGATTGCCTAAAGGTGCCAGTAAGTATGAAGGGAAGTTACCTCTTAAATGTTTTCCATGTAATAAGATACGACATTTTGCATCAAGGTGTCTAGAAAGAGAGAGAAATCCTAAGAAGCCATTCAATCCATATAAGCCTAAATATCCGAAGAAGTGTTATTATGTTGTTGATGAAGGTGTGACAGATGATGAGTTAGATAAGGGTAATTCAGGAGATGAATTTGTGTTCATTTTTATCAAGGAAGATGATCCTATAACTAAAGATTCTACAAGCTTCACTAATGAAGAGAAATCTTTAACTTCTAAAGTTGAGGAGAAAGATGAATGGGTAATTGACAATGGTTGCTCCATCATATGACAAGTGATAAGAGTAAATTTGTGAATTTGGAAAGGAATGATGGTGGTATAGAAAGATTTGGTGATAACAAAGCTTGTGTAATCCATGGTAGAGGTTCTATTTCTCTTGATGCTAAGCATAATACTGATGATGCATTGTGTAATCCATGGTAGAGGTTCTATTTCTCTTGATGCTAAGCATAATACTGATGATGCATTGTGTAATCCATGGTAGAGGTTCTATTTCTCTTGATGCTAAGCATAATACTGATGATGCATTGTATATTGAAGGTTTAAAGTATAATCTTTTGAGTGTTGGTCAAATGGTTGATAAGGGATATAATTTGCAATTCAAGAATGGAGAATGTGAGATCTTGAGTAGCTCAGGAACAGAGATTGCATCAAGGACAAAGACTAAAGGTAATATATTTCACTTGAATGCTGGTAGTAAAAGTTGTCTGATTGCTCAGATTGATGAAAGTTGGTTGACATAAAAAGATGTGTCATGTAAATTTTGATTGCATGGTTAAGATAAGTTCTACTCAGGAAGTGAGAGATCTACCAAAGTTAATAAAGCCTTCTAATCCAGTATGTAAGGAATGCCAATTAGGGAAGTGTATACATTCATCTACCATGACCCTTGTGGGGAGTTGGTTTTATTTTACCCTGACTGAAGTTCTATTTTTGCTTCCTTGCATCCTCTATATAGTAGCACAACTCATGTTGTTCGATATTTTTTCTTCCCGTTGCTAAGGAGCTGATAGATACTGACATGTGGCAAGTCACCTTGCCACTCTCTGTTGGTGGGCCCACGTCTCTAACAGGTATTTGCATTTGTGTTGCATGGCAGATCCTCGTGAGGCATATTATGTGGGTTTTTTTTTTCCCCAAGAAGTTCTCTCCTATTGCCACGTTGCATTTGAAGCAATCGTCGGACGACCTCGGTATGTTTTTTTGAGATAATGGGGCATTTGTCGCCAGCAACATGCAGTTGAGTAATGACTATGGGTTCTTCCATTTTGATCCGTCGTTAGGAGATTTGGTGGCAGTTATGCTAGAGGCCGAAGCTATCTTAGTTCAACTCCAATCAGGTGGTTTCATAGTTGCTAATGATGAAGCCAGCAATGCATATGGTTTTTCTCTCTCTATTTTATTCGCTAAGTCGTTGGCTCATGATTATATAAGTGTTTCCTTTTCCTTTTGTAAGGGTTTGGATTTTTTGAGAGAAAATATAGACAGTCTCTTAGAGTTATGCCTTTAATTTGTAATTATTCTTTTGAGACTGTGATAATCAAATTGTTCCTTTGACCTTTATGATCACTATATTTTAGCATGGAATAATATCTTTTTGTGCACCTTGTAATTCTACACAACTTCATAAATATATGCTATAAGACTTTGAAGATTGAACTATGTCTTTGAACTTGTTATCTAGTGGATGAATGACATTTATTGCTTTATATTGAATGAGCTATTGTTTATATTTCATCTTGATTTTCTAGGCATGTAGATTGTTGAATGGGCCTCAGAGCTGCATGTTATGAAGTTTCTCTATGCTTATAGTATACTTAAAATTATTTCAGCGCATTGCTATAGATTAGTTTTTCTTTAAGTTTTCTTTCTTTCCCTTTTCTCCTCTCATGTATGAAGAGCCAACTTCTAAAATCTTGTAGGTAACTTAGTGAACACGTGTAGGTCCCCCATCACTGATTTTCCCATTAGGTTGTTTTCATAGAAGCAATTTTCTCAATCAATAGTTCTTTTTCTGGCAAGCTCGATGGGACCATTTTTCTTTTGTTTAGAGAGGGTGTATGAGCCATAGGCCATTCATGAGGAGTCAATATGTAGTAAATATGAGCTTATTATTACCACCCCTAGTTGCGGTCCAAGCAGTATCAGGAGTTGGAGTGCCAATGGAAATCCAACCTCCAATAATTTTTTTCACTTGGGATAGTGGAAGCCCTCTTATCGTGCCAACCCATCCTACTCAATGGGGTGCTATCCCTACTTTTTCATTAAAAGCATTACTGAAGTTCATAACGGATAGTTCCAAGACCCCCGAGGAGCATTTGCAAGACATGGCCGACGTATGCACTATACTCAACGTCTCAGAATAAAATGTAGTGTTAAGATTGCTCGTAACTTCTTTCAAGGGAAAAGCACAAGACTGGTATAGATCTCTCACGCCAAACTCAATAGGAAGTTGGGACCAGCTGGGAGATCATTTTTTTGAATGATTTGTTGAGAAGGAAGATAGGTCTTCTCTTACGTAGCAGACGATAAGGATAAGAAGGGCTCCACAAGAGGCTGTAATTGATTTCAACACCAGATTCCAGAAGACATGGCTGAGAATACCCTTATCTGCTCGACCTCTGGTATATATGGCTTTTATGTTATACCTAAAAGCTTTCAACTCTAACATATCTATCATGATCCAGTCCTTGGGAGGTAGCACTCTTCCAGATGCCTATGAGCTAGTTGTCTGAGTGAAAAATAACCTAATTGATGCAAGAAAGCTTCCTTTGAGGCCACCCATGCTAGTTTTTCCAGAACTAACAAGCCAAGCACCCGAGTCACCATCTTCGAGCGCTTACACCCCTCAATCCATGTATACATACTCGAACGCTCAGCAAGAGAGCACTTTCACTCCTTCTACCCTAGCTGTGGAAATAAATGATATGAAAAGTTTTCTTAGAACTTTTTGTAATGAGATTATCAACCTTAAGAGGAAGCAATCTCCCGCCAGACCCCCTTTCCAAAATTATCAAGGAGGGAGACCTCCTTACCAACCAAACTAGTATTAGGGTGGCACGAGAGCTAATCAAGGGAAACCTAATAACCATCTTGTGTCTATACCAACCCCCTACAAGCTATTCCCCTTAACCATAACAAAGAGTTGATTACTGGCCAAAATAATCTAGCAGATGACACTAATTATTGGTTCTTTCCTTGCAATGATGTTCACATGCCACATAATTGCCTGAGAGGAAATCTACAACAAAAGGTCGTGAAGTAGAGAAGCCAAAGAATGAACCCTGATGCTAGGGTCTATGCTTCTCCAGGTATGGAAAACACTTCACTTACCACTCAAATGTAGAGTATGTCAATGGAACAAGAGGCCGAGATCGCTCCAGACCACACTCTCTTTTCGTGGATGGAAGAGGAGGATAATGTTCTCACAAATGATGCCTCCACATTATTTGCCATGATGCCGCAAGTGCAGTCTGATTAACCTCCACTCCAAGCATTGGTTTATGAGAGAACCTGTGATTCAACAGCCAAGACAAAATACAGAAAAGTCATTGAAACAACCAAAGGTGGTTTATAGTCCCCAGAAGGTGAAAGGTTTTATACCTTACAAGACCAAATAATTGAAGGCCTCTATCCCCACCATTATTGATATAGTGGAGTAGTTGAATAAGGCTCCCATGAATGTATCCTTATGGGATATCCTCACCATTCTGAAGTAGAAAGATCATTTGCGAGAAGCACTCGATGAGACCAAAAAGCTAGCCATCAAGCTAACAGTAGTCAGATCGCACACAAAAAGTAGTGGACCTGTTTCAGGTGAACAATCAAGAACCTTAGTGGTACTTACCAATGAAGGCCTTGAAGGCACTGCTATCATGAGGGAAGGTAAGATGAAACCCAACCCTTTCTTTTTGACTCTTATTGTTGGAGATAAGTTTCTCCACAACTTCGTGATCGAATCCGATGGTAGTACCACTGTAATGCCTAAGCAAATTGTGGAGGTTCTAAATTTCAAATATGAGCCCGTGAGCAGAGGAGTCATGAAATTAGATGGAAATAGAATCAAGACTATGGGAATTATAAAGAGCCTTTCGCTCACTTTATTCGCTTTCCGTAGCATCACAATGAACCAGGAGGTAGCGGTTATTGACATTTCCCCTATTTTCGGCCTCTGTTTGTCCCGAGATTTCACCACCAGGGTCAGGGGATATCTCTCCTTAGATTGGTCTCACCTTATTCTTAGGACCAAGCATGGAGCCAAGCTAAAAATATTGTTTAAGATGCAGAACATATAGCTGATGAAACTATGATAAACTTTGAAGCTACTCACACATCCATTTTAGGAGAAGAAGTGTGTGGAATTACTAGAAGATGAAGATGTAACCGTAGACAAATCCATGAACCAAGAAGTCTTCCTCAATGAATTCATAGATGCGGATCCTTATGGAAATTATCATGCTACTGGACTTGGGACATATGTGATTTTTGATGAGAACCAACCCATCCCAAAAGTCTTAAAAGACCCAGAAGATAGAGAAAAAGAAAAAGAAAAAGAAAGCTTGATCTCTAAGCTTGGGACCATCCACTTTAATGGGGCCACATGCAAAACTGGATCCAGAGCAGTATTTGTCTCACCTCGCCTTTCGGAGGATAGATCTGGAGGTCTTTATGCCTCCAGTTAGCATGTTCTAACAATGAGGCAGAGTACGAGGGCTTGGTTCACAGTTTAAGCCTCACTGAGTGGCTCCAAGTCAAGCAGTTGAAAGTGATGGGAGATTCAGAACTGGTGGTCCATCAAGTCCGAGAGATTTCAGCTACGAAGCATGTCTGCATGCACTCTTATCGCCATAGGGTCTGGGACCTGATTGAAAGCTTTGAAGCTTTCAATATTCAAAGAATTCCTAGAAAAGGAAATGAGGTAGCTAATTGTATGGCAACTATATGATCCCTTCTTGATCCTGTGACCGAATTATTGGAAAATAAGCATTCAATCCAAGCAGTTGTTAGACCCGTCGTACCCAACAACGACGTCCATGGGAAAGATTTTGAAAGTGATGAACATATAGCTATGTTCAGCCAACAGTCCAGAGAATTTGTAGACCAATTGCAACCCAAAGTATCTGAGGCATATGGCAACCAAGTGATCCAACTGAAAACAAACAAACTTCCCAAAGGTTTGATCACTCTTGAGAACCTGTTTGATTGTGAAGATTCCAGGAATGATAAAAGAAAGTTCATAGTGGAAAAGGGGGATTACACTGAGCTCCAAGTCAGGGGTGGTCAGAAACTCAAGTAGGGAAAGATTTTCTCCAATGTGATAGAGAAAGGCTCATCCATTTCTGCGATGAATATGAGGGGGTGATCGCATGGTCATATGACGAGCTGAAATGATACAATCCATAAGTAATACAATGGTGATATTTTGCCAAGATCTAGAGGAAATGGAAAGCACAAATAAGAGAGAAAAAAATAGATGATAGGAATAAACTGTATTCTATCAAGATGCAAAATGTGATCAACTGGATCATCAATCGTTGTTCCATACAATGTAGATGAGCCGACTTATATAGGCAAGGCTATATGGTTATGTGAGCACACAAACATGACATGTGGCTCAATAAGAAACAAGGGTAGGTAGGAAATAGGTGTGGTAGGTAGGAGAAATAATAAAATATTCCACATGAGGTAGATCAGCCACCGAAGGTGGAATTATCACTCCACAATAAGGGGATATGATACAGTAGTAACAAGATCAACACCATAAAAGGTGGAAATTTTCCTACACACACTATCCCAATGTGGCACCAACAACCAAGTGTCTCATACCCAAACTACTATGAAATGCATTTCCTAAGTAAACTTAAGTAAGGTGTAATAATATTCATGATGAATAATCATTTACACCAACACCCGCCCTTAAGTGCAACTTAGGAGAATGCACTTAAGTCTACAATGCAACTAAGGCATGCAAGATGGGTCCCGACTATGAGGCCATGTTAGGTACCCATGTACAAATGCAAATGCATGCAAACTAATGCAATGAAATCTCTCACAAAGAGGGGAAAGAGAGAAAAACCAAATGGGAAAAAACCCTCCCCCAAAAGAGAGATGAAAGCTATACAAGAGAACTCTCATAGAAGTATGTGAGGAATAAAACCGCATGTGAGGAAAAAGTTCCCCCCATATGAGAGAAGAGAAGCTAGGAAGCCCCCCCTCAATGTAGAATCTGCACCAATGATAGAAGCTCAAGAATGAATGAAGAAACTGCTCCAAGAACGTCGAACAACATTCCTCCCCTTAGGGAGAAACAAAACCAAAGGTGGATCCATGAAGTCTCCCCAATCATGAAGGGAAGATGTATGAAAAAAACTTATGATGAATGGAATATATGAAAACTTCTTAAGGGTCCCCATGTCGATGCTAAAAGACACCCCCTCCAAAGGTGGTAAACTGCTCCACACTGCTGAAAAAGGTACTCCAAGATCTAGTGGAGATGACTATAGAACAATGTTCAAAGACTCACGTGTCTCCTCTAAGGAAAAGGAGACCTCCTCCAACTATTGTACATAAGTATCCACAATCACATCAACCTCCAAAGAATGATAATGTAAATAATGAACAAGAGGGTCAAAGCGTTCCCTCACAACAATCTAAGAAGGATCATCTTCATCAAAGAGGATGAATATCATCAATGATGTCTCCCAAATCTGCAATGTAGGATTCCACAAAAAAACCTGCAATGTCTGTCAAGTAATCATCCCTTGAAACTGAAGTTGGAAGACATGAGATATCCTGCTGCACTGAATCACATGAAGGAAAAACTATCTCACTAACTGCATCATCAGGTGCAATAGGTGATGTGATATCAATAGGAGGAGATAACACTGTTGGCATATGATGAAGCAATGATAATGTATGTTGTCATTGATGTCAATAAGTACTCAAGCAAGTGAATTGGTATGCACTAGAATGAAGATCAGAACTGATTATTGTCAACCGGATGAGTGGACCGGTATCGGGGTTCACTAAGTATGAATACCGGTTGGTAGTCTCAGTTCAACTCTAGGGTTTCCGGTTTGGCTTGTACGGTGCAACCGATGATGTTTTGTGATGAGTTAGTTAAGAACAAGGATAAGGATTAGATGCCACATCAGTTGTGTGCACGTGAAGGATTTCTTTGAGGATCTTGCGTGTGAAGATCAAATGCATTGATTGTCTACCTCAGAAATGTGCATTTTTCTTAGTGGTATGTGAAAAGCGCGTGATGGGTTACTGTTTTCCAGATGTGGTGAAGATTGGACAATGCAGAATGACTTGAGATCTATTTTAGATCATTTCATTCTATGTAATGTATTTGATGATCAGGATTGGACCACTTATAATTGTAAACCTAAAATGTTTAGGGTTTAGGGTTTATGCTACCAACCTAATTATTGTCTATAAGGTCTATGAGTTTTGTTATTGTAGTTGTTGGAAAAAGTGGTGTTTGTGTCTGCATGTTGGAGATTTGATACTTGCCAAACTAGAGTGAGGAATCTGCAGAGTGTGATTTTAGAAGAGAGGAACTGAAAAGGATCTTCCTTAGCAAGGAGTTCTTTTATCAGATCGGAGTTTTACCTGTTGTCTTCTAACCATTTCAACAGAAGGTAAATCCCTTGACCGAGTAGCTTTAATAGGCTTTATTGTAAATCCTCTAACCAGGTGGCTCAAGTGCATTGAGTTATTTAAATCCTGTAGCGAGGTAACTCTTAACAGGGTTTCAACCTTTAACAGGGTATATAGCCATCTCTTAACCGGGTATCCTTAACCAGATCGGTTCCTAACAGGACCTTATTGTAAAGTATTTAACCGGACTAGGCTCCTAACAGAGCGGACTTCAAAAGAGTTCACAAGCAAGCTTGTGGGTATTCATCCCCACCGTGGTTTTTCCCATTTGGGTTTCCACGTGAAAAATCTATGTGTTATGGGTTGTGAGTTTTTCATGTGATGATTGAGTGGTTTTTTATTAAGTTAGATATGCATGCATTGTCTAATGGTTGTGGTTTTTATTGGTATAACTCATGCATGATTAAACTGGTGAAGTAGCTATCAAAATTTGAGATCTGTTGAATCTTGTCTAAAGTATTTCTGTTTAACCAGTATTGCTATGGTTACGTACAGTGGTGAAGACAACCGGTTATCTGTGTTTTGATTTGTCAAAGTATAGGAACAAGTTTTTGTGTGTACTGATTCACCCCCGCTCTCAGTACCGGTTAGGAACTTAGTAGTTAATCATTATTCATCAATTGGTATCGGAGCTCATCGAGGTCCTCAACGATATAAGCTTAACTACTTGAGGCAAAATATCCTGCTTTAATGATGAAGAGGGAAGGTCTTAAGTTCAATAGGGATAACTTTAAAATATGGAAGGACAGAATGCAGATATACATCAAGAGTTTGGGTGCACAACACTGGAACTATGTGGAGAATGCCTATGTAATCCCCTCTGGCTTTCTAACCGATGATCAAATAAGAGAGATACAAGAAAATGGACATGTCATGGAAGCCCTTATTAGCAACTCGTCCGATGTAGAGTTCATTGATGTTCAAGATAAGGACAATCCAAAAGATGTATGGGACAAACTGGAATCCATTTATGGTGGTGATGAACATGTCAAGAAAGCTAAGGAAGAAATCCTTAGAGGAAATTTTGAAGATATGAGGATGGTTGAAGGAGAGACCATTCAACAGTATGGCATAAGAATCAAGACAATGGTTGGAGAAATCAAGAGAACTGGTGGAACAATTGATGATTTCACTGTTGTCAGTAAAGTTCTGAGATCACTTTTATCGATCTATGCAATCAAGGTTTCTGCTATTTAGGAGCTAAGGTCTGTTGACAAAACCAGGGTATCTTTAGACTATTATTGCAAAGTTGACTGCATATGAATCGAATGGCTATGATGGTAGTGTTCATAAGACCGAGTTAGCCTTTAAAGCATCTTCTTCCTCCGCACTGACCAGGAAAGGAAAAGAGGTCAGTACCAGTTATGAATTCAGGCCAAGCAGAGATATGGACGATGAGGAGATTCTGATGGAGTTTGAAGCTCTTCTTGCCAAGAGACTTCCAAAAGGCACCGGAAAATACAGAGGTAAGCTTCCTCTGAAGTTTTTTTTCTTGCAATAAGATAGGACATATAGCTTTTAACTATCCCAACAATGACAATAAGGATAAACCAGAGAGGTTTATGAAGTATAAAGGAGTAGGTAGGAGAAATTTTCTTGTTGTAGTGGATGAAGGTGTTACCGATGAGGAATCTGAGGATGAAGAGAATTAGGACATAGTGTTTGTGGCTATTAAGGAAGAGTTGTCTGACCAGAAAGCCCTCATCTCACATATTGATAACTCTAATGATTTGATCATTCATAGTGGGTGTTCTCACCACATGACCGGTGACCGGAGAAAGTCTTTGACTCTTGAAGAATATTATGGTGGTGTTGTCCGGTTTGGTAACGATGCACCTTGCATGGTGAAAGGAAAAGGATCCATCTCACTAAATGGAAAGAGCAATGCAGATGATGTCTATTGGGTGGAAGGCCTTAAGCACAACCTTTTGAGTGTTTCTCAGCTGAACGACAAAGGACTCATTCTGGAGTTCAAAGGTGGAATCTGCAGAATAATTGGAAAGAATGGTGAACTTATTGCCACTGGTAAGAAGACTAGAGGAAACCTGTTTCAGCCGGATGCCAAGATTAGTTAGTTCCTGATGGTGAAATTTGATGACAGTTGGATATGGCATGGAGACTTTGTCGTATATTTGACAATATTGTAAAGGCTAGTAAGAGGATTGCCTTTGCTGAACAAACCAGAGAATGCTTTGTGCAGAGAATGTAAACTTGGGAAGATGTCTTCCTCAACATTCAAAGGTAAGTCCTTTTCAGCAGAGAACTTACTTGATCCAGTGCACACCGATTTGTGTGGTCCGATGAAAACTAGAAGTATTCAGGGAGATCGGTACTTCATAATTCTTATCGATGATTGCTCAAGAATGATGTGGGTCACATTCTTGAAAGACAAGTCTAAGGCAGTTGGAAATTTCAAATCCTTTAGAGCATTGGTGGAGGAGAGCGGCAGAAGGATAAAATTCCTAAGAATCGATCAGGGAGGTGAATTCACTTCTGATGAATTCAATAAGTACTGCGAGGAGAATAGTATTAAGAGGCAATTGTTTGCCCCAAGGACACCACAACATAATGGTATAGCAGAAAGAAACAATAGGACTGTAGTTGAAGCGGCCAAAACTATGTTGATCCAAGGAAATGTTGCTCACACATTTTGGAGAGAAGCGATGAGCACTGCAGTCTATACCATGAACCGGGTACTCATTAAGAAAGGTAAAGAAAAAACCACCTATGAGTACTAGAATAGGAGAACTCCCAATGTGAGTTATTTCAAAGTGTTTGGGAGTAAATGCTATATTAGGAGAAGTGAGCACCTGAGAAAGTTTGATGCTAAGTGTGATGAAGGAATATTTCTAGGATATTCCACTAAAAGAAAAGCTCTCAAGTGCTACAAAAAGAGGACTCAAAAGATTATTGAGAGTATCAATGTCAGGGTTGATGAATCCCCTAAGAAGGCTGAGGAAACCAACAACAATCAAACAAAAGATGAACCGGGTTTAGCCTTCTGGGAACTAGTTAAGAAAGAAACAAGTGACAAACACTGCAAAGACCTCAGTGTTTCTGTATCGGTAGAAGCTTCAATCGGTGAAGAAGAAGATGAAGCGGAAAAAGAAGAGGAAAAGAAAGCTAAACTAGCTATGGTCATTCCTAGGTATGTAAGACTGCATCATGATCCACAGAAAATCATAGGAGACAAAGCTGCAGTAATACTTACAAGGAGAAAGGTGAAAGAAAATTCTTGCATGATTTCAGAATTTGAACCTAAGACCACTAGAGAGGCACTTACCGATGAAGACTAGGTAAAGGCAATGGAAGAGGGGTTGGACCAGATAGAGAAGAATGCAACATGGTCCTTAGTACCCAGACCAGAACACAAGCATTTCATATGTACCAAATGGGTCTTCAAGAATAAGTTGAATGATGAAGGCACAGTGGTAAGGAACAAGACAAGACTTGTATGCAAGGGATATGCTCAAGAAGAAGGAGAAGACTATGGAGAAACCTTTGCCCCAGTGGCTAGACTGGAAGGTGTCTGAATGCTACTTGTATTTTCAACATTCAAGGGATTTAAGGTATACTAGATGGATGTGAAGTCTACCTTCTTGAATGGAATCTTGGAGGAAGAAGTGTATATTGAGCAACTTGATGGGTTTTCTTTGTCAGAAGATAGTGACATGGTATGCAGATTACACAAGGCCCTCATGAATTGAAACATGCACCAATGGCATGGTACGAATGATTACACTCTCATCTTGTGAAGATAGGATTTTAGAGAACAGTTGAGGATAGCAACATCTACCTGAAATATGAAGGTGATCAGATTCTGATATGTGAAGTATTTGTAGATGATATAATCTTTGGTGGAGATGATGATATGAGTCATGCATTTGCAGATGTGATGAAAAAGGAGTTTGAGATGTCTCTGATTGGAGAGATAAAGTTTTTCATTGGTCTACAGATTCAACAGATGAAAGAGGGTATCTTCATTACCCAGTCCAAGTATATCAAAGAGGTATTGAAGACCTTTGGCATGGAGGTATTGAACGCCGATGTTGACCAGCTACAAATTAACAAAGGAGGATGATACAATGTTGGTGGATGAGGAGTATCGGTCAATGATCGGTAAGTTGCACTATGTGGTGAACAAAAGACCGGATATCGCTCATGTAGTGGGCATAGTGGCCTATTTTCAGAAGAGTCAAAGACAATCCCACTTGGTAGCGGTAAAGAGGATTCTTAGATACCTGAAAGGGACAGTTGATTATGGATTGTGGTATCTATACAAGGGCGACTTTGATCTCAAAGTGTTTACCAATGCAGATTGGGCAGGTAATGTGGACGACCGGAAGAGCACAACCGGTGGAGCATTCTTCCTTGGTGGAAGACTAGTCTCGTGGACGAGAAAGAAGCAGAGCTTTATTTCCTAGTCTACAGCTGAAGCAAAGTATGTGGCAACATTTATGAACTGCACTCAGGCAATCTGGATGAAGCACATACTGGATGGCTTCAAAGTGACCATATTTGAACCGGTGAGTATTTTCTATGATAATACTAGTGTAATAAATATTTCCAAAAATCCAGTATTGCATGCTAGGACCAAGCATATTGAGATCAAGTATCATTTCTTGAGAGAAAAGGTTCAGAATAAGGAGGTTGTATTAGAACATTTTTCCAGTAAGGAGCAGCTAGCAGACATATTCACTAAGCCCTTACCGAAGACTACACTTACCTATTTGAGAGGTGAATTAGGGGTTCTACCCCTTCATGAAGTAAATTAAAGATGTGTGCTCCACATCAGTCAGGTACTACCATGTCATATCTTATAGGATTGATGTGTTGAAGGATACTACTCCATAGGGGGAGCAACATAGTGGAGCTCAGAAGCTTGTGCCTCCACTTTGGCATTGGTGTCAAAGGGGAGAGAAGTTATATGTTTGAAGGACAATATGCAAGTGTGAGAAGTAACTGAGAAAAGTGTGCATTGACTAGTCCAGGTGGTGGTGGTGATCTTTTAAGTTGAACTGATGTATGTTATTAAGAATGGTGCAAATACTGAGCAACGATACCCTGAGTATTGCCATCAATGCCAAAGGGGGAGATTGTTGGCATATGATGAAGTGGTGATAATTTATGTTGTCATTGATGTCAATAAGTGCTCAAGCAAGTGAACCGGTATGCATTGGAATGAAGATTGGAAGCGGTTATGGTCAACTGGATGAGTGGACTGGTGTTGGAGTATGACTACTGGTTGGTAGTCTCAGTTCAACTCTAGGGTTTGCGGTTTGGCTTGTGTGGTGCAACCGATGATGTTTTGTGATGAGTTATCTAAGAACAAGGATAACGATCAGATGCCACGTCAGTTGTGTGCACGTAAAGGATTTCTTTGAGGGTCTTGCACATGAAGATCAAATGCATTGAATGTCTACCTCAAGGATGTGTGTTTTTCTTAGTGGTATGTGAAAAGTGCATGATGGGTTACTATTTTCCAGATGCGGTGAACATTGGATGATTCAGAATGACTTGAGATCTATTTTAGCTTGTTTCATTCTATGTAATGTATTTGACGGTCAAGATTGGACCACTTATAAATGTAAACCTAAAATGTTTAGGGTTTAGGGTTTATGCTACCGACCTAATTGTTATCAATAAGGTCGATGAGTTTTGTTATTGTAGTTGTTGGCAAAACTTGTGTTTGTGTCCACATGTTGGAGATTTGATACTTGTCAAACCAAAGTGAGGAATTTGCAGAGTGTGATTGCAGAAGAGAGAAACTGAAAAGGATCTGCCTTACCAAGGAGTGTTGTTATCAAATCAGAGTTTTACCTGTTGTCTTCTAACAATTTCAACAGAAGGTAAATCCCTTGACCAGGTAGCTTTAACAAGATTTGTTGTAAATCCCCTAACTAGGTGGCTCAAGTTCATTGAGTTATTTAAATCCTCTAGCAAGGTAACTCTTAAAAGGGTTTCAACCTTTAACAGGGTATATAGTCGTCCCTTAACTAGGTGATCCTTAACCAAATCGGTTCCTAATAGGACCTTATTGTAAATTATTTAACCGGACTAGGCTCCTAACAGAGTGGACTTCAAAAGAGTTCACAAACAAGCTTGTGGGTATTCATCCCCATCGTGGTTTTTCCCATTTGGGTTTCCACGTGAAAAATCTGTGTGTTATGCATTGTGAGTTTTTCATTTGATGATTGAGTTGTTTTTTATTAAGTTAGATATGCATGAATTGTCTAATGGTTGTGGTTTTTATTGGTACAACTAATGCATTATTAAACTGGTGAAGTAGCTATCAAGATTTGAGATCTGTTGAATATTGTCTGAAGTATTTATGTTTAACCAGTATTGCTATGGTTAAGTATAGTGGTGAAGACAACTAGTTATCTATGTTTTGATTTGTCAAAGTATAGGAGCAAGTTTTTGTGTGTACTGATTCACCCCCCCCCCTCCCAGTATCGGTTAGGACCTTAGTAGTTCATCATTATTCATCAGACAGACAAGACTCAAGAATGGGGTCACATGTGAGAATCCCCAAGTTCAAGTACCCAAAATTCTCCTCAAAATCTGAATCATCACAAGAAGTATGATCATCATGTGTAGAATCATCATATGTGAAATCATCATCATCAACAAAATCTGAAAAGGAGTATAACCAAGATGCATGATCAACCACCCAAGTTGCAATGATAGCTCTAGTCTCCAAGTCTCTAATTAAAACTGACTCAGGTGTGAACTCCACAATTCTCTTAGTTTCCCCATGTGTGATTTGATCTATGGAACGAAGATTGTTTGTCAAATGGGGTACACACAACACATCATTAAAGGAGTTATCCCCAATGGCAATAGTTCCTTTCCCAATCACATCCATGTATATATGATTTCCCATCAAAATCTGCGGCATGGTGCAAGGCTCAAATGTAGAAAACATAGACTGCGAAGATGCCATATGATGAGAAGCCCCTAAATCTAGAAGTCATCTCCCTTAATCATGACTTGTAGTAGCACAAAGAGATTTTCCTTTTCTTGTCACAAAAGAGTGAGTTTTCCCACTTGCAGAAGCCATGAATGCTTTCCCTTTCCCTTTTGAATGAGAGAAAGTGGAAGTTGATGAATCTTCCTTCTTGTAGGCATTAGGAAAATCAATGTTGTGCTTTTTGAAGATGTGTGTGAGCTCGTCAATCTTCTTAGAATGGTAACGACGCTCCTCATGAACAAAATTTTTATAATAGGCACTAGTAGGTCTCTCCCTCTTTGGTTAATTGTCCCTCTTGGAAGAGGATGAATCTCCTTGTTGTGGAAAAGGTGATGCTTTGTCCTTAGGCTTCGATTTCCATTTCTTCTTGTTGGAGTTGTCCTTTCCTTGATTTCCTTTGTTCCCTTCATTTGCCACTAATGCTTGAGACTTATAAGTCTTAAGAATGCCCATGCTTATCAACTTACTTTGTTCCATCATCAAGATTTCGGCGAAAGCATCAAATGTAGGCATTGTGTAGCTTAAACCCATTGTCACCCTATGGGTTTGGAAACTAGAAACAAATGTTGCATATTCTTGTGGAAGTTTCCCATCAAATTGAAGATCAATTGAGTATCCTTCTTATCAATGCCACAATCCTTGAGTTGTTCCCTCAACTCTTTTGCCTTAGTGACATAATCTTGTATAGTATCAAAGGTCTTGGGATCTAACATGGTGAGATCACTATCAATTTGATATCCCCTAATCTCATAAACTTGACCATACAAGTCTTGAAACTTTTGCCAAGCATCCTTAATTAGAGTATATTTCTCAATATGAAAAATGAGATCCTTTGATACATACTTTCTTAAGGTACCAATTGTCATGATATTTTTAGTGAGCCAATCCAGGTGACCAACAGGATTGGTCGTAGGATCAACATGAGCAACAATAGTTCCATCAATGTAATGAGTTAGTCCTTTTTCCATAAGTTTACTCCGTGCATAAATTTTCCATGGTTTGATACCATGTGAGAATTTGCCAAGATCTAGATTATGAGGAGTTAAAAGAGGAAACTTAGGAGAACCCATAGCAGAAAAAAGGAAGGAACACAAGATAGAGAGAGGCACAATCACACAAGACAACCCCCCCCCCCCCCAAATTACTCAATCAAGAAATCCCCCCAAAATCATGATTTGGCACTTTATACTTAGTGCATGTACAATGGGCCACTTGCAAAACAAGCAAGGTGGACTTCTAATTTAAATTTTGCAACTTCTCAAAATGAGATATAAGAGACTTCAATAAATACTGCTAATGATCTAAACTGAGATCCAAACAAAATACAAGTACCAAATAGGCCAAAAAATGACAAAATACTGAAAGTACAATTTTTACTCAAAATCACTGCAAACTAATGGTAGATTATGAAAGTAGACAAAAAATTATGCACTTTGAAAAAAATGGCACCTGAAAAGGAGTCCATATGAGCCCAAACGAAGCCTCCAAAGTTGTAAAAATTGGGATTTCATGATTTCAAAAAAACTTGTATCCGAAAATCAGAAAACTCCTACACCACTGTACAGATCATGAAATTCTACCCCAAAACAAAAACAATTTCTCGAAAAAAGGAGTCTAGATGAGTGAGATATCACTATTTGAAAATTGCCTGCAAAATTATAATTTTTGGAAAATTTTCGTCGCAGCTCCAAACTTCAAATGCCTCTAGATTTGGCCTCCGAAGTTCGATTTGGATGAAACAAAAGGCAAAACTGACTTTCTTGGACCTCTTGATTCCAATGGTAACCTCATATTTGACTCATCAAGCTTCAATAATAACCTACAATAGAAATCTCCAAAATACACAACCCCAAATAACATCAAATTTCTCTCAATTTGTAAACCAATGACACTCTAATGGCTCTGATACCATGTGAGATTTTTCCAAGATCTAGAGGCAATGGAAAGAACAAATAAGAGAGAAAAAATAGATGATAGGAATAAACTGTATTCTATCAAGATGCAAAATGTGATCAACTGGATCATCAATCGTTGTTCCATACAATGTAGATGAGCCGACTTATATAGGCAAGGCTATATGGTTATGTGAGCACACAAATATGACATGTGGCTCAATAAGAAACAAGGGTAGGTAGGAAATAGGTGTGGTAGGTAGGAGAAACAATAAAATATTCCACATGAGGTGGATCACCCACCGAAGTTGGAATTATCACTCCACAATAAGTGGATATGATAGAGTAGTAACAAGATCAACACCATAAAAGGTGGAAATTCTCCTACACACACTATCCTAATGTGGCAGAAACACCCAAGTGTCTCATACCCAAACTACTATGAAATGCATTTCCTAAGTAAACTTAAGTAAGGTAAAATAATATCCATGATGAATAATTATTTACACCAACACCAACATACATTCTAATTGGAAGAGGGATCAAAGCTTGTCCGACAAAAGCAACGTCCAGTCCACCCAAAGATTGAATCCCTAATATCACAAGAGCTGCAGAAACTAATTGATTCTAGGATTATCTATCCCATTAAGCATAGCACCTGGGTTTCTAACTTGGTTTTGGTCCAGAAGAAGAATGGGGAAATCCGCCTTTGTGTGGACTTCTGGGACCTGAACAGAGCCTCCCTGAAGGATCACTACCCATTGCCTTCAATAGAGCAGATTCTACATATATTGGCTGGGTCTAAAATGTTTTCCATGCTCGATGGCTTCTCTGGTTATAATCAAGTCCTTTTCAAACCGAAGGACCAACATAAAACCACGTTCACCACTAAGTGGGGGATGTTTTCCTATCAGAAGATGCCTTTCGGGTTATCTAATGTTGGTGCTACTTTTCAGAGGGCCATGGACATAACCTTCCGGGAACTAATAAAAAAGATAATATTAATTTACCTGGATGACTTAACTATGTTTTCAAAATACAAGGAGGATCACTTCAATCATCTGGAATTGGTTTTCTAGAAATGCCTAGAATTTGGAGTCTCCCTCAACCTCAAGAAATGCATCTTTGGGGTGCCTCAAGGGAAACTGCTAGGGCATGTGGTATCCAAAGAAGGGGTATCGATTGATCCCAATCATGTCAAAGCCATCAAAGAGATTTCCTTTCCAGTAAACAAAAAGGGCGCTCAGTCTTTTTGGGGGAAGATTAACTTCGTCAACAGTTTCATCTCGAATTTTGCTGGAATGGTAAGGCCTATCACCCTCATGCTTAAAAAATATGCATTTCAAATGGACAACGTAGGCTAAAGAGAAGCATTTGAAAATATTAAAGAAGCTATCTTGTCCACCCCTGTTTTGTCTAATCTAGACATGTCCAAGGATTATATAGTGTATGTTTATGCCAGCAATTTCAGCATAGTTGTTGTGTTAACCCAAAAGGATGCAAAGTATAAAGGTGAGAATCTAATTACTTTCCATTCTAAAATGTTGAAAGCATATGAAATCAAATATAATTTTGTGGAAAGACAAGCCTTTGCCATTGTAAAAGGCATGAAGAAGTTCAGGCATTTCAGTGCTTGTAACAAGACGACCATCTGCGTGGCTCATCCCGTGGTCCATGAGTATATATCTTGGAAGGAGAAATAAAATAAAAGAGAGCCAATTGGATTACTAAGATCCTTGAATATGACATTAATGTTAGGCCCACTAAGGTGATCAGAGGCAAGGGTATTTGTGAATATTTAGCTTAGGAACTTGAAGATCTGGGAGAGGCTCAAGATGAGACTGTGTTAATGCATACAGAGCCAAAGGAGAAGGGTTGGATCAGTGATCGTAATTTTTTCATGCAAATCATAGTTTTTCCTTCAAATATCCCCGTAGAGGAGAAGATATTTTATAGGCTCCAGAATAGCAGCTATCAGTTGCTAGAAGGCATCCTATTCAAACAAAATTTTGACAGTTTTTCTCCATTGTGTGGACTGGTAGCAAACTGAAAAAATCCTGCACGAATTCCATAGCAGCCTCGCGGGAGGTCATTTCTTGACCCAGACCACTGTTATGAAAATTTCCAGTGCAAGCTTTTATTGGCCCTCGTTATTCAAAGATGCGGATGCCCTAATCCAGGGATGCAAAGAGTGTCAATTCTATGTTTGGAAGCACATAAATGCAGCCATGTCACTCAAGCCTATAGTGGTAGATGAGCCTTTTTCTCAATGGGGGCTCTATTTTATAGGGATGATCACACGACCACAAATTATCTCACCTGCTAGACATAGGCAGTACCATTAAAAAATTCCAGAGAAACTAAAATTTTGTGTTTCCTTGAGGAGCTAGTTATGCGGTTTGGTCCGCCAAAGACCATCATATCAGACAATGCCAGAGCGTTCACCGGATCCAGGGTCACTCAGTTCGTTCTAGATAATGGAATCTACTTAAAGACCTCCTTGAACTACCACCTGCAAGGTAATGGTTTGGCCAAGTCTACCAACAAGAACCTGACCCATCTTATCAAGATAATTGGAGTGGAACAGAAAAGAGAATGGCATTGCCATTTGACAAGCACACTCTAGGTGGACAGGGTCACCCCTAAACAAGTGTTGAAGAACTCCCCATACAAGCTTGTATATCGGAAAGAGACACATTTCTAAACCTCATCAGAGATTCTAGCCCTGCAGCTCCTGAAATCCCTTGAGCTGGAGGGAAATGAGCCTATGGAAGTAAGGTTGGTAGAGCTCTTAGAGCTACAAGAAGAAAGAGAGGTGGATTTCAAATCTCTCCGAAATCGCCAACAAATTGTCAAGAAAGGGTTTGACAAAAAGAGCTCTGATCTTGGTTTTAAATAGGGAGAATTCATCCTAAAATATAATGAACATAGTGCGAAGCTAGGACATCACGCCAAATTCAACAACTTGTGGGAGGGTCCATTCCACATTATTGAATGCAAAGGTTTTAATGCTTTCGTGATAGAGGACTCGCAAGGTGGGATTTTAGAGATCCCCATCAATGGGATCCACCTCAAAGGTTTTTATTAAGGCTTATCCTTGTTCTCATATGTAAATATTGTAAATACTTTTTCTTCCTGCATTTCAGAGGTCCTTTTCTCCTAGCCATTTTTCTTTAAGCTCTTAGTTATAAGTTTTTTTGGAACCCAAGCAAAGAAAAAGTAAGATTTAACAAACATTCTGAGTCAAAGAAGCCATGAAATTCAGAAAAAAAATATCTTTTATATTATATATATGGTTTCTTTACATAAATACATGTTAAGGGAGGCTCTTAGGCCCTCATATCGTTCAAATAAAATGCAAAAAGAGAGAGAGAGAGAGAGAGAGAGAAAGGCTACTACAGAAAATTGTCTTGTTTAGTCATCATCTTCAGACTTGAGCTCATGTTCGTCAAATTTGGCATCATTATCATCATCTTCATCATTGTTTTCATCCCTAAGATCAATATCTAGATCTGAGTCCAAATTAGAGAAGCGCAGAACCACCTAGAGAATTGGAGGGTTATCGCCATTCTTGGAGAAAATCAGCTGCTCACCATGCTCGGTAGAGATGTGTCATTATAGACATGGTTTTAAAACCAGAAACCAAAGGCGGCCATGGGACTACCTTTCCGTTGTTGATGAAATGTCGTAAGTCCAAAGTAGTTGGAATACCCAAAATGGAGTTTTCATAGTGAACTACCTCATCCAACCCTCCTAAGTACTTATCATGGAAAAGCTGATCCGTGAGATGCAGAACAAGGTGTTTACAAAGCGAGAGGTAATGTTTGTGTTTACATGGTAGTAGTCCTTAGAACCTACAAAGTCTTCCCCCAAGACCCACTTAATGGCAACTATAACTATAGGGTTAGTATGTTCTGTCATCCTCTGCAGACGACGGTCTGAGATATTTCCTAGAAAATAACTTGTATGCCTATGCTCACTAGCCTAACAGGGGTATCCATCATCACTCTTATTCTAAGAAGCTACTCACTCCTATCCTAAACTGCTAAGGATTGATTCTTAGTATGATCAAAACTACTATCTCAAGTGGTATTTATAGATAAATTATGCCAAAAGCAATATAAAATGACTCTTGCATTAGCACAAGTTGGTTATTGATGAGGTTTATTACCACACTGATCAGCCGTAATCATCCCCCCTGCGTAGCCTTTTCAGAGGATGTGCAAATTACGAGTTGCTGCCAAGCATTCGTTTGTGATATTTTCTTTTGCAGCAAATCTTAGGTAATCTCTCGCATTGATATATGCGACAGGATTTCATAAATGTGCCATAAAGTGAGGAGCCCTTCAACCAAGAAGATCGTATGGGCTAGTGGAAAAGATTTTCAAATGGCGGCGGTAAAGGATACAATTTCCTCACTTTTTAATGATTTGGCAATAAGGTGCGTGACACACAAATTAATCCCGCACGTATATGTGGGTTGGACATTTCATCAAGTTAACTCTTAGTAAATGTACCAATGCAAGGCAATTTTCAAAGACCCCATCTTTATGAATATAATTTTGTCAAGAATCAAAGCGCATGCAACAACGAAGTGAAATAAGAACCATTTTTTTCAGCTTCTAAGTGCAAACCTTGAGAAAACATAAAAAAATGGCATCATCCGCAGGAATTTTTGGTACCTCTCTCAACAACCAATATGTGGACATTTACCGAGAGGCATCTTTTTCTAGCCATGCCATGCCTCTAAAGCCCGATTGTCCTTTCACAAAACCAAAAGAAAAGAGAGATGTAAAAGATATAGTCATGGTTGTAGATAGGTTCAAAGATGTTTTTGACCCAAATCTTTGTGTTCAGCCAAAAACCCTCCGAGGGGCCGCCAATCAGAGATGGAAGAAAGGTGGTTCTGGTAGGCCTACTTTTCAGCTGTAGCACTCTGGCCTCTCGTAGTACATGGTTCCTATGGTGCCTCTTTTCCCTGATTTTATCAATGAATACGTCGAGAGTTTTACCCTAGACCCACCTTTAATTAAAGGAGAACAACTAAGGGTAGTAATAAGTGTTGAATCCATTAGGAATATTCTATGTATCCCTCAGATTGATAATAATATAGTAATTTTTAAGAAAAAGGCCCTAGAGGATTATTGGAGGAACAAAGACATTGTTGTTAGTTTCTATAACAACTTGATGTAGAGAGATCCATAAATCACTGAGCTTCCTCAATTCCTAATTGCTTATGGCACCTTCAAACAACAAGATGTGAAAGATGTTGCGTCTATGCTGACATACATTTTCAGCCTGAATGATGATGGGGATATTCACCCATTTCAAATGGGTTTCCTTTTCAAGTTCTGCAAGAAGAAGAAAGTTTTCCATTTTGACTTCACGGACATCTTGGTACATGAGATGGTGGAGCAGCTGGCAAACTTCAAAAGCCATCGCAGGTTCAAGTACACCTCTTTTCTCGTCCACATGTTTCTACACCAAAACCCTGAATTCTTGTAAGAATCCATGGAGCTTTCAATGTATGATGGCAGGAATAGAAAGAATCCGGTAACAGTGTGGTCCCCTTTGTTGTCTGCCACACACGATGCTTATGCATTTTCAAATGTCTTCTTGGCCCCTGCAATGTAGGATTTTATTAAGATAGATACAAATTCAATCACACGCTTTTCAAAGGAACAAATCGCTTGGATGAAATCCAATAGTCTCCCATGTGATTGATATCCAGGGTCATATTTTTCTTTCATCAGAACTCATGGATTCATTGAAGAACCTTTTCTCCTTCTACAATCCATTTTGAATCGCACTTTGGCTCTAGAAATGTTCAGACAGCTGGTCATTATTGAACAACGCATAGGTTTGAGAAAGAATGGGGTTGCCATTTTTAAGGAAAATAGGATAATTGGACCCATTGTTGTCATCAAAAGACTCCATGTAGAAAGCATACTCACTTCAAATCTAGTTCAACTAGGCCTTGTGGTTATTGATGATAAATAGAGTTATGACCGAGACGGATGTCTAGCTCCAAGAAAGAACCCAATAGTGCATATACCGTGCGGTCCTCCTTGGGATTTAGGGAGAAACCCATGGGCATATAGCCCGACAGTATATGTGAATTTGCATCTCATTCCCAGGGAAGAAAGACTGCCTTGGCTATCCTTCTATAAGGTGAAAGAAAAGTATGACCCAACTAAGAAATTACCACTCCATTTATATTGAAAAATGAAGGAAGAAAATAGGCCTAAAGATAAAAGGAAGGCCTTTTGGAGATATAGGAAAGAGGTCAAGGAAAACAAACTGGGATTAGGAAATCTTCCTAGTGACGATGATTTCGAGCCAGAGTGGTAGAAATATAACAACGACGAGGATTAGGAATATGATCCCCCTTCATGTGCCACTGATGAAGGAGTTGTTGCATAAGTGTTTGAGGTGCCCAAAGGGAAAGGAAAGAAAATTAGGATCATTGTCCCAGGCTCCCTGCCTGATACCACTTTTCACTCTATAGAGAAACTTGTCAGAAGGCCTAGATCTCAAACTTTGAGAAAGCGGCTAGGTCAAGCCCCAAAGCAGTAGGATTCTCAAGAGGAGGTCGTAACCTCCCAGAAGAAGAAAAAGAAAAATTCTAGTATTCTCAAGAGTTTGCATACTCAGGTCCCTATATCAATGCAAGCCTCGCTTGCATCAACAACCTCTTCAGCACAGGTACTTTTTTCTGCTCCTCTTCTTTCTTCTCAATCTCTGGTTTCTGTGTTGGTGTCATCCTCAATTAACCCTACTACGACACTAAGTAATCCTGACATAGCCACATCTTTTGTGCCCCTTTTGCAAACCCAATCAATTACAATCTCTACTATCCCATTTGTGTCTCCCCCACCTAGCATTGTCACTTTTGGCACCATGGTTAGCCTAACCCACTTTGTTCAGACCCCAAGTCAACCAAATGTGATATCTTCTGCTTTGCGTGTCCTCAGGTTTGCAAGTCTTTCACACGTCGCCTCATCCAATGTTGGATCGTTGTTCTCCTCACCTATCAGAGTTTTCCCTGGGATCCCTCCTTTTTCCCCAACTGCACTTTCTTTGACAACTCCATCCAAATTACAAGATAGTATGGCTCCTATTCCTTTCATCCCACCTATAGGAGCTTGTTTTGTAGGGAAAATGATCCCTTCCCCATAAGATTTCTATCATTATGAAGATTCAGGCAAGCTCGCGCGAGCTCAGAGGGCACAAGAGAGGAAGGTTTAAGATTCTCAAAAGCCCGTGAATCCTTGTATTTAGACTATCTTCAAGGAGGATCTTCAAAATTTAGTGTTTGCAGCCATAACGTTGAATGTTTTCAAACTAGACAATAAAATGCAACCCGAAGACTATTCTATGCATTCCATTGGCATTGATCTAAGCAGAGCCCACCCGCAAGACATGGTAGAGATCATGGAGGAATCACAAAAGGTGGTCTCTTTAGATTATCTAAAGCGTACTCGCCACCTAGAGAAGCTCACCGTTGAGCTAGAGAGAATAAAAGCTACAAATGAGCAATTGATGAAGGAAGGGAAGGCCAAAGAATTAGAGATGACTAACCTATAGTTTGCAATACTTCAAGAAAAGGGTGAGAGAGATAAACTCCAAAATGCATTAAAAATCTCTAAAGGCCAATTACGAGCAGAGAAGACTACTAAGAAGACAATACTTCATGAGTTATATGAGAAAACACAAGAATTATTGCATATGCAAGACGCTTCTTCCGATATGACTTAAATTCAAGCTCAATTGCAGGAAGTTGTTGCAGTGAGAGAAAATGAACATCAAGAATTGGTCAACATTTAGTTTCTTCTTGCAGAAGAGAAAGTAGCTAAAGACAAATCATTGCAAGACTTCGATACTTTGCAAACTCAGTTCGCTCAAGAGCTTCATGAATCTCAAGAAGTCGTCACAAATTAGCAAGCAGAGAACAAGTGACTATAGGAAGAAACACAGGATAGGCAGACTCAAATAATAATGTTGCAGCATCAGGTAACATAACAAACTAAGGATTTAAAGGAAATGCATGAGAGGTTGGAATCCAAAGAGGATAAGCTAGAGCTACCTTCAAAACCATTGGATTCCTAGCCTGCTCCCCTCGCAGATTTCACTTATCTAGTAAGGGCGCTTCATATTGCATATTAGGAAAAGATAAAACCATTCGTTCTCTTCTTGGAACTAGCTTTGTAGTTCTTAGCAGTTTCTCAAGGTTTGTGTGTTAAGGTTGACCTTTTCATTGAGAACACCATGCAGGCAATGGCTTCTAAAGTCTCTGAGGCTTAGAGGTTAGTTAATTGGCTTTACACTGCTTCTTCCCAAGAGCTAGGTGCAGTGAGAATCACAAATTCTAAAAAAGTTATTCAAAAGACTAACCGTTTTGTCAATTGCGGCAAAAGGGCCAAACAAGCTACTTCAAGTCTATTAGTTTTAAAACTCCATCAACTTTGTTATAGAGTGTCTCGAAGATTTCGTCAATCTCGGCCTACCCTCCCCTTTTTTTCTAGATGGCTCAGTCATGGGAGCTAAGCAACTCTCAAGCTTGATAGTGCAGAAACAACACAATTTGTCACCTCTTCAAGAATTGAGTGATCCCCCTGAAGTGGATGAGTTCGAGGCCTTATTTCATCTTTTGGCCAAACTCCTTACTATGCTCGAATCAGCCCACAAAGAACCATAAACAATTTCTTTCAAAGATGTTAGTGAGTAGGATCAATTTTTCCAAGCTCTCAAGGCTCAGGCTATCCCTTCTGAGGAAGATTGGTTTCCCCTGTAGTATCTCTTCAACAAGATTTTCAAGCCAACTGAGATATAAGCCTGGTCCATGAACCAGGATTTTGGATATCGACATCCCGCGAGCGAGATTTTCCTAGAAGTCGCCAAGAAATGTAGACTTTCATCTATCGTGGCCCTTGTGAGGAGTTGGTTTTATTTTACCTCGGTTGAAGTTCTGTTTTTTCTTCCTTGCATCCTCTATGTGGCAGCATGGCTCACGTTGCTCGAGATTTCTTTTTCCCATTGCTAAGGAGCTGAGAGATTCTGACGTGTGACAAGTCACCTTGCCGCTCTTCGTTGGTGGGCCCGCATCTCTAACATGTGTTTGCATGTGTGTTACATGGTAGATCCTCACGAGATGTCTTATGTGGTTTTGTTTCGTCCCCTAGAAGTTCCCTCCTGCTGCCACATTGCATTTGAAGCAACCACCGGGCGATCTTGGTATGTTTTTTTGAGTTAATGGGACATTTGTCACCAACAACATGCAGTTGAGTAACAATTGCGAGTAATTCCATTTTGATCCACATTTAGGAGATTTGGTGGCAGTTGTGCTAGAGGTCGAAGTTGTCTTAATTCAACTCCAATTAGGTGGTTTCACAGTTGCTAACGGTGCTGTCAGCGATGCATATGGTTTTCTCTCTTTGTTTTCTCCACAAAGTCGTTGGCTCATGATTATATAAGTGTTTCCTTTTGCTTTTGTAAGGGTTCAAACTTTTTGAGAGAAAATATAGATAGTCACTTAGAGTTACGCCTTTAATTTGTAATTGTTCTTCTGAGACTGTGATAATAAAATTGTGCCTTTGGCCTTAATGATCACTATATTTTAGTATGAAATAATATCTTTCTATGCATCTTGTAATTATACACAACTTCATAAATATATGCTATAAGACTCTACATATTGAATATGTCTTTGAACTTGTTATCTAGTGGATGAATGACATTCATTTCTTTATGTTGAATGACCTGTGGTTTATATTTCATCTTGATTTTCTGGGCATGTAGATTGTGGAATGGGCCTTAGAGTTGCATGTTGTGAAGTTTCTTTGTGCTTATAGTACACTTAAAATCAATTCAACGCATTGTTATAGAATGGTTTTGCTTTAAGTTTTCTTTCATTCCCTTTTCTCCTCCCATGTATGAAGAGTCAGCTTCTAAAATCCCAGAGGTCATTTAGTGAACATGCACAGGTCTCTCATCACTGATTTTCCCATAAGGCTATATTCATAGAAGTAATTTTAGTGATCAACATGAAGCATACAAGAGTTACTTATAAGAGAAAATAGTATAATTATAATGGATTGTTGGATCTTGTGCATACTGATTTGTGTGGTCCTTCTGGAGTGAGAAGCTTGCAAGGTGATAGATATTTCATGCTCCTGATTGATGACTATTCAAGGATGATGTGGGTTACCTTCTTAAGGAAGAAGTCTGAAGCATTAGATAAGCTCAATATTTTCAAGGCTACAATTGAAACTAAGACTGGAATGAAGCTGAAGTGTCTGACATCCGATAGAGGTGAAGAATTCACTTCCAGTGAGTTTAATGCATACTACAAAGAGCATGGAGTTAAGAGATAGTTATCTACTCCTAGGACTCCAAAATAGAATGGTGTTGTAGAAAGGAAGAATAGAACAGTTCAAGAAGCTGCTAAAACCATGATCATTGAAGGAAATGTTCTGCATATATTTTGGAGAGAAGCTGTAAGTATTGTTGTATACACTCTTAACTGGGTAAATGTCAAAGGTGATACTAGTATGACTCCTTATGAGTTATGGTTTGGTCATGCTCTTATTGTTAGATATTTCAAAAAAATTGGTAGTAAATGCCATATCAAAAAAGATGAAGATCTTGGAAAGTTTGATGCTAGATGTGATGAAGGAATCTTTCTTGGTTATTCTACTAAAAGTAAGGCCTACTGGTGTTATACTAAAAGATTGAGAAAAATGGTTGAAAGTGCTAATGTGAAAGTTGATGAAGGTAATGTGAGACAGATTAGATCTTGCAGATATGATTCTGATAATTAGGATGCCAATTCAAATAAAGGAAAATAGGTGCAGATCCAAAGTCAAGTTCAAATTGCTCCGAAAAAGTCTGAGAATGAAGGTGCATATGCTAGTGCAGAAGAAAGAGTTCAAGAATCTCAAATTCAAGAAAATTTTAAAACTCCCAGGTATGTAAGATTGATTCATTTAGAAAATCAGATTATTGGTGATAAGAATAAAGGTACGATTACTAGAAGAAGACTTGCTAAAGAAATTTGTTTGATTTCTAAGATTGAGCCTAAGAATGTTGATGAAGCTTGCAAAGATGAAAATTGGATTAAAGTTATGGAAGAAGAATCGAATCAGATTGAGAAAAATAATACATGGATTCTTGTTCCTGGATCTAAGGATAAAAATATAATTGGAACAAAATGGGCATTCTGGAATAAGTTGAATGAATAGGGTGAAGTTTCTTGAAATAAAGCTATACTTGTTTGTAAAGACTATTCACAGATGGAAGGAATTGACTATGAGGAGAATTTTTATCCGGTGGCTAGAATTGAAGCTATTAGATTATTTCTTGTCTATGCTGCTCACAAAGATTTCAAGGTTTATCAGATGGATGTCAAATCAACCTTTCTTAATGGAGAATTGGGAGAAGAAGTCTACATTGAGCAACTGGATGGATTTTAGCTGAGAGATGAAAAGGGCATGGTTTGCCAGTTGAAGAAAGCATTGTATGGATTGAAGCAAGCCCTTAGAGCCTAGTATGCCAGATTGGATAAGTATTTGATGAAGCTTGGATTCAATAAAGGTACTACTGATAGTAATCTTTACTTCAAGATGGATCAGAATAACATCTTGATTGTTGAATTTTTTGTTGATGACATTATCTTTGGAGGAAATGATTGCCTATGTAAGAAATTTGTTGAAGAGATGCAAAATGAATTTGAGATGTCTATGATTGGTGAAATGAAATTCTTTCTGGGATTGCAAATTACTCAGTTGAATAAAGGTATCTTTATATATCAGTTTAAATATGTGAAGGAATTGGTGAAGAAGTTTGGTTTTGAGGACTCTAAACTTGTTGGTACACCTATGACACCTAGATGTAAGCTGACAAAAGATGATTCTCTGAAAGTTGATCATACCAGATATAGACCTATGATTGGTGGTATGTTAAATCTGACTCAGATTAGACCTGATATAATAAATGTTGTGTATCATGTTTATAGATTTCAAGCTAATCCTAAGGAATCTCATGTTATTTCTATAAAGAGGATATTCAAATATTTGATAGGGATAGTTGATTTTGTTTTGTGGTATTATAAGAATGATAAATTTACTTTGAGTCATTTTACAAATATTCATTGGGTAGGTGATTTTGATGACCAAAAGAGTACTACAAGTGGTGCATTCTTTTTAGGAATGAATTTGGTCTCTTGGTCAAGTATGAAGCAGAATATTATTTCTCTATCTACTGTAGAAGCTGAATACATTGTTGCTGCTAGCAATTGTACACAGGTAATTTGGATGAAGCAGATGTTGAAGGATATATGAGTTATTTATGATGAGCCTATTTCTATATATTGTGATAATTCAAGTGCTATTAATATTTCAAATAATTTAGTGTTGCATTCCAAGACAAAGCATATATCAATCAAGTTTCATTTCTTGAGAGAGAAGGTGAATGAGAAAGAAGTCAGATTGGAGTATGTATCTACAAAGGAACAGATTGTAGATATCTTTACGAAGCCTTTGCCTAAAGATACTTTTCAGTATCTCATAATGAAGTTAGGGGTAATTGCCCCTCTTGATAAGAACTAAGGTGCATGGATTTCAATCAGTCCGGTGAACTTCACAGAGATATTTTATGCTCCAGATTGATGAGTGAGACTTCTACTCAGGGGGAGTAGTCAGTGTTAGTGTTGGTGGTTCAAATGTTCAGATTTATGGGAAAGAAGCCTGATTCTTGAGAATTTGTCACTGATATCAAAGGGAGAGAGAAGCATGTGAAAAACTCTGTAAGAGAGTAGAGTATTTTGAGATTTTAATTGTTTGTCAAGGGGGAGTTGATCCTTGTGATTTTGAGGGAGATTATTGAGAGTTGATTTCTTTCTTTGCATTGATTGTTTTTTACATTCATATGTTTCCATCAATGCCAAAGGGGGAGATTGTTGGATATTGGTTGATATGTTGTCATTGATGTATCGTCATTGATGTCAACACATGTAGAGATTGTTGATGAGGAGATTGTTGGAAATTTTTCTTCTGTGTATTCCAATGTTGCAGTTTGATTGAATGAGTTGGTTTAGCCTGTGTGTTGTAGATGAGTTGATACGATTTAAAGGGTTTCTGGTATGTTGTATGCAGGGAAAACTTTAAGAAACCCCCCCTTGGACAAGGTGTAAAAACTTGGCGAAAGTTGTATAATTCCCGAGGAAAATTTTAATTTTATGGACAAATTTTTGCGTTTTACGGAGAAAAATAATAATCTCCATTGGCAAATTAGCCATGATCGCTCAAAGTTTGTGAAAAAATCCTGGCGAATTGTAATGTTTTTAAAACCCCAAAAATATTTACATGGGCGAATTGTAATGTTTTTAAAATCAGAAAAATATTTGCATTGGCGATTTCAACCTATTTTCAAACCATTAAAAAAAAATATTGGCGATTTCAACCTATTTTCAAACCATAAAAATAAAAATATTGGCGATTTCAAGCTATTTTCAAACCATAAAAAATAAAAATATTGGCGATTTCAAGATATTAACTTTAAGTCATTAAAACATGTGGCACGCAGTTGTCATCTCTCTACCTGGAAGACTGCCCATTAGGACATCTCGTGACCTAGCGAAAAGCCCTTACGACTCTCTCTATCTCCAACTTGCAAGCTGAAAATGCTAAGCCTTCGTAACCTCGAGATCTAGCGACTGAGGGAAACTGAACTGTCACTCGCCAATTCTCGACCACAAAATGTTAAGTCCTTGTCACCGCAGCGACTTGGAGATAGTGGTAACTTTAACCCTTGTCGCATACTCACCAACATAAAACTGTTTATCTCTTAACCGCTAGCAATTCACTCGCAAGCTCGCAGCTTGATCAGGGCTTCAGACATTTAACTTCACGAGCTGGCGATAACCATTAAACCTAACCACAAGCTGTCTAGTCGCTAGCTCGTGACCTAAAAATGCTAACATTAAACAAACATGAGAGCTAGCGACAACTGTATGAAATGAGTTACTTGCTAACTCTCGTGGCTATAATGTATGACATCAGACCAACTCGAGACCTCATGACCAAAGCAATTTCACTAACAATCTCTAGCTCAGTAACATAAAATGCTAACACCCAAAAAGTCTGAGACCTCGCGATGTAAACCCAAACCAACTTGTCGCCAGCTCGCGGCTTGATCACGTCCTCAGACATTTTACCACGCGAGCTAGCGATAACCATAAAACTTAACCACAAACTATCTAGTCACTAGCTCGCGGCTTGATCACGTCTTCATACATTTTACCTCACGAGCTAGTGATAACCATAAGGCTTGGATGCTGACTCATTCCTGAGGGACTAGTTTGAAGGTTTCTCTTGAGTCAAGGTTGGTTAGACAAGCGAGGACGACAGTTTCAGAGGCATAAAAGGATTTGATAGCTTCTGAGTTAGAGATGGGAGATCACATATTTCTCTGAGAAATAAGAGCTCAGGTTGCTTGTTGTCAGGGATTTCGAAGCAGAATTTGTCCAATCAAGGAGGAATAAAATCAGAACAAAATCGTTCACAATAGATGAGCCTTAGTAGGATACAGTGGATTTGATAGGCATGATGATGACTTCTAGAGTCTACAGTCATGTTGGAAACCACCAAAATGATAATTTTTCACATGAATGTAGAATGAGCATCACCAAATGAAGTGTGAAAATGTTATAAATACAATGGAGTGGTGACTTAATTGGTAGAAGAGAAAATAAACCTTTTTCATTTTCTGAGAGTGGTTTTTTTCCTCAGAAAGGAAGATGATGTTTGAGTAGGATCATGCATGGAGTTGTACTTGTTGTATGTTTTGTGATACCGGATGGGTGTTTTTTTGTTTTCTTCTGTGTGAGTTTATTTATTGTCAGAGGGGTTGTGAAAGTGAGAAGGATTGCCAGAGGGGGTGTGAAAGCCTTTTCTTGTCAAGAAGGGCCAAGCATGGCACATCCTCTGCTTCTACTCTTCCATAGGATGGCAAGGGGTTTGAAGAAGGAGCCCACAGAGGAATGAAAGAAGGATTTGTTTGGATGGGGAGTGGCAGCCAGTCATCTTTGTGACAACATGGAAGCTGCAACCCCTCCCCAACAGATTACATTTACCCTAAAGCTCATGTTTCCACTTTCCCTGATCGTGGGCATGAAGGCTCAAGTTCCTCTTTCCATTGTCTCTATTCCTGGGCATGAAGGCTTCCTCCTCTATTCGACAATGATCTGTTGGATAGAACGTAACATCTCACATTCCATCCGAAGGCATCAGGGTGATAATGGCATGGCTCAAGTATTTTTGCAAGTTGTATAGTCATTGGGGTTCCTTTTCTGGTTCTAGTAGTGATTCTTCATTCTAGACTCTAGGTGAAGGGAGCAAGTTGTATACTGTATAGTCATTTATATAGCAAATGAAAAGCATTTAGTGTCAAGCTTTGTGCGGGTTCTTGAAGGAGTTATATATAAATTATTAAATTTATTGTGTATAATTGTATCTCTTTCAAATGATCAGAATCATGAGATTTAACTTTTTTCATTTGCTGCATTGTTATGGTGTATGTAATTTTTCATTTAAATTTTTTGTTAGTCTAGAATCATAATACATATTAAGGATTCACCTCATTGTACTTGGTGGGCGGATTATAGATATTCATAGAACACCTCCATATATATTACATAAACATCCATAGCATATAAAATCATAAGACTCAAGAGTATTAAGAATGAAAGTATTACTATTAAACACCACAATAGATAGGAATACATTATACAACATATTTAGTAAAACATCAAGACAACAGACCGGTGCCTTATCCTAGGGCATAGAATCTAGAGTCACTTTAAACTTAAAATTCAAGACAGCCTGATAATAAACTTCAATAATGAATAATTCCATTACATACACAACCCAGATTCATATGTAAACTGAAAAACCCTTGACCATTCAATTCGCCTCATTGTCATTGGTGGGCGGATTATAGACAGTCATAGAACACCTCCATATATATTACATAAACATCCATAGCATATAAAATCATAAGACTCAAGAGTATTAAGAATGAAAGTATTACTATTAAACACCACAATAGATAGGAATACATTATACAACATAATTAGTAAAACATCAAGACAACAGACCGGTGCCTTATCCTAGGGCTAGACTCTAGAGTCACTTTAAACTTGCAATTCAAGACAACCTGATAATAAACTTCAATAATGAATAATGACATTACATACACAACCCAGATTCATATGTAAACTGAAATATGCCTTGACCATTGAATTCACAGTGAAAACATAAATTCAACACAAAGACAATTATGTGAAGATCTCAAACTGCAAATGATATTGATATTATATTCATAACGATATCAGAAAGTAAATTCACAATGCGATTCAAGTTTTCAACTATGCACTTATCAAATTCTTGAACAGTTGAGCTATTATAAATTTATAACTATATAAGAGTTTTCAAGTTCAACATCAATAAAAGTGGCCAACTGGCCATCCCTCTCTACCGATCGAAAATAAAAAGATTACTATGAGTAATCTTGGGTAGCAACCTCAACCTGAGATTTCTTCTTTGGCTTTAGCATGGCTTGCCACCTGTCCACCTCTTTGTCTATTGGCCAACTGAATGCCTTTACCTCTTCCAACTTTGCAACTGAATCTGTCCATCTAGCATCTGTAACTGCCCTAGACTCAACAATAAATTTTGCATGGTCAACCTCAACCTTGAACAGTGAATCAAGCATACCGTTAAGGAAATCAGCATCAACCTGTTCATTTACATGCTTGATTATTTCTTCTTTCTCCAGAATCAAATCAAATTCGCTAGTCCAATCAAAAACTGATTTCAACTGTCCATTACTACCATAAATTGAAGGCACCAATTTACTATAACCTTCCCCAAATGTCTGCAATTTTTCATTTATAAGAACATCCTTCCCTATGAAAAATGCATAAGTTGCATTCATTACCTCCACCATGTCTTTGGTGTCACTAATCTTGGGAGGGAACTCATCACTATACATCATTGCAATATCTAGCTTATCCATTAATCTGCTTCTTCCTGACCAAACATTGAACAAAGGTCTAAGAAAAGCGATAGCCTCAGAGGATGTTTTACTTGCCTCTGTCAAAGAAATGTGCAAATCATGCACTACCATCAATTTCCCTTTCAATACATTAATCCCATGTTTCAGAATTCCTGACACAACAGAGATAGCCTTGACATTTTGTTCCTTTTCAAGCTTTTCAATTTTCCCTGTGTATTCCTCCATTTTTGTTGTCACATTAGCTGGTATTTCTTGTACTTGTTCTGTAATCTGTATTGGAGGGGACTCATTTGCAATTTTTTCTTTCAAATCCACTAACTCTTCCTCCAAAGCACCCTTCTTCATCAGTATCTCTTCATATTTTTTATTCAATGTAATCAATTGGGTATATCTTTCTGTGTATCTTCTTGACAAATCCTCTATTTTTGATAAATTCATGAAAGAAACTTGAGTCAAAAAAGAGGCAATCTCTGTGTTAGTTTTGTTTTGCAAGTTCCAGATCATTCTATCAGCTTTCTTTTCTACTTGGATATTTAGAAGGTGGGGATTTTGAGTGGAAGGGGCCAAAGACCAAGCAGCAAGTATCTTTGACTTAGGATTAAATCCTGATCCTCTTATTAGATCTCCAATTTCAAATTTAATTTTGAACATTGGGTCCTCTTGCTTCCTAATCTGATCAATAATAAAAGTAGACTGGATATCCCAGTCAGGCATCATAATCATACCAGTACTCTTAATCAATTGTCTTGCCTGTTCCGCAGATATTTGCTCCTTGTCAGGATCATATTGTTGCAGTGCCTCGATGATCTCCTGTTTCTTTTCTTCATTTGCTTCCTCTATGATCAGATTTTGTCTTAATTGTTTTTGTTTCAATCTTGACAAAAAAAATTTAAATTCATCTGACTTAATAAAGTCATCATCTTTCATGAATTCATTTGACAACATCACACACTCATCAAAGCCTTGAGCAAGGGCTTCATTTGTTTTTCCCTATTCTTCATTCTACCCTACTTCTCTGAGATGTGTCCTTATTTGATGAAAGTATTGTCCTTGTTCTGTAACAATTGCTCTAGCAGGGTCTCTCCTCACAATTGTACCGACCTCACTGGTTTTTTGTTTCTTTGCAGCTAGGGTAGATTGAACTTCATCCCCACTCTCTACATCACCAGCAGACACACTAAGTGGCCTCTTGCCATGTGAAGAATGTACATCTTGGGGGTCTTGCTACTGAGAAACCACTTCAGAATCTGGAATTGGAGGCATTTGTTCCATTAGAATTTCATATAAACTCAGCATTTTGTTAATCCTCTCCAGGTATGGGCTATCAGGGCAAAAACCTGAGAAACTAGGGTCGACAGCCTTCAATTCTGCTTCAACTCTCATCAAATTTTTCCATTTTCTTCTCCTTTCTTGCAGTTCATCTTTTCTCAGCAAATTTCTAACCGCATCTTCATCATCCAATGGTTCATGGTCCTTTATTGTGGCCCAAGGTGTCATTTTTGGCATTGCAATTTTAATAAATTGTTCTGAATCACAGAATCTAGACACAGCATTAACCAACCTATACTGTTTAAGGAAATTGTTTACTTGATCAAAGCAACTCCTACCAATGGTAAAATCAGATGCAACCCAAAGCCTAGGAAGAAAATAACCCTTCCTGTGTTTATCAAGGTATTCTTTTTCAACTAGGGTCAATTGCCAGATAAACTTCATAAAAGCAATCCTAATTGGAACAAACTTTGGTAATATATGGGGAGGCTGAGGACACCCATAGACTCTGATCACAGAAAAGTTATCAAAAAAATTAAAATCCCCCCAGTTATGTGAAATAGACCAGTTTGGAACAAACTGGTAAGGTCTCAAAACTCTCCTAACATCAATTGACAATCGTTCCCTAATTATTCCTAGCATTTCCATAATTGGCGAAACAATCCAATTTTCAAAGAAAAGGAAAGAAGAATGGGGAGAACTACTGTCCCAAACCTGGGTCCATCTTTGTATTGGCATTAAGACACCGAGTTCTTCTTTGAAAAGCTCCAATTCTTTATCCAAGAACTCAACATTATAGAACAAGATTAAATGCATCAACAATGAATAATGCTTGAATGTAGGGCTGGGTGCACCACTCCGAATTTCAACTAGAGCATTATGAATGTGTTCAACCACATAGCCCACATAATTGTAATCTTTGTTAACATCTGGGTGTTGAATGTCCATGGCCATCATCAGTAATTCAGCTGACACTGTTGAATCTCTATCAAAACCCAACACTCTGCATAATCCATAGATTGTACAATGCATATAATGGTGGAAAGGTGTGATGTCAAATGGTGGTTTGATACTCTCTGGAATTATAACCGGCTTCCTATCCACCCTAGGCATGTATCTGGGGATTCCATGCTTCTTGATAACACCTTTGTATTTGTCATAATCCTCTGCAATCCGCTCCAAATCTATATCTGTACATGCAGAACCAGTAATCTGGAAAGCTTCAACAAAGCTAGCTCTGTTAATTGAAACTAGGGAAGACTGGTTATTTCTTTTTCTTACCCTAGATACTGGGCAATAGCGTTTGGCCAACTCTTTGATCAAATCCACATCAACATACACATCTGACACAATTAACTTTGCCATATTTAAATCCCAAGGGTTTGACATCGGGACACCCTTAACCCTATTATTCCAGAAATACTTAAACAGAGCATAACCAGTCATATTAGGTGTGGTAGGGTTTCTGCATTGGCTAAATAAATCTCTCCATACCAAATGATTTGTATTCAAAGCAACGGAAGTCCCTAGCATCAAATCTACAAATTCTTCTTTGTATTTCTTAACCATCATTTCCTCAGTGGCACTGGCCTTGGAACCTCCAGGTTCTCCTACTCCACTTCTCGTGGCCTTGGGCTTGGGCTTGGGCTTGGGCTTGGAACCTCCAGTACCACTCGTCGCCTGGCTAATTTTAGCTACAGGAGAAAAACTTAACCAATTTTCTGAAATTTTCTCACACCCAACACTCCGAATTCTCCAACGTTGTTGTAGAGCTCAATTCACTAGATTAGCTCAAAGATAGAATGCTTTAATGCAATTATACAAAACCTCGGCTCGATCATACAATTTATGGTATTTACTATTTGGGCGCTGTCACTTCTCTCAAGTCTCAACTCTCAAGTCTCATTAATTGCCACACTTGCATGAACTAGCTAGTAGCTACAGTCTGTGGCATTAATTCAAACTTCAAACTGAAGTACTCGAGTGAAATTTGAATTCATGCCCTTATATTTGATTGGCGATTGGCATTCAAAACTTTTATAGAACCCAGAAAACAAGTCCACGTGTTAGCGAGTTAGCAACAATGCTACCAAATCCTCTTAATCACAAGCTCGCAACCCCTTTTACGAATCCTCAAAGAATCTCGTGAGTGAGCAACAACCATTGATCTAACAAAACAACTTATTTCATCGCAAGCTCGCAACTAAAAACTTAACTTGACTTAAACCCTTGCGATCCCGCGACAAGAAGACACTTAACTGCCATCGCATGCTCGCAACACTTTTTGACTTAAGACTTACAAACCCGCGAGCATGCAATGACCACAAAATCAGACCAAAACTTACCTGTCACCAGATCGCAAGTGCAACTTAAAATGCTAAACAACTTCAAAACCTATGAGCAAGTGACTTAACCCCATCGCATGATCACAAATTAAAATGACCTAACCGCGAACACCTCGTGACCTTGCGATAACATAAAATCACATCCAGTCGCAACCTCGCAACATAAAATGGTATTTGGGAATGGGCGCCGTCATTAATGCAATTGTACAAATGTCAAAATCTTGGCTAGATCATGCAAGTCGTCACTTCTCTCAAGTCTCATTAATTGCCACACTTGCATGAACTAGCTACTGTGGCATTTGATTGTGATTGCCATTCAAAACTTATATAGAACTCGACAAACAAGTCCATGTGTCAATCCCCATCTTTAATCGCACACTCTCAACCGGTTATAACAATTAGGAAAGGAACCGGCGAGTTAGCGACAATGCTACCAAATCCTCTTTATCGCAAGCTCGCAACCCCTTTTACGAATCCTCAAAGAATCTCGCGAGTGAGCGATAGCCGTTGATCTTCATCAAGCCCTTCAGACGCAACCTCGCAACATTATTTGTAATATTCTTTCTTTACCTGCGAGCTGGCGACCACTGCAAAGCTAACAAAATAACTTATTTCATCGCAAGCTCGCAACTCGAAACTTAACTTGACTTAAACCCTTGCGATCTCGTGACAACAAGGCACTTAACCACCATCGCACGCTCGCAAAACTTTTTGACTTAAGACTTACAAACCGGCGAGCATGCGATGACCACAAAATCAGACCAAAACTTACCTATCATCAGATCGCAACTTAAAATGCTAAACAACTTCAAAACCTGTGAGCAAGCCATGAAACCACCTCAACTGTGATACCAACTACATCGCATGATCGCAAATTAAAATGACTTAACCATGAACACCTCGCGACCGTGCGACAACATAAAATCACACCCAGTCGCAAACTCACGACCAAAGCGATTTCATTAACAATCTCCACCTCGCTAACATAAAATGATAACGCTCAAAAAACAAGAGACCTCGCGATTTAAATCCAAACCAACAGGTCCAACATTCGCTAACTCGCCACTTAAATTGTTAAACATGAAATTTATTTGCGAGTTAGAGATGAAACATTAAACATGTCTGATCAACCAGTTTGACCACACTTGATGATGACATGGACAAATAAATAGAGGACAACTCAGATTTTCAACACACGACAACTTCGGTTGACTAGCCAACTAAGACAAAAAAAAAAAGCACAAAACCCTAATTGCCATGAACATCATTTTAAGCATTTCCTGTAGAACAGTAGAAAGGTTCTAGCAGTAACAGTTATGCAGTATGAATAATTTTATGGATCTTGTGACACAAATTGTTGCATTTCATGTTCAACATAATGTGGAACCAAATACCAATTTACTAATAATTCAATTGTTTAGTAATAATTCAAATTCACAATTTAAAATATGAAATAAGTATCCATTCTACTTCTGATTGACAAATTCAAGGAATACAATATCAAAAATCATCAATGACAACTATAGTATTGCAATTTTGCAAATTGAAATTGTAATATGACTCAAGAACTGTAGTATAATTATAAATACCTATAAACTGACTGCTAATTCACTTCAGTGACTCAGTCCGATTGTCCGAGGCTTCTATATCCCAAATGGACTCAAGATCCGGAAACTGACTAGTACTAACAGGTTCATCTTCATTCTGAGTCGGGTATTCAAAAATGTCTTCGTCTTCATGTTGACTCTGAGTCTGCAATCCATCATATTCATTTGTCTCAGCACTAGCACTAGCAGTAACACCACCAGCTTTTAAAGTGTTGCACACCCCTCATCTTTCACGCATGGAATTCCAGATTGCCAGTGCCCTATCATATGGAAAATCTCTAACATTATACTGGGTTACAAACAACCTCAAGCAAGTTTCCAAATTCTTGTCTAATTTGTTTCTGATCTTTGATTTCAAAATCCCTAATGCACTGAAAACTCTCTCATCTTCCACCAACCCCAATATCATTGTTTGACATAAATCAGCAAGTTTCAAATATTTTGGTATTGCAATACGCAATGATTCACTTTGATCTATCCTTTTCCAAAGCCTTGTGATTGATCCAGGTTCAAATGGATTCTCCAAGTTAACCAACTACTGTTTCATAACCAATGCAAACTGTTTACATTGTTTTCTAAGATGATCTGAATTTAAAATTCCTTCTATTGGCTGTCCATTGCAATATGCATCTTTTGAAAATGTCAATATCAATTCCTCTAGTTTTTTATGATACATCTTTGCGTCATTTGGATTATCTCCAATTGAATGCCAAAATTGAGGATACACACAACTCATGGCTTCAAGTATTTCTTCTCAAGGGAATCTTTCATGAATCTCAGTTGAAAGTTCATATGCAATAGACTTCAAATTATCACTAACAAATTTAACAATCTTGTCAAAATCTTCCTTTTTAACTGGTAGTGCTCTGCCTCGCTTGCCCATCTTAGATTGGCGCATTGGTATTTGAAATCCTTTTACAAAGACACATAGCTCATTTTTGGTATTGAAATGTAAAAAAATTTCAGCAAATTCAAATCTGTAATTATCTGCCACCTAAAAAAATTTGGGCTTCGCCCTGTTAGATCTAAATATAGACCATCCAGGCTCAAGCATGTCATTTTACGTAGAGTGATATACTCATTGATATACATATTTCTATCTTGGGCTTTCTTAACAACTTTGTTCATTGAATACAGCATGGGGAGAAGACTAGCTAAAGTTAACAAAGTCTCTATATCACTTAACTTATGTAAGAGATCAGGAGCTTTGTTTACTGTGAGGCTTTGCTCATACATTAGACCGATCAAGGATTGATATTCTGTTAGAACTCATTCCGTTGGTCCATGCAAGGAGATCCATCTGGTCTCAACATCCCTGAGAAGCTTGTTTCCTCCTATTACTCCCTCAGCAAAAATCTAAAATTCTGCAAAACGTTTAGGACTTCGGTAGAAGTATGAGTGGATCTCGTGGACCAGATCTTCAACTTTTGACACTGTAGGTAAATTGCTTACAATTCTATATGCTAAATTCATTCGATGGGCCATGCAGTGAATGCCAACCATGTATGGTGCAATACTAGTTTGTAATCTTGTGCAAAGACCGGTCCTTTGACCTTGCTTTACTGCAGCTCCATCAGCTCCAACACACACCAACTTCTTGGCAATTGTCAAGTCATCCATACCAACAATTTCATTCAAAGCTTTCTTAACTTCCAAATATAAATTTTATGTTGTTGAATTGCCCCTCATTTTACGAACACAAAGTAGATGAGCTCAGCGGACGTGTTCTTTTACAGTATACACATGCATACAAACCCAAGCAGTGTTATCTACCGCAGTAACTTCATCTATGGATAATGAAATGAAATTTGACTCTTTTACACTCTCTTGTAAATTTTTCTTTTCCACCTTAGCGAGACAGTTTGCCATTTCCCATCCAGCATTTATTGACCAATGTGACATAGGATAGTGAGAAACATTCAAAAAAGATAATAAATTACTAAATTCTAGGAAATCTTTCATAGGACGCCCTCTCGACATAATATGAAAAACAACACTCATTTGAACAGTCTTTGCCAGGTTTTCATCTTTTGCTGCATGTTCAAGCCCAGCCTTGATTGTATTTCCAAATCCACTATTACCAATCACTATCGTTTTGTGGTTATGCTCTTCATATTCCATGACATACTTAACATGAAGACATTCTTCCTTTAATTTCCATCTTACTACTCGTGTTTCCTTTCCATCTATGATCTATTTTTCATAAACCTTACCAATATGCTTTTCTATGGTGTCAAGCTTTAGCTGCATCTTCTTCTCTCTTTTTGTTTTTCAGCTACAAATCTTACACCTGCATTCTGTTGGTTGTTCATCATTGTTTGGGACCGATTCAATGAATGGGTACTTTGCTACCCAATCAATCTTAAAACTCCTTGTCATCTCCCACTCTCACCCCAGTTTTACTTTCCTTTTTCTTTTCTTCCTACCAACATCATCTTCAGTACTAGCATTTGCATCCGAGTGAATTACCTCATTGTGTGTATCCCTTACAACATCTTCTATCGTGTCATTATTTCCATCCTCATTTGATGCATTTAACTCAATGACAATCCCACCTTGTGGTGGTGGTGAGCTACTGTGAATGGCTTCTACAACTACAGAAGTTGATGGACCAAAAACTTTGCCAATTCCAAAGAAAGACTTTATGGTAGTATCTTTAAGTTTAAGTTTTGGGCGTTTTGATGGCCTCTCAATCCCTTCAGTTTCACCGCCCTGAGGAGTCTTACCCTTTTCTGACATCTCAATCCCTTCACCACCCTGAGAAGTCTCAATCTCACCCTTGTGTGACATCTCAATCCCTTCACCACCCTGAGGAGTCTCACCCATGTCTGACGGTGACATCTTGAGTCTTGACCTCTCACTATGAATTAAAAGTTAAAACTAATACTATCAAGTATGAAGAAATGATTACTCACCTTTATGCCTTCTCAATTCTCTGAATCAGGAATCAGGAATGCCTGGGCCTGTGTTGCAGGATTGTAACTCTGGCCCTCCGCCCTACAATGTGAATGAACTTCGACTTTCCAAATCAATTTGTGGAATGCGAATCGAGACTCAAGAGCTCCCAATTTACTAATCAGACACAAACAAATTGTAAGAAAGAGTGTATTTATAGCAATCCATGATTACATTTTTGGTGAATTGTGCGGGGCCCAAGCATCGCAATTGCCAATAAACATTTAATTTAATTGCATTTTTGGCAAATTGCGCGGGCGTGCAATGAAAATTTAATTTAAGCGGGGTGAAATGGGTCCTCAAATGCTTATAATGTTTTAATTGATATTGGCGAATTTGGCCGACGCATGCAATGAACATTTAATTTACCATTGGCGAATTAGGTCCTAGGTACGTGGTCGTTTTACTATTGTTGGCGAATAATGAAGGTGATCTAATACCCGTGTCCGAGTGATTTCAGGCGAATATTACGGGCATGCACGTCGGTGATGTGTGGTCAATGGCGAAGCCAGATTCTACAGTGCACCGTTAACCCCAAAATTCTGGGCGATTTGACCATGATTTTGCCCTAGACAATTTGCATGAAATTCGCCAATTGGCAAAGAATCGTCACTAAAAAACTCTCTGGTTGTATGTATATGGTTCATTCCCATTTGCAGAGGTTTGCATGATGATCTGATTGAGTTATGAGATCTGGTATTGAGGATGTTATGCAGTTGTTCTTGTTATTTAATATTATAGTTTGTGCTCCGTATTGCTACAGAATTTCTATATCTTTTGTTGCAGATGTTTGGGATGTGTTCTAGATGTTGATGTGTGTCCTCAGTTCGTGCGGTTCATGATTTGGAGGTCCACAAGAAAATCTTTCAGTTTGAAAGTCAGTCATGTTGATGTTCTTGTTCTTCGATAGAGAAATGATGATGATTCTGGTAATCTAACTTGTTGTGGTTGTTGTGATGTAATTCATGTTGCTTGTGAATGTCTCTAGATTGTGTTTTATGCACATTGGTGGCATGCATTGATTATTGTGCGCGTTATTGAATATTTTCTTGTCCGGTGATATTCTTCATGCTATGCGACATTCTTGGTTATTGTAGCCTGTTACAGATGATTGAGACATAATTCTTGGAGGTGTTTCATATTTGTGGTATTATTTTGGGTCCATACTATGTCTTAGCCGATATTTTTTGGTCTGCATGAATTATTGTAGTGTGTAAGGATATTATTTTGTAGTTTGTATTAAGGGTTTGGCTGATCTTGAAATATGGGTTGAGGGTTTGTACAAATATATGTAATAGTCATGTAAGATGCATGTTTGCAAGTGTCTACATTGTATATGTTAGTGTATGATCTAGTTGGATGTGCGAACAAGTGATTTGATCTTTCAAAAGTGTGAAGGAGAACAGAAGTGTTGCAGAGAAGACTGTGTGCTTAAACAGAACTGTACTCATGCATATGGAGATGCTATTTTCGTAGTTCATGTAATTCAGATTGTAGTCTGAATGTTTTTGTAAGTTAGTGAGACTTCCTATAAGGCAGTGAGCCTTCCCTTAAGGTTGTATCCTTTCTAGGTTTCTTATTTTGAGTAGTGAGCTCTAGCCATTGTGCCTGAATGCATGTGCATTTCTGTTGTAGTATTCACATTTACTCCTAATAGTGTATTATCTCATTGTGGGTAGGTTCCCACCGTGGTTTTTCCCTTAACCACGTTTTCCATGTCAAAAATATTGGTATTATGTGTGTTATTGATGTGGTGTTGTTTCACGCTTTAACTGTTAATTATCATATCCATTTTGTGGTTTAAGTTGCAGTAAGTTTTTGGTGCAACATGATTCACCCCCCCTCTTAGTTTGATGCCTTGTTGCCAACAATTTAACACCTCATTCAAACTAAAAAATCGTAAATAATTATCCTATTTTTTATTATCCTAACATTTAGTTCAACTATATAACTAGATAATGTTTAAGATCATATGTCATTGATATGGGGTTAATAGAATGGATATATGAATGTGAACTTAACCTAATAGGAAGAAGCTTCTAGATTCTTTAGAATGGTTTAATAGAGAGAATTTATAAGCAACAACTCCACCTAACAAAAGGGGGATTATAGATTCTTTATAATATTCTAATAGAGTGACTTTATAAGAAACAAATTAACCTAAGAGAAGGAGACTTGTAGATTCTTTTGAATGGTTTAATATAGTATATTTATAAGTGATAACTTAACTTAAAGGAAGAACACTTGTAGTATTTCTAGGTTCTTCAGAATGGTTTGATACAATACATTTATAAGTGATAATTTGAACTAAGGAAATGACACTTCTAGATTCTTTAGAGTGGTTTAATAAATTAGAATTGCAAGTGACAACTTAAACCTAAAGGAAGGATGCTTCTAGATTCCTTAGAATGATTTAAGAAAAGGATAAGCAACAACTTAATCAAACAAGTGTAGGTTCTTTTGAATGGTTTAATACATTGAATTACAAGTGGCAACTTAACCTAAAGGAAGGATGCTTCTACACCTTTCAAATGATTTAATAAAAGTGATAAGAAAAAATTTAATACAATGCTTCTACGTCCTTTAGAATGGTTTAATAGATTGGACTTACAAGTGACAACTTAATCTAAGGAAGGATGCTTCTAGATTCTGTAGAACGATTCAATATAATAGATGAATAATTAACAAAAGTAATTCAATATGATGAATTTATTTATAACAATTTAACCAAAAAAACTAAAAGTAGTTGTCCACCCCTATTATAATCTACTCAAAAACTCATATCCGTATAACTGAATCAAATCATATATCAATTCTTGTCCACTGAACCAAACCCTATTTGAACTCACATGTTTAATAGTAATGTTGCTCTAGTAAAAAAACTTTTTTTTGCCTCCATATAATTGTTTGCTACCAAAGGCATCTACCTCTGTAGGGTCATCTTTGCTAAATGAATATAGGAATGTTCGATATATCAAAAGGTGGAAAAAAATTAAAAGCTAATTTGCAATTAGGCACATACACAATCTAGTTATACTGAAGACAAAAACAAGAAGAAGACAAGGTGATTTCTAATATGTTTGTTTACATAAGAAATTTATATTGGTCTAATGTTGATGCTCCTATGAACAAGGTATTTATAATCAATATTCAATAAATAAAAATATAACTAAAATAAGCTAAAATTAATTGTTAAACCCTATTACGGAACTAATCCATATAACTCAATCGAATCATATACCAATACTTATACATTGAACCAAACCTTATTTGAATTCACAAGTTTAATAGTAATGTTGCTCCAAGTAACAAATCTTTTTCTCTATTGAACTTCATGGAATTTATTGCTACCAATGGCATGTACCTCTGTAGGGCCCTCTTCACTGAATGAAGAAATGATTAGTATATCAAAAAATTAATAATCTCATGACCTGATTAAAAAATTTGATATTACATTTTAATATAATAAATATAAAAAAGAGATTAACTTTTGACAAGAATTCACCTAAATACTATATTGATGTTTTTTCAGTGTTATTGGAAAAAAATTCCTTGAATGGAGAAAATTTCCAACACCATTTTGTAAGATGTTGAAATTTGAGTGATACAAAGTAGCGACTCCTTTTTATTCAAAATAAGCTTTCAATTTATCTTATAACATATTTTTGCTCATATTATGGACTTGTCTATCTTTGATTTTAGATTTTAAAGCCTCATTCATGAGACTACATCCTTATTCATAAGGTGAATAGAATAAATATTCTTATGATCCTCTACATTGGCTTACCTAGTTGTTTTAGCAACGACTAGTAAAAAATTTAGAAGTTTTTTTTGGGCGAACAATCCCGTGATTTTTTATTTTTCTACTCATTTTTTTGGCTTATTCTTTTTGTTCACATGGATTTTTTTAAAAGATATTTATAAACATTTGATTCTCAAATATATTGCATATAAGTGCCTCACAAAAAATATTATCATGGGATGTTTATTAGGTTGGAGGTTTTAAAGTATATGATGACCTTTAGATTGAGAGGTCACTTCCTTATCTATTTTAGTGCTAAGCCAATGGTGACAAACATGAAGGAAAAAACATGAAAGTTGAAAATAAAAGATGATGCCCCTAAGTACATTAACTTTATAGTTGTTTAGAGATTTTCAAGCATATGATTTAAATAGCCAATAGAAATGAAATAGATAGAGTTGCAACAATAAAAAAGATATGAAAATAACATTTATATGATTACATGCTTGCAAAATATCATCGTGATTTCACACACATATGTCAAGGTTGTTTTGAATAGACAAATGAGAAACCTAGAGAAAGAGAACTTTTGCACACGAGATTTAAAAAACATGAGTTTGTAAAAGTCTCCATAATGTGATGAAAATATCAGGGTTTCCACAATTAGATGTAGAAACCATTAATTTTTTCTAAGAAACCACATGCATTAAAGAGGAGTCCAAACCCAATAGATTTAGCCACAAATCAGCAAGCATAGGGTTGAAATTTCTTACAGGATTTAATTTTGGGAAAATTGGTTTACTCCTCTTTAAAATTGAATTGCTAAAATTAGGGTAAATGTGTTGGAATTGAAGTAAAATTTAATGAATAGTAAAATACAGTCGTCGGATCAAGCCACAAACCTGGATCTGAGCAATGTAAGAGTATTCAGATCAAGACATGAATGTCGAGGTGAGGACCCAAATGAGGAAAAAATTGCAAGGGAATAAAATTTAGGATGCTACAGTCTCATCCCCCCTTTTCTTGAGAAAACTCATTCCATTTTATAGAAGATAAAAGATAGAGAAACATACGAGGAGGTGAAATTAAATGCTTATGAGATTGAAATGCTAAAGTCTCACCTAATAGAGAAATTAGAAATACGAAGCCATAAATGCAACCACTTCCTTACAAATGTTGAAGTAGAGGTTATACAATTCAATTGTAATCTCCATAATTTTTTTAGATTTTGTGGGTACCCTTATTCTTTTAAATTAGAGAAAAGACTTTGATTAATGTGGGCTTTATCTTCTAATCTCATTTGGGTCTGAATGTTCAAGGCCTCAACCAATAAATTTAATTTCATGGCCTTTATTTTTAGTTGATACCTTTTATGCTTTGCTAACCAATGCAATGGTGTCATGTAGGTGGTGCGACCCTCTCATGATAACCTCCAATCAATGGAACTCCTTTACAACTAATAGCCTTTGAAGGTCACATGAGGTGAAAGTGTGAATGAATAGATCACCTTTCCCCCCAACTAATGCATTCTTAATTATCATGGATTTGAAAAAATCAATGGCCCTTGAGGTTCTTAAAAAATTTATCCATTATTTTCCATTAGAACCCCCTTGTTATTCCATGTGTCCTTGCGACCCTCCTTCATTTTCTTATATTTTACAAGATATAACCTTATTACAATGTACACCATTATGTTTTTATTTACCACAAGTTATTTTGATTGATGACACTAGAATAATGTTTTGCTCATCCTAGCCAACGAGCCAAGCTCACCCTTGACAAATCTTGCAAGAACTTTTAAAGAAGTGAGGGTTGTTAAATTTGTATTCATCTATGGAAGTTGAGAACTTTTAAAGTTATGACCATGCAATATTCATATGTATGCAGGATCCACCTTTTTTTGAGTCAATTAGATTGATCAATGTTGTAAATGTTCCCTTTTTAGCTTCCTATGAAAATAAGCCTTATCCAAAATTACTCCACCCACTCTATCTCCATCATAGGAGAAATGGGCCAATCTAGCTCTAAACGAATATTTTTATATAACTAAATATTATGTTCTCAAATTTATTTAGATTTATTTCTCGATAAAACTAAGGGTATAATTTTTACAATTTTGGGAAAAGGTTTGTCAACCTTGAATTCCTAATGTTTATTCTAATATATTTTGTATGCACTTTCTATTTTGTTCTCAATTGATTTTATATTCTTGTGTAGAGTTGGAGTTCCACCTAGAGGCTTATTAAATTTCATCTTATATTGTATTTTGGCCTCACATTAGGAGGTAGGAATCCAACCTTGAGGTCGCATTGTTTGGCCATATGGTTTCATCTTGTGTTGTGTTTAATCTCATCATAAAGGTAGTTACATATGATAGATTCTATGATGAGTACAAGCATGTGAGATGGAGGTTATATTGGAATCTTGATCAACATTATAACATGATTTTACACTTGTCATGAAAAATCTTTTAGAATGTTGAATGAGGGAAAAATGGGGTGCCTAAGTTTCAGTGGTTAAACATAATAGTTTATTACATTGTAACCTATGAGAAGACTGTGTTATTAATAGCTAATTAGTTATGACAAACCTATGACACATTGAAGGGTTGTAAAGAATGATTTATGATTATCTTGGAGAATCATAATCAAGGGATGGATACATTCAAGCTGATGCAATATGAGAACCCAAGCTTTCTTTGTTTGATAATGGTTTTCCAAAGCCATTGCATGGTTTCTAGTTTGTTCGTCCTCTATAAAATTTGGGCTTGGAGTAGTAGTTTGTATGGTTGATTTTCAAGAACTATTTTGATTTGAAATTTATTCTATATTTCTATATCCTTAAAACTCTTGTAATAGTTTGCCTTACAAGTGCATTGTATTCCATATATTTAGTGAATAATACTTTGGTTTGCTTTAGATTCTGGGGTTTCTCTCCCAAATGGATTTTCCCCATCTACATCTTGTACAATAATATATTTCATGTTTTATGTTCATTTATAAATCTACTTTCTATAAGTTGAAAGTTTTAAAGTTTGCAAAACACTGTCACTAGATTGGTGTATGAAGCATTTTAGTGTACAAGGATAAGACTCACTTGATCAAATGAGTCAACAACCACACTGATCTTTTTGTAAATGTTAAGTGTTTTTGCTAGGATCATGATGTCTAGTTCTAGAAATGAGGTAACTTGTATAAGATAGATCCATCAGGCTTCAAGCATACCACACCTTGTATAATACATATGATAGTTGATATTGATTAATATCATTTGATTAGACAATTTGATTTGTTTGATTGGGAACTAGATTGATCGTTTATTTGTTAATGCGTAATTTTTTAAGCTCAATATTTAATATTTGTGTATGCTCAATCGTATTCCTTTTTAAGAGATAATTTATTATGGATGATTGAATGATGGATTGTTTTTGAGTTTTGATTATTTTTTGAGTTTAGCTACCATAGACTCTAAAAATCCTACAGAATACCAAAATCCTATATTGCAAGGATCAACGTTTGAGAGTAAGTCTTGATAGATAAATGGCTATGAATGATTGGTTAGAATGTGAGAGAGAAAGGAGGAAGATCTTCCTCCTACACATGCAAGATGGAAGAAAAGGTGGAAGAAGAGTCCAAGTGGCAGTATACTCACCTTGACCAGAGATGAAAACCCAAGAATATAGGATGGTTGGAGATGATTTAGGAAATGAAAGACAAGTGGATGTTGACTAGAGTGAGGTGGAGAAAACCTCCTCCAAAGGTGTAGGAGTAGTGGAGAGAATATAGGGAGTAGGAGGACAACTAAGTTTCTTCCTCCTCTTGACTAGGAATAAAAGTTGAGAATTAATGTATCTAATTTAAATATTAGGGAAAATTAATTTATTTAGCCACATAGGAATGAGTTGGAAAATGAGATGATGTGGAGAAAGAATTATGTGGAAAAGATCTAATAAATAATTTAAATTTATTTAATCAAAGAAGACTTTAGAAGAACTATGAAGATAATTAATTAAATAATTAATATTTAATTAATAAATTGACATAGAAGAATAGGACCAGTGAACTAAATAAATAAAAAAATTCATTTATTTATTTAATAGAAGAATAAACATTAAATAAATAATAAATATTTATTTAATTATTCATAGCCATTTTTTGGTGTATACAGTATGAAATGTAGAATGCAGTACTGAGAGCCTAATAAAGACATAATGCATCAACAACGAACCCACTATAGTTACCCACAAACCTACTAAAATGGTAGAACAGTAAATAAACAGACCTGAGAGCAAAAAGACCCAAAATTTAAATCACCAGTTCAAACTTGCGAGAGTTAGCTTGAAACCCATGGGAGTACAAAAAATTAGCAGAACTTTTATTTCTGCAAACGGAATGGCGAGAATACATTCCCATGAGAGTTTTTAGCGAACACGCCATAGTTGACCATGAACCTGCCAAACTACAAAAGTTGACCTAGTGATGAAATAACCTCCACTGAAGTGGAAGTCAACCTCTGAAATTACATTTTTGTCTCTAAGCACTAAAAACATGGGATTAAAAATTACTAAAACAACAAAAAATGATTAAAATAACCCATGAAGTGGGTCCCATTGGGCGTGCTAGAAATGTGTGAAGAAAATGTGAGTGCAAAAATGAAAGATTAAAATAATTATAACAACCTAAGAAATCACAAATTAATCAAACACTCACGATTGGGATGCTAAAAAGAGTAAACAAAGCATAATTAATATAAAAAAATAAAGATGCAAACTCCATTTTGTTCCTTTGATTTTATTATCCCATAGTTTGATGTGTGCTCATGATATTGTGGATATTCGATTTTGTTCCATGATGATTGATGCATGATGTGATTGATGGAAAATGATTGTGCAAAGTGATTAGTTATTTCTTCATTATGATAGTATGAGTGTGAAAAAGTGGATGAAATGCATAGAAAATGGAGGGATTAAATAGAATTTGGATGAGAGATGAGAGGATTTGAAAATGAGACACTTGTCCTTAGAGAGGACAAGTGGAAAGCCTCAAGGTGCCATGTGGAATGAGATTCCCCATTTGTCCTCAAAGAGGAAAAGTGGCTCAACAAGAAATGACAAGTGTCTTTGGAAAAGATAAGTGTCAAAGATGAGAGTGACATTTATCCATGAGAACACATGTCTATTTGGGAGATAACCACCCAAATAATAAAGATCCTTTTCCAAATATTAAAGAAATTAGGAGTGTGCACACACATGTAAGGGGGAGGTTAGAAGGGATAAGGTTGGTTAAGTGGATAGGGTTGGTTAGAACCCAAGGGTTAAGACTTGGACAAGGGTTAGATGGGGGTTTAGGTTAGGAGACATGTGACTCAATTGGATTATTTGAATTAATTAAATTCAAATAACATGAGGAAAAAGGTGACATGAAATAAATAAAATAATTAAATTATTCTATCTAGTAGAAGAAAGGCAAAGGGGGAATTAATTAATTTGATGACCATGGCCTTATTAATTAAATTAATTTAGCTAGATGGGATTTCATATTTAATTAAATAATATAGATTATTTAATTAATACAAGAAAATAAGGGAATTCAATTTGATTAAATTAATTAGTCAAATTTAAGTGTCTACACATACATACATACATACATACATACATACATACATACATACATGCATGCATGCATGCATGCATACATACACACACACACACACTTATGTATACATGTATGCATATATGTAACATATATATGTATGTACACACACTCATATATGTATGTATGCATATATATACATATGTATATATATGTGTGTATATATACACATACATATACACATATACTTTTTATATTCAAATTCAAACAATCACTTAATAATAATTTTTTCTTAACATAACTAAAGAATTACACTATCTCTAATATATTAAAGATAATTGATCTTCAATGATACAATGAAGATTTTCATTAAAATAAGACACACATTTGTTTATTTATTTTTCTTTCCAACTCAAAACAAATAACATAGAATAGAATATTTTTTTTGTCTTGTTGCCATATGATATCCTCGCGATCCAACCCAATGCCAATTTGGGGCGAGTTGAGGGAGACTAGTCCCTGGGGATGGGCCCAATAGCCCGCTTGGCAAGCCCATCGAGTAAGTACAAGGCCTCATAGTCGAGCTGAGAACCAATGGGGAGCAAACACATGGCCCAAGCCAACTACACTACCTCGTCAGGCTAGCATAGAATAGAATATTATTCTCTCCTACTAATAGCATTTTTTATCTAAGTGCAATGAAATAACTAGGTAATTATGTCTAATAAGGAAGGAAAGCAATTTGTAAGAAGCCTATCTTGTAAGAAAATCATAATATGCTTTGGAATCAAACTAAGTGTATGTGTAAATCCCATCACACCATCTGTTGCCAAAAGGCTAGATAACCTCTTCCTAGGCCACATTCTTGTCTTTACATAGGTGTCAATCACTCAAGAACTTGAACTTACATTAATACATAAACATATAAACTAGTAATAAACTTTGAAATTTACATACATTTCAAATATAATATAATGATTAATTTATTCATATTCCAAATTCAAAGTAACTATAAAGTCAACAATCAACATTTTGATTATTTTTCTAATCATCTCAAATCATGTTCAATAATTTATAATTAAATTAAGTGTAGCAAATGCAGGGTTGTGGCATCCTTCCCCACTAGGAAGAGACATCATCTCAATATCGTATTAAACACACAAAACAACAACATATAAGAAGTTATAAGATATCAAATGTGGAAAAGAATGCTCAATATCCTCAACACTATCCCTTGTGGCCCTATCCACTGAATATTGGTTCCACTGGACCTTATACTACACAATATCCATTTTTCATAATTTGATGGTGTGCCTATGAATAAATCAAGTGGGCTCCACTAGCACCACTCCTAGATCCTACACCCATAAGGCATGTCAATCAAGTATGTGAGAAGCATTGGGGTGATATGGCTTTAGCAAAGAAACATGAAATACATTATGGATTTGGGTGAGAGCAAGTGGTAGAGAAAGTCTATAGGAAACTAGGTTGATTACTTCTAATACATTAAAGGGTCCCACATATCTAGGTCCAAGCTTTGAAGACTTGCCAAAAAAGATTGATCTTTTATGAGGCTTGACCATCAAGAATAAATTGTATAATAGATTGCAAATGGTTGGTTATCAATGTGGATTTCATCCAAGGGTTACCTTTATCTAAAAACAGACACAATGTTATCTTGGTGGTTGTGGATAAACTCACTAAGGTAGCACATTTTATTCCAGAGAATCTTAAGGATGGATCCTTGACCTTAGTGAGGAATTTTGTCCAAGAGATTTTTAGGTTACATAGAGTGCCTAGAATGATCATTTCAGATAGAGACACAAAGATCACTTCTAGGTTTTAGAAACCTTAAATGTTTCTTTAGGGACGAGGTTGAATTTTAGCAACCTAACATTCATAAACAAATAGACAGATTAAGTGGGTGAATCAGGTTGAGGATTTATGAGCTTTATATATCTGTCAGTATGCCTACAACCTATAGATTCCCTTAGCAAATTGAACGGTTAGCCACATTATTTAATGATCCGTTAACTTATCTAAAATTTTGCAATATGTTTGAATTTCTTATGATTCTCAATAAGAAGGCATTTTGTTAATGATTAGCTTAGGGCCACCTCACCTAGGTAACAAACTCCTAGCCACAATTGCACACTTCCTAAGAAAATAAAAGAGACTAGACTGTTAGATGAATTATTATATGGGCAAACATTATATATAGAGTGATATCATAGGTTTGTCTCTCAAGGTCAAGAAATCTTTTATTATAATCAAAGCAGTCAATATATATTTATACACATATATTGAAAATCTGAGCTCTTGATAAAAGAATTATATAAATAATACTCTTGTGTATTAAAGTGTGATTCCATCCAATTATTATCATTATTTTCATACTTAATTTGACAATTAAGATTAAAATGGATAATGATATGTAAATAATTGAAAAGAAAACTTGATAGAGGCAATGCTAAAATTGGTTATGAAATTGATGGAATGTAATATTAATATTAATTATTATATTATCTGAAACATTCAACACTCGCTTCCATCAAATTATGAACCACCTTAAAGGTCTCCTGGGGGATTATATCGCGGATTATTTGGTACTAGGAAGATTTTGCTGGAAGGACATTGTCCACATCTTCAGCAACAGACCTAACCTGGTCCCCCTTGCTCAAGACTTGCAACGCATATTATCAAAAACAAGAATCCCCCTGGCCTCGTATGAAGACAACTTCATCTAGAAAGAGACCCAATCGGGCTCTTTCTCGGTCAAATTTGCTTACAATCAACTCCTCAAACCCCCTGTGGATGTTGAATGCTGTAAGAAAGTCTGGAACCCTCAGCTAATCCCTAAAATTAATTTCTTCTGGTGGTCCCTCATGCATGGTAAAACCCTCACGCTGGATAACTTGCAGGAAGAGAGGATTCCATCTCCCCAACATATGCAGTCTGTGTAAAGCTAATGAGGAAACTATTGACCATCTTTTTGTCCTCTGCCCCTTTGTCGTTCATCTTTGGACTATCACTCTTCAAAAATGCGGTCTTTGTTGGGTCTTCCAGAAGGACATTAAATTTTTTGCTTTTGATTGGACCCCCCCCCCTCCCATCACCCCCTCATCATTTAATTATGGAAACAAATACCACCGCACATCTATTGGGCCTTATGGAGAGAAAGAAACAACAGAATTTTCAGAGACACTGAGACCCCCCAAGACACTGTGGCACACATTTTCTTTAAGATGATCTCTGAAAACTTAGAAGTTACAAAATGGAAAACCCCCCCTTATCCTCCTAATGAGGTTGAGAAAAAAATTGCTGAAAGTTGGAAGCTCCCCCCGGGTTTTGATTGCTTCAACAACAGTACCAAGAACAAAAGAAGGATGACCAGATGGTCAACCCCTAAGTTACACTTGTTTAAACTGAATTTTGATGGTTCAGCCCAAAGCAATTGTCAGGTGGGCGGTGGAATCATCTGAGACCATTTGGGGAACACGGTTGCAGCCTACGCGGGCAACCTAAAGAATAATACGATCACTCAAGCTGAAGGAATGGCCCTCCTTTGGGGTCTGGAAATGGCTAACTCCATAAGAATTAAAGAACTAGAAATTGAAGGAGACTCTCAAATTATTGTGGACTCAGTTAAAGGGAACTCATCGGTGGGTTGGAGAGTGGGATCCATTCTGAGGGATATCAGATGCCTCCTAGTCAAGCTGGAGGACTTCACCATCCGCCACATCTTCAGAGAAGGAAACGAAGCTGCCGATTCCATGACAGCGACGGGAAGGCTGCAAAATGGCTTATGATGTTGGAGGGGCCCCAGTCTGCTGCCAGTCACCACAAAGGTAATCTTGAAAAAGGAAAAGGCCTTTACCCAGGAAGGGACCGTCCTATCTGCTCAATGATGAAGGAAACCTTCATTCAAATTTCAAATTGGTGTGGGAATCCCGCCAATTACTATCCCAGACAACCACGTATCAAAGGCAGGTTGAGTCACCACTACCACAAGGGATGGAACTATGATGAAAGTACAGACATCAGGAATGATTACTCCCTAATTATTACCCAGACGGAGCCAACTGGCGATGATAAAGGCGGTGATGTGGACTTGTCAAATCACATTAGCTTGAGTGAAGGCTCGCACGTTCTGAGTAGATCTTCTGCTTTTGATATCTACTTGGAGTTAAGAGATAATAATCACTTTGATTATTATGACCTCTTAATCCAAGTTCGGCACAATTATTTTAACAACTCCATCTTAAGCTTGCTTCGGCTCTACGTTTTTTCTTAAAGTCACTCTCAATCTATTAAGCTAGAGGATTCAAGAATGGGGGGGACAGGCTTAAACTGGAACCCAATAAAGTGGATGAGTTCAAAGTTAAACCGGCGGCGTGGTTTGTCTGCTCAGAAGGTTACATTGACAAATTCATGGAGAGTATGAAGGGAAATGATGAAAGACTATCCAAACAATTTGTGACTTCCTAGGAAGATAGAAGAGTGACCATGGGGGGAATCTCTTTCAAAATCAATGAAGAAGTTATAGCTCAGGCGACAGGTCTTTCTATGGAGGGCAGAAAATGGAAAAAATAGCCGTATTGCAGATTCTACCAGCCTTAACTAGTTCTTCCGCCAAGGCGAAAACCCTATCAAGAGGGTGAGAGGCTTCAAGAGGAAGAGCTCCCTCACCCATGGGATGAGGTTTGCTATATCGTGATGAAATATTTTACACTGGAGGGAAGGTATGGCAATTTTTACTACTACCATCTCTTGTTCCTTAACCACTTGAGGAATAAAGACCTCATTTCCATTCCATTCTTTTACTGCATTCTATGGACGCTAATGTTAAAGACATAGCCGAAGCTAAGAAAAAAGGGAAAGACTTTCCCATCTTGCATCAGGGCCTTACTCTCTGCCTGTATAGCTTTCACCTCGCCCTTTGCCCGCCCCATTCCATCTCTATGCAGAATGTCAGCCCTTCGACCCACCCTCCTGCCATTAATGACTCTAGCCATCCCCGGCTCCCAAAAATTGGCTCCTCCAACAAGAAAACCAAGAATCACTCCCCAAAGGAGGTCAGAACCCCCAAGAGAGTCAAAATCCAAGAGAATGGCTCTGATATGGAAATTGCTAAAGAAGCCAATACCCCCCGTCATTCTAGCAAACTGGCCTCTAAACCCTCGGATAAATCCCTGAGAGACCCCTCATCATCGCACAACAACGGCAATTCCATTCCGACTGATAAAATGCCCCTAGCCCAGCATAATCCGACCCCTCATTCTATGAGCTCCACTCGGGTTTCGGAAAGCCCCTTATCCTCCAAGAGTCCAAAGCCATCCACTTTCCCCTCCCCAACCTTCAGGATGGAAAAACTAATGGTCATAGAGGAGGCCAGCAGCGTGAAGGAGGAGGAGGAAACCAACCTGGCGGAGCTAGAGAAAAATATGGAGGCCTTCTCTGACAATGTACAGGTGATCACCAGCATACTGGAGGCGGCAGAGTCCAAGATGCACAATGTTTCCAAGTTTGCTCTAAATGTTATGCGATGCTTGGCTACTACTCTATGCCTCATGCAGGAAAGCACAACCAAAGGGAAAGGCAAGGAGGACAAGGACTACAAAGGCATGTTCAAGTTCCTCACTAAGGAATGGGCTAGAAAGTTGCTCCCTAAGAAGAGCCAAGGGAAAAAGAAATAACTTTCTACATGTGGAGGATTTTTGGTTTTTTTACTATATCTAGTAGCCGTTGGGCGGATAAGGCTAGTTTATGCTTTTGTTTATACTTCTCTGTTTATTGCCCTGCGTGGCAAATGACTAAAACTCTTATTAGTATTACCTTATCGTTGATAAACTCTCGTAGTATGGTTTTTGTTTTTGATAGAGGTAAAAGGCTGCTTCTATGCTAATTATATGCGGACAATGGTTCTGCCACTGTCCTTCTAATTGCTCCTATGGGTCAGCCCCCTCGTTTTTGGCTGCTTTTAATATCAAAAACATTTAACAAATATTAATTTATTTTAAATCTAAGAGAAATAATTTAGTTGATACGTACTTAATATTCACTTAGTCACACTTGAGGATTGTGTCACATTTGTTTTTTCTTTGAAAACTAAGGATGTGCATCAATAGTGATGCTAGAATACACATAGTATGATTTACCATGAAAATGGTTTAGTTATTCAAATATATGATTTCATTGATGAGTTAAGACCAAACAACTAAGCATCCCTAGCTAGAATGATTTCTCTTATCAATGATTACCGAGAGGGGTATTTTTATTTTGATTCAAGTGGAAGATGAATAAAGAAATAAATAATTATTATTATGGACCAAGGTTTATGTTGACTCTATTGGTAAAATAAAAAATGCTTGGAAATGATCATAGGGAACAAAAGAATAAAAGAAATTGTGCCCAAACTCTCAAAATTTTACTATAAGCTTATCCAACTCTCAAAAAAAATCGACTTAAGACAATATTTTAAACATGTATGTATTAATTTATCTAAATTCAATCCTTCTATGCTTTAAACATTTTGTAATTAATATAACTATGTGTTTTCTATACACAACCACTATCTGGCTTCCTCCATGATTTATTTATTAAGATGAATGTAAAAATCAAATTGGATACATACAAAATACTTTACTGGATAGATTTGATCAATTATGTTAGTGTGCACAATGTGAACTAGAAAAAAAAACATTGCACACTCAAGAAGATCTTAAATACAGTAATTGCTTGGTAAGTATACAACTAGGAAGGAGGACAACTAGTAATTCATAATCACAAAAACATAACGGAGGGTCGATCTCTGGCAAGGCTACAAATGAAAGAGTTTTGGGAAATATGAATGTAGATATAGAAACAAAATAGTTCGACACTTCTGATAAATAAAACTCTTATAAATATCATCTCAATAAACTAAACTAAGGGATACATTTTTTTTTTCAATTTGCATGAATATAAACTAAAGAAGAGTGGTTCCATACTTTAGAATTTCAGCTACACACTAAAATAATTATGACAATTCAAAGAAAAATAAGTGATAGTCGCATGTGAATTAGAAAGGTAAAATAAAAGAAATTTAAGAGAATATCCTATTGAAAAGTAAAACCCATTGTTGAATTGGCTACAAATGCAACTAATTTATATAAAAAATGAAAACACTTCTTAGAGGTTCAATAGAGAGAAAATAAAAATATACTTTTATATAAGAAATAGTTTATTGGAACTTGGTAATACGTGGAGTTCTTTCTCTTGGCAACCAAATTATAGTGAATATGAAAGTCTGTTGTTTTCAAAAACAATATCCTCCTAATCTTAACAACTCAAACCTTAGGTCTATGATTCCCCTTCCACCATTTCCCACGAATTGAAGCATGTCAAGTAAATTGTAGATGTGGCACTCATTACTCTTTAATTAGAGCTCAAGAATATTATGTGGCACTTTTTTTCCATTTTCTTATTTATTCCCCACTCCATTTTACATATTAACTAACATGCTCAATCAATATCCTCTCAAACTAGAATTCGCACAACTTTATTAGGTTGCATTGATTTTCTCAATTGGCATGAGGGTAAAACATTATATTTTAAACAACTACTTTAATTATAAATATACTTTTTATATTCAAATTCAAATAATCACTTAATAATAAATATTTGTTAATAGAACTAAATCATTGCACTATTTCTTAATATTTCTACTTTAGTCGTGTAAAGACCTTGTGTTGCTAGGCTATGTCCAATGAGGGAGTTTTAGGGGTGGATTTACTATCATGGGAGCTAAGTAGATTATCATTACTAGGAGTAGACTATAGGAATGGAAATTTACGAACAATTTACTATTTACTAATGGGGAGGCTAGGTAGAGCTTAGGTATTGAATGAGATTATTTTACTTTTGGAACTATTAGAGGCTTGGAAGATTGTAGCAATTGAAGGGGAGTTAGAATGTGGAGTCTTTAACGAAAAAAACTTTAAATTTTTTTGGGGGACATAGAGCATGATGGAAGTGATAGAGGCAAAGGATTAGCCCTAGGTGAAGAGGGATGAGGACTTTATCTATATTTTTTGAGGAATAATTTTTTTTTTATTAAGGGTAAAGCAGGTTTTGAAGGGATCTAAAACCCTATTTACAAATAGCTTCCATAAGGATACCCACAACCATCAAAAAAGTAGTAACACACTAGCAACAAAGAGTTTGAATTAGAGAAAAAAAAAAAAAAGGGCACAAAAAACAAACAAACAAACACCACTAATGGAGGTTTTTGAGGGCCTCACCAACCTTAGCTTCCAATCAGTTTATATTATAGTACATGTTGTTCATATCCTACAAATCATTTTTGGCCTACTCTAAAAACTTATTTAAGTTTCCCCAATTGTGATTAGATGTGCCCTTCTCATCCACATCCTTATTACCCTCATCAAAACTTTCCAAATCCACATAGGCCTTAAAGGCTTGAAGCTTATGTAACTTATCAACCAAAAATTTAATACTTTTGACACTGTTACAAATAATCGTATAGCTCATGTTAACCAGATTTATTAAATTGTCATTTACCTTTTTCATCTTAGCCTCAAGCATACAACCTTCATAATCTATTTTCAAGATATTAACATCATTGGCCACATTTTCTAGAATTGAAAGAATCTTCTTATCTTCCTCCTTCGACCTAGAATTACCATCTTTACTCTGAAGAGAAGAAATGTTATTTCACATAGACTAGATTCTAATATTGATATGGTTAATTTCGTAAAAAATCCACTTCGACAATCTAAACTACTCAATCACAACATCCCTAACCACCCCAAGTAGATCATCTGGGTCTTCTCTTTCAAGATTAAGAATAGGGGAATCCTTCTATAAATCACAAGGAAATAGGGGAAGACCCACTCTATCCTCTCCAATCTATGGAGCAAAAGGAGGAGAAGATGTTTCCCCCAAAAAAAATTTGCCTAAGGGGGGATTGTTTTGGATCTCAATATTACCTTTCTCTTCCCCCAAATTAACCTTTTCATTTGAACCATCCCCTACAAACTCAAAGCCATTAGACTCAAAGGAAACCACATTGGTTTATTTCGTTTTAATTCTCTTACCATTCACATCAGGAGAGGGAGAGGAATTAATATTCTAGGACTCAAAATCAGTATCCTCAATGTTCCATCCCTCCTCCCTAAACTCCTCATCCCCTATTTTAGTGTCCATGTGATTCCTAGCTTTGGAAACTATCTCCTCAGCATCATTCGATAGAGGGGAACCACCCTTTCAAACCCTAGATTTAAAAGAAGAGGGAAGAGCCTTAATGTGCTCCAAAATAAGGAGTAAACCTTGATGAAGTATAAGGTTACTCTCATTTTTTTAATGCTCCTTAATCCCAAATTCTAACAAAGAAAGCAAGTAATATGGCAATGAAACCTTCTATTTATGCCTAAAGTGGTTTAACAAAGTAAAATAAAAGTTGAAGTTAGTAGTATATCTTCTATAAAAGGTAAAGTATTGCATAATCGCCTTGACCATAGACAACCAAAGAGGTTTGAGAGACTTGAAGTTGTAGCTACTATTAGCCTTCTTAACTAATCTGTTGCATTCCTTCCCTTGATAAATTTTTGTACTACTGCCTTAGAGGATTTCCTGTCCCTAAATATTTTCCCACCCTTCATAGATAGTATTGTAATCTCTACAATGAGCTCCTCTAAAATCTCTACATTTTTCCCATAGGTAAAGAGCATCTGGTCCTTCCAACCTTTAAAGAATAGTTTTGAGGCTTTAGGGTCAGAGCCATGGATACATTCAAGGAATGGGGTAACACTACCCTTCTTCAGAATTCTCCAAACATTAGCTTTTCTTCTAACATTATCACACATCAGAGGCTCAATCATGTTCCTTTCACTTCTTATGATCACATTGAGAGAAATGAAAATCCCAAGAAACAATACGAGGAGCTTACCCCACAAGACCACTACTAACTTTAGAACCCATAAACTACCTTATGATTTTCCCCAAAGGAAAACCAAACAAGAAAAACACCCACAATTTGTGTGATAATCATTAAGTAACATGTCTTTCCTTTGCAATCATTATTTGGCTTGGTTGTCCAAACACTAATATGATCCTTGAGAAAAGAAAGGAAATTAATTAACATTATCATTCAAGCCATGAAGTAGATCATGTTTGATAATATCTTCAACATTAGGTGGGAGGGGGTGATTCTTACGCTATCTAAACTCAACATCCCTAATAACACCAATGTTAGCAAAGGAGTTTTCTAGAGAATTCCCTTCCCTATAAATGTGAGATATAAAAACATCATCAAACGAGTTAATAAGAAAAGTGAGTCTTAAATAAAATCCTCAATTGACCAACTAGGTTGCTAATTCTTTATGAGACATTGAAATATACTAAGAGAGTTGCCTTCAATCCCTACTTTTTTGTACCCTTGATAATTAGCAATTTTAATACCCTGGTAAGCAGCAACCACTTTAGCAAGGGGTTGTACTGAATTCCAGGGAATAATTTTGTTAATATATTGATATTTGTAAAATAAAACGATATCTTTGGCATAATCTTAATCTATTTAAATAATTATACTATAGAAACATAAAACATTTTTTTTAAAATTTTTATAGCAATAACTTATTCTTTCTTGTTATTTTATTTTAATTATGTATTTATATTTGATACAATGTATGAATAGATTTAATTATTCAAGAGTAATTAATATGTAGAGAAGTACATATATTTTTATAATTAAAGTATTCAAACATAAAAGAATCCTTTGAGATATACAAACATAATATATCTTTATTTAATTTATTTAAAATATAGAAACATTAGGTGACCAAAGAGTTGGTCAATAGGTTTTAAATTTTTCTTTGGCTAGTCTATAGAAATAATTTTAAGTATTTTTTTGTGCATTTGAGTAATTGAATAATAATATTGTGGGTTAATAGGTATATGGATATCCAACTACAATGTGTCATGTTTTACCCAAATTAAAATAAAATAATACATGATATTATATAATAATTTTCTCCCTTTGTGTAGATTTACATAATTGTGTTTTGATTAGACCCTAAAGTAAAATTTGCCTATAAGACTGGACCAAGTCTAAACAGTTTGACAAAAAAATGAATGCCACTTGAGATGGGAATATCAAAGGGAGAGATTGGGCATGCAAAATGTGCTCACCTATGAGCTCTCTTACTATGTCCTCAACTTGGTTGCAACTTAACACAAAAGTTATGTAGAGATGGTCCATGTTGAAGAAGACTGAAATGAGGAACTCCCATTTCCTAATTGGAAAAAGCAACTTGTAATTGTAAGGCTAATAATCCCTGTTTGTAGTATTAGCCAATATTGCCATTTATGAGAGAGAAATGTTACAAATAGAAAGGACATAATTAGGCCGATGATTAGATCAAAATTTCTAGATGGTCTAAACAAAGCTCCTAGATGGTAAATATAGTTGGCAATCATAAGCTCAAGATGAAATCAACCTGCATGATATTAATTAAAATGATAATACAATGGATTGTTTGTGTGGTGAGATATCAAATTGGCACATTTAAAAGACCATCAAGAGGAGGGAGAAAAGTTGCAATCTATATTAATAATTGCATATTTCAAATCAGCACATTTGAGCATCATTCACATGAAATTATGTGCCTTAATCTTTATGGCAGTGACAAGTTGTGAGAATAATACTCTAGCTAATGTGACCTTTTGGAAGCAGTAAAAAAAGGGAGGTGCCAAATGTTACAATAAATATAATTGATCTACAAAACAAAATGATATTACTAACAAAAATCATTTAAAGGATTCTTTGACAATCTTGTCAAAGTTAAGTTTTAATATTCCTACCGACAGAGTCCAAGGGGTTGAGCTTAACTAGTTAAAACACTGGGTTCTCACTGTGGAGACCCAAGTTCAATTCCTAATAGGGACATCTAAAATGGAATTCTAAGCTGTGACTCTTGGCCTTCCATAAAAATGGGGAAGGTTTAGGGTCAATCTAATCGAACATAATAATAATAATTCAAAATATTGCGGCTTTGGCCTATTACTTTTTTCAATTCTTAAGTCCAAGGGGTTGAACTTAACTAGTTAAAACATTGGGTTCTCATGGTGGAGACCCAAGTTCAACTCCCAATAGGGACATCTAAAGAGGAATTCTAAGCTATGACTCTTGGCCTTCCATAGGATTGGGAAGGTCTTGGGGTCAATCTAATCAAACACAATAATAATAATAATAATAATAATAATAATTCAAAGATACGTAATGGGGATGGAGCCCCCTACTGTGGCCCCACTGGTTCATAGCTCCAATCAAAAGCTATTCAGGCTTCGGCCAATTACCTATCAAAAAAAAAAAAATTCCTACCGATAGAGGTTTCCATATAATTTTTTTTCTATCAACTTTTTGCTTACTCTATTGAAACAAACTCCCTTAAAAGGGTAAAGAAATATGCTTCCATTACTTTAGTACAAAGGAATCCCAATCTATGAATTTTGAGTCCAATCTCTTTGTTTTCTATACATGAGCATTTGTGACTTTTGAAATTGACTTCTCAATTTTGTTTATTGTATGACCAACCTTTAAAATCTCATTTCCGAAGATCCTTTGATTTCTCTTTCATAAAATGTTCCATATAATAATTGGAGGGGCAATCCTCCAAATGCATTCAAAGAGTCATGATTTGTGAAGCAAATTCCAACTTGAGAAAATGTCCCAAAAGTTGTTTGGAAGAGGAGAATACTAGTTTAGCTTATTATAATATGTAGCCAATAATTTTGGGAAAAACCACACTAAAGCAAGAGATTATCAACATCTTCTACAAATTTTGCACAAAGAACATATAAGAAAGGTTTGAATATACCTAGTCTTGATAGCCTTGTGCTAGTTGAGATTTTTTTTTTAATGCCAAGCATGCAAAGCACCCTGCCTTTCTTAAGATAGTATGATTCTAATAGAAAGAAAAGGCTCCATGACTTTAAGTTTTCTCCTTGAGACATCAAAGAATTATAACCTTGTTTGATTAAGTAATTACCTATCTTTGATGGGTCCCAAATTAGCTTTTCAACTTCATGGGTAATGAAGATATATCTCTATTTTAAATAATTTTTGAATAGAAACTTTTGGTTTGTTGAAAGATAAATATTGCTCAAATCTTTCCAAACCTTACCTTGTCCATCTGCAACTTGCAAGTATTCTATAACTTTGGTTCCCCAAATATCTTTCAGATAGTCTTTAACTAATTGAGTTCTTCAAAATTAGAAAGAGGAGGATATCCATTCCAATAATCCTCCTAGAATAATGCTTGTTTTGTTACAAGTATGGTTGTCGTTGCACCAGAAGATTGACCTGTTAATTCCCTATACAACCACTAGACTTATAGAATCCATAGGAGGCAGTGAAGCCATGTTATAAACCTGAGCACTACACTGCACATCACAAGGAGACCAAGGGCGCACACCTTGCAATAATCCCCCTAGTGCAAGCGAGGGGTTTGAACCTATGACCAAGTTTTGATACCACTTATCACAAGTGCGGTTGTCGTTGCACCAAAAGATTGACTTGTTAATTCTTGATACAACCACTAGACTTATAAAATCCATAGGAGGTGGTTAAGCCATGTCACAAACCCGAGCGCTACGCTGCACAACACAAGGAGACCAAGGGCGCACACCTTGCAACATGTTCCCCATTATGAATATACCAAGTTAGGTAGGGAACTACAACCTCTCTGCAAGAAATCATAAAGCTCCACGTTGTTGAACCTAATGGTGGATTTGATATTGAGAAAATTCTTTTTGGTGTATTTGAATCGAAATATTTAGACTACATAATTTTGCACCATTTAGATTGAGGCTTAGAGTTGTTGCAAGGTGTGCACACTTGGTCTCCATGTATTGTGCAACATAGTGCTCAGTGTTGTGACATGGCTTAACCACCACTTGTGGATTCATTAACACTCACAGTTGTATCAAGCATTAATAGGTCGATCTTTTGGTGCAACAACAACTATGTTTCTAATAAGTGGTATCAAAGCCTAGGTCATGGTTTCAAACCCCTTGCTTGCATTTGGGGGATTCTTGTAAGGTGTGTTGTAGTGTCCCTCCTCAGTTTATATTTTGATCTATGCGTTGATAACACTTATTTAGATACAATGATGATACTCTGATGATTTCTTATGACTCTATTCATATCGTAGATGCTATTTTATGATGTTTAGATTATGATCTTGACTCCATTTACATTGAAGATACTCATTATGATGAGGCATTATTGGATAATATGATATTCTGATGACTTATGTGGATATATTCTATTTTGGTTTATATGGATGATGGTACTATCTCTATTGATCATGTGATTTGATGAAAATAGGTGATGATGGATCTTATATGTGTTCATATGCTTGATGGATTTTACATGCCTTATTACATTGATAAAATATACTAATCATGCACTTGATGATCTTTTGATGTACTAGCCATATTTAATGATTATCTATGATGAGTTGATCTTATGGTGTGTTTGATTGTTGTATGACTGTCTTCGGGATAGAGACGATGTCACATCACTCATTGCGAGCGGGATGTGTCGTTGCGATTCTCTAACCCTTGTCGTATCATTTCTTTGTGGATGTGGGATTTGCAGGTACCAGACACCAACTCCACTTGGCTCCATAGGTCTGAGCGTGTCTTTAAATCCCAATGGCATGTGGTTCGGAGTTCACACAAGTTCCCCTCACATACTCTAGGTCTAAGTTGTTCATTGTGAGTCGTCAGCGTCTTGGTGTAAGTCGCCATGTCAGTTAGTAAGCTTGGTTTCTTCTATGTTGGGAGTATGCTAGTGTTGGTTGGTTAATTCTATTATGTTGAGACTGATTATTCGATTATTGATGCAAGATTATATAGTTAATAATTTTTATTTTTATTATTTTGATTAATAACGATTTGATTATTTGATTATCTAATGTTAAATTTAATTTATTGGATCATTGGCCTTTTTGGGTATTTAATCACTTGATATTTAGTGTTTATTTATTTTAATGATGAGTTAATATTTATTTAATATATATTGTTTAGTCTATGTTGTGGTTTTATAGTTATTTGATATTTGTGATTTAACCTTTATTGGTATTTATTTATTTATTTATTTATTTAATCGTCTATGGTTTAATATTTATTTGGTATTTAATATTTATCTGGTCCTTTAATTCATTTATGATCCTTTGGTTTATTTAATTTAATTCCCCCATTTGATTTATTTAATTGTGGCTCATGTTTTATTTATTAGTTTGACTTTTATGTTTAGTGGGATATATAAATACACTTTAAAATAAAATAATAGAATATTCCTGCCTAGTTGTAAAAACATGATTTATATTTATCTTACCTATATATTTATCTTATCTACCCTCTTCTCTCATTGGTTGAATTCGAAAAGGGGGGTAAAATTATATTATATGGTGGGGTTGGTAAAATATATTATAGAATCGAATATTTTGATTGGCCCATGTAGAGGCTAGAGTTTTAGTTATTGTTTGGCTTTTTATTTTCATTCCCGTGATGTGTTTCAGGTTGGCTTCTTCTTTGTAAAAAAATTCTCTGCAAGATTTTCCTTTGGTTCTAGCTTGGATTGTTACTGGAGCTTGTTGATTTGGCTTTTGGATTTGAGGAGCTCTTCTTCAGCTTCTTCCCATCACACGGGTTGTAAGTTGGTGATGTTTTCTCTTTTTTTTTGTATTTTGATTTACAGCTTCCTGTATGCATCGTGTCTGTAGATTGTATGTGTGAGCTTGGGGGAAATAAATTTATAGTTTGTATGGTTTGGGAGGAAATATGTAAATGCATAAATTTATTATAAAGTTTTACTCTATAGTTTGTAGGAAAAATATTTATTTTTCTAGGTTGTCTGTAAATGTCGTTCACGGTGCTAAGAATGCTCATTCTTTGTGGTCTCTCTTCCTTGATTCAATTTGTTTGTTTGAGGGTGAATTTTTATCCTCATTTTGAGTATGAAGATTTGATGTGTGCATTCTGGGATTGTTGAGAGTTTGTATTTGTTCTTTTGGTGTTTTCTGAGTATTATGTCGTGAAAGAAGTTTTGATTAATCTTGGTTTACAAATATTTATTATTTATTTCGTTTGTGCCCATTTAATCTATTGTTCTGGGCGACACCATGTATATATTTTTTGAAGATTTATGTTTAAAGTTTGAATTTTAATCTTTGACAAAAGTTCTGTGTTTTCCATATATATTTTTGTAAAAGCGCTAATTTTGTATATGTGATGTCCTTCGTTGTATTTGTGTTGTCCTTAAGTGTATTTGTGTTGTCTTTTGTTACATTCGCGATGTCCTTTATCATATTTGGGTTGTCTTTTGTGTAAAAGTGTTGTCTTTAACTGCGTAGGCACTAAACTGCAATATAAGCGCTAAACTGCAATGTTAAAACGCTAAGCCATAATGTGAAAGCGTTGTACTGCATGGTGTATGCGTTGTTCTATTCTGTAAGAGTATTTTGACCATTTTTGCTTTATCTGTCTTTCTTTCTGAATCTGATCTTGTACCAAAGGCTTTTTGGGCAGTCTGTAGACATTTTCCAGTATTGGCATTTATCTGAGTTGAAAGTATTTTGTGATTTTTGCATCTTGGTAAGTGGATACGCCTTACTTATGTGTTCTTGAGATTACTCCTTTCATGTTGATGAGCCATGATTGTGAGGGTTGTTATATTGATTTTGGACCAACAAGTTGATGTGCCTTGCTATTATCTTTTATTCCATGTTGATGAAGATTTGATTGCCTTATTATGGTTTGATGTTTATTCTGAGTATGAGGCTCAAGGTTGCTTATTGTTATTATGGCTTTTTGGATATTCAAGCTTATGAGTATGTTTATGGCTGCATAATGATGATTTTGGTTTCATATTTGTATTTGATTTAGATCCTCCTACTTTTATATTGTTGTTTCTGGATCATGATAGGTGGAGTGGGCTTTCATGTGATGACTGGAGTAACGAGAGATAGGTGGTTAAGTTGATAAGCCTTTTGTCTAGACTGCCAGGGCACATGGGGGTTTTCCTATTGATAAGCAAGTGATAACTTAAATAATTAATTAGATGGGTTGGGTAACTAGGACTCACCTAACAAGATAATGAATTGTTTTGATCCTCATGACTTGATCCTATGGAGGATGTTTTAGGATAAGCATGAGAAGGCTGTGAAGACGGTAAGTCAAATCTCCCTTGATTCTCTCATGGGTAGAAATGGCTCCACATGTCTATTGGGGTTATGCCTTGAAGATTTGTTGGCAATATTATGGGGAGGATAGCATGCAATGGCACTCCACTCCTACATGTTTCCTTTCTTGAGATGTATTTATGCCTTGTTGATTTGTGTGCCTCTGAGAGTTTCTATTTTTGCTTTCTTGAGATTGGTTATTGCGTGAGTGTCCTTGTATTGTTTAGGTCTCTTTGGTTTTAAGTGTTAGCCTAGATGTAGAGTGTGTGTTGGGACCTTGTGTCATCTCCTAGCATGAGGGGTGGTTCCTTTAGTTCCACATGGTCGGGTGGTTGGTGCTTTTAAACCATTGGGTTATTCCTATCTTTGGATTACTCTTGTGTGGATGAGGATGCTTCTTCAGATAGTTCATGGATAATAATTACAACAAGAATGTAAATGATGACGTGATTTATGTAATAAAATTATCATGTAATGGTTGTAAAATAAATCATGCTTATGAGAAATGATTATGTTGTTCTAGTTATAGTGATAGTTTTTGGTTATAGTATATGATTGTAATGATGGACCTTGAGTTGTACTATAACACATTTATATATTAAATGAAATGGATGCATGAGATGTGAATAAGTAATTTGGTTTGGAATTAAATGATGCAATTTGTATTCTTGATGAGCCATGTTAAAAGAAAATTGTGCAAATATTATGATAATGGTAATAGCTTAGGAGTAGTGTCTTTAACTAATGTTTCAAGTAGGAGAAATGTGATGCCTTGGTAGGATGTAGAAGTATGAGTAATGATAGAAGATATCTTAGGACATGTTTATGATTTGTGATTTAAGAATTTGAACTTATAGTAGCATACCTCATAGTTAGTGATCTAATGGTAGGGTTGAAATCTTATAATGCTTGGCTTGTAATTGAATGTCCCTTATGAAAATATTGTATGGATGTTCTTAATGAACGAATTACTGATCCTATTAATGGAAATTACTGGTAAGTGTATGGGTAGATAATAAAATGAATGCTCGTCTATCAAAGGATTAGATTGTATTATATGTTATGGTTTAAAATTATAACTCCATTTGGTGGATGCTATTAGTTGTTATGGATAATAGGATTATCGTATTTTAAGTTGTGCTGAGTTGAATTTGTGTAGTTACTTAATTTGTAATAAGATGTTGTTGGTTAATTGATATAGTGTAAAAGATTTTATGAGTATTAAAGGAGCTATGGATTAAATGTGTAGGAAGACTTTGTGATTGTTGCATTATGTTCTTTAGGAATCCTGATAAAGTGATAGGCATGCTAGGAGCATAGAATCATAGATGATTATGTGGAAGTTAATTATAAATGGAATTTATGTTAATGCAATGAAAGGGGTTAATCTTAGTATGTGAATGGTTATCATAATAGTCGAAGGTTGGTTAATGGTAATAGGAACATTTGGACTTGGTATATAAAATGAAGCTAAGGAAAAGGAAAATGGCTATGCATTGAAAGATAGAATCTCATATTAACTAAATGATTAGGTAGATTGCATATCATAAGTGTTAGGTGTTGCTATGTTGCACCTATGATTGGATAATGATTAATATTATTAGGTATTGTTCTAGAAGAAAGTGAATGTTTATTTCTTATGTAAGTAGATTTAGTAATGGCATTGAGATACCCTAGGGAGTTAGTAGTAATGATTTGTTATATTCTTCTTGCATAGTTGATTAATAGTTTAAGTGAATTATTCTATGTTTGTATCTTTTAATGTTGATGTGTTCTCACTACATTTCTTAAGTGATTGTTATGTGTTGTATTGAAAAAAAAATTAAATTAGTGTGTGTTTAGCTATATTTCTCTGGGGTATTTTGGCGGTCATTACATGTGTGATCTTGTTCTCCTTATGTTGTGCTATGCAGTGCTCATGTTTGTGACATGGGTTAACCACCTATTGTAGACTCATTAACACTCACTGTTGTATCAAGAATTAACATGTCAATCTTTTGGTGCAACGACAAGCATGTCTCTAACATGAGTACATTTGTCGATCCTATTTGGCTCCTAGAGAAAGTTTCATACAATTAAGTTGTGGATGCCCACACCTCCTTTCACTTTATTTGAACATAGATGTTTTATTTAGATCAAAGGTATCTTTTACTTCTAATCTATATTGTCTTTCAAGAGGAATTGCCTGATGCATTTTTGAAATTGTGCTAAAATTGTTTTCGGAGCTTGGAGAACTACCATGAAGTAGTTGAGGATTGTAGATAGAACCAATTTGAACATGAAAATTCTAATTATATTGAGATCCATCTGTCCTTCCAAGTGGATATTTTGTTTTAAACAACAAGAATGATTTTATTCCAATAAGTTATTTTGTTGGCTTCCATAAAGAAAGGAATTCCCAAATACTTTCATGGTAACACAACAACTTGAAACCCAAGGGTATTGTAAGAATTTGCCAATAATAACCAAGATCTAGATCCGAATGAATAGCACAACATAAGAGAGACAAAGATAGACAATAAAAAATTGTATTTTCATCAAGATGCAAAAAATGATCAACTAGATAAACCATACAATGAAGATGAGCTTTCTTATAAAGGCAAGGCCATATGGTGAGAGCACACAATCATGACATGTGGCCCAATGAGATACACGGGTAGGTAGGATAAACGATAGAATATTCCACTAAAGGTGGATCATCCATTGAAGGTGGAATGTGACAACGAGATATCACCACAAAAGGTAGAATTTCTCCTACAACCACGTTCCCTAGATGCACACTTCCGAAAGTGTCTCATACGAAAACTACAATGAATGCATTATCCTAAGTCAACTTAAGTAAAGTCTAATTATGAGACATAATTTACACCAACACCCCCCCTTAAGTGCAACTTAGGGGAATGTAGACTCAAGCTAACAATGTAAGATGGGTCTTGGCTACCAGGCCATGTTAGGTACCCATGCACAAATACAAGGCAATCTATCATAAATGGAGAAAGGGAGAAAACCCAGTGGTTAAAAACTCCTCCCAAAAGAGAGATGAAAAAAAAATCTCAAAGAAGAAGGACAAAACCTCAAGAGAGGAAAAATTCCTCCCCCATAAGAGAGCAATGAGAAGTCAACTAACCCCCCTAATGAAATATCCCACACCCCCAAGAGAGCTCACAATTGATAAAAATTACTCTCAATGAAGGGTTTGGTGAAGATGTCTGTAACCTACTTTGTTGTAGGACAATATTGCAAAAATGACCTACTCTTGAGTCAACTCCCTCATGTAGTGCATGTGGATCTCGATGTGTTTGGTTTGCTGATGATGGACCGGGTTCTTCAAGATTTGAATGACACTCTAATTGTCACAATGAAGGACTGTAGGCCATGGAGTGGTGAAGCCAAACTCTATGAGATTATTTTGAAGCCAAATATCATTAGTAGTTGCATTAATAGCCCCTCAATACTCAACCTCAATCAAAGAAAGAACAATAGAATGCTACTTCTTGCTCTGCCAACAAATGGGGCCCAAACCAAGATGAAAGTTGAAACCTGAAGTGGACTTCCAATCATCAAGATCACCAACCCAATCTAAGTCTATGTAACCAACCAAGGTAAGTCTTGTTCTTGTTGCATAGTGAATCCCATAGTGATGGGTACCCTATATGTAGTACAAGATGCGTTTGGCATCTTTCCAATGAAGCTCAAGTGGTTCCTGCATAAAGCATGAAACCATGACAACTGCAAAGGAAATATCAAGGCGTGTGTGAGTCAAGTAGATGAGACTCCCAACAAGTTGATGATACAATGAGGTAACAACAAGTGGAGTGGAACACTTAGCCTCAAACTTGACTCCTGAAAGAAAAGGAGTATGAACCAAATTTCTTGCAATATAACCAATTTGATTCTTGGAAGAAGATGAAGAATTACCTTGTTGTGGAGAGTGATAGTTCTGATACTTAATACAGATCCGATAGCCAACAAGATGAGAGGGGGGGGGGGTGAATCATACAAACTTAATCATCAATGAAAACATCATATTCAACCTCGGTAACATATATCAATCATAGAATAAAAACTGTCAAACATGTAAACTCAAAAGCATATGAACAATATAAACCTCATAACACCAGATTTAACGTGGAAACCCAAATAGGGAAAAACCACTATGGGATTTTGGACCCACTAAGAAATATACTCTTCTAGAGTATGCTCAATTAAAAGCCAATCATGTTAAAGATTACAAAACACATTGCTAGATGTGACCCAGTTAAGGGATTTCCCTCAGATCTGTTAGGATCTTCACTTTGTTAGAAGTGACCTTGTCAAAGGATTTCAAACACTCATTTAGAATGTCACCTTGTTAGAGGATTTACTTATAAGACTGTTAAGTCCAATCGGTTAAGAGATTTCCTGTTACTTTCACAAGCTAACAGTAATACAATCTATCTGCAACTTTACATCTAAAATGCTAAAGCAGATTCTTATTTGTTCAACACAATCTAGACATAGAACTATTCTTGTCTATCTACTGGGCATCAATACTCTGTTATTCCAACAGGTCTTCAAGCTTCTGTGCTCGGTGATCACTATGTAGCATCCCTATGCATACACTTGCCCGCATCCACTATTTATCAACAGTTCCTTATTTATAAACAATCATCTAACCACTTAATCTCCTTGATCACATTTCCCATTGTTGGTTGAAAATTTTGTACACTTGGGGAAATATACAAAATTGTGGTTTCAACCACAGCACATGAGTAAAAACTCTCCTAATTAAGGAAAGGTTCCCCCTATCTAACTACAACTTGGAAAGTAAAATGGGATGGGACAACAATCTTTCTTCTTTTTTCAAGAAAGACAATATCATTTTCTCTTCATAGAAAAGGATAGCAATTGAATAACAGTAGTAACCACTTTTAAGTGAAATAGGAGAAAGGAAATGAAGTTTCCTGAAAGTGCAAAGACTTCCGTCACTTCCTTCGGGATGGGATAGCAATATAAAGCTCAAAGACTTGACTATTGGAAGTCCTATCTACCCTTTGCTATACTAAATTTTTACAACGAATAAAAGATAACAACTCAAAGACTGGAAAAATCTATTCTTTCAATACAAAGATAAGAACTAATGCAAGCTCAAAGACTTGCTGCTATTTCTTATCAAATAGTAATTTTTCTCAAGAATGGACGCAAGCTCAAAGACTTGCTGCTCCTTCAAGAGAGTTTCCTATTTTAATTAATCTTCTCTACTTGCAGCTCAAAGACTTCAAATCAGATTGGACTAAGCTCCTTTAGAAATACTTTGCATAGAAGAAATAAAAAGATTCAAACTCAAACATGTAGCTCAAAGACTCAAAACTTGAGTAATCCTTCTTTATTATTCTTCAAAAACTTTCAATCCACATACATAAGCTCAAAGACTTCTTGTTGTAAATTTGACAAAGTTTTTGCTTGCTTTCCAAAAGATGATAATTACAATGGACCTCTCAAGTATTTATAGAAGAGGAGCCTTGAGAAAAAGGTGGGAGGATCCTAACTAACTTGAGAGATTCTCTCAACCACCAAGACTTATTCAATAAATAACTGAGACTTCATTAACTAACTAAGAGTTATTCTAACTAACTAAGACTTATTCCAACTACAGTCCTAATCGGACACAACTTGTAGTTACCTTACATGTAATTACAAAAGTGCAAGTAATGTGTAACTTGCATTTTACAAAAAATACTTTTACATGTAATTTGTCAAAACAAAATTACAACTAAAGAATACAAAAGAGGGAAAATCCAACTAAGTGTTGAAAAACACTTAAGTTGCATTTTGTGAAGACACAAATCCTTGAAATTTTCGGATGCTCACTTGTAGTTCCTCGGGATTTGGTTCATGGGTGTTCTTGGCAACAACCATAGTCTTCACAATAGTGTCATGACAGCGGAGGAGCATGGAATTGTTTTTATCCAAGATAAACTGGATCTCATGCAAAAAGGCTTGGTGTTTCATCAATGCTTGAATTGAAGCTGTCGAGAATTGTTCGCTCCTCCATTCATTATGAATCCTCATCTGTAAATCAGCAAGAACTTCTTCTTCTGGAATCAACTTTCCATCCTGGCTTACTATATTGCAAGAGGCCCTTTCAAAATGTGAGACAATACCTTGATAAACTTCATCTTGGAATCTCCTTGCATCACTGATCTCCTCAATGAGGGATTTAAGAACAAGGGTCTTGTTTTCCATGAGTTCTTCAAATTCCAAGTACATGACCCTGGAAGAGATGATGGCGTGCTCTTGCAAAATACTCAGCTATTGTTGGGGCATGGTATGCTAGATTGCCAGACTTTTCTCAACACTTTCCAGATTCTTTTTGAAAGTGTTAGAAGTCTGATCCAGTTTCTCCTCAATGGTTTCCAACTTAGACATTATTTGAAAAATGTCTTTTACCACTTGTACACATTGATCATGAAGCTGATCAACCCAAGAATCCAGTGCTTGTACTTTCTGAGTAGCCCTTTCCACTCCACGAAACAATTCTTGGGAACCAGAAGAACCTATGGAGTTACTCCCTTTAGTAGCAGGTTTTGTGATTTTATGAATGGCTGCCATAAGCTATCGATTTTCTTCTTCTAGCTTGTCTTTCTTCGCAAGAAGATCGTCACACCTTTGCACTAGTGAAGCAACGGAAAACTGAGCATCATGTTTAATGACCTCATGTGTTTGCTTGCCCAATTCTACCCTTGTAACCTTATAATCAGCAACTGACATTTCATCAAGTGGTTTATCTGCAACAGGTTCCACAATTTCAGCTACTTTCATCTTGTTGCTATCAACAGTTACCCTAGAGATAGTCTTTGCCTTCTTAGCAACTTTGGATCTGGACTGTTTGAGTTGCTAGTAGTCAAAGGCATTAGGTGAGATCTCTTGCTTCTTCCTTTTCGGGGTGAAAGAGCTAAGCCATGGAGGCAAAGTCATCAACTCACTTCCAGTAGCAGCCGTAGGCAAATGAGAAGCAGTTTCTGTTTGAATTATCGTGGTCACCCTAGGAGGAATATCTGTTTGGACAGCGACCACGGTTTGCTCAGTTACCAATGGACATGAAGATTGCCTCATGAATTCTTCAAAACCAGAAGTGGAAGTATCAATTTTTGATAACTGAATGCAAGTGGGATTATCTTCAGGAACTTTCAACACACTTTCTTGTTGCCGATCAGGAGAAGGCTCATATGCTGAAATGGGAATTGCATTCTGAGGAGACTCATCTACGAGCAAATCAGGAGGTGAAAGAGGCGTCTCAATGGAAACTGGAGGAATCACCTCGTGAGGCGAGTCTGAAACTGGAGACTTAGGAGCATCGTCAGATTGCTGCCCCTCTTCTGGATTATCCAGATCGATCACCTGAACATGGAACTGTGATTTCTCCTTCCCACGAATAGTCGTCTCCTCAGGAGGAAGCACTACTGCACGACTAACTCGTAACTTGATCCTTGTGCCCGAAGATGAAGCACCCTCCTTGTTATCAATCTGAATCTCAGACTTCCATCCAAGAGGCCCTGTAGAATCATCTTCTTTACCAACCTTGATTTTGATAAGTCTAATAGCATTACTTTTCAGCCATGCGTTAGTGTTGGCCAAGATAGGCTGAAATCTGTCAAGGATGGAGACGCACTCCTTGTGTGACCATTGGATCAAAGGAAGTGGAGCTTCCTCAACCCTTCGTGAAGTGTATTCAGGATCAAGTATATGCCCGTCATCAATCATCTCTTGGGGGATATCTGCCAAGTTCAAGTCAACAATTTGCTCAACAGTGAGCCTACAGTAATCCATCTTCAGAACTTCGGCTTCCGTGCAGAGATCTACCCAGATGTCTTCAATGCGATGAACATGCACAAAGTATTTCTTGATCTTCTCCTTCATACCTCTATAATCAAAATCAGCTCTAGGTTTGAACCTCTTAAGCTTGATTTCCTGCAATTCAGCCTCCATGGCCTTAGCCTTCACAGATGTGACAAGGGAGTATCGACCAATTTTTAATGGGTTTGTGGTAGAGATCCCCATTCCAACCTTGTGTCTAGCAAACTAAAAAGTATGAACAGCCATGATCTATCTTCCCAACTCCATAAGAATTATCTTATCAGTTGGGTATCTTGGAAGCATGTATGGCTGACCATCATAACATCCAATCCTCATATAGGTGAAGGTGGGAAATTGCAGGAACAAACACCCATACTCAGACACCTTGACCCATGCCTCATCTGATACTCTTTTGTTCCTGAGATCCATGTCAAACTGACACATGAAATATCCGAAGAATGCATCTTGGACTCTTCTGAAATGCAATCTGCTGGGTTTCATTTGGCAACTGGTCATAATATTCCCAAACTGGTATAAGTGAGCGATCACCTTTGGTAGAAAGGCATGGAAAGTGTCTAAGTGACATTGCTAAATATACCAAATAAGAATTCATGAAGAAGGTCATAGTGGTAGGAACTGCTGCAAGTTGTTCACACAAGGCATCGTTGATGATTTCACCCCATGAAATGTGATGTGACTGTCGTATGAACATAATGAATTGATACATCCATGGCTCAAAGACATTGGAGTGCTCAAGGCCCATCATCCTGCTGAGAAGAGTGATGGTGTCTCCTATCTTCCATTTGAAATCACAATGGTACAACTTTGCCCACCTTGAGAAGGAAGTACGTGGCTCTTGGATCCACCTATTGATGTGTCGCTTGCAATCTTTTTCCCTTTTCACATAATACTCTGCTGCACTTTCTTTGGTGATTTCCATATAAACAGGTGTAGGAGGTATTTTGAAGACCTTCTCGATTGTATCCGCATCAAGACGAATTATAGCTTCACCATCATCATTTTTGATGACTCTTGACTCCTTGTCAAAATGATGGGCGCATGCAAGAACAAACTCAGGTTCTAGGGCAGCCATTGGGAAAGAAGATGCATGATGGATATGGCTGTCCAACAACCGCTGCAAGTTGTTATCATGTGGATCTTCTACCCTGTTGATGAATTCTGCCATATCAACATGCCCTATCTCCGTGTCCCTGATGCAATCCAAAGGAGAAGAAACCTGGGAAGGTGCAACCTCATTCTGATATTTGTCATATTTGTATTTCATTTTCTTTGGAGTTGGAGATGCTGGCAAATCTGACATTGATTTTGAACCTGGAATGCTGTGATGAAGACTTAAAAGAGTTAAGGCAACATCATAATCAGCTGCAAATATCATTCTTCCTTCTTCAAATGGGTAAAACTTTGATTTCTGAATTTCACGGTTTTGAGAGAGGAAGAGGGAAATATGTAGAAATGGGAAAATCTTGACTTTAACCAATTTCGGATCTTGGGAGAATTTTTGCAAGTATACAAGTTGGAAAGGACATACATGCAATCCGGATTTTAAAACCCGAATACAAGTACACTTGTAAATTCGAAAATGGAGAAATGGACAGAAAAGGAGATTTTGACTTGCGGGAAATGATGGAAATGGAAAGTACGGATATGGGGAACATGAATGGATAGAAATGGGAAAATCCGGGAAAGTCATTTTCATGAAAATGGGAAGAACTCTTCAACATGTAATCCAGTTTTTAAAACCCGAATTTGCAAGGGAGGGGTATTTCACACTTTCCAACTTGGAATTTTAACCAAAAATGATTAAATTCCTTAACCATAGGGGAAGAACAAAAATTTCCAGCGAACTTGTAATCAAGATTAAAAATCCCGAATACAAGTAAAGAGAAAATTTTGAGAAGAACAATGCAATTTAACAATTGCATACCAAGGGGAAGAACAAAAATTTCCTTTCACAAAAAACAATTTTGGGGGAAGAACAACACATGCCAAAAATGCAACTAATAACAAAAAATAAAGAAAACAAGAAAATAATAAAATGAAGGGAAGAAAGGAAAGAGAACATACCTTTCTTAAAAATGCAAATACTTCTCCAATAATGCAACAATTCTTGGAATGAAGAAGCAAAACCGGTAAAAAGGAGCAATCCAGAAATTCAAGCCCTTATCCCATTTTTTGCAAAAATGCCCCAAACTAATAAATGTAGCAGCAATCCCAATCTTGGAGGACCAAAATGCCAATGAGAGAGTGCATCCAAGTGGATTAGAGCAAAATTCCTAAGGAGGAAGAAGAAGGAATGATGCCAAATGTTAAAAAACGCAGCCAAAGGGAATCACGTGAAAAACGTGGCCACCATTTCAAACTCCAACGGCATCATTAAATGGCTCGAAAATCCTCCCACCCTCCACGCCTAGGTAGGAAAGGGCAAAATGATTTAAGAGAGTGGAGAAAAAATGCCCAAAAAGTGGATTAAAAGAACCACGTTTTGCTGATTTGGCACCAAAAACTAGTTTCAATAAAAGTGCACATGTAATTGGTCAAAAATTCCCCTACAAAGACCAAAACAATGAATATCATTAAAACTTGCAGTTTGAAGAAAATTCTCCACCTGCAGTCGGGGTTTTAAAACCCGAAATTGAAGGAAAGGCATAGCAAACGAACCCAGAATTGGACAAAATTTGAAACGTAGTTCGAGAATGGACTGAAGATTAAGCCAGTCCAAGGATTAGTCGAAATTCTACCTTGGGAAGCATGCCATAGAGTAAAATTTTTCATTTTTTCATAAAAATTTCATCGTAGTGGTCCTTCATTTTTGGAAACAAAAATGAGGACAACACCCATGATCAATCATAGCCATCAAATCTTCAATCTTGTCCAGGTTCATTGTATCTTACGATCTGAAAAATGTTTTACCCTGCCTCGGAACTTGCACAATCATCTTGGAACTTGTGTTAGGGTAATGCGGTTCAATCTAAGTTGTAGATCTTCTTGCCGACTTTCCATTGCCTTAGATTTGTTAACAAACTTCTTCCACGGCTTGCCAATCATTGATCCGCTCTAGCTCAATAGCTTCTTTCATTAAATATCATATGTAAACATTTAATGCATTTTGTTATAGCTCGGTTACAACTCAGTGAATACTAAACTTTACTCGGTAGACATTCTGTCTTCATTAACCGACTGCGATAACCTTAGGGTTTACCGACTAGGTTCCTTAGGGTTTACCGACTAGGTTCCTTAGGGTTTACCGACTAGGTTCTTTGCCCAATAACATAGTGTAGTATTAACCTTTACATTTTACAACATATGTATGATGTTAAAACAATCTAAAACATCAAGATCTCATCATTGTCTGACTCGGTAGAGTTGCCCATTGAATAACTTATCCCTTTATTCGTCATATTCTTTCCTAAGTCTTTACCGACTTCTTTATAATCTTCATATCATATTTCTTAAGATATGGCAACATCATACTGAATTAGAAAATCAATTTCTTGACATCAATGACAAAATAATAATATCAAGACAGTAAAACATCTTTAATCAGTTATGTCCATAATCATCAACAACCTTCTTAATATCCTTGTTATATTGCCAACAGAGAGGATGGTTGTGCTCTATCTTGTTGTGGCTTTGGCTCAGAATACTTTTGGTTCTTTCCTTTTCATTGATTCATTTGATTCCCTTGATTAGCCACCACAGATTTGGACTTTGATGACTTGAGAATCCCCATTTTGATCAACTTTTCTTGCTCAAGTATCAACATCTCTACGAATGCATCAAATGATGGTGGAGTGAATGAGGCACTTAAAGTCAACAAATGGGTGTGGAAGCTAGAAACAAAGGCTACATACTCTGATGGAAGCTTGTCCAATAAATTTTAAACCAATTGAGCATCCTTCTTGTTAATGCCACAATCCTTAAGCTTTGCTCTTAGCTTAGTTTCTTTCGTGACATAATCTTGGATCATATCAAAATCCTTGGGATCTAACATTGTGAGTTTATTGTCAAGCTTGTAGCCTCTAATCTCATCAACTTGACCATACAATTTGCCAAAAAAATCCCAAGCCTTTTTTACTGTAGTACATTTCTCAATGTGAAAAATGAGGTCATCTGATACGCACTTTCTCAAAGTTTCAAGAGTCGTATAATTTTTAGTGAGCCATTCCAATTGAAGATTTGGATCAAATTTAGGATCCACTGGTGTTGTTATTGTTCCATTTATGTAAAAGTGAGTCATTTTCTCATTAACTTACTCCATGCTTTAATTTTCTATGATGCATAATTATGTGGAGTTAGAAGTTGAAATTTAGGAGAACCCATAGCAAAAAAATGAAAGAACATAAGATAGAGAGAGGCACAATTACACTAGACACCCCCCCTAATTCACACAATCAAAGAACCCCCACCCCACGCGCCCCCCCCCCAATAATATATATATATATAGAGTGTGTGTGTGTGTGTGTGTGTACAATGGGCCACTTGCAAACAAGGGTGAAGTGGACTTTTGATTTCAATATTACAACTACCTCAAATAGGCTATAGAAGATTCAAACCAATAATGCACAAGATCTAAGTTGAGATCCAAGCAAATTGCAAGTACCAAGTAGGCCAAAAAATACCAAATTTTGAAAGTGATATTTCTACTCAAAATGGTGAAAAATTGATAGCACTATGTGAAAGTAGACAAAAAAATTATGCACTTAAAAAAAGGCACTTGAAAAGGAGGTTGTATGAGCCTGAACGGAGCTCAAGAAGTTGCAGAATTGAGGATTAGACAAGCACAACTATGAAAAATTAAAAATTATTTAAAACTTCTCCACCAAAATAAAAAATAGCCACACCATTGTAGAGAGCACAAAAAATTAACCCAAATAAAAATAAAAAATTGCATTGAAAAAAGCCTCAAAATGACCAAGTTATGAGCCTTCGAAGTTGGACTACAAAAATGAAAACTCAAATGGTGAGGGGTCAAAAAAATTTCAAAAAGTGTTGACGCAATGCTGATGTTAGCAATTTATGGGATTAAATTTGATGGTTGTATGGAAGTCACTTCAAAAACCCTCCTTTCCTATCTAACAGTCTGTATGGTATGAACTGTTGACGTGGCAGTACGAAAATGTTGATTGGGTTGTTGAATGGACCATACAGATGATGAAATAATGTTGACTAGAATGATGATGTGGCAATATGGTCGACAACTAGGTAGATGACATGGCAATACAAATTCTGACTATGTAGTGTATGATCGATGACGTGTCACCTATACGACTTATGATGTGGCTACTGGCTATGCAACTATAGCTTGTTGATGTGGCACAGACTGGGTGTTGTGCAAACCAATAAAAAAGTGCCATGTTTCACTATTGATGGTGTTAATTGTGAAAAGATTGTCTGCTTGGGCGAATGAGGCAATGCCATGTGTCACTATATTAGCAAAAAATCATCACGTGGTCATATGAAGGGCCACCACATGGCAAATGTGTTGGCATTGGGGCCCTGCCGGAGGCGGAGGTACTGATTGGGGCCCAACTAGAGGAGCCAATAAGTGGTAGTGGTTGCAAAGATCAATGTTGATGGTGGAGGCTGCTAGGGGAGGATGTTGTCACTAGTGTGGAGCACGGGGTGGCTGGAAGATGAGGCATGTAGTAGAGGAGGTGGCGGGTGGTGCGATCGAGCTACGATGGTGAGGACCAGAGAGGGAGCACAGTGGTGATTGTCGGGTGGTAATTGCCAAGAAACATGGACAGTCATCCATGACTAAGGTGATGAGCAATGATAGGACCGTCAATAGGTATGAACCTGCCAAAAACCTGCTACGGATTTGATTGGGGGTTCTGTGAACCCCTCAAAAAATATATAGTTTTTAATTTTAAATAAAAACTTTACAACTCATAAAAACTGCGAATTAGAAAAATGAAAAATTTTAAAAACTTCGCAGAATTTTTTATTTTTTTTTGAAAAATTCGTACTATACCGCTTAGTAGGCGAAAATGTTTTCCTGATGCCCTAGAAATGACTTTTTTCCAATATACGAAAAACTATAGTCAAAATTTATGGAAACGACCTCCTGGATTCAATGGCAATGTTGGATTTGGTGTAGGACACTCCCAATTGACATTCCTCCTCATATCTGAATCTCAAATGCACCAAGATCTCTCCAAAATGACTACGCAATGATGCTCAAATGGCTTTGATACCATGTAATAATTTACCAATAATAGCCAATTTCTAGAGCGAAATGGATAAGATAACACAAGAGAGAAAAAGATAGACAAGAATGAATTGTATTCTCATCAAGATGCAAAAATGATCAACTGGATAAACCATACAATGAAGATGAGCCTGCTTATATAGGCAACACCATATGAAAATTAGAGCACACAACCATGACATGTGGCCCAATGAGATACAAGGGTAGGTAGGAGAAATAATAGAATATTCCACTAAAGGTGGATCACCCAGGGAAGGTGGAATGTGACAATATATAACGACAAAATGTGAAATTTATCCTACAACCAAGTTCACTAGATGCACACTTCCCTAAGTGTTTCATATGCAAACTACAATGAATGCATCATCCTAAGTCAACTTAAGTAAAGTGTAATTATGAGACATAATTTACACCAATAGGTATGAACTATTCATCTCTTGATAAAGACAAGGGTATTGAAGATATAAATTTTGGATTTGGCTAAGTTAAATTTTTTACCCAAAGAAAAAGTATATTTTTATAATGTATTTTTGACATTTTTGGTTTCAATAAGTGAGGATCGTTAATACAATGCGGATCTAGTTAATACTGAGAGGAGGGGGTGAATTAGTATTAACAAAAACTGAAACTTTCAACACCAAAACGGATTTATCTCAGATCTGAAAACATTCAACACTTAAACTAATTCTTCATAACAGATTACCTTATCAGATCTAGACAATCATTTCTACTTATGCAAACTTATTAATTAGATTAGCCATCAACTCAATATTAGATCAAAAAACACTATTACCAACTTATTAGCTGATCAGAATGCTTCATCAACCATTTAACCATCAATACCGGTAACCACTTTAAGATCTCTGATAAAAAAACATAAACTATCTTAACCGGTAATCAGAAATAAAACATGAACATCACAAGAAAAGCATTTCACACATGAACACCATAATTTTGACGTGGAAACCCAAATAGGGAAAAACCACAGTGGGAGTTGGTGCCCACTAAAATTTGTACTCTTTTGAAGTACACCCTGTTAGGATTTTACAATTTAGGAGCAGACCCTATTAGGAGTCATCAGGTTAAGGGATTTACCTATGACTCCAACTGGGAGCTTAATGATCTATTAGGATCAAGCTCATGAGAGGATTTACCACCCTTTTTGAGAGTTTCCTTGTTAGGGGACTTAAATAATAAAGGCATGTTAGGACCTACCCGGTTAAGAGATTTAAGTTGTTGTAATTGTTAGGGAACAACAGTGAAAAGTGATCTGTTACTTTGCACTTTCAGCTTGCTAAATCAAATCCAATTATGCTTCACAGTCTGCAACACTCAGACAGATTGCTATCTTCCTTGGGATGGCTTAACTTGTTTTCCTAATACCACTAACACATAAAACATCAACTGTGTCATCCTAAATAGACATCTTAATTAGGACGGCCAATAAACGCTAATTACATCTTGAGATTACAATACATATCTACATCTAGATCATTACAAAAATTTACAATGCTATATCAACCGTTGGTTGATCATAACTCATCACAAAAAAATATGATCTATACCAAAGTCAAAACCTCAAAACACTCCACTAAGTGTTTCCCTGTTTCCCAAGAAATTCTTCCTTGAATCGTGCCAAAACAACATTTAAATCATCTTCGCAGGTTGTGTTGTGTTATCTCCTCCATGTAGACTCACCGTCAATCACCGTCATATCAAGAATCATTATCAGTTGAGTGATTTAATCACCGGTCCTTAAACCCTACTAAAACCCTAGCAAAACTTCATCAGAAATTCAAAACATGCCTTCTGATAACCATCATAGGATGCGGTTTCAGTTACATACTCAAATCCATCATAAAATATTATGTTTCAAACCACAAGTCACCAAACATCACCAATCACCTGATTCCATCAAAACTTATCTGCTTTACCGGTTAAGGTCCTAATTCCCAGTCTTGTCGATAAACCTTGTCAAACTGTCAAACTCTAACTCTGGTAGACCAAATCACTTAGCCAACAATTCAATCATCGAAAACCATCTGTAATCATCATCAAACATTAGTTGACCCTGGTTTCCATTAATGACACCACAAATAACTAATCATGTCATCTTTCCTCTACCGGTGCAGTCACCCATCATCATCTCATCTTCATCAGTTATGCCAATCATGCCAACATACTCTCCCTTTGGCATTGATGGCAACACCAACACCAATCAGGTATATAATCAAAGTGATCATCATCTACAATTGGCTTGCTAGTAACACATCATCTTTCGGTTCTCATCCTTTTGTCTTTTCCATATCTGGTCTATTCTTCTCCCCCTTACTGATAAATTCCTTTTCTTATTCCTTCTTTTTCTTCTCCCCCTTTGACAACAATGCCAAAGGTTGAAATTCATCACTTGTCTTCAATTATGCTATTGCATTTTCCATTATCTCTGCTGATCAAATTATTGCATCAAAGTACTAAATCAGGACTATATCGGCATATCATATCAGAGTTGTAAGTCAAAACATCTTATCAAACTTGCATCAGAGCTTCTCCCCCTATGGAGTATCCTGCATCTTCATCAATCCTTAGTGAAAGATAAACATTAAATCCACATGATTGATGCATCTCCAGCATCTCAGTTCTTTCGGTGTAGAGATCTAAACCCTAATTTACCTCTAAGAAACTCAAAGGTTGTCTTCAGTAAGGGTTTAGTAAAGATATCAGCTAACTGGTCTTTACTCTTCACATATTCCATCTTCATTCGATTCTCCTGAACTCTTTCTCTTAAGAAATGATATTTTAACTCTATGTGTTTGGTTCTAGCATGAAGTACAAGTTTCTTAGAAATGTTTATTGCACTTGTGTTGTCACAATAGATAATCAATGGTTCAAACATATCTATCTTGAATCCTTCTAGCACATGTCTCATCCATATGGCCTGCATGCAATTCATGGATGCAACAAAATACTCAGCTTCTACTTAGAAACACATGATTGTTTCTTGCTTGTCCATGCAACTAGTCTTCCTCCAAGTAGAAAAGCTCCACCGGTTGTACTTTTCCTAGCATCCACATTACATGCCCAATCTGCATCAGTAAAGATATCCAAAGTGAAATCTCCTTTGCAGGGATACCATAATCCATAGTCTAATGTGCCTTTGAGATACCAAAAAATCCTTTTCACAACCATTATGTGAATTTCCTTCAGTTCCTTTTGAAATCTAGCTACTAGGACAATAACATGAACAATATCCGGTCTGATATGAACAACATAATGTAGCTTGCCAATCATGGATCTGTATTCCTTTTCACTGATAGAAGGGGAATCATCTTTCTTTGACAACTTGCAACTAGTCACCATCAGTGTTCCTAGCAGTTTGCAATCTTCCATACCGAAAGTCTTCAATACTTCTTTGATATACTTGCTTTGACAAATAAAGATACCACCATCCAGTTGTTGGACCTATAAACCAAGAAAGAACTTTATTTAACCGATTAGAGACATTTCAAATTCATTTTTCATAATATCAGCAGAGTCCATAAAAATATCATCATTTCCTCCAAAAATGATGTCATCAACAAATACTTCAGCTATCAGCATCTTGTCTCCATCAGTCTTCAAATAGATATTATTGTCCTCACTAGTACGTCGAAATCCAATCTTGATCAAATGTGCGTGTAATCTCTCATACCATGCTCTTGGTGCTTGCTTAAGACCATATAGTGCTTTATGCAATTTACACACCATGTCCTTATCATTAGTCAAGGAAAATCTATTAGGTTGTTCAATGTATACTTCCTCTTCTAGGATTCCATTCAAAAAGGCTGACTTGACATCCATTTGGTAGACTTTGAAACCTTTATATGCAGCAAATGCCATAAGCATCCAAGTACACCTTCTAATCTTGCAACTGGTGCAAGTGTTTCACCATAGTCCTCACCTTCTTCTTGTGCATACCCTTTGCAGACTAACCTTGCCTTGTTTCTTACAATCCTTCCTTCTTCATCCAATTTATTTCTAAAGACCCATTTTGTTCCAATTGCATTCTTATCCTCCAGTCTAGGAACAAGTGACCAAGTCTGATTTTTCTCAATTTTATCTAATTCTTCATTCATTGCATTCATCCAATCATCATCTTTTAGTGTTTCCTTTACTGTCTTAGGTTCCATTGTAGAGATCAAACAAGAATTTTCTCTAATCTTTCTCCTGGTCTACACACTTGCATTCTTATCACCAATTATCTGATCTTGTGAGTGATTTAATTTGACATATCTAGGTATAGCCTGTGGCAGTTCTACATCTTCCTCTTCTGATTCTGCATTCTCTTCCTCACTGTCATCGCTTACCAGTTGAGCACCTAATTCGACATTCGTTGATTCTTCATTGTTTTGTGCTTCTAGTTCAATGATCACAAGTCTTTCCTCATTATCATCTTTTTCAGGTTCTGATATGCTTGTACCTTCAGATTTTCCAGATAGATCATCTACTTTCACATTAGCACTTTCAATAATTTTCTTAGTTCTCTTATTGTAACATTTATATGCCTTACTCTTAGAAGAGTAACCAAGAAAAATTCCTTCATCTGATTTTGCATCAAATTTCTCAGTGTAGTTATCCTTCTTAATGAAGCATTGACTTCCAAAAAATTTGAAATAACTTACACAAGGTGTTTTACCATACCATATCTCATAGGGTGTCTTATTGTTACATTTCTTCATAAGTACCTCATTTAATGTATATACTGCAGTATTGACCATTTCTATCCAAAACATCTTAGGTACATTACCCTGTAACAACATGATTCTTGCAGCTTCAGCTATTGTTCGGTTCATCCTTTCTGCTATGCCATTTTGTTGTGGTGTCCTCAGAGAAAACATCTATCTCTTGATATCTCGTTCATCACAATACTTAACAAATTCATCAGATGTGAATTCTCCTCCTTGACCTGACCTTAAACATTTCAAGTTCTTACTAGTTTCATTCTCAACTAGAGCTTTAAATGATTTGAAATTACTAAAAGCTTTAGATTTCTCCTTTAAGAATGTAACCCACATCAACTTAGAATAGTCATCGGTAAAGACCATGAAATATCTATCACCCAAATAACTTTTTGTTCTCACAGGGCCACATAGATCAGTATGTACCAAATCTAAAATATTCTCAGATGTACACTTCTTTCTCTTAAAAGAAATAGAGGTCATCTTACCAATTTGACAATCTTTACAAATCACATTATCCAGTTTAACAATTTCAAGCAATCCTCTTACATCACTTGACTTGCTTACCTTCACCAAGTTATCAAAAATCATATAACAACATCTCTTGTGCCACAACCAGCTATCTTATATTCTTGCAACCAGAAAATTATTGACATTAACATTCAAATGAAATAAGTTACCTCTAGTTTGCTTCCCAGTAGCAATCAGTTCACCTTTACCTCCAAGAATTCTGCAGACTCCACTTTTTAACTCAAGCAAATTGTAAGATTTTGCCAAGATCAAGAGGCAATGGAAAGCACAAATAAGAGAGACAATAGAATGACAAGAACAAAACTATATTCTCATCAATATGCAAAATGATCAACTGGATTAACCAATACAATGAATATAGGCCTACTTATATAGGCAAGGCCTTATGGATGTATGAGCACACAAATATGGCATGTGGCTCAATGAGAAACAAGGGTAGGTAAGAAATACTAGGGGTAGGTAGGAGAAATAATATAATATTCCACAAGAGGTGGATGACCCACCGAATGTGGAGTGTAACAGCAAAATAAGACCACAAAAGGTGGAATTTCTCCTACAAGCTCTATCCCTATGTGCACACTTCCCTAAGTGTCTCAAATCCAAACTACGAGGAGATGCATTATCCTAAGTTAACTTAAGTAAAGTGTAATAATATCCAAAATGAATATTTATTTACACCAACACCCCCCCTTAAGTGCAACTTGGGAAAATGAAGACTCAAGTCAACAATGCAACTAAGCAATGCAAGATGGGTCCCGACTACGAGGCCATGATAGGTACCCATGTACAATATGCAAATGCAAGAAAAACTATGCAATGCAAACTCTCATAAACGGAGAAAGGGAGAAAACCCAGTGGGAAAAAACCCTCCCCCAAAAGAGAGATGATGAAAGCACACAATGCTCTCAATGATGAATGAGAAGAACAAACTATGTCCCCCCCATAAGAGAGAAGAAGAGACCATGAAGCCCCCCCTCAATGTTGAATCTCCTGCAAAGATGGTCCAATGATGATGACCAAAATACCTCCCCATAAGGAAGAAAGAGAGCCAATGCTGCACCAATAATGTCAAAGTGTGACAAAACCAGGTACCAAGTCGATGACGATGAATCACTTGCTGCAACAAAAAGAAGATCGGGCATGGAGACAACCTGCTGTGAGCATCATCTGGATACTCAGAAATAGCAGAAATACTGGTACAATCCAAGTCTCACGGGAGCCATGCACAAATGTGTACAATCTAAGTCTCAACTGGAGCCATGCACCAAGTCTCACAAGATATTCCTAATCTGTGTATACAAGAGGATTACATCAAATATGTCAACAATGACAAGATACAAAGAGGTGTGGCACTTTATGATAGTGCGAGTACAACATTGCTCATGCAAGAGCATACAACATGATAGTGCAAATCTGGAAACATGAAGATGATGCCACCAAGAAGCCCTATAGAATACTACAAAAAAGACGCCTCCGATTGGGATGTAGCCAAGAGATATAAAGGAGCAAATCAACCCCCCCCCCCCTTGACTACCGGTTGGAAGCACTGCAAGACAGGTGTGAAGTGACAAGAAAAAAAGTGTTCCCAATTTGACTTATTAAATGATTTTTGTGTTTTTAAAAGATTTTAAAAATCTAAATAAAAACAATTATTATGCCTTGCAAAAAAAACTTTACTAAAAAATAAAGAAAAAAGCGATAGCCATTTTTTTTGAAAAAAAATGAAATCGAAAAAAACTTTAATAAAAATTTATTAAAGAAAAAAACTTTTATAAATTTTTTTTTTTTTTTTAATTATTAAAAACTTATTGAAAAAGTTTTATTTTAAAAAAAAACTTAAAAAAAATTTTAAAAAATAAAATCAATTTACCCCCCCCACATGCGGGAAGGGGCCCGTAGAGTACTGCGGGACCGCCGCAGTGCCTACGGACACCCGCAGGTACACTGCGGGGCCGCAGGTACTCTGCGGTTACCCGCAATGCCTGTGGGGCCGCAGGTACCCTGCGGTACCCGCCGAAAAACCCCCAAAAAAAATATTTTTTTCGCCCCTTTTTTTTAAAAAAAAAAACTAAAACAATAAAAACAACCCCCCCCCCTTAATATTTAATTTTTATTTTTATTTTTAATTTTTGAAAATTAAAAAAAATGGAAAAAATTAAAAAAATATTTTCAAACCTGTACCTGCAAGTCCTTACGGTGGGCTGGGAGGGAGATTTTTTCAACTCGGGGTAATGGAGGCCGATTTTGACGAATTGACAGTCGATCTTGGGGTTTTTGGGCCTTCTGAGCGCAATGGCAATGACAGATTTGACCAAAAATGCTCCAAAATTGCAGATCGCTATCGGGACAAGTCACCACCCTCCACCTTCAAACGGCTCTAGATTTGGCCTCGGATGTCGGATTTGGACGAAATAAAAGGCGATTATTACTTTCTTGAACCTCCTCAATCCAATGATGACCTCAGATCTGACCCAACAAGCTCCAAAATGCAAACCCCAAAATTCTCTCAATTGGCAAACCAATGGCACTCTAATGGCTCTGATACCATGTAAGATTTTGCCAAGATCAAGAGGCAATGGAAAGCACAAATAAGAGAGACAATAGAATGACAAGAACAAAACTATATTCTCATCAATATGCAAAATGATCAACTGGATTAACCGATACAATGAATATAGGCCTGCTTATATAGGCAAGGCCTTATGGATGTATGAGCACACATATATGACATGTGGCTCAATGAGAAACAAGGGTAGGTAAGAAATACTAGGGGTAGGTAGGAGAAATAATATAATATTCCATAAGAGGTGGATGACCCACCGAATGTGGAGTGTAACAGCAAAATAAGACCACAAAAGGTGGAATTTCTCCTACAAGCTCTATCCCTATGTGCACACTTCCCTAAGTGTCTCAAATCCAAACTACGAAGAGATGCATTATCCTAAGTTAACTTAAGTAAAGTGTAATAATATCCAAAATGAATATTTATTTACACCAACACAAATATCCTTTATCATTGAGCTGACCAACACCTCCATCAAATTCATTAAGGGTTATAAAATTGCTTTTGTCTTCAATCATGTGGTGTGAGCAGCCACTGTCTATAATCCACTCATCATTATTCTCCATATGAGATACTAGTGCCTTTTCATCTAACAGTTCCTCCTTTACGGCTACAAATACAATTTCTTCATTGTCATCTTCTTCTTCAAACTCTTCATCGGTCACACCTTCATCTACTGCAACATAATAGTGTTTCTTGCCCTTTCCTTTGAATCTAATAAACTTTTCTTTCTTATTGGTGTTAGGAAAATTAGCAGCAATATGACCAATTTTACTACAAGAGAAACACTTCGAAGGTAGCTTTCATTTATACTTACCAGTGCCTCTTGGAAATCTCTTTGCTAACAATACCTCAAGTTCCATCACTTGATCTTCATTGTCTTCATTTCCCCGGTTACTTCCATGACTTGTCCTGCACTCATGATTATGAAAAATATCTTTTCCTTTTCTAGTAGATGAACCGGTAACAGAAGCTTTAAAGGAAAACTCAATAGATTTTGCCACACTATTGTCAAAATTATTTAACTCAAAATTTGTAAGTTTACCAATGAATGAGTCAACAGTTACCTTATCCTTTGAAATAGATCTAAGTTCTTGGATTGCAGAAACTCTTATAGAATACTGAGGTTGAAGAGTTCTAAGCATCTTACTCACTATAGCATCATCTTCTATCTTATCTCCAACACTCTTTATGCCACCAACAACTTCTTTTATTCTCTAACCATATTGTGCAATATTTTCTCCTTCAATTTTATCTATAGGAAAGACGGGGTGTTGGCTCTGCAACCAAGGATGAATACGAATGGTCCTTGGCTGCAGGTCGGCTCTTTGTTCAGGGGCTCCCAAGCCTACCGAGAGGCCCCCACACCTACTTCTTCTCGTGTCTCCATTAATGGAGAAAAATAGGGTTGGGGTTGGTATTAACACCAACCAGAGCAATAATAGAGTGAAGAAAACATTCCGCCAAGCCGTTGAAGGACACTGCACGACTTTCCCGGAGGATTCGAGGTTCGAGTCGGAGGTCCTTCACGATGAAGTAGCAAGCCAGGCCCGCGAAGAAGGTGAGGTTGCCTTGGCTCCAAGAGTTGTCATTAAACCTAATACTTCCATGACTGAATGCATTTCTAAGGAAATTTCTAGACTTAGGGATTCTGCGGTTTTTTTAGCAACCCTTGATGTAGATAGAATGTCGTCTAAATAGTATTTAAATAGATGGTTTCAAGATATTTGGTGTATAAAACTTGGCATTCATTTTTCTTTTTGTAGAATGTTACAAAAAGGGTTATTCCTTATTTTTTTCAATGATAAAGAAACACAGAAGAAAGTGCTCGATAAGCAATTTTGGAATGTAGGAAATGCTTGTTTTAGGGTCGTTCCTTGCACTCCTGTTGCATGTAATGAGGAAATCATGGCACTATCTAACCCTAAATGGGTCGTTATTAAAAATGTTCCTCCATTCTTATGGAGCTGTATCTCAAAAATTACTAAACCTCTAGGAAAAGTGATTAAAATTGATTCTTTTGCTTCTTTATTACCCCATATGGATGCGAGGGTACTCATTGCCTTCAATCTTGGCTCAAATTTACCCTCTAAAATTGATATTTGTATTGAAAACCAGTTATTTTCATGTCCCTTAGAGTATTTGGGGAGAGTTAATGCATGTCATAAGTGCAGAAGAAGTGGGCACTTCTTCAAAAATTGCCCTCTATTAGGGAGGAAAAACTTTGTTCCTTCCAAGAAGGCCTCTGCTTGATATCCTCTACATTCTGCCTCAAAAGACCTCTCAAACCCTAAATAGACTGGCCCTACTCCTCCCCCATTACACCCTGAATCTTCACCTCCCATCCCCCCGACCCTTCACATCCTAACTTTCCTGACCTGCCACCTCCACCCGACCCTGATCCCCCACTCTCTAGCTACTACCCACAAGATTTCCCTAATCCCTCCAGTGCTCCTCCCTCGATTGCTGAGAATTTAATTAATTATCAAAAGGCCCTAAAAGAGGCCAATTCGGTTGCCAGTGTCTCTATCCCACTGGAATCTGATGTGGTTGGATTTCCCACTACTAATGGTGGACCCAGAACTCAAAATGCACAACTTGTCCTTGAAAAATTGAAAATGGCTGCAGAACACAGAAAACAACTTGAATTATCATTAAGTAATCAGAAAAAGGAGAATGAGTCCTATACCATGCCCTTCCTCCATAAGTTGATCGAAGGAGATGATGGTGGTTCTCAAGATACCACCAATACCATCTGTATTGTAAGTCAATTCCCTCTGAGGTCTGAATGTATGGGCAATTGTGACATTCCTGGGGAGATGAGCATTCCTCCCATTGTTTATGTTTCAAATACTCCCTTGGAGACCAAGGTTGAGGGTGAGGGAGCACAAAACCCTACCAAACCCCTTGAGTTGACATCTGGTGACATTGATGGGGATATGGGGCTTACCATCCTCCCTTCCGACCATACCATAGGGGATGTTCATGGTACTCGATTCTGTTTAAAATCTGGTGACTTTGAGGTTATCAACAATGGTAGGGATAATCCATTTTCCCTAGATCTTAGATTTTTTTATTTTGGATCTAATAATGGGGAAGAAGACCTATCTGGAAATAAATCTAAGAAAAAAAGGAGGAAAAGATCTCCTAAGGCTTCTAAGGAGACTTCAGTTAGGAAGGAATCATTGGGACCAGAACAACTCTCTGAACTTAGGAAGAAAAGAGGTAGACCACTTTCAACAGTGGCTTTTGATGCTAGTTACCTCTCTAATCCTAAGGAATGGCCTAACTGCTTCAAGGGGTTTAAGCCCCCGGCGGACACTCCTAAACAATCTTCCTAACATTGAAAGCCATCTCATGGAACATCAGGGGCCTTGAGGCCCCTAATAGAAAATATGTGGTCAAAAGAATTCTAAATATGCACAAGGATATTGACTGCCTTATGCTCCAGGAGCTAAAATCAGTGGGGTTTACCTTAGAAGTTGGTCTAAAATGCACTTGGAGGGAGGCCACTCCCTTCTGTAGCAATCACCCTAAAGGAAGAGGTGGAGCTGCAATTTTATTAAACCCTAATTGGGTGAATAAGGTGACAAAATGGGGCCAATCCCCATGTGCAAGGGCAGTATGGGCTATCATTCAGAATGAAAATTCCACCTTTGGCATTTGTTCAATTTATGCCTCCAATGACTACCAAGAAAGACGGATTATGTGGGAATGGCTTGCTAACTTGGAGGACATCTCGTGGTTCTTGGGAGAAGATTTCAACATGGTAGTTAGTGCTCAAGATAAACAAGGAGGAAACAAGGTTGAATGGAAGGGTGTTGAGAGAGTGCAGTGGGAAAGGATGGTTAACAAGATGAAATTGATTGATCCTTTAGCAGGAAAGAAGGGAGAGTATAAATCAATATGGTACACCTAGTGTAATCATCAACAATATAATAAAAGAGTCTATTGCAGGCTTGATAGATTTTATTTCAACAAAGATTTCTTCGAAACTGCTAAAAATGATGATGGTGTTCAATATGTTGTCATACCATATACATTATCAGATCATCATCCTATTATGATTGGGCTAAAGATAATTGATAATAGGGTGTCCCCACTAAACCCTAGCTCGAACTTTAGAATGAACACTAGTCTGCTAATGGGTGAGGACCTGAAGTGTGCCCTGTGTCTTGTCAAGAAGTTTAATAAATATGGTAATTGCCAAATGTCCAACATTGATAGATGGAACCAGAATGTTAAAACTTGGACCTCACTCTGCCAAGCTATGGGTAAAAAGAAGGCTAAGGATGCCAGAGCCTCTGAGTTACAATTGCATAATGCCCTCCAAGTGGCTGAGTTGGAACTTCAAGGGGATCCTGAGAATGTATCACTCACCAACCAGCTTATTAGGGCCAAGACTGATCTTAGAAGATTGCAAAATCAGAAAATCAAAGGGTGGAGAACTAGGGCTGAATTAAATTGGTTGGATATTAGAGATTGAGGATCTAAACTCTTCTTCCAACTTCTTAAGATGAAGCAAGCCAGAGAGAAAATTGACACCATCTAGGAGCAGAATAAGAACCTCTCTGAACCAACTGAGATTCTTGAGTGCTTTGCTCAATTCTACAAGGCTTTGTTCTCTGCTGAACCAGTTAGGGAGGAACAGGAAAATGCCAGAAATATTGTCCTGTCCTTGGCCCCAAACTTATTGATAAGGAAGATAGTAGGCTACTTGAAATGACTATTTCAAAAGAAGAAATCGAGAAAGCTATCTTGGCTCTTAGTAATGATAAATCCCATGGCCCTGATGGGTTTCCAGTAGAATTTTATAAGGAAAATATGGGATGGATTGTTTATGATCTTCATGATCACTCCCTATACACTAAGGCGATACACAATGGTTCCTTGGGCAAAAATATTAACCAAGGTTTGATCAAGCTTGTTCCTAAAGAAGGTGACAAAACCCTACTTAAAAACTAGAGGCCTATCACACTTTTGAATGTGTCATACAAAATCTTAGCTAAGTTGATTGCATGTAGATTGGATAAAATCTTGCCTAAGATTGTCAGTACTACTCAAACAGGGTTTGTTAAAGGATGTTATATACTGGAAAACCTAATTACTTGTTGGGAGTCACTTCACTAGGCTAAGGAATCAGGACAAAATGGAGCCATGTTGCTCATAGATTTTGAGAAAGCCTATGACAGGATAGAATGGGGTTATATCATTCAGATGCTTCAGTCATTAGGCTTCCCCCCTGTATTTTGTAATATGGTCAAAACTCTGTTATGTGATGCCAATGCTTCTTTTGAAGTAAATGGGATAAGGTCCTCCAATTTTTCACTAACTAGATCCATCGGACAGGGATGTCCTCTGGCCCCTACCCTATTTGTCCTAGCTGCTAATGCAATGTTTTGCTTGCTTAAGGACTCCTCTATTACTCCTCCTGTTATGGGTATCTCCCTACCTAACAAGGAGGAAATCTGTAATGTTCAATTTTCTTATGACACTGTAATTTTAATTAAGCTTGAGGAATATAACCTTGCTGCTCTGTTGAAAAATATTGAACTCTTCTGCCTAGCATTTGGCAGTAAGATTGCTATGCACAAGTCCAATCTCCTTGGTTGGGATGACAGCCCCCTGGGTTGGTTCTCAAAATTCTCTCTCAAAAGGTTGGGCCCAACACAGGTTGTAAGACATCTAGGTGTTCCCTTTTTTGTTCTTCCAAATCTAAAAGAAACGTGGGAATGGGTAAGGAATAAGATTGATAAGAAACTCTCCAAGTGGAACATGCACTTTCTCTCCTTGGCTGAAAGATTCCAGGTGTGTCAGAAAATATTGGCCTCATATAATATTTATTTCTCATCAGCTTGGCTCTTTAGGAATTACCAATTTAATCATGTTCAAAAGAAGATTAGGGAATTCCTATGGTCAGATGGCAAGGGTACTAGGAAGCAACATGCATTGAAATGGGAGTGGTGCACTATGCATAAACTATTTGGTGGGATGGGGTTGAAGGACTTGAAACTAAAGGGCATTTCCCTTGCCTCCAAGTGGATTCTTAAGGCCATGGAAAGCTCTTATAAGAAATAATATTATATACTTGGTCCCTAAGAAGGCCAAGAAATGGAAAGATCTCCCCATTCTTGACCTTCTTATTGGACAGTTTGAGGTATCTTCGGCTAGATCTGATATCTTTGAGTTCCTATGGAAGGCTTGGGAACATGTGAAACACTTGGTACATATCAAATTAAATAGCATTGTATAGGGGCATATTGTTGATAACAGATCAATATGGTGGAATCTATTCCATAATGGAAAACCTTTAGCCACTCTCCAAGGTTGTTCTACACTGAAATGACATAATATGGGTATTAAATACTTTGAGCATCTTTTTGAAAATGACCAATTGATATCATGGGAGGAACTGGCACTTACGTTCTCTATCCCGACATCCCAGAGCAGGACCTATAACATACTTAAAATGGCCTTATCCTCTGCTCTCTCCCCCTCTCCCCCCCTCTCCTCCGGCCCCCCACTTCTGCACTTTGTTGGACTGATGGCACACCTCTCCCTTCCCTTAAAGCCAAATGCATTTACTCTTCACTCACCGAGGCTGATACCATTTTTCTGCACCTGAACAAATGTTGGGGTTTAAACTGGGAACCAAAGGCCTGGAAAGATAGTCTTTGTAAATTTTGGATGGCTCATAATGAACCAAAAAAGCAATTCTTTGGCTGGTGCCTATTGTTAAATAAACTCCCCATAAAAGATAATGAGGGTACTTTCTTAAGTTGTAACATATGCAGAGTGCCTGAAACTATGAAACATATATTTTTTGAATATCATTTTGCAAAAGAAATATGGAGATTGTTTGGTTTTAACTTGGAATCTGTTTCTTTTGAATACATAGATTTTATTCTAGGCTATATCAAGGGTTGTAGGAGAATTGCAAATATCTTTTGGTCTTGTTTTTCTTTGGAGGTTCTTTGGCTTATATGGAAGTATCGTAATGATGACATCTTTAATAGCAATACCAGGTACCTCACCGAGTCTCTTAGGAGACACATTGTTTACTCTATTTCTATGCAGGTCATTGTTATACTTAAGCTGGACTCGGACAAGTTTGACAGGTGGATCAAGGAGGGGGCTACTATTGTTTACATCAATGAATTATCACACGAATTCACTTGGGAGAGGGATGAACCAGGCAATGTTGCATTTGAGCAAGCACTGATGGCTTTTATGAGGCACCTGGAGTGTAGGTAGATACACATGGAGATTACTCAGGAGGAAGCTGGTCTGATTTGTGAGCGCACCTCCCACCCCCATAAACAGGACATACTTGATGGTTGGGTGGAAGTGTGGCAGGATGGAAACTTGGGGTGGGTGGCTTGGATCCCCTCACTGGGAAACAACACTTCACCGGATGCTGAAATCTCATTTTCCTAGACTAATGCATATGTTTCTTACATAGACCGTTGCTGATATTTTCGTTTACAAATATTTATATCTAATGTAATCATCCTTGTTATAGTGGAGGTGCTCGATAACTGTATATTTTTGTGCATGCACCTTCCCTTGGTGCCCTTGATACTGCTGAACTCAATTTTTTCTTATGCTATGTAATGGTTTTTATGATATCTAATCCAAAAAATATTTTCTCCTTCAAGCATTTTCATGTCGTCAAACTTTCCTCTCAAGATTTCCTTTTTGGCTCTTTGTACATGCTCATCTCCCCCATATATTGTATCTATCTTTTCCCATACCTCCTGTGCAGTTCCCATTCCTTGAACATTAATATATTATGAATCAGATAAAGTACTTACAATAGCTTCTAAGGCTTGCATGTTCTCTTATTGTTCTTTGAGTTCATCCAGTGTCAAGGGAGTAGTAGTAGGAGCAACATATCTTGTTTCAACCTGCTTCCAATATTGTGCACCAAGACCTTTAATGTAGATCTTTATTCTATCTTTCCAAATCTTGTAGTTCTCCTTGTTAAACTTAAGACCCTCTTTCTTCATCATCTTGACTTCCTCAGAACCTTTTCCTCAAGCGGTTAGGCTTTCTGCACACAGAGGACCAAAGCTCTGATACCAATTGTTAATACAATAAGGATCCAGTTAATATTGAGAGGTGGGGTGAATCGGTATTAACAAAAACTGAAACTTTCAACACCAAAACAAATTTATCTCAGATCTGAAAACATTCAACACTTAAACAATTTCTTCATAACAGATTACCTTATCAGATCTAGACAATCATTTCCACTTATGCAAAAAATTTAATCAGATTAGCCATCAACTCAATATCATATCAACAAACAGTATTACCAACTTATTAATTGATCAGAATGCTTCATCAACCATTTAACCATCAATATCGGTAACCACTTTAAGATCTTTGATAAACAAACATAAACTGTCTTAACCGGTAATAAAAAATAAAACATGAACATCACAAGAAAAGCATTCCACACATGAACACCATAATTTTGATGTGGAAACACAAATAGGGAAAAACCATGGTGGGAGTTGGTACCCACTAAAATTTGTACTCTTTTGAAGTATGCCATATTAGGAGCTTAGCCCTGTTAGGAGCTTACAATATGCCCAATTAGGAGCAGACCCTGTTAGGAGTCACCCGATTAAGGGATTTACCTATCACTCCATCTAGGAGCTTAATGATCTATTAGGATAAACCTCGTGAGAGGATTTACCACCCTTTTGTAGAGCTTCCCTGTTAGGGGACTTAAATGATAAAGGCATGTTAGGACCTACCCGGTTAAGGGATTTAAACTGTTGTAACTGTTAGGGAACAACAATGAAAAGTGATCTTTTACTTTGCACTTTCAACTTGCTAAATCAAATCTAGTTATGATTCATAGTCTACAACACTCAGACAGATCTCTATCTTCTCTGGGACAACTTAACTCATTCTCCTAATACCACTGACACATAAAAAATCAACTGTGTCCTCCTAAATAGACAACTCAATTAGGTTGGGCAATAAACCCTAATTACATATTGAAATTACAATACAGATCATATTAGATCTTCATCTAGATCATTACAACAATTTACAATGCTATATCAACCATTGGTTGATCGTAACTCATTACAAAAAAATCCGATATGTACCAAAGTCAAAACCTCAAAACACTCCACTAAGTGTTCCGTTGTTTCCCAAAAAAATTCTTCCTTGAATCGTGCCAAAACAACATTTAAATCATCTTTGCGGGTTGTGTCATGTTATCTCCTCCATGTAGGCTCATTGCCAATCACCGTCATATCAAGAATCATTACTGGTTGAGTGATTTCATCACCGGTCCTTAAACCCTACTAAAACCCTAGCAAAACTTCATCCGAAATTCAAAACATGCCTTCCAGTAACAATCATAGGATGTGGTTTCGGTTACATACTCAAATCCATCATAAAAGCTTATGTTTCAAACCACAAGTCATCAAACATCACCAATCACCCAATTCCATCAAAATTTATCTGCTTTACCAGTTAAAGTCCTAATTCCCAGTCTTGCCAGTAAACCCTGTCAAACTCTAACTCTGGTAGACCAAATCACTTAGCCAACAAGTCAATCATCGAAAACCATCTATAAACATCATCAAACATTAGTTGACCGTGGTTGCCATCAATGACAACACAAATAACTGATCATGTCATCTTTCCTCTACTGGTACAGTCATCCATCATCGTCTCATTTTCATCAGTTATGCCAATCATGCCAACAAGGATTTACCAAATAGGACATGTCATTAGCAAATAAGGAATGGATTGTCAAGATATTTGTACCTAGTACTTGGGTGTCTTTCCATTTACCTTGAACATGTCTAACTTTAAAAGATCTATCGAGGACCTTTGCTATAATGATAAATAAGAAAGGAGATTGTGGGTCTCCTCATTTGATTCCTTGAGTTGACTTGAAAAGGCCAATGGGGGTCCTATTTATAAGGACTACAAATTTTGCTTCTCAGAGACAAGAGTAGATCTACTTACACCACTTTGCTACAAACCCAATTTTTTTAAGTAATTGGATTAGGATGTCTTAATCGACCTTGTAGTAAGCCTTCATCATGTACAATTTAATAATAAATATTGGAAATATTATTGGCTTGAATAGAATGCAAAATTTTATGTGCAACTAAAGCACCTTCTATAGTTCCTCTTCCTGGAATAAAACCTCCTTGCTCCTGCAAGATAATCTTGTTGATGAGGGGAAGCAATCTCAATTATATTGCTTCAGTAAAAATCTTGTAAATTGTATTACAAAGAGATATTGGTCTGAAATCTAAAAAGGAACTTGGATTCTTCATTTTTAGGATTATAGAAATATGAGTTACATTGAACAATCACCATTTTGTCGATGTAAAAGTTGGAGAGCAACAACCCAATCTTTCTATCTATCACCTCTCAGAAGTCTACCTCTTGTAAGTATTGGGACTCATAAAATTTTGAGGAATTTGAGAGGCCCATTTCAAAAATTTTGCTTCTGCACTTTCAAAAGACCACTTTAAAATCTCATTCAGATGGCCTAGTTTGAAGAAGGGTAAAATGGAGTCAGTTGATTCTCAAGAGGTGAAGCTTTGGAAACTTGTTGTACACCTTTCATTTGGCCTATGCAGTGTGTTAAAAATTTCAGAATTCAGTTTAGGTTAGTTTGTCAAGTACCCATTTCAAGGGGTGGACTGAAAGTTGTTCTATGCACAAATTCAGATTTTATTAAGTGGCCTACTTTGAGGCTTTGCATTTTATGACCAGTGGATCGTCATGTTAAAATTCAAAGTGCATTGAATTGTATGCACATAGGTGTGTCCACATGCCAGATTTCAACTCCCTATGAATCCATTTGCTCAGTTTGGCAAGCTCAATCCATTTGCAGTTTGTACTGTTTGCATAAGTCCTTGTTTTAACAGCTAGTCAGAGCACCACTTTGCATATGTGTAAAAGATGCCCAGATGAATGTCATGACATAATGTTTATTCTAGGGTACTTCTAGTATGAAAGACAAGCTATGTTTCCATTTTGAATCTCCTACCAATCTGTTTGATCAATTTTCCAAGATGATTTCTTGAGCCATTTTGTCAAATTTTTGCACTTTCATTGTTAGCTTTGTTAAAGTGGCTATTTTCATGAGCTCACCATTTTTACCCTACCAGCTTCCCAGTCGAACTAAGCATTCCATGGTCTTCCTTGTACTTCAAAGTATCTATGCTCCAAATTTCGGGATCCATGGAGACCATTTGATATTTTTAATGTGTGCACTTTGAGGTCCCTGCACTTGGATTTTATCAAGTTCAAATGCTAACAGAGACATTTAATCAACTTTGTGCATTAATATCTCACCACCCGGGATTCTTCATGAGGAATGGTTTTGCAAGATGAAAGTTAACATATCAGAGTACACGCCTATCAATTTGTGAAGTCCAGAAAGGTGTTCTGACCAGTTTTTGAAATGCCTCTTTGGGTTTAAATGTGAAAATGTGACACAAGCGCCTGAAAGTTGCAAGTTGAGTTTCAGTGATAAAAAAATTGTGTCGATCAATTTTAGAGGTATATGAAGGGTGTCCTGAGGCATTTCAAAGGTCGACTGGATTCAAACGAAAAAAAAATTAGTCAGGCCCATTTTGGGGCCCGATCTGGCTCATATTCGTGCATTAATTTTATAGTGAAATGGTCTCAATTCATAGTAATGCTTATCAGTACCGACTCGAACCACATTTGCAATTTGGTTTATTGAGAGATGATTTCATTTCATTCTTGTGACTGGATAAAGAACAAAGGAATATTTCTTCGCCAGTGGGAAAGTGGGAGGTAACTTCATTTGACTTGTTATATATGGACCAATGGACATATATCCGAAATGCTGCTAAGCAAGTCATTTTTAGAGGGAAGATTTGAAATTCTTGATACATGTCATCAAGTGCAAAAAGTGAAAAGCATGTTGATAAGGCTTTGGAATTTTTCAAGAAAATGTTATCGCTAAAGCCCCTGTCAGCATCCTCTCTGCGTAGAGTAGGCATTTATAAATTTCCAAACAAATCCAATGGCAGGCATTAAACCAAATTCTCCATGTGTGGTATGGGGAAAAGAAATTAATTTTCATGCAAATTCAATTGCCAGGTTTAAAGCCAACATCCTCCCTATCGTGGGTTTTGGCGTGGTAGACTAAGGCGTAAAAAATTTAAGCAAATGCATATTGGCAGGCATAGAGTCTCCTCCCCATCGAGACCTTTTCAGCATCTTCCCCTACATATGAGACACACATGGAGAAGGGTTTTGGAAAAATTTAGGCAAATTCAATTGGCAGGAGTAAAGCTTACCTCTCCAACACAACCCTTACCAGCATCCTCCCTCAACGAGGTGTTTGGAGAGGCATTAAAAACTCCAAGCAAATGCATATTGGTGGGCGTAAATGCAGCTCCACGACCCTTGCTAGAATCCTCCCCCTATGTTGGGTGAAGAGGGTTTTAAAAAAACTTCCAAACAAATGCAATTAGCATGTGTTAAACCAGCTCCTCCCTATCGTGGCAATTGGGAAAGACTTTAGAAAGCTTCAAACTAGTTACATGGCCATTGGCGGCATCCTCCCTTGTTGTGCATGAAGTGGAGTGTGACATAGACGTTTAAAACCTTTGGCAAATGCAATTGGAAGGCTCAAAGCCAACCTCCCCCTATGTGGCGTTTGAGCAGACATTAGTAAAGACTTTATAAACTTTCAAGCAAATGCAAATTCTAGGCATAAGGCCTCTATCCCACATTGGTTGTGGGGAGAGAATATTTTGTATTTAAATACAAAGCCACACACATATCTAGTGTCAAGAGCTTGAAGGCTTTTGGCAAGTGGAAGTTCAATGCCTAGTGGACCCCACGCATGTGCATGCATCTCGAGGCACCTATATTTTGAAGCAAAAATGAAGATTAATGACCGAGAAAGTTGCAGAAGATCCAACGGTGGTCGCTGATCCGTGATGGGAAATCACTCGCCAGTTACCCATCACGACTCAGCAGCAAAGAAGAGCCAAGGTCTGGTGGTGGGTTCAGTGGTGTTGAGGTGGCGGATAGGTGGCACCCAAGTGGATTCCAAGCGAATCAGATTGTGACACATGGCACAGATGGTGCACAATAGAAGGGAAAAATCAAAATTAAATGTATAGTTTCAACTATAGTGAAAAATTCAAAATTTAAATGACTGTTGTGTAGAGAGAGATTAATGGTTGAGGGGTTATTTTTTACCCAAATATGCAAGTGTTATATGTCATTGGAAAGCTTTCAAAATGAGGAGTTCGTTTCTGTAGTTAGTTTTAACAAATATCAGATATTTTGATAGCAGTTTCCACAGGGAATGATGCAGAATTTGTTTAGATGGGGAAAGAGGACACTTGGCAATTTGTGATGCAAATCTGGTCTTTTTCCCTCTTCTTCATATTTTGAGTTTCTTCTCATTTGTAAGGGTTCCATATTTTTGTGAGAAGGCTCCATAATCTTGGTTTCCAATTCTGAGTTTTTCTTCCAAGTTTGTATAGTGTAATGTCTTCTTTCAAATAATGGAGTATAATTCTTGTTGTAGGCGTTTCTAGTTGCGGGTTTCTATGTATTTAAGGCATGCATAAATTCATCACAGAATTGTCTCTGAGATGTATTTTCATTTTATTCAAAGATTATCAAGGGGGATCAAGTTTGTCATTAGCAACTGTGTCTGTGAGTGTAAAGCTTGTTTGTAGGTATTCTTCAGAGAAGAATTTAAACTCTATAAGAAAACATTAATAAACGGGGTTCATATTTTGCATCTAATATTTATGTGAATGAGCTGAGTAATGCATTTATGTAAGGTAGGAATATTCAATGATGAAGATGGATATGCAGTAGAAGATTTCATTTACAGTTTGATGTATGACTCCATGCCCTTGGATAAGGCATTGGTCTTGCAAATTCTGGGGATTCTCAAATATTTTAAAAATTAAATATCCATTTACTTTTATGTTTGCAGTTATAGTTGGTTCCACCTATCTCATGCTCCAATTTAGTTGAGATGTCAATGTAGATCTAGCCCATCTACAGTAACCTCCTTGTTGTTGAGCCTTTTGAGATTTATCTACTTTTGTTGATGTTTTCTTGTGTGTAATGGGTCTGATTCAATGCATCAAAGTTACACCCACCTAGGTTTTGCAGAGCCTGAAGAGTAGAAGGATTTAGATCCTTGTCATGTTGTCCAAGTCCTGAAGTATTTCATAGATTGAAATTTGCTATTTCATAAATAAATTGCAAGTGAACTTGGGTTACTCATTTTTTAGAACAACAGTAAGTTGTTCCCAAAAGTCTTTGCAACATGGCTTATACTATTCCCATTGAATATAACCTTGTAAATTCCTACCATTCAATCCTATAAGAATTACTTTGACTAAATTCAGATCATTAAAGGAGGAGAGGTTATTTCTATTATCTAGAACATCCTCCTGAAAAACTATTTTCTTACCACTACCAACCCTTCTATAAACCCCTTGTCTAATGATATTCTTGACCTTTAACAAGTTGTTCCAAATAACAAAACCATAGGGAAAATCAAACAACATAAAGAAAATGTCCTTGATCCTCATTCCTCATATACTTAGCTTTCAAAGTACTCACCTAGTCTTTTGATCCTTCCAAAAGATGCCAACTGATTTTAGTAAGGATAGATTTACTATAAAAAATAGCCTTCTAACTTCAAGATCTCCATACTTTTTAGGCACACAAACCTTATCCCAACTAACAAGGGCTATTTTCCAGAATGATCCTCTATCCTAATCCATAGAAGCTTCCTTTTAATTTGGTCAATTATATTTGTAATGAAAGCTAGCATTTTAAAGAGAGAAAGGTAATAAACAAGAATATTTTGCAAAGAGGCCTTCAAAAGTAGAGTTTCCTAGCTTGGCCAAGAAGTTTTCCTTTCCACCCTACAAGATTCTTTTTAAATCTTTCATTAATGTGATTCCAATATTTATTGGTAGGATTATTTGAAATTGAATGAAGCCCTAGATAAGTGGTTGAAAGAGTAGAAAATTGACACCCTAAAATATGGATGACTCTATCTTAAATCATTTTGTTTGAATTGAAGAACTAAAGCATACTTTTGTTATAATTTATTAGGATTAAGGCGCCATATACCTTGTAAGTCCTATGAAATGATTCCAAAATCCTTGGAAAATTTCTTGAGATACTTAGGATGCATTGGAAAAATAATTTGTAATATTTATTTCTCGTCATTATTTGTAATACATTCATAAGGGGTGATGGCTTCCACTAGCAATGATAAAGCGGGTTGTCAACATAATTATTTTATATTGTTTACCCCACTTATGGGTGTCTAGAATAAGATAGTTAATAGCTTAAGGAGGTGGAAAAAGAATGACCTACGAGATTCTTCTTGTGGGATCATGGAAGAGGCAACATGTGTCTCTTGGTATTCGGTCATTTATTACATTTGATGTAATGTTTATGTTGCAAGTATGGGTACCTAAGTTGGATGTAAAGTATTAGAAGCTAAAATGGTGTCTTTTCAAGTTTTGTGGAGGAATTCCAAGGGTTGTGGTTGTGAGTAATGAAGAGGCTACTTTCAGAACCTTTTATTGGGTGTTTGGAGCTCTTTCCATTCTATAAATTCAACCTTTGGGTGTAGATTTTATATGTAATAGTTGAATGTAAATTTCTTTGCAGGAACAAAGGATGAATAAGAGGTATAAGGAGGTTGTTCACATGTGCATAGGTGCTTCTATGGTGGAGGAAAAGAGGAGAATGTAATTGATAGTATTGTAAACATTTTTATTGTTGATAATGCAAGGTTGTCCTCTCTTCTTGGTGGAGTTTTTTTCCGCAAGGGTTTCTCCATATAAATCTTGTGTTATGTGTGGATGTTATGTTTCTAATTTATGCATGATTGTTCTTGTCTTATGGTGATGTTTTGGATTAAAGAAAAAATAGGTTTTGAAGGGGTCCTGAAACCCTTTACAAAATGATTCTAAGAGAATTAGAATCAGATAGAAACTTCCAAAATGAAATGGGCTACAAGGATAGGCATAGAAAGTGGCAGCCAAAGAGACAGCAAAAGCTCAGCCAGGCACAAAAAGACAGCAGAAAGACCAAAACTAGACACAGAAAGAACCAGCAACAGAAAACAACCCAATTACATTAGGCTTCTGAGGGTCTCAGCGACCTCAGCCTCTAGGGCATTCATGGTATCAACAACAACCTACATAGCATTATGATCCAAGTTATGAAAGGCCACCTTCTTCTTCATGTTCCCTCGAGTCCTTTTGCAAGGTCCTTCACCACTTTGAGATGCCTCAGCTTCCTCACCAATAACAACAATAACCTTATCCAGTTGGTTCAGAATTTTCACCATGGTATTCATAACCATTGCAAATTGTTTAACAATTTTATGACTGCTAACCATAATGGTCTTAAGGCTGTCCTAGATTTTTTTGTAGCCATCCTCAACCTGGTTGATGCATTCCTCCAGATTTTTCTTAAGTTGGTCAACCCCTTCCCCTATTTTCTTGATATAGTCCATGGACGAATTCTTCTCATCTTCAGTCCAATTCCCATCATTGTGTAGACTAAGAGAAGAACCAGCAGGGAGGGAATCCATTTTGCTACCTAGAGCTCTTTGATTAATCTGGATCTCTTTGAGTTCATGAAATAGCCACTTGAACAAACTGAAGGTGTCGATTGCATGATCGTGAGCCAAACCCAACACATTTTCATAATCCTCCCTCTTATCATTTAGCTCATCACTTTTAGGATTAAGGTAAACAGTACCATCCACACCCATATTACCAGTCTCCTTAAAGGAAAGAGGAGAGGTTAGGTGATGCAAAGCATCATGTAAAACCAACCAACCATCAAGGATCATGCTAATCCAATCATCTGAACAACATTTTAGAGGCATTTCTCATGTAACAACACACCTTATCATTGAATCAATAACAAATATGATAGGTTCCTCAATCCCATCAAAGATACTTACAACCTTTACATTCCATAAACTCAAACATTCAATCAATAACCTTCAGTTAATCACAAAACTTTCACCATATCCATAAAAACTCATACCAATCAATCATGAGTCCATCCAATTCATGCTTCTAATCACCTTCCAAATCTGTCCCAGTTGTGACAGTTTTGATACCCTGCATTCTGTTATTAACATCTTTCAAACCAGACTCTATTTTTAAAATCTCTCTGGTCGAGACATAGATAACTAGGTTTTTTAAAACATATTCAAAAATAGTAACGATCCAATGGTTTGTTATAGATTTATGCCCTCTACACCAAGACTGTTTTGACTGTCATAGAAAAAACAAGAAATGTGCATGTACAGTCCACCTAGGGCATCAAATATCTCCCAAAATACAAACCCATTTGATATGAAATAAAATCCATCTAAAAGCCTCTTGAATCTACTCTCATAATAACTAATATTCAGAATTTTCCCATGGTTAAACTTTGGAATATGTTCAAACCCTTGCACACACACTTTGTAAATGAGGGTTTACAAACTGTTTTTACAAAAACTAACATAACTCATTCATTACTTCATAAAAAAACACCAAGCCAAAGACAAAAGAAAGTTAACTCATTGCCCTAACTTTTCATAATAATTATACACCATTTCCAGGCCTTACATGGCCGTACAATGCCTGGAAATAGAGAAGATAATTATTTTAGGACTGCAAAACAAAGGTTTTTGAATTCCCAATTTCAATCTAAATACAGTCCTTCTTTCTCTTTTTTATGGATCAACATTACATAATTTAAATAGTGATTCCCATCCTTGGGAACTCTCATAACTACCCTTTAACCAATTTGGAACTCCTCATTTATGCATTTTACATCCTTATTACCCTTATTTGGGTCTTTTAACACATTTTGGAACATTTCAACCTCATGAGGACCTTTTGGACAATTTATGAAAAATGGCTTACATAGCCTTACATTATGATTTACAATGACTCAAATAGACCTTATAAGATAAAAAATTATTGAAATTACTCATGACATCACTCTTGACCTCATGGAACATCTTGAAACTAGGTGCTCTTGCACCACCAGGACATTAGGGTTATCAGGGTTCTTATCATCATTTTCCTTCTCAGAAGAAGAGGGGGACCCGATCTTAGCCAAAGCAAAGGAGGAGGACATAAAAAATTTCTTATGACATGTTGAACTCTTCCTCAATTTGGGTTTAGAGCTTGAAGGAATTTCCACTTTATCTTTTTTCAGGGGAGGGGTAGTCTCCTCATACCTAGACCCAGAATCGTCATTCTTAGAGTTTCTTGCACTAGTCTCATCATTCTCAGAAGAAATATGGATAAAATCATCAGGGGGAGGAAGAGCATGAAAATGTGCATCAATACGAACTAGCAAGCCTTCACGCACAATGGGAAACTTAGCAGGGTTCTTACAGTGGTCACTGAAATTAGCCCTAAGGGCAGACATGAGGTAGAATGAGAAAGACATTTTCACTCCATGGCAGAAATGATTCAAAATAACAAAATGGTGGCCATACACCCTAGTATACCAACCATCCAAAGTGAGATAACTCATAGTTACCTTGAGAAGCTTCTGCCAGAAAGGTTTGATGACCGCAATATCATAGTAGCTAGTCGTCTTCTTGACAATTTTAGCCCACTCCTCCTCCTCCTTAGGGAAACCCTGCATAGCTTGCTCCATGTATAGCCTATCTCTGTAATACTTCATTCCATCCATATATAACTCAGTGACCTGATCAATAAGGGCTTCATCTACCAGGACCCTCCGACCGTGAAGAATAATCGAGCCATCCTTCCAGTTTTTAGCAAAATACCTGGTAACATCTTGATTTTGCCCTTGAAGCCTCTCAATGTAATTAGTAAACCCACCTTTCTTCAGAATGCACCAAAGCTTCTCTTCATTCTTAACTTGCACACAACTAGGCGGCTCAATTCTCTTTCTGGCACCACCCATTTTCTCAGGCTCACTGTAATTCTCTCTACAATGAATTTCTAGAGTTAAGGCAATCCTTCAGAAAATGTATGAAATCACCCACGAAATAAATTATGTCCTCTCTGGCCACCTATCTTAGAATGCAAGGTATTGGCAGTTCTAAAAATACGCAAAGTCATAATAGTACTAATAATCATTAACTTTACTCCCCTAACTTCGCTCGTGGAGCAGATACATCGCAAATTCAAAGTCCAACCTGTCACCATGGGTCCACCAAAGTTGGGTTTTAAACGTCACTCCCTTGTTGGGAAGGAAGTCAGAAATCGCATTGGCTTGTCTATAAACATGAGCAAACATACATTTATCAAAGGTTTTAATAATGTCTTTGACTTTTTTCATCCAAATATCAACATTCCAAGCCGGAGTAGAATTTCCTTTAAGGTAATTGATAATGCTCTTGGACTCCCCCTCGACCCAAACAAGCTTATAATTGTTCTATTTTGCAAGTTTAAGACTGTGATATGCCCCTATGGCTTTGGTAACATTATTAGTATGTTTACCAAGAGGGATAGCAATAGCAAAAATGAAGTTGCCATTGTGATCCTGTATCACTCCACCACAACCAGCTTGACTCGGGTTCCCTTTAGCCGTGCCATCAAAATTGATTTTGACCCAACCCTGGGGAGGAAAGTTCCAACTAATGTTGTCCCTGAGGTTGACCTTAGGTGTAACCATATGATGACCAAGATTACAGCCCTTGACAACATTGACTTCATACTCCTTAAGTATGCCACTATGAGAGAGAACATTGGGGCTAACAACCGAGAGGTTATCAGAGATGGCTCTAGAAATTTTCTTGAAAATAATATCAAAAGGGAGATGGGTGTCCCTGAAGATGTGATTGTTAAGTTCTTTCCATAAGCCCCATGCCATATGGGGAAACACAAAAAACCAAATCTTCTTTATGAAGGGATTTCTAGAGGGCGGATTCCATTGGTGCACAAACTCCTTAACTGTTCCCGATAAAGTCCAGCAAAGATCCCATTTCTGAAGCACCAGACTCCAAATCTAAAAGGTGTAAGAGAAATGTAAGAACAAATGGTCCACAAATTCAGCTGCCTGCAAACACAAGTAGCATCTGTTTGGGATAGCAAAGCCCCTCTTAACAAGATTGTTAGTAGTTAAGATTTTATTAAGAAATAGGAGCCAAAAAAATATATTGACCTTAGGAGAAAGGTTCTTAATCAAAAATTTAGAACACCAGGGCACATAAGGTTCCTTACAGACATCTAGAGAAGGCACATAAAACTTCCCATTGGGGTTGAATTTCCAGATTAGTTCATCTTCCACACTTTCCTCCAAACCGAAAGAATTTAGGGAAATTTACAATTGGGTAAAAGAAGGATTAATAGCAAGAAGATTAACCCACTTACCCTCCTTCCAATAGTCAGCCACCATGGGGCCATGAGAAGCCACATAAAGATATTTTAATGATCCCAGAGTAGGATCCAAAGCCAATGAGTGATGCCCAATCCCAAAATCATCCCAAAACCAGATTTTTCTACCATTCCCAAGCTTCCAGTAGGCTCCCCAGCTAGCCACATCCCTATCCTTGAGAATATTTTTCCAAAGATGAGAACCAATAGGGATCTGAGAAGAACTCAAAAAATCCTGCAAAGAATGAACATTAGAAATATATTTATGTGAATTAAAATTGAGGGGCCTGCACTTGCAGGAAGGCCAATAGCCTAGAGCACACTGCCCATCACAAAAGGAGTCTCACTGACTACATGGAAATCTAGACTATAATCCATAGAAATGAATGAACTGCAAAGATAGCATCTCCTATGCCTGAATACAATTCTGGTTAAGCTCAATACCAGAGGACTAAATCCTCTTACATAAACCCAACTTGATCACCAATGATCGACCAAATCCTCTATTTGGATGATTATTACATTATTTGCTCCTTACATATCCATACCATGATGATCTACAATGAGATCTTACATCATATATATATACAAACCCTTGACCATAAAAAATAAGGTCGGCCACCAGACAATAAAACAATTACATAATTACAAACATGTCGTCTATAGACCAAACAAATAATATCCAACCCATAAGACATCCTGGAAATACATCGAGAGGTCTAATCCAGATGTTACATTAAGTTGGTCCATAAATTAAATACATCAGGACCCAATATAGGTCCACACACGCTAAAGCAATGATCCCAATCAACTAAGTCTCTAACCTGATCACCATCAGCATCCTAAATCTTCACCAGAAGTCGCACCAACACCACTTATGCATATCACCAAAGATCTTCATCAAAGCTTTTTCGATGAAACCCTCGTCGACACAACAAATCAAGCTTCCAAGCAAAATGGATAGCATCCAATCACCAGGACAAAACCAACTGACTAAACATGAATCAGAACAACATGAATAAGCCAATTCCATAACCCAAACATACTAGAGCATACTGGATCATGTAGGATCCAATCCAACCAGGACTAGAAGGGTGTTGGTAAAGCATCCAAAATAGCTAGTGTTGACATCAATGCAACACACAATCAATTCCTCCAAATTGACAACAACGTTCTTGGTTTGCAGATTTCACAAGAAGGTAAAGGGATATTTATCTCTCAAACCAAGTATGCCAAAGATATGCTGAAGAAGTTACAAATGGAAGACAACAAACCTGTAAGTACCCCCATGGTGACCGGATGCAAGTTGAGAAAGGATGATGAATCACTCGTAGTGGATCAGACATTGTATATATCCGTGATTGGTAGTTTGTTATATCTTACTGCTTCTAGACCAGATATACTGCAGGCAGTATGCATGGTGGCTAGATTTCAAGCTGCACCCAAATAGTCACATGTTAATGCAATCAGGAGGATATTCGGGTATCTACAAGGGACACTTGATTATGGACTATGGTATCCTAAGAAAGGAGTTTTTATCTTACAAGCCTACACTAATGCTGATTGGGTAGTCTGTATTGATGACCGGAAGAGCACAAGTGGTGGTGCATTCTTCCTAGGTAACCAATTGGTCTCATGGCACAATAAGAAGCAAGATTCAATCTCCCTATCTACTGCTAAAGTAGAATATATTGATATTGCCACATGCTATTCTTAGGTGCTATGGATGAAACAGACCCTCAAGGATATTTAGGTAGAAATGCCTAACCCCATTTCCATTTGGTGTGACAATTCAAGTGCAATTAACATATCAAATAACCCGGTTATGCACTCAAGGATAAAGCACATTTCCATCAAATATCATTTTCTCAGGGAGAAAGTGGCAGATCAGGAAGTTAAGGTAGAATATGTCCCTACAGGTGAAGAAGTGGTTGACATCTTCACCAAACCTTTACTGGTAAGTACATTTGAGTATCTGAGACACAAGTTAGGAGTTGTGTCACTAGCTTCATGCACTTAAATATGTATGAAGATCTATGGTTAAGGGGGAGTTCACTACCATATCTTTAGATTCTTGGACCATATGTTGGACTCGGGGGGAGAATACATAGTCTAACCGGGGAGAATGAACCAGATACAGAAATGACCAAGATGAAGAAATGTCCTCACCCTTTATCATTGTTGTCAAAGGGGGAGAATGACCGATTGAAAAAATGCAGTGTGTGTTGACATCAATGCCAAAGGGGGAGATTGTTGGCATTGTATTGTCATTGATGTCAACCGGTATGCAAGCAGGTAAGTAAGGTATGCTACTAGTATGCAGACATAAGTATTATATATCGGTAAGCAAGCAAGGGACAAATAGAAAGGAACATGATCACCGGTATGCAAGGAGATGTGTAGTCAACCAGGATGCATGAGGAGATTGATGCATAATAGTTGGAGACAATTGAAGACTACAGACTATGGGTATGTAGGCAAGAGCAGTATCAACCGGTAAACAGGGCCACCAGTGAGCATGTATGAACAAGAAAAAGACAAACTAACAGAGTGAATGATTGACGAATCACATAGAGTGTGAACGCATAACCAGGAGCAATCCAAGTTAGCTTGAATTAACCAGAAGAACAGTGAAGAGATGATAAAAGGGTTGATCAATCATTTCATGACCGGTAGGGAAAGAAGACCGGTAGCATAAGGCGATAACCGACAATGTGTTTAGCCGGTGACTAAGTTTAAGCCGACACAGTGGACTGAGCTAAGGTGGATGTTGACTAAGATGCCACGTGGTCTCTAAGTGGCAAGTGAACAATGCATCATCGAAGTAGTTGGTGATTGGTAAGACATTTAATGCAAACTGCATAAACCACGGGATGATGACAAAGGTTTGCAGCTTGAAGCAGAATGATAGAATAAGAATGAGATTGGTGATGTAAGGATCGATGCAGGACATCGAGTAGAAGATCATATTTGGTGAAGAAAAATATCCAGAGCATTTATGGTGATTGACAAAAACAAGAGCCATGTTTTCCAATTATAGTAAGCATGTTCTGGAAGGAATGGAAATGGTGGTGAAGCTTGATTTGTTGCAGGTTGTCGATCGTGGAGAGGAGATCCAATGTGATCTGATATGGTTTGTGGTAGGTAGAAGAAACCCTAACCACAGATAGTTTGAACCTCATTTTGGTGGGAAAACTTATGTATAAATATGCATATTGAAGAGATGACATATGATGTCAGTTGCAAGAAGAGAGTGTGCTTGAGAAAGCATAGAGATAATCAGTTTGAGAGTTCATCACAGAAGATTGAATTGACTGAGTATTTGAAGGTAGAATCGGTAAGAGGCTTTAACCTGTAGAGATAGGGAAACCGGTGAACTGTTATAGAGTTAACAGTCAAGGGTACCAGCAGAGATTGAATCGGTACGAAGGAATCACAGAGTGAAAGAGTGCAGATTGAAGATCAGGGGAAGTTAAGAAAGGCAGAGGCTGACTGGTAAGGGATCAGAGAGAGTGAATTGATAACCAGTAGTGAAAGAACCGGTGAAACAGAGAAGAGTTGTAACCAGTAGAGAGAAGTTGAATAGGTGTTACAAAACTCATTTGTAACAAGGTACTTTCATTGTAATAAGTTGTTATTTCATTGTATATCACTGATTTAGTGCATGGTGCAGGGGTTGGTTCTCCTTTGGGTTGGTGCCCATAAATAGTTAGGGGTTGGTACTCCTTGGGTTGGTGCCCTAAATCAATAGGGGTTAATGCTCCTTGGGTTGGTGCCCTAAATCAGTATAATATTGTTGTTTCATTGTGAGGCTAGATTGGAGCAGTAGACTCCAACAACTTTTCTCACTGAGGTTTTTTCCCACATTGGGTTTTCCTCGTATAACTGGTGTTATGTGGTGTGTCTTTTGTGTATGATTGATTGTTAGGGTTCTCATTGTTACTGATCACACACACACACACACACACACACACACACACACACACACACACACACACACACACACACACACTACTTGAGTTTGTTTGAAATCACTGATTCACCCCCCCTCTTAGTGACATGTTGTGTTCTACACAAAATCACTCTTTTATGGCCAAAGACCTGCAAACACATTAAAAATCATGAAATAGATCAAATCCAGGACATGGAGTCCCACCAAGTGTGCCAGAAATGTAGACCAGAAAGTGGGAACACCATGGGGGATTCACTGGATAGGCAATATTATATCACATGCATTCATATTGGGGGGTTTAATATCCCAAAAATGAGGGTACAATATATTGCCTATCGATAAAAATAGGGGGTTTTTTAATTTGGGCTATGAAAAAAGAAATATTTGGTGAAAATGAGGGGGCTTTTAATTCAGCCTATGTATTGAGAGGGGGTGACAAAAAAGGAGTTTAGGGGAATATTTTTTTTAAATATGGGGATTCTTTAGTATGCCATGAACGCACGTGCTATAACCTAGGTTCATTAAGTGAAGGCCCTATGTGGAACACTATGTTCATTCTTAGATAATCACCAAATTCTCACATCAAATCTTAATATCTAACCTATCCTACAGAGAATGTAATATGGGAGCAAAGAACATAAACTTCAAATCCTCAAGCATGTCATGATCAAAGCAAATGAAATTCTAATACAATGACAATAGCATCATAAAGCATAGAAAACAAGAGGAGATGAACATAAAAATCATAAGAAACATGAACAATAACATCAAATGCATAAACATGAATTAATAACTCCATTGAAGATCTCCATAGTTCTCAACACTCCTTCAGAATGATAGTAGTGTTGCCCTCATAAATATGCAAGCACAAGTATTCAGACAAAATGAAAGCTCAAGCATAGTGGTTAACCCAAAATTAGAGGCAAAGAGTTGAATATATAGACTTTGAGGGAATTTGATCAACGATTGAGTTTGAATTGGACATAGAAGAGATTGAATGACTTAGATTGTGTACAAGAAACTTTGCCAAAGATAGGGAGAGAGTGGATAATCTAGTGAAAGGAATCCAAAGGCAAGTGGCAAGGTTGGAAGAAGAAGGACAAGTGATAGAGATTGTAAGAGAGTGGAGAGGTGGAGAAAAAGGGAGTATTAAATAATAAAATTATTTAATTTCTTTAGCAAGTGGTTAAAAGAATAAAAATTTCATCTATTTACCGAGTTGAAAAGGGAAAAGAGGAAATATAAGGATAAATTAAAGAACTTATTCAACTATAGAATAATAAAATTAGATATTTAAATAATTAAAATTATTTAATTTAAAAGGGATAGAGGAATATGGTAAGATTTAATTAATTAATTAAAGGTAAATGATCAATTAATTAAATAACAATTTTTTTTAATTAACATTAGAAGAAAGAAGAAATATTAATAAGGCAATGAAATTATTGAAGAGAATTGGCGACTAGAAGAAGGGTTGATTTTTGGTGTCTACAGATGGAAATAAATATTTTTTTTAATCATAAATTTGCCTAAATTGTATATTTATAGACATTGCTTACAACAGTAAACAAATTTAGATGGTTAATAGGCTTTAAGCATTATGATTCCTAAAACTACATTTACTAATCATATTGAGGGTCAAAGGGCCAATTGATTTTTTTGTCACTAATACCCAAAAAAGAGTAATGTTGAAAAGATTTGAATGTTCACCTAAGTTTCATGTATTGTTAGGTCATCCAGTCATCTTGTTATGAATAATTTTTTAAAAAATTGTTGCAAGAGAGAAAAATACTTTGAAAATCTAGCTCCCTTAGAAACAAGCATGAGTGTTGACTCTAAAATTTTCATTCTAAATGATGCAATTACCAATGAAAGACATATGTTAAAGGGGTCTCTCTCTCTCTCTCTCTCTCTCTCTCTCTCTCTCTCTCTCTCTCTCTCTCTCTCTCTCTCTCTCTCTCTCTCTCTCTCTCTCTCTCTCTCTCTCTCTCTCTCACATTGAGGGTCAAAGGGCCAATTGATTTTTTTGTCACTAATACCCAAAAAAGAGTAATGTTGAAAAGATTTGAATGTTCACCTAAGTTTCATGTATTGTTAGGTCATCCAGTCATCTTGTTATGAATAATTTTTAAAAAAATTGTTGCAAGAGAGAAAAATACTTTGAAAATCTAGCTCCCTTAGAAACAAGCATGAGTGTTGACTCTAAAATTTTCATTCTAAATGATGCAATTACCAATGAAAGACATATGTTAAAGGGCTCTCTCTCTCTCTCTCTCTCTCTCTCTCTCTCTCTCTCTCTCTCTCTCTCTCTCTCTCTCTCTCTCTCTCTCTCTCTCTCTCTCTCTCTCTCTCTCTCTCTCTCTCTCTCTATCTCTATATATATATATATATATATATATATATATATATATATATATATATATATATATATATATATATATCTGTGTCTGTGTGTGTGTGTAGTATCATAAATTTTAATAAGGTAGGACTATTCTAATTGATACCTTATTAACCAAAGGGGACAAGTCTTCTTCATTTCTTTAGGGTGGGTTATTGAAAGTTTTGAGTTTATCATGAAATTTTATCATTTGAATTAGTACATGGGTTTCTTATAAAACTCCTTAAATTATCTTAGGTCACTAACTTTAACCTTAGTCATTTTTTAGCATCATTCTATTCTATAAGAGTATCCAACATCTTATACTTTATGAGACCATTATGTATTGAAGGAAAAACAAATAAAGCCTCTATTTTCGATCCCTTAAGTGGTTTCTTGAGCACTTCCTGCCTTAGTCATCTTCAAAATGACAAGACATGTCTACCTTGTAACTTAAAAGTTTAGTTAGGTTTTATGAGCAGTTAGTGGTATATTGAGAAGGTCAAGTTATGAAAAAATAAGGCAACAACTAAACAATAAGTGAACTAAAGTGTTATTAGAAAGGATTAATATCCAACCCTTTATGAAGTGGTCTATTTTTCAAAGTTGATGTACTCCCTATCATAAGGACTAGCTTAGACTCACATGTATGCTCCACAAAACTCTTAGGTTTTATAATAATTTATGATGTGGATCTCTTATGATTAAAAGGGTGGCCACAACTAACCTATGTAATTATTTTTATTCTCTATTATTCCCTCAAGAAGGTATTGAAGTCTCTTCTTTGCTTTTAACCTTAGGTTGACTATTAGGTAATAACTGAATTTTTGAGCAACCACCTTGTGGAATTCATAGTTGCCTTATAATGTTTTATCCCTCTCAAAGAGTACAGAAGTATCACAAGTTCAAAATACCAAACATATGCCAACAAAAAAACATTGAAAAGGCCTCAAATAAAGAAATTTTAGTATTTAAAAATTTCAATCAAAATCAACATATGAAATTGCATACAAATTGTCACGATGACCACCAAGCAACAATCTTTAATTTGAAACATGAAGGTTATTCTATTTCCTTTTATCAATAACATGAAAGTTATTAACATTGAACTATTGTTGTTGATTGGTGTTAAGCGGTAGCATGGAGAGCGGTCGGGTCCATAATTCAAAATTTCTGAGTGGGAGTTCTGGTTCGGCATCAGGATAGCTTGTTGCAAAAGATTCAGAGAGTCCTGCAGAAGGGGGGAGCTCAGGTTGTAAGGATCCCGATGATCCCTTGGATTCGGGGGACCCAGGGGGAGGACCAAGACCACGTGAAGAGCAGATAGCAGGAGGCAGTGGGAATGGTCAGGTTCAAATTTCAAAATTAGAAGGCGGCAATTCGAAAGGGGCTCTAGGACAGCAAGCAGCTAGCGGTTCAGAGAACACGGTGGAAGGTAAATTATCTTCCGGAAGGGACCTCGAGAATTCGACGATCCCAGAAGATCTTAAGGGGGGACCCAGTTTGAATGGACATATTGGCAAGTGGTCCTCTCTGTTTGGGGTCAAACCCAAAGGTAAGTCTTCACTGCCCCCGGTCAAAAATACCTCGAATGTGTCTCAAGGCAAGTTTGCCATCTCTGTTCCAGACCAAATCATAGACCATAATATTGCTAGAATGGAAAATACTTTGATTGGTAATTTTTTTGGGACGAGACCGAATATAGAGATTGTCTGAGGATTTGTTAAAAGAAAGTGGAACTTAAAATGCCAGGTAGATGTGGTTGCAATGAACAAAGGTTGTCTGTCCTTCTCTTTCTCTTGTGAGGAGGATAGAAGAAACATTCTCTGTAGTGGATCCTGGGCAATAGGAAAATATATCATGTACATCCAGAAGTGGTACCCTAATGTGGGAAGAGAAAAAAAAATTCTGGTTCAAGTTCCGGTCTGGATTAAACTCCCTGGGCTCCCAATGGAATACTGGGAGGAAGATGTTCTTGCAGGAGTAGCCAATACCTTCGGGGAGCTTATTGCTATTGATCAAGTTACAGAATATAGAAGAAGGCTTATTTATGCCAGGATTTGTGTAGGAGTTGGACCTGATACGAACATACCAGAGGATAGAGATAGAATCTAAACTTGGGAAGTGGAGGCAGAATATTGTTTATGAATCAATCCCTTTTGCCTCCTTTCATTGTAAAAAAGAAGGACACTGGGCTAAAAAATGCCCAAATAATGAGGTCAAATCTCATCCCCAAGCTAAGGTTTGGAAAAAAGTAGACAACTCTTTGAAACCTTCAGATTCTAATAATCTAGATCAGGAAAAACAGTCTCAGATTGGAAGGACAGAGGTAGAACTCATCAGTGAAATGGGAAATGAATTGAAGAAAGGAGATAGTGAAAAAATAGATCATCAAGAGATGGAGCAAAGTGGCAAGAATCCAGGGCATGGAGAAAGAAAATCTAAAGAAAACAAACAGAATGAGGAATCAAAAGAGGATAAGATAGAGTTAATCTTAGATAAGTATGAGAGTAATGGAGATAAAAAATCCGAAGGCAACAAAGAGGAAGGAGATAATTTTAACTTAGTATCTAATTCTCTTGAATTAGATAAAGAAACAGACTGGATTCAAGATGCCCAACTTGATAACATTCTGGATCAAGGGTTTTTGGAGATCTCATTAGCCTCTCCAGTAAAGGCAAAGCTAACCTTTCTGGAGAAAAAAGAACCAAAATGGGGAGATGAGGAAGACATAAAAAAGGCACTAGGGAAGAGTGAATCAAAGCAGGAGGAAGAAGAAGTAGCAGAGGACAAAAGAAAGAACAAGCAAAAAAAAAAGAATAACAATAACATTAATAATAGTACATTGACTAGAAACACCAGAAGCAGGCTTGGGGATGTGGGGGTACAACATACTTCTCTAGGAAGACATTCAAATGCTAAAAAGAGGTCAATGGAAACAAGCAGGAATATTGCAGATGGGACTCAAAGAACCATCTTTGAGGCAGGTATTTCTAAAAAACCACGAAGATCATCTCTTGGAATATTCGAGGACTGAATAGTCCTCACAAACATGATTTAGTTAAAAGTATGATTAGAGACAAAAACCTTGATATTTTTTTTATTCAAGAAACCAAGATGGCAAAAGATAAAGTAGAAAGTTTGAAGATGTACAAAAATGGAGGAGTTAGTTGAAGGAGTTCAGAAGGTGCCTCGGGAGGTATTGTTACTTTCTGGAACAAAAATAATGTAGAAGGAGAGGTGCTGATCCAGGACAACAATTTATCTTGTATCAGATTTAAGCATCTTAAAAATTGCACTACATGGGTCTTAACTAATTTGTATGCTCCTAACACTAAGACCAATAGAAGTGATTTGTGAAGAAATCTTACTTTGTTAAGAAGCAGGTTTGTTGATGATAGCTGGGTTATTATGGGAGATTTCAACACCCGTTTGAATAAAAATGAGAAAAAGGGAGGGAGTCAAGCTAATCTGGACAGTAGATTGGACTTCATGGACTTTATTAACAATAATGCTATACATGACCTGGAGCTGTAAGGAGTTAAATTGACCTGGACTAATAGAAGGATTGGCAACGATTTAATTCAGGTTAGACTTGATAGAGATCTTCTATCCCTAGATTGGTTTAACTCTTCTATCCCTAGATTGGTTTAACCTTCATGTTTGTTCTTTATCTTCTCACATAACGGCAGGATCAAATCATTACCCAATTAACTTTACGGTGGAGGCAAAGAATAGAAGGAGGCATTTCCCTTACAGATTTGAAAGAATGTGGACTAAACACTCAGATATGGAAAGCAAGATTAAGGATTGGTGGCAGGTCAATATTGAAGGAAATGCCATGTACAGAGTGGTTAAAAAGTTGAAGATTGTAAAAGAAAATGTTAAGAAGTGGAATAAGGAGTGCTTTGGGAATATCTTTGCCTCGAAAGCCACAATCCTCTTAGAGCTAAAGGATATTCAGGATGAGATACAGAATAATGGTTATACTAATACTTCAAGAGATGTTGAAGATGTTATCCTTATGAGATATCATGACATAATAGCCAAAGAAGAAACCTACCGGAAACAAAGATCAAGAAATGTTTGGTTGAAGGAAGGGGATAGGAATACTAAATACTTCCACATGTCCACCCTAAGACATAAGGCCATTAATAGAATATCTCAGATTAAAGTGAATGGCAGAAGTGTTGAAGAAGAAGAACCCATGAGCAGGGCTGGTATGGATTTCTTCTCCAATCTACTTGCTAAGGATCAGAATTTGGATATGCAAGCCCAAAAGAATCTTTTGGAATGCATTCCCACAATCTTAGGGGATGATCAGAATTCTCACCTGATTGCTATCCCTTCCCATGATGAGATTCTGAAAGTTGTCAACTCCTTTGAAGGCAACAAGGCCCCAGGCCCGAATGGTTTTCCCAAGTTCTTTTTTCAAATGTACTAGCATATTATTGGAGATGATGTGTCCAGAGTTGTGAAAGAGTTTTTTGGTGCTAGAAAAATTTTGAAAGAGGTAAATGGAACTTGTATTGCTCTTATCCCCAAAAAGATGGGGGTTGATTCTATGGATCTCTTCAGACCTATAAGTCTATGCAACTCTCTTTATAAGATAATTTCCAAGGTTCTAACTTCTAGAATCCTGAAGTTGCTTCCCTCTATCATATTTCCTTAGCAAAGTGGTTTTGTCCCGAGTAGAAAAATCTTGGACTTGATCATCTCAGTCCATGAAAATATCCATTCTTTGTCTAACTCTAAAAAAGAAGGCTTTTTTCTGAAGCTTGACCTATCTAAAGCCTATGATAGAGTGGATTGGGATTTTATGATAGATGTGCTCTCTGCTTTTGGCTTCGGCTCTAGAAGTATTAATCTTATCAAACAATTAGTTTCCTCAGCTTCTTTCTCTATTTTAATGAATGGATCTCCTTCCCCTTTCTTTAAAGCCTGTAGAGGACTCAAGCAGGGAGATCCCCTCTCCCCGGTTATCTTTATTATAATGGCAGAGTGTCTGGGGAGACGTATTGGGAAGCTGGTTGAGAAAGGGGAGTTTTGTGGATTGAATCCATCTTCAGCGGATCAAATCTATTCCCATCAGCAGTTTGTTGATGATTCTATAATAATGGGGAAAGCTATGGTGCAGGACTCTAGAAGTTTAAAGAATGCTCTGGATAGTTATGGTTCAGCTACTGGACAACTTATTAATTGGTCTAAAAGTTTTGTTTATTTTATCAACACCCCGGAGAGAAGGAGGATTAAAATAAGTAATATCCTGGGTTGTCAATTAGGGAGTCTTCCTACTTCCTACTTGGGGTTCCCCTTATGCCATGAACCACCTGACACTTTTTGGGGAGCTTTGGTGGATAAATTCCACAAGAAGCTAACTGGCTAGAAGGGTGCTCTTCTAAGCCAAGCTAGTAAGGTCCAGCTGCTGAAATCTACTCTTCAAAGTATCCCTCTTTATGCCATTAGTCTCTTTAGAATTTTGGCCAAGTATGCGGAGGCTATTGAAAAGATTCAAAGAACTTTTTTATGGACAGGGGTTGAGGAGAAGAAGAGAATGAATCTGATTGCCTGGGATAAGGTATGCAAGCCAATAAGAAAGGGAGGACTGGGTCTTAGAAGAATAAGAGACATAAATGAGTTCCTTATGGCCAAGAAGATTTGGAGAGGGTATAAAAATTAGGGAGAGTGGAAACTAATATGGGACAACAAGTATAAAAGACAATGTCCAACTCTTCAAAGCTTCCTTAAAGCACAAAATGGAAAATGGGGAAAGGGAATCTTATCCAATTCTAGGATGATTCTTGGTTGTTGGAGTCCCCTTTGACTGAAAATTTTGAGTCGAGTAGATTTCAGAACCAGTGCAAGGAAAGATTTGGATCTATGGTGAGTGATTACTGAGAAGATGGATAGTGGAAGGACTTATCTTAGGTGGATCAGTCCTTGGGAAGTCTGAACAAAGTTATGAACTCTATGGTAAGGGTTGAAGAGGAAGACCAATTAATTTGGAAACTCGCAGTAAGTGGTACATTCATTGTGGCTTCTCTTTATTATCATCAGTACTCTAACATGGAAAGCCCATGCTAGGCTAAGGCATGGGTGAAAGGCCTCACCCCTAAGATTAACATTTTTTTTTGGACAACCCTTCAAGATAAAATTCTAACAATTGAGAATATCAGAAAAAGAGGTATGAGCATGCCAAGTGTTTGTACTCTATGTAAGAAGAATGAGGAGACCATTAATCATATGCTCTTTCATTGCCCTTTCGCTACTGATGTTTGGGGAAGATGTCTGGACCACTTCAAAATCAGTTGGGGCTTCCCAGAGTCGATTCAGGAGGTTTTCAACTCTTGGCATCATCCTTCAAGGAATAAGTCTACTACTTTATTGTGGAAACTTGCCTTACCTCATATGTGTTAGGGTATATGGAAAGAGAGAAATGACAGAGTTTTCAGAGAGAAGGTTTCTAAGGCTAAAATTGTGTTTGAGAAAATAAAAAGAAATATAGTGGAAAATATGAATATCATAGGAGGCATTGATAATCCTCAAGACAAGGATGATCAATTTATCTACAATAAGTGGAGATTAAAGGGTCGAGAGCACTTTCAGATCAATCCTAGAGAGGGTGTGATATGGGTCAGCCCTCCCAATGGGTGGATGAAAATTAACTTTGATGGTGCTTCAAAGGGTAATTCGGGTATTGCAGGATATGGAGTGGTCCTTAGGGATGAATGGGGAACATGCAAAATCATAAAAAAGCATCCCCATAGGAAATCAGACAAACCATGTAGCTGAAGCTATGGTGACTTACCATGGGATGATCCTTGCTAAGGAAGCCAGTTGCACTAGAGTCTGGTGTGAAGGAGATTCATTGAACATAATCAATTGTTTAAATATGAAATTCCCTCCTTCTTGGTCAATTTGAAATGTGTGTTTTTACACGTGTATAGGGAACCCAATTCTTGCGCTAATTGAGCTGCCAACCTGGCTTGCCAATCAGAAGACATCATTACAAGTTATGGCGAGAGTGAGATTGCAAGTGAAATGAAATCCCTGCTTAATCTGAACCGCAACCAGGCTAGGCAACGTGGTACTTATAATCATAGTTTCTAATGCCTCATCCACTTTTATCGATTTGGGGTTATTTCAGAGGTAATGAGCATTTACATAGGTGTCTTCTCATAATTGTCTAGCACGGATTCTGGGCATTTTTATAGGGCATCCATAGAAACTAGAGAAGAGCTTTTGAAGCCGAGAGAAGGAATTTTAAGGAAAGTGCAGAAAAAATGGGAGGTAATAAGAAAAGATTTGAACCCACCTCTTGCTCAGACTAGAGAAAGAACATCGAAGTGTAGGATATCCTTTAGTAGGGGGGTCTAAATGTGTTCATGGAGAGGCTAAGTGGGAAAGATCCCACAATTACCAACTATTTCATCAAGAACTGGAAAAATGGCAAAATCCTGGTCGGGTCCCAGATGATGAATGTTGATGAGGAGGTCATTGCTGAGGCTATGGGGATGATTACTGAGGGCATGAAATTTTATAGGGACTGCAGCATATTAGATAAAGCAGTGGACAAGTTCCTAGTCACGGATGATGAGAGGAGAAAGATGGTGAAAATCGATAATTCCTACCATTCCCCAAAGAGGATATGCAGGCCATGGAGGTTTGTTTTATTTGCTTCTATCACCTACATTACTTTGGATGGTAGGTTTACTAGAGCCTATGGTCATCACTTTGTCCTGCTCAACCATTTCTGCCATGGGGAAAAGGTGAGCTTTCCTTATTACCTAGCCTGTTCTATGGACCATACTATCAAGGAGGTTCAGAAAGATCCCAAAGGTGACCATGCCCTCCACCAGGGGCTTATGGTTCTGGTTTATAAAATGCTTAAGGGGAAATGCATTGAAAAGCCTATAAAAGGCAAAAATGCAAGAGATGAGACTACCAAGAGTGAAGCCAACGGATTAAACTTTGATTCGGAGACTGAGGGAGAATCGGAAGAGACTAGTAAAAAAGGGAGGAATATGGCTAAGAGGAAAAGGATTGTGGTGGATTCAGACATTTCGGAGTCTGAAACTGAATCCTTTGAGAAAAAATTTATTAAAAAAAAGAAACGGAAAGCAATTGGAAAGTAGATTCAGAGGAAGAACACTAAAAAGGAAATAATAAAGACATCAGCCATGTTCTGGTTGATTCTGAGGAGGAAGTTGAGGAGAACAAGAAGGATGAGGGTCGGGATAAAGAGGGGGAGGAAAACTCGGTTATGGGCAACATTGAGGGTTTGAACACCATAAGTCTGCAAAAGGAGGATAAAGGGGATAAAAGTGGTATCGGTGATTATGATACTATAAAAGCTTTCTGTGATACCATCGGAACCATGGTGAAGGATATTAACAGTTTGAAGACTGATATGATGGCTATTACAAGAGTAATGATTGGTGATAAACCCCTGGCGGAACATGTTAAGGAACTGGTTGTTGTACTTCACAATGTGGAAGCAATTGAATGTATGGTGGGAAAAATCATAGCAATGGAAAAAAAGGTCAATGAGATGGAAGATAACAAGGAGATTAAAGGAATGGAAAATAAAATGAACAATCTGGGTAGCAGAATCGACAAACTGGAACTCAATGTTAAGAAGATTGCAAAATAAAATTTTCAGATCCTCAAAGCTTCGGTGGATAACATGAACATCCTGATCAATAGATTTGAGAACAACACAGTGACAAAGATTAGTCGAACAAGAAGGATCATGAAAAGAGGACCAGAGCCAATACAAGGACCAAGGGCAACATCAAAGGTCGTGAGCTAGAGGAATTAAAGACCTCGGCGAACAACATGAAACAAATGGTTGTTCATGCCGAGGATGTCATGAAAAGTATTTAGGTCTTTGTCTCTGTTTCTGCGGGGGTTCTAGGTCCTGTCTTTTTGATGTCATTGTGTTGTCCTTTCGCTATCTGTTTCTGGTTTTTTACGTTATGTAAGCTGATCTCCTTTTTGTTCGAGTGGGATCTTTTTATTTTTTGAAGTGATCAGGCACGTTTCTTTCATGTTCTTCTAATCTCCTGGCTTGTACAAGGTTCGGGTACCTTTCAATTACCTACTTTTACTTAATCAAAACAATATTTAATTTGAAAACATGAATCACCATAATTGGTTCTTGACGCAAAAAAAGGATGATTTCAAGATTTAATTGATGAAATGACTTAGTAATTTAATTGCGTTGACCCAATCAATCAAATAAATAAAATATAAGTCCAACAATCGCACAAAATTACAATAACACAATTTTCAATCAAGTCACTTAAGGGGAAGAAGGGGGTACTCTTGTTAGCAAGAAATCTGAGGGACATAGAATATAGTTCTGAGCCTTGGTGATTTTCTAGTGTTGTAGTCTTTATACCTTAGACTTAGTCTTATTGAGGGAACATGAAATTAGATTCAAACAAGAGGTTAATTGTTAATCAGAATAATAAGAAAATACAAGACATGATATATCAAGACTCAAAAGTACATGGGTGATCCCATAATAATAGGCTACACTTTTGGCCAAACTCGACATTGAAATCAACATTTTGCACTAGATCTTCACTTTCTAACACTTCTAGCAACTCAATCACTAAGAATTTTTTCTCTTTCTTTTCTATCTCTTTCACTCTTGTGTAGTAGTTTTCCTCTCTTTCTCGAGTGTACCTTGCTTTTCTTTCACCAATATTATTTCCCATTTCTTCTTCAATTAGTCCTCTAGTCTCTCGTGAGGCCTTATTATCTCCTTTTGCCAAGACACTTTTCTTCGGTATTCTTTAGATCTTCATTTATATAGTCCATGGCCTCTTCAAATTTGAATAGTCACATCATTTTGGGGGTCCTTTTGGATCTCGATCCCCTTTTCATTTGCCATCCCTAACTACCTAACCCCTTCTCATTGAGGTGGCCCTTAGGGTCTGACACACTTTTATTTTTTGGCCCTTTTTCTTCTCTTTTATGCTCTTAAATTTTCTTTACCATCTCACTCCAGGGTCCTATAAACGAAACCAATGTTAGCAAGAAAAATGGGGAAGTACAGTCTGAAGATCTATACCCTAAAGATATCTTATGTAGTCAATTTATACCCTAGAGGACACTATATGAGTAATTAGCATATGTCAGAGTGACTTAAGGTAGTAACTCATCAATATATCATCATCAACAAAATAATAGTCATTCATCATTACAAATAAGACCAACAACATCTATTATATTATCTCTATTTCAAAATGCAGGTCTTAGTCTTTGCTTCATACATATATCTCAATTATATCACAATTTGGTTCTATTATGGTTATCATTTTCAACCAACATATATATAATATCCCATAGAGGGTCATGACTCCTAAAGTCACCTGATGATCTACAGTGGCCTAAAGTCAACTTTACTCACTTTATCTAATTGTATTTTTATCATAGCTAAGTCTAGAGCTTCAGTCACATGACACACAAGCACTTGTCTCTAGACTTCCCACTAGTTGTTAGTGTATATAAAAAGTGTACGCACTTCTTCTAGTAGGGTTTATTTTATTTCCCTTTAGTTGTTCTTTTACTACTCTCTAGTCTTTATGAGACAACTTTGTTGATCTTCTTCCCCCTTTAGATTGTACACTACCCATGCATACATGAATATATGTTCTAAAACTATAATGACTCTGTATAACTTTAATCCAATTAAAAAGAAAAAATTTCTGAATCATGGGTTTTGTCAACTAGGAAACTTACGACAAACATGCATACGACACTTGAAATACTCACACCTAAGTTATGAAAAATGATAGGCCCATAAGATCTTAGATGTCGGGTGTAGGTTAAATCTCATAAGAAGTGCACAAGTATTGAAATCATAAGTTGTTTTGTGTCTTATACTTCATTTAGTCACTTTGATGACTAATTATGACACTTATTTGTTCATTTTTATTAATGCAACTATGGTGTCATTTTTTAGAAATAATATTTAGAAGTTCCCAACCAATCTCTCTAAAATAAGAGAATAGAATTAATCATTAGACTACTTGAATGGATCACAAATTTGTCTTTGACATTCTTGGAAATGTGGTTTCTAGATGGGAAATCAAGTACTTCTAGTTTAACTCTTTTTTTTTTTTTTAAATGCTAAGATTTTTTTTTTCCATAACTAAAAATGCATATTCATGCATGGTTCTTGCTTAAAGAACCCTTGAATTCCCATGGCTTGAACTTCTTTCATGTTGGAGCCAAAGAACAAGTTTTGAGTGATGAACATTCACTTCCCAACTACAAGCAAGCCTATTAAGATCCAATTGTTCATCTTTAGATTTTATAATAAAGCTTTTAATAGCTAGAGACATCATTGAGTTACAAGGCTTCATTTGGTCTTCTTTTTTTTTTTAATTTGGATGCTTCGAATTGCATATATAATACTAAATGGCCCAATGGAGTGGTAGAGATGGACTACGTTCTACAAGTTTCATAAATTCTCATAAGATCGGAGATTGGGATCTAGAGCACTACTCAACCTTCTAAAGGCTATTTTTTTAACAATTGGATTCTCTAGACCTTTGATTGACCACAAATTCCCTAAATCGTGTATGGTTCAAGATAAATAGATGAAATGAAATTGATTAGGCTGAATTTGACTAAAAGAGGCGTAAAAATTTATTCAAACTTAAAAAGATTACAAAGCCTTACACCACCATGTCATGCTCCACTAAGTTATCTAAAACATGAGACAATACTGGAGGCAAAGTTTGTCCCCGATCCACAATATTCAAATTCAACACATGATCGGGGACAAACTGAGCAAAGTTTGTAATGACAATCTGCAACTTCATTCCACTCCCTAGGAGTATGACTAAAAGTAACAGATTCCAAAGAGCCACACAACCAAAGAATTTGTTTGATAATCATAGCTAAGTGCCAACTAACATCATCAAGTCGTTGACCATTCAGAAAAGTCACCACCACCTAAGAATTAGATTCATAGATAATCCTATGCCAACCAAGATCACAATCATGCTCCACAACATACAAGATAGCAAGAGCCTCCATTAAATTATTAGTGTGAATACCCTTATAAATAAATAAAAACAAACTGAACATCACCAAAACTATTACGACCAACCCCACCAATACCAGCATGACCAAGATTCCTTCTTGATGAACCATAAGTATTAATTTTCAAAACATCCTAAGGAGGAGGAGACCAATGACCCTCCCGATTTTTTCTAGGAAATTTCAAATTAAGTTCACAATATTAAGGTTCTTGCAACTTAAGACATCTCCAAAAACCTCAATTATCCAAACCACAAACCTTGAAAGGATTTTTTTTATACTTCCTCACATGAAATTAGCCATTCATTTTTTAGTAAGTACATGATTCCTCAATAGCTTCTCAAGCAAGAGTAGGAAAAACTATAAAAAGAAAATACCATGATTGCAAAGCTTAGATGAATCCAAGCATTCCCAAGCTAAGGCACACAAGATACTAAAAATTGTTCCAAAATATTCAAGCAAGTGAATTTAGATAAATAAAGGACAATTTAGAAGAAAAAAAATTAGGAAATAGTATAACAATAAAAAATAAAATAGAACAATTTTGATTGGAAAAATTACATGTAAAAAACTAGAAGCTATTATAATATTCTAAATTGTAAATTTATTGTAAATTCTCTAGATTTTTTTTTTCGTTCAAATACCAAGGACATTCTAAGGATACATTGAAAAGTACCAAAACCATTCTTAATTTTGAAAAATGCCCTAACCATTCCATGAACATTCTTGAGATAAAGGATGTTGTGGGGATGACCAAGCATCCCTAAAATGTTTGGGAATGTATCAAACTTATCCCTACTATCCCAAGGTGTTGGATAGCAAAACAAAATAGCAATATAAAAATCTACATTATACACAAAATCAAAAAGATGTTATATTATTAGCATTCAGTTCTATCATTACATCCAATGTAATGGCTTTATAAAGCTAGTATTTCCCGTACAAAACTAACTTACGGAAGTGAACTAGCCAACCAATTAACTAACCTAACTTGATTTATTAAATGTAAACCTTGTTTCCTAACAACCCCCCTTTTAAGGTTTACATTATGAAAAAGACAAAAATTGCAAACAAAAGATTATTAAATGAAAACCTTATTTCCTAACAACCCCCCTTTAAGGTTTATATTATGAAGTAAAATAAGAAAAAACGAAATCAGCATTGGCCTAAACTTGCTAGTGTAGGCAAATGTCTGGAATCTCCAACTCTTCATCAACATCAACCTAAACTTCCTGGTCTAGGCAAATGTCTTGAATCTCCAACTCTTCATCAGCATCAACCTAAACTTCTTGGTCTAGGTAAACGAATCTCCAACTTTGTAGCTGGATCAACCCAAACTCCTCATGTCTGGGTAAATACGCTGATCATCCAACACACAACTGTCCATAATTAGTTTGTGGATTCCAACTATGCACAGACCAACAACTCACCAATTTTGTGGATTCAACAATCCACAAACCAACATACCACTACATGACCCCTCTTTCTCTTGGAAGGACTAGCGACAAAAAGATGCTTCTCATGCAATGTACCATCCCTGAATGAGAAGCTAGTCCAGGATGATAAATATCCTCCAACCTCCAACAATTATTTTTACACTCTATCTAGCAAATTTGACATAGAGTCTCTCCTACCAAGTGTTCCATTGATAGCCCCCATAATACAATCAATATGTGTAACCATAATTAAAATCAAGAGAGGTGTCACATTCAAACGATAATACACCTTTACAATGAAATTCTTATAAGCCCTCTTGTAGAAAAAACATAAATTTGATTACAATTGAACACTTCACCTCCTAACCACCCTAATATATGCAAATTCAAAATTTTAAAAAAAAATCATTGCATCTCCCTTGTAAAATTTGAAATGTATAAAACAATTAATTTCCTGCTCCACCAGAAAATCAGTATGCCACTTCAAAAATGGAAGGCAAGGTAACCATTAAATCTTCACATAAAACCAATGCCTTTCTATTTATTTATTAGTTCCTGCCAGGAAACTATAGCAGGAAACTATAGCAGAGACTATTTTGCTTAACCCGTTATTAATCTGAGTATGCCCAACCAATCAAAGATTGTTTTGTTGCAAAATTTCCTTATTTCCTTAGTTTCTTTCCAATAAAGATGCATATTATTTAAGCGAAATATAATGCTTGAACTTTATTGGCGTGTGGATATTCGATATTTGGACGGTTTGCAGAGTTTGTGTGGTTCTCAACGAGAGAGAACGCACATCTCCAGAGGCAGCTGCAGGGCCGTCAAAGCAGAGTCACTGACGGTGGTTTGAAACAGATGGCCATCGGGGGAAAAATTGCAGAGGTGAGATCTATTTGAAGCTTACATCTTCAAAGGCAGGGCCGTCAAAGCAAGTTCCCTACGATAGCTTGGAACAAATGGCAATCCAAAAAAAACTTGCAGAGGTCAGATCTAGGGAATGTTGTGGAATGCAGGATTTAGAACAATTGGTAATAGAAGAATACACTGGTCTGCATGCTGGACAGTTGTGGGTTGTCCCGTGGGCGTTTGCATCTTCAGCATTGTTATCATCTTTGCTAAAGCCTTGACTCTCTGCTTTTGAAACTGATGAGTGAATTTTAACATTTTAATTGTTCACACTTTAATGGTAATATGTTTGCTCCGCATGCGATTCTCGCCCAGCAGATTTCAAACTCCCCTGCTGCGTCTGTTTTACCTTCGTCTGCGGATGTCCACCACAAGGTTGGTGCCTCCCATGTTGCCGCCCCTACACCTTCTGCCGCAGCTGTTGCCCCTACCCTTGTTGCTGCAACTTTTGCAATGGAGGCTTCGGGGATTGTGGCTAGTCCCCCACCTTCTCCTCAGGCTGTGTAGGTTGCTGCTGTTGATGGTGGTCAGGTTCGGGCTTCTTTTGGTGTTGGGAACCCCTCTCAAGAACAAATGCCTTAATTTTAAGAAAATGCTTACTTCACATACTCTGTTTCAGATTGTTCAACTAGAGTCTTCCTCAGGTATACCACTTTGAGGAAAAATAAATAAAATAAATGGCTACAACAGCGGTGAGGTCTCCCTCCTGAGTAAGGATTATAAAAGATCCAGCTCGAACCGCTGAGATGAACTGAGGCATTTCAGGACAAGCCTTTGCTGTTGGGGACTTGATCAATCCACCAGATTAAGAAGAGCATTTTCACTGATTCTGTTTATTTTGTTTACAATTTGTGTTCCTGTTTTTAGTTCGATCTTTGTAGAATGCCCTAAATGTGATGAAAAAGGCTATGCCTTTGATAATCTCGTTCAGATTCCTCAGTGCATACTTGCTTCCATCTCTTTTATTGTCCTTTCCCACTACCTGCAGAAATATGGTCTCAGAAAATTCTTGTTCTTGGACCAACTGTGCGATGACACTGCTCAAGTGCAACTGGGGTACACAACGGAGCTCGATAAAGCTTTCAAACTATTAGCCTGGATTCTCCTTCCTTCCTTCCTTATTGAAATTGTTCACAAAATTTTATGGTACTCAACTGTAACCGTCTCAATTCCCTTCATCAGTGGCCGGATTCTTAGCACTTTGTTAGTCTTTACAGCTGTTATTATGTCGTGGCTTTATAGAACCGGTGTTTTCCTCTTAGTTTGTATGCTGTTCCGCTTGACATGTCATCTGCAAATTCTCCGGTTTGATGGTTTCAGGAAGTTTCTTGAAGAGTATAGTTCTGATGTTAGTATTATTTTGAAGGAGCACACGAGAATTAGGCATCAATTGTTTCTTACTAGCCACTGTTTTCGATTTTTCGTTCTTGCTTTACCATCAGTCAGTTTGCTGCTCTTCTGATGACATTGTCCTCTCGCACCGAGATCAATTTCTTTAATGCTGGAGATTTAGTGGTATGTTTTCTCTTCCCTGTTTTTCTTTCATCCTTTTTCAAAATTTGCTCTTATTTTACCACTATATGCTCATAGCATTTGCTCCGATTAGGAATTAGGGTATATGATCTGAATTTTGAAATGTCCTGATTTAGAAATAGCATACGTTCAGTCACAGGTTAACTAATTACAAATATCAGCAAAATAATGAAATTATATAGTCAGGACACAGTTTTTTAAGTGCATGAATTTCTGATACAACCATGTTCGCTAGAAATGACCTGTTAATTCAATGAATTGTTTTTCATTTATTTGATTGTAGTATGTATCATCAAACAAGGTACAGGGCAATGCCCCTTGGATTACATGGACTAGTGGATTAATTATCAAATTGTTCAACAGCCAAAAGTAAATTTTTGTCAATAAAATTACGACAATTATTTAAACTTTTGTGCATAGATGAGATGTAAAATCATCATTGTTTAAATAAGACGGCTTTGCTCTAACTGAGAGAAGTGAGAGAAGTGTCTGGTATTAATGGTTGGACATTAGAATCTAAGATTTGTTTAAATTGATTTGTTCAGGTTTGTTCTGTTGTCCAAGTCACTGGTTTCTTGCTTTGCTTATTGGGAGCTGCAAGAATTACACACAGAGCTCAAGGAACAGTCTCTGTTGCTACAAGATGGCATGTACTGGCTACCTGCACCTCCTATGGTTCCTCTTATCCTCAGACAGAAAACTTACCATCACCTCAGTCACATGTAGAGAGTTCTGTAAATCCTTTCTCTTGTGTCGACTCTGCCAGCGATTCTGAAACATCTGAAGTATTTTTCATGTTTCCATCCAAAGATGCTTCAGCTGCCTTTGAGATTAGACAAGCATTTGGTAAGTGATTTCCACTGAATAGATTGATTTCATTAAACACAATATTTCTGTCTCTTGAATTGAAAAGATTTGAATAGAATGTTATATTGATTTTTTGGATCAATGATTTTGATTATACTCCATGATCCATTAGCAGTATAACTCCAGCAAATAAAATGTAATAAAATTACAACCGAAGATGTGTCTCTGAAATTGATATAATGAAATTTGTGACCAGTTGCTCCTCGCCATGGATCTGTGGTAATATTTCTCCCAGTTAGAACTCAAGAGGAATCTTTCAAGCGTACAGAAAACCTACAATAGTTGTTGTCTACCCCCTCTGAACTAGAACTATCATTCTGAGTTTCACGGAGCATTGTTGACATCGAATTACTTTTGGGTAACAAATATTGAAGGAGATACAAACGAATTTTCCAATTTCTGCTTTTGCTAGTTTAATCTTGCTTTCTCTTCTAGTGCACATAATCTCCACTCTACACGACATAATCACATAATATAGGGGAGTGAGCCTCATTTTATTCAACAAAACACTGAAAATATGATGGTTATAACCAATTTAAAACCTGATTCATTAGAGTATTTCACCACTCTATTCCTCATCTCCCCTTTTTAATATACAAAAATCACAACACATGTCCTATTCTGTTTTAAGCCTAGTTAACAAAATGTTGATGCTATTAGTGTAGTTTCCTTATATATTAGTGAAAATATTGTGCATACATAAGTTCTGTGAACAGAAAAGAAAGAGAAGATACCAATATCAATGTTTTAAGGGACTTTGTGAGACTTTGTGACAATCTATGCATAAGCTATCTCTTGTTCTTGTGGATTTGAACTTCATCATGTTCTTAAGGCCTAAGCACAACAAGCAAAATCCTTTTATCAGTAATTTTGGACGACTAGATTGAAGAAAATTGATGCAGGGCTTGATGCTTAACTTTATCCAAGCATTTCTGAGCAAAACACTTAGTAATTTAGTTTGATTTTAGTAAACTAATTAATTGACTGATATTGGCACCGATTCTGTTGTGTGTATCAAACGAAATTAACAAAGAAATGTTGTTAAATTTGCAGGTTTAGGAATACAAAAGCTCTGAACAGCCAGAAAGCTCACAGAAAAGCCTGAAATAAAATACACAGTTTATTATCATTGTACTCGTTTGACTAGTTTCATCTTCAGAAAAGAATGGAAGCGGATACATTTGCTAAATATTTGCATTGCATATATATATATATATATTCTTACACTTTGAATTGCAATGTTCTGAATGCTTGTTTTCAGATTTTCACTGTTCTGTATGCTTGTTTTTTTTGAAAGTGTAATATATCTCCTCTTTCTCAATGGCTTTGCTACTTGCACTACTCTGCCACACCAGACAAACACATTCCCTGCCTGCCAAGCACTTATTTTTGTCCTTATGCTACACTATTTGAAAATTCAAAACAATTTTTTTTTAAATCCCTTCTATTGCTTTTGAATACACCTTACAAATTTATTATTCATTGACTGGCTGGTAATATGGAGATGCAAAAATGGGCAGCGTTCTGAGTACAACTTCAATGCCACTCAAATAGAATCCCATGCTTCCACTAAAATACGATAACTGGTGTAGGTTTATTTGCAAATGATAAAAAGGCTTTGCAGATGTTTTGGATGCCTTTCTCTTCAACGAATAAATATGTTGATTTGATTCACGACACACAAATCCCTGACCCTTTTATGCAATGAACATTGGAGCCTGGAGGGAGCCTCTCCATACAAATCCCTCGATCTTGCCAGGCCTGAAATCATAGCAGCTCTGATACTAATGTTGGACAGCAGAACAAAATAGTAATATAAAAATTTAAGGTCATTATTTCCCCTATAAATTAAATTATTCAGTCAACTAACTAACCTAACTTAATTTATTTATTACTTAATTTATTTATTAAATGTAATTGTCCCACGACAAATCAACCATTTTTTCAAATTATTTTAAATTCTTTTTATATAGATTCCTGCACCAAACTTACCCAAAATGAACAAAAAGAAGCCCCCCTCATTCTATCTCATTTTTACATGAAAAAAATTGCAGCCAAGTTGAATGAATTTTTTTTATTTTGAACGTGGTTTGAAGATACAATTTGAGAGATCAGCATTTGTGAGGAGTGAGCTAACAAGAGATGTAAGATCCCCTATGGATTTTGACCCAAAATTTTGCTTTTTCCCTCGGTAATTTTGTCAAACGGTTTGCAACTTCCAGAAGTACTTTATTTGCAGTGGTGTGTTTTACTTTGAAAGAGTTAATATGTTTAAGCAGAGTTCTTTTAAAAATGACAGGAACATCCATGCAAATAAATCCCCCAAAGCCCAGAAACTGAAATGATAGATTTTCTGTGTATAAATTTCTGCTGTTCGAAACAGAAATAACAAACTGTATCTGACCTGATGCAAGCAACAAGGAAATGGAATTTTCAAATGCTCAATATATAATTTGATGTATAAGCTGGATGGAGTATAATATATTTTCGAACAGCAGCAAATGAAGTTTAGCATAAACCCCACGATCTTGCTGAAGCTTAGTCATTTCCAACCCCAATCCAATATATAGCAAAAATGCTACCTTGCAGGTGTACGTCCAACTGTTCCACACGCAATCAGCAAACAACCCACTTGTTGTGCATGAATGATAGCTTCTAACAGTAAGATGAGGATCCACGTCTGTGCAAGAAGTAATGGCGTCTAAACTGCTTACCACGTCCCACTACAAAGCTTAAGCGCTGAATATAAAGTGCATAGGGTTTCCAAATTAAAAACCTTTGTATAAACGCCACAATGATTCACGTCTTAGACTTGTTGAGAGTCGACTCAAACAAACTCACATGATTCACAGTAGTACCAATGACCTCCTGAGAATGCAGAAATATTCCCGTTTATGCACAGTGATAAGGAGTAAATACACACTATAGTCTTCTATGCAACAGTCGACTTGGAGAAATAACACGCCAATCTCCAGCAAGTTTCCCGCAACTCCAAAGTGGTAAGCATTGATCATTAATAAATATTTGAATTTATTGCTCAAACCTTTATGTCCAAACCCAATGTGAATCGCCCGACATATTCAAATATCATATTTTCCATGGCGTCCAATAAATACTTGCCTATGCATATCAGATGGCAATGTGTCTTAAAAGTCTCCGAGTCTTAACATAAGATTTCACAAATTTCAAAATAAACTATCAATGGATTGATTCACCTAAAGAGATTTCTTTTTGTTTACAAATAGGAACTCTGAGTGAGCCCGCCTTAAATCTGGTCCAAGAGCGGGGAATTTCATCTCCACGCCAACCTTCAAAAGCCATGTTGATCCCTATGTGGAACCGCTCTGTTGCAGGAGAGTTTCTGTCCTCAGCTCCACGAAACTTTTCGTCCTGCAGGCACAAAAGTTTGAATTTCCATAGAAGAAAACAACTCACGTCTCTTAATGTGATTTTTTGGACAATCTGAGGGTACCGACATATTCAGAAATTCTACGGAATCCAAAAATGGAGACATTACAAGAGGTGAATGATTCTTCCATGATTTTTTTTTCTCTAGTTTTTTTTCAAAGTTTTAAAGTAAAAATATATAGGGGAAAGGACCCAGTAGTTGAGCATGTACCAATTGTTGTGAGGGTTGTTGATACCTTTTGTTCCAAAAATTGAACAAATAAAACCTATTGTTTGAAACAAAAAATATCAATTTTTGTTAGGAAATGTACCAACAGTTGTTAGGAAATGTACCAATAGTTGTTAAGAAATGTACTAATATTGTAAAAAGTAACCAATCAGGTGATGCCATGTCAGCTGCACAACTATTGGGGTCTCTTTTGCACGCCTATTGGTCTCACTTTTTTTTGGGGCTGTTTTGGACACCTTGGCAAAAAGCATGCTGATGTGGCATCATATTTGATGATGTGGCCCTGAAACCTTAGTTATTAGCAGGGGACTTGCCAAGTAAGCTGCTGTAAAAAAATCGGAGTGATTTGAAATTTCCAAGTAGGATTTTGAGAAGCGCGAAGTTAGGGTGCACGACTACTGGGTCCTTTCCCCTAATTTCTTTTTTTCTATTAAGAGTAATGAACATGAAATGGAATAAAGCAATATGAGAGTCTTCCAACAAAACTCATTTGAGTGTCTTCCATTATGGGGATTTTTTAATTTCAAAAAACTTTTCTCTAATATGCTTTAGATCTAGATAAAATTAAAATTAGAAGGATTGTGAAATACAATTGTGCTGTATTTCTAAAAAAAATTTCAAAAAAAATTACACCAAGATATGTTCTCATCTTTTGGGCTTCACAAGCTATGGGATTAAAGTGTGTTGATATATAAAGGTGGATGAGAAGGTAGAGGTGCTTCACAAGCTATGGGATTAAAGTGTGTTGATATATAAAGGTGGATGAGAAGGTAGAGGTTCATAGATTGCATATAAATGTCAAAGCAAAGTCTAGGAGTCTACCAATGCCAACGTAATCTATACTATCAATATACATGTCTTCCATGGTTGATACATGTCTTCCATGGTTGATGGTGTTAGTGGTTAGGTTTCTACAAGTCGAAAGAGAAGGACTGCTACCAATAAAAAGGCATTAACAATTGCAAATGCATTTAATATACAAGCATGGGATGTGGCAAAGTCTCCCATAGCCAATTTTTTCTATGCCCATGTCATCCTATTTCAAAATTCTCATATCTTGGGCTTTACAAGACATGAAGGTTTGTGAAGATATAAAGGAAGATGAGAAGGTAGAAGTTCATAGGTTATATATGGATACAAAAGTAAAGTCTAAAGGTATTTTAATGCCAACACAATCTGAACAATCAACCATGTTTGTACCTTCCATGGTTGTTATGTTAGTGGTGATATTTCTACAAAAGGAAATGGGAAAAACTACTACTACTTAGAAGGTAGGGAGAATTGCAAGTATACTTAGAAGGTAGGGAGAATTGCAAGTATATTCAATATGCAAGCACAAGATGTGACAATCTTCTATTTCCAAATTTTTCTATGCATACTATCCTTACTTCAAACAAATGTTTAAAGATGTAGCTTTTACTGGTCTCACATTCACCCCCCTAAAGAACATAAACTATTTACTACTCTCTACAACAAGCATTCTATCAAGAGAAATAAGCTTACCTTCAGACAAACAAAAAAATTTGGTGAGAATGCACATAGTGTATGCCAGAAATGTGGTATCAACCTGCAAGAGGGGAAAACATCTCAAACATACACATGAAACATTATGTTAGAGGTTGGAAATCAAAATTCAAAACCAAAAAGTTAGCTTGAAAAACTAAACTCTTAGCACGTCTCATGTTCCTCTATTTCTAAAGATCCTTAAGATTCAAGGTGGCCCTCACTTGGAAGAGCACTTGATCTCTTGAATGACAACCTAGAGAACGAGATTAATGAGAATGATTCTAAGGGTCAAAATGGATGCAACTAAGATCCTAGTGAAATGCTAAGATGAGATGATGAAGATAAAATGCAAAACTAGATGATTAAGATGCTAGATGAGTTCCAAATTGAAAGTTAAGATGATGCTAGATGAGTTAATTAAGCTATGTGAGTATGCAATGCTAGAAAAGATGTGGAATTAAGCTAAAAGATGAGCTAAAATGAATCTAAATGCTATGAGATGGATGCTTGGATGCTTGAAGATGACTTATGAGCTCCTTTGATAACCTGCAAAAGACTATAATTTTGATGCACAAGATTGGGGATTTATGAATTGAAGAAATGAGTTCTATTTATAGGCAAAATAGAGAAATTGATGGTTGTGATTGAGCAATCTCAACGAGGGCTAGGATTGAAAGTTATCAATCTAAGGGAGAGATTCAATCCAATCCCAAGTTGACAAATGTCACCTTGAGAGGGCTTGAGAGGATGCTAAACAAACATTAGATGCTAAGTAAACAATTAGGGATAACCTCAAGGAGTGACATCATTGGATAATGTCATTAACCAGGGAGGCATGCTATTACCCAAGAGGTAAACTATGTGCAACATGGGAAAATGGTTAAAGGGACAACCATCATGGCTAAGGGGTGCGGGCTTGTAAGAGGCATTAAATGCCTTTTGGAGACTTTGGAGGCTAACTTGCCCAAAGAGGAAAACCACTATTGGTTTATATAAGAGCCTTACATGTTTGGAAGACTCGACAAGTTAACTTGTTGAAATAGATAAAGTCTTAAATGCATTTTGAAGACTTTGTTCTAAATTTGGAGAAGTGACTCCCCCAAATTTAGGGAAAGGATATGATTAGGAGATTAGACATGATTAGGATGGGATTAAGAGAGATTATGGAGGCAAGTGGGAGATGTAGGAGAATGCAAGTGGGTGAGGGAAAATGGGATTTTTAGTTGAATTTAAAATGATTTAATTTAGCCAAAAGGGACGCAACTTGCATTTGTAGGATTTTGCAAGTGGGGGAGGGGAGGGGGGGGGGGGCGGATTTACAAATAAATTTTAATTTATTTAAACGCAAAAGGGGATTTAATTAAAATGGGAAAGGGGGTAAATGGAGATTTTTAATTAAATGTGAATTTAATTAAATGGCTTAGATAGAAGAAGGGGATTTAATCAAATATTTAATTTGATTAAAAAGTCAATTAGAAGAATAGGGATATTAATTAAATCTTAATGTAATTAATTGGAAGAAATAGGGATAATTAAATGAATAAAATTCACTTAATTCATTGTGTAACTTTTAGGTGTCTAGATTTTGCCCCTCTTTGAGTCAACGTGTGACAACATGTTGATTCAAAGAAAAACACTTAATTTGTCGTCGAAATTTTCTGATATAATGTCGCTAAAATTGTCAATATGATTCTCTGGATATGAAATTTTGATTTCGATATGATACATTGATGTGATTCTGTCGATATGAAGCTAATATGAGACTCATATGGAGATTTGATATGATAATGATGATATGCCCCCTCGGGCGATAAATTGAGAAAAATTGCGGTTTTCAAGAAAGCAATGCGAAACACGGCGATTTTTGAATTTTTAGTGATGTTTAAATTTTCGAATTTTTTTAATTATTTTTTAAATTGTTGATTTTTGGGGATTTTTTTTTTTTAATTATTTTTGGGGATTTTTCAAATTTTTGATTTTTTTTGTTTTTTGTTTTTAATTTATCGCCCAATAGATTTTATTAAAAATGATATATAAAAATGGGGTTAGAACTATGTGGGGATAGCGCGTACATGCCCACACGTCCACCAAGGCATCACAGCCACCTGTGTCAGCATGGGCTATATAAGCCTCCAAGGGCCCATTTCCACCTCATTTGCACACTTGTGAGTTGAGAATTGGAGCTTTGGAGTGGAGAGGAGAAATGTCATCCCCTTAGCATCTTCATCGATTTGAGTGAGTTCGGCGATTTCAGAGGCCACCGGAGTACAGCCCACCGCTGAGTTCGATTTTCTAACCCTTCTTCTGAGTTTTTATCTTAGATTTTTTAAATTTTTATCGCTAGGGTTTGTTTTTTTCTGCCTTTTTATTTTTGGAAATTTTTAGCGCATATGATTTTTATTTGAGCACATTCGAATTTTCTTTTTGCACATTTAAATATTGTCATAGCACATATGATAGATATTTTAGTGCATATGATTAGGACTCTAGCGCATTTGATTAGGATATTAGTGCATATGATGTTTATTGTAGCGCATATAATGAAATTGTTAGCACATATGACTAGGATTTTAGTGCATTTGATAAAAGTTTTAACACATATAAAATTGTGCATATGATGATTGTGAGCGCCAATTAATGTATGTCAGAAATGTGGGATCATTCTGCAATGGGAGAAAACACCTCAAACACACACATGAAACATTGCATTAGAGTTAGTAATTACAAAAACATGTTAGTGAACCAAAAACTCTCAAAATCGTTCCATGCTCATCTATCCCTAAAGATCCTTATGATTCAACGTGGCCCTCACTTGGAAGAGCACTTGATCTCTTGGAAGTCAACCTAGAGAATGAGATTTAAATGATGATTCTAGGATCAAAATGAATGCAACTATGATCCTAGTGAATTGCTAAGATGATGATATGTATAAAAGCTAAGGATGCAAGATGAAAAGCTAGTGATGATCAAGATGGTGGAAATGATATGAGGCTAAGTCAATTCCAAATTGAAGATTATGATGAGCTAATTAAGCTAGATGAATATGAAAAAGCATGTAATTGATATGATCTAAAACATAATGCAATTAAGCTAAATGTTATGATGCTAGGGTGAACTCACAAAGTTGGTTCCCACTTTTTGGTACGTCCTGATTTTTGCTGAAATCATACATTTTTAAAAAAATATAATGATTTAAGCTTTAAGAGGTCCCATTTTAAGTAATTAATTGAAGAGAGTTAAATCAAAGGCTCTTAGATTAAAATTTATTGGATAGAACCTCTCTACTTCTAAATCACACTTGCAATGGAGTCTCCTTTGCATCTATCAAATGTTGATAAAAAACCAATTTTACATTAGCTTTTGGGGGGTCAAATTAATTCATTTAAAAGTTGTTGTTTTTTAAGTATTTAGTCCTTATTATAAGATTTCCAAATAGTATAACTTTTAATATATTTAATTTCATTGATATATTTTTATTTTATTTCTTATGAATGTAGGTTTTTCACCGAACATGAACTTATTTGTTCAATGCATTGGAAAAAATAGTAAACTAATTCAAAAAAAATCTAAACAATATCTATGCACTAGGTATTGATGTTTTCTTTCTAACAAAAAAAAGAAAATTTAATTTTGATATATATAGAACAAGTTATGTGTTCAAACATATGCCTATATCTAAATTATAATTAGTCAAACTTCAAAACTTAATAAAATGAAAAATCTTCAACATATCACTATCAAACCAACTGCATACCCTGGCTATTGATATTACAAACTAAAATTCAAAAGAATTAAGTTTTTATCATTTATAGAAAAAAAAATTATGCGTTTCGTGATACACATCACTCTTAAAAAATGTTGTTTGTTGTAAAAAACTACTTTTTGAGGGAGATGGAAAAATCAATAAAATTTTATTCAAACAAATTTGAAAAAAATATATTTAGAATCTACAAACAAGATGTTAAAAATCACTAGTTTATATCATCTTTAAATTCTTAACGGTTTAAAAGTTATAGGTGTCGGACAGTGAAGGTTTTTGTCAAAATATTCATATAAGTGTCAAAGTTGGTCAAAAAGTGGGAACCAGTATTGTGAATCCACCCGCTAATGACAAAAGGTTTGGATGCTTGAAGGTGGTCAGTAAGCTCCTTTGATAACTTGCAAAAGACTATAATTTTGATGCACAAGATTGGGATCCTTGAATTGAAGAAATTGGCTCTATTTATAGGCAAAATAGAGAAATGGATGGTTGAGATTGAGTAATCTCAATAAGGGCTAGGATTGAAAGTTATCAATCCATGGGAGAGATTCAATCCAATCTCAAGTTGACAAATAT